>NC_133328.1:334898538-335498538 GCF_042186555.1 Aquarana catesbeiana | reverse complement strand
ATTCATTTCTATGAAGTACTGCAATTGTGTAACCGTGGACCACTCCAGTTTGTGAATAGCCCGGTCTCTGCATTTTCCTTCAGCTTCTGTCACCACCATTTTCTCATTGAGGACAAGCATGCTTGTTTTAAGGTCAGTGATAGCAGCTGAGAAAGTGGCTTTGATGTCAGCCGCAAACACTAACATATCAGAAAATGTTAGGGGGTGATCCGTTCTGGACTTACCCCCGTCCGTGCTCTCTGGGGCTGATTGAGAGTCCTCACTGCCATCGTCTTCCTGGTAAGTCAGCGCCATTTTGTGCCTCGTCCCGCTGCAACAGGCTGCCAACTTAGATTTAAAGATATCCGCAATGTTTGGATTCGCCAGAGATACCGAGTTGCGGCGAGGGCGAGACTGCGGTGTCGGGTGTAGTTTCCTGCCCGGCATCTGAGCGCTGTGGGTCGGGTGTTTGTTCTTTATCGGCTGCGTGTGCAGTAGAGCTCCTTCACTGTGCTGCCATCTCCATTGCGCACCAAGCCACGCCTCTCTATTTTTTTCTATGTATGTACCTCTGTATCAATTGTATTAATCATGTTTACTATCTATTTGATCCATTTGTATTTATTCTAACATCATGTCCAGTGATTAACTATATTAAATATGTTTATATGAATATTATTATGTAAATTTTTTGTGATTACATTATTCAGTCTATATTACTAATTATTGCTTTATTTTTTATACCTTGAACCCTTGCTTTGGTACCGTGACATTACATTAAATGGAATCAAAGTTATAATCTAAAAATTACTCTTGGTAAATAATTAGACATATACCCTTTGACATGCCTCACTCAAAGTTCCGTCCAAATCTCTTTCTTTGATTCCATACAAATCAGGGATGGAGGCATGTCATTGTTTACACTTAGGCTTGTACAGGTCACAAACCCCTTTCTCAACCAATTCTATGGGTGGAAGACACCTAATGCAGTGACCTGACCAGCCTATCCTTAAACCAATATTTTTCAGCAATATTTTTTATGTCCAGCCCATTACATATCTTTCTTATATGTTAATTTGTAACCTGGTCGCTAAACTACCAAATAAAATATGACCCATAATTTGTTCACAAGGTTACTAGATTAATCCCATTTTTTCACTCTCTAACTAGCTCAATCTATGGGTGGTGGTGCGGGACGTTTTGGTCTGTACACCGGGGTTGCGATGCGCTCAGTTCCTTTCCCTCTGCCCATCCCTGTTACGAGATGGGGCAGGGACGTGACCTCAGCGCATCGACGTTCTGACCACACATCCCGCGCCTGGCGCCAAATGACCCCATGTTGCAGAAGCGTGTGTCATTTCCATCTCATGCCGCAGCGGAGACGGATGAACACCCACTGGGATTGGTGTTCCCTGAGGGGAGGTCCGTCCACTTCACACATGCTGCTGTGCTTCATGACGTTGGCGTGAAGGTAATTACACCCTCACATACACTCAACCTACACATTTTGTATTTGTATTTGTTTTTTTCATATACCCTCAACAGGATACACTTGTTGTTCACCATTTCTTATTCACATCCCATTAACTCCTTCCTCACTTTGTTTTTTTATAACACATACACCTCTAGGCCAACATATTCTTACTTGGTCTCAATAGGAGGTTTTACACTCTACATTTTCACATACCCATATTATTTTTATGCATCACCTATCACTGACATCAACATTATTATCACCCAATCATATTACCCTGTACCCCTTCCCCTTTTTCCTTCCCTCCACTTTTTCCTCTCCCTTTTCCTTTCCCCCCTTCCCAAATCCCTCTTTTCCCCTCCCCCCTTCTCCTTTCCCTCCCCCCTTTCCCCCTTTTCTTTCTCCTCCATATTTCTTATCTATTTTTTACCCTTTCTTTCACTTTTCTTCCTTCTAGAGCTGGGTATATGTTCAAGTATGTTCACCCATTCCATCTGGTCATGTGTTCTGAGTTGTCTGGTTTGTCTCCTAACTGCCGCCATCCCCAGGCTCCCCCTGTAGCCCCATGGGGGTGTTCTCTGCCTCAACCCCGGGTGAGATCGTATAACCCAGGCCACCGGTATGATCCCATATAGGAGCTGTGATTAGCGTTGGGCTGATCTGTAAGTACCTTTGGAAACTGATTCTTTCATTCCTGTTTTTCTCCCTTAATCAGAGGGTCTATATACTAACAGATATTTCATTATTTTAAAAATTCTCCTAGTTCATACATGCATCTGACTCCTGACGATTGGTTACAAGCCAAGAAACGCGTCAAATGAACTACTGGATGCCCAAAATATATATATATATTTTTTCAAAAATTCAAAATTATTCTATTTTTTCTATGTATGTACCTCTGTATCAATTGTATTAATCATGTTTACTATCTGAAAATATATAAAATACTGCGCCAACCTATGGTATAAAAGCAGCCAACACAACAATATGACTGATTGTAGTGAAAATGTGAAACTGAAAGTGTGGCGCTAGAAATAAAAAATAAGGCTACCTAAAGCAAGTAGCTTCTCCCCAAAACATACATGTGTGAATGTTATATAAACACAGTGAGGCAAAATAAGAGAAGTATTATCATGCAAAAGTGAGACACTCACTACAAACTACCATTGGGTATTGCATACATTATAGATAAATGTTAAATATTATGGGTAAGTGAAAGCAAACATATATATATATATATATATATATATATATATATATATATATATACAGTATATATATAGTTCAATGCAATGAAGTGCAAACCAAGAAAAATAAGTGACTAATAAAAAACAAGCAAAAGCATAAATAAATTCATGTAAATAAGTGGTGAATGGCAATCAATAAGTCCCAAAAGGCAGTAATAGTAGGGAGGAAGGACTGAGGAGGTATCTTCAACTAGAATCATAAATCAACGGTCTCCAAAGTAGATGAATTCGGTGGTGGGTATACACCCAGGAGTGCTGACACCATCGAAAGGACAAAAAGGCAGAAAAAGGTACCCTTACCAGGAGTGGTGGACCCAGCTCACCATACGGCGGTGGGTCAGTAAGGCATCATATCCATGACTTGAAGCAGAACTCTCGGGCTGGACTGCACAGTGATCCCTCCAGCTGGATCTCAAAGCCGCCAAACAAGGGAGATAGATGGAAGATGGCCGCATCCGCCAAACCGCTGTCAGCTTCCTGGGAGCTTTCCTCCAGCTTCTAGAGACCTTCAAGGTAAAAACTTGATCAACCCGCAAGATATTGCTATCTATTTGATCCATTTGTATTGATTGTACCATCATGTCCAGTGATTAACTATATTAAATATGTTTATATGAATATTATTATGTAAATCTTTTGTGATTATGTTATTCAGTCTATATTACTAATTATTGCTATATTTTTAATACCTTGGACCATTGCTTTGGTACCGTGACATTACATTAAATGAAATCCAACTTATAATCTAAAAATTACTCTCGGTAAATAATTAGACATATACCCTTTGACATGCCTCACTCAAAGTCCCGTCCAAATATCTTTCTTTGATTCCATACATTTCTTTTTCTTTTGGGGCGGGACTATTGAATTTGCTATGTAGGGTAATGTAGTGGTCTGATAGCTAGAGGAACATAATGTAGTTTTACATCTACCCCACCGCAAATAGGAATATTTTACAAACTTGCCTCTCTGTTCTCTTTATCACGATCCAGGGGATGCTTTAATCCATGAACTTCTTTGGTAAGTTATAATGTGATGCCTTTTTGCTCTTAGCTGCTTTTTTCTGGATGGCTGGTATACTTGCTTTGCTTAGGACCACATACATCCAATATGCAGGTCAACGCTATATATATTTTTTTGACTCTAGAGCCCATACAGCATTACTTTTATGGCTGTTTCCACATCATATCTTCCCCCTTACTCGTTATATTCAATCATGTTTCCTTATATATACACATCCCTATTCTTACTCAGTTACTAGACTGTCTACCTGCCCCTGTTGATTATCTGAATTTGTTGCAAGCAGCTTTCATGCTGTTATTTACAGCCTAAGTGTGGTGATTGATATGACCTACATATATACTTGTCTTTTTTGCTCAGCAGCTATACCACTCAGAAATTAAGGACCTGTTTGCTACACATCAGCCCTGCTAGGCTTCCTCCATTGTTTGACCTCGCTGGGTGTCCTTCTATTGAGCCTGGTCAGTGGTGAGTGGTTGTGACGTATGGGTTACCCCCAGCTGGACTTGGCTGTTTTTAAACCAATACTTTATGTGTCTATTATGTGATTTTCTATCATCAACATGTAAGTTTGTTTCTGGATTGATACTATAATTGACAAAGGCTAGACTGCCTATATTTTGTTACATTGCATATGTCTAAATTTTATCTATTTGCACTTATTGTATAAAATGCTTTGCTCCATTGATACACCCCTGAAGAAGGAAGTAATCTCTGAAACGCGTTGGGTGTGGAGTCTACACTCTATGTGGTGTCTTCTGACCCCCTACAGCATCTAACAAGTGTATTATATTGATCTGTAACTGTATCAGCCACTTTTTTTATGAATTTGTTTATTGTCTGTTGTCATTTATGAGCTAAAATTGTTAACTGCATATATTACAATACATTTCTACTTTTTTATATTTATCGTGTATACTAGTTTTTGGTGTTATATCACCACTAGGGCCTTTAAAATCCCACAAGGGGAACCTTGCTCTCTGTATATTGTACACAGGGATGTTGGCCCAGCCCCTAGTCCTCTATATATTCCTTCTTTATCTCATACTATGCACCCATTCAGGGCCAAGCTGCATTTTTCAAGCGATGCTTAAGACCTTAGACTCCATGATGGGAGGGATGGTAGTATAGGAAGGTGACTCAAATACTACCCTTGACTAAAGCTTAGACAAATCCAGACCCCCCCGGCTCCCAGCTCATCCGTCCTCCCAGACGGAGCCTTAAAATAGCCAAACTAATATTTCAGTGTGGTTTAGTCGATACTTGGAGAGAAATTAATCTGACTAAGAGGGATTACATGCACTTTTCGTGCATGTATCAATCCTACACCAGAATTGATCACATATTTGTTTCCATAGCCAACACCCCAGCCATAATCAAATCATACATAAGAGATACGGTGTGGTCAGACCATTCCATGGTTATTCTCACTTTATAGATAAACTCCAATAGCTCCAATTTCCGGCAATGGAGAATTAACAAATCTATTCTCAGTGATCCGGTTAGAGCCCTGGAAATAGAAAAGGCCATAAAGGAATACTTCCCCTTAAATAAAGTGGAGGGGGTATCAGCGGAAACATAAACAGGACCCCAAACAGGTTCACACAGACAGACTGGATGCAGTGCGCCTTGCCCAAACCTAGCTCTCATTGCCAAAGCTGAAAAAAGCATTAGATGGAGTGGAACTAAATTTTATCACCAAAGGACTAAAATAGGCCATATGTTAGCAGCCAAATTGTCCCTCCAGCCACGGCAGCGCATCTGACCCAAAATACGAGTCCCGGGAGGGAATCACACTTTAAATTTGCAACGGATCAAGGAAACCCTCCATGATTTTTATGGGGAATTATACAAAGCAGGGAACAAGGATAATGAGCCCCATATGAACTAGTTTCTGGACTCGCTCCCTCTTCCTAAAATGGTAACCAGACACAGGGATGAACTGGAGGCCCCGATTTCGGTAGAAGTACTCGTTGTTGTTATCTGCCCCCTGGACAGACAGCTTAACCCAGCTTTCATCTACCTGATTCCCAAACCAAACAAAGACCATGGAGAGTCAGGAAACAACAGACCCATCTCCCTAATTAACAATGTTTTAAAGATCATGACTAAAATCCTATCGAATCGCATGGCATCCTTTATTGGTCTGTATGTACATGAGGACCAAGTGGGATTTATCCCAGGTTAACAGGCTCCAGACCAAATCAGTAGAGCAACAGATATTATATCTTTACTGCAATCAAATTGGGTGGGAGACAACAATCGAGAAGGACTGCTTCTGTCGACTGATCTCCAAAAAGCCTTTGATTCGGTCTCATGGCCTTACCTGTTCAACATTTTGCACCGCTGGGGTTTTGGTCATAAGTTCATGGGACTCATTGAGGCGCTCTATTCATCCCAAGAAGCATGAGTACATCTTCAGGGATACTACTCGGAACCTATCAAAATAGCTAGAGGGACGAGACAGGGATGCCCCTTGTCCCCCTAATATTTGCAATAGCTATAGAAACCCTGGCAATAGCCATTCACAACCATCTTGATATACAGGGGGTCAACTGTGGACAGCAGACACATAAATGCACCTTATTTACAGACAACTTACTACTGTTTGTCACATCGCCAACAACTTCACTCCAAAACATCTGCAAATTACTGGTGGATTTTACTAAGGCTTTGGGTTTATGGGTTAATCTCTCTAAGTCCCAAATTCTAAATATAACGGTCCCACACACACGATTGCACAAAACCTCAAAAACTCCTTCCAATTTGAATGGGGTGAATCCACCATTAGATATCTGGGAACAGAACTCTCCCCATAAAATGGAACTGCTTTATCAGGCTAACTTTCCCCCAATGTATAAAAAGCTGGAAGAGGATTTCAAAGGCTGGGCGCTACATTAACCTGTCTTGGCTGGGGAGGGTAAATATGGTCAAAATGATGTTACTTCCCAAATTACTCTATCTATTCAGATCCCTCCCAATCCCTCTAAGGAAAGATCACCTAAGGATATTTCACAGCAAAATGTTTAAATTTATCTGGGGAACCTCGGGATATCGTCTCTCACAACAAACTTTGTTTAGACCTAGAACACAATGAGGACTAGGGGTCCCTAACTTAATGTGGTATTACCAAACGGCACGCTTGGGACAATTGTCGGTCCTACTCGGTCCTACTCGTGGCAAGCGGTCCCGACACACACGTTGAACTTCCTCCTATGGTGCCCTCCAAGAGATCGCCCACCCATTATGTCACCAGTGCTCTCACACTCTATATTCCTTTGGGGTGGCCTGAAAGGCTGCTCCTTACTGATTTCAAATATTCAGCACATATTTTTCATAACCCCAGATTCACACTGGGAATGAACATTAAAACCTTCAAATGGTGATTAGATAAAGGGTTATACCACATTGGACACTACCTAACTCCCATGGGCCCAATCTCTCTCAGCTACTGTAAAAATAGATTGGAAATGCCAGAAACAGAGAAGTATAGATTCCTGCAAATATCCCACTTTCTTCATTCCATGTGGAGGAATAAACCTGAACCCCGAGATTGACAGTTTGCGAACAATGGTGCGGCCAGACCACGGAGCAGAATATCTCAGCTATCTACCTGTCACTTGCATCAGACAACACTATATTACCTTACATGCATGCTTGGGGCAGGGAACTCCAGGTCAGATGGAATGTAGAAACCGGGCATAAAAATGTATTTCGGGCCCACAAAGGCATACACAATACAACACTAATTGAAGCTAATCTGAAGGTAGTCACCAGGTGATATCTAGTCCCGACGAGGCTAGCTAAAATGTTCCCTTCTTCCTCCCCGCTTTGCTTTAGAGGATGTGATTCACCAGGGTCTATGCTCCATATCTCTTGGGAATGCCCAAAAATCAGAGGGTTCTGGAATATAATTTTTCACATGATCCGTAACAAGCTGCCATATCTATAAGGACCCTTCAATGGCACTGTTCAATGCCTACGTACCTGACACCAATAGAGCTACCTGAGATTTAATCTTTTTCATATTTTTGGGGAGAAAATTATTCATAGCAAAAGCATGGAAACAACCAAAGGTTTTCTTTTTGGCAGCTAAAAGTAAAATTTCCTGGACAATGGCCCAAGAGAAAATGGTTAGTTCCCTGAAAGATACCGTAGCTAGGTTTGAGCTGACCTGGAAACCCTGGGCGATATGTATAGGAATTCCCGGATAAAAATCTGCATCCTGTAAAAATGGAGAGGGCTCCCGGAAAGGCTGGCTCTCCTGAATACTTTCTTCTTTTCTTACTTCTTTCTGTCCTTTCTTTCGGTATAAAATTCTGACGCACTCCCTAGTAGTGCATTTTACTTTCAAAATATTTTATTTTCATATAATAAAATACAGAGTACTACAGAAAATGATATATGTAATATAACAGCATCGAACTGGAGGTGGATTACAAGACATTACGGTATGATCCAGTAGTCTATGGTGGAGGATTGAACAAAAATCAAACTATGTACTAATTAAACTTTAAGTTTCCTACTAATGAGACTGGTCTTGTAAGGAGTCCACCTCCCTACCAGGTAGTTTCTCTTAAGAGGGGGAACCTGAGATTATCAGGTAGGCCTCGCCTCCCCGGAAGGAACAGGGTGAAGAGCTTCCCAACCTTCCAGCACCCCTAAAGGGAACAAACTGTGGCGGGGAAAAGGATCCCCCCCCCTCTATGTCTTTAGAGCGGAACCCCATAGAGATACCAATCATTCTGTTCAGCTACTCTGACAAAGAAAAGGGATAGCAATCTAAGAAGGAGGAAGGAAGAGAGGGCTGAGAAAGGGTAAGGGGGGTTAGAAAGTAAAGTTCTTACATTTCAATAAAGATTCTGGCTTTGGTTGGGTTGTATTCCTGGAGTGATGGCTATACCCATAAACTGAGCCCAAGGTTCCCAGGTCATCTCAAATTTATGTTTAGAGTCATTAAGAATACTAGCTGTTTTTTCCTGGGCCATAATCCAGGAGATTTTCCTGACGGCTGCCTTTGTCGAGACTATAGGTTGCTTCCAAGCTTTAGCCAGTGTTATTTTAGCTCCTATTAGAATAAAGTGAATCAGTTTGCGATTGTATTTGGCGATCCTTGGGATATGTGCATTCAGTAGAGCAAATTCCGGAGACCTGGGAATCTCGTTTCCGGTAACTCTTTTAATGAGGTTAAATATCTTTTTTCCAGAAAGGTCTGATTCTGGTGCATTCCCACCAGATATGGGAGATTGTGCCTGATAGTTGGCACCCCCTAAAACATAATGGTTCGACTAAGGGATACATTTTGGCTAGTCTAGCTGGTGTCATGTACCACCTAGTCATTATTTTTATGTTTGCTTCCATGAGGGAGGTATTATTGATGCCCTTAAAGGCCGTGGCTAATGCCAATTGCCAGGTCTCCGTGCTCCACTGGATTTGGAGGTCCTCCTCCCATGCTAACATATATGGAGATTTACCAGAAGGTTGGGATAGTGACGCATAGACAACTGAGATGCCTCCTCTCTGCTCCATGGCTTGACCGCACCATAGTTCATAATTGGTGAATTTGGGAGGGTTTGGTTTGTCAGACCAGATGCTTTGAAGAAAATGGTATATTTGGTTAAACATGAACCTTTCCGATTGCGGTAAGTCTAAATTACTGATGCATTGTGCTAGAGTAAGTGGGCCTCTAGATGTGAAAAGTTGGCCTATCCAGTACAGCCCTTTATCAAGCCACCACTGAAAGGCCTTGATATCTAACCCCGGAGGAAATTTTGGATTGTGGAACAGGTGCGACAGGGGCTTTATTTCCGATGTGAGGTTAGGGTTAGATTTTAATTTATCCCACAAAGCAAAGGAATGTGATAGTGTAGGGGCTAGGATAGGGGGTCTATTTTTGGGAGGGCTCCATAGTAGAGTCCAAAGTGTGTTTAGGCACTGCTTGGCATTCTATCTGTATCCAGTTTGGTTTTTCCATATTAGAGTATATTACTGAGAACTGGGCAAGTCTGGAAGCTAGATAGTATCTATGAAGATGAGGTAGACCCAGCCCACCTTGTTTTCATGACAGATATAGAGTCTGTTGTTTTATCCTGTAGCCTGAGCCCCCCCCCCCCAGATAAACTTAAGTATCTTGCTCTGGAAGGACTTAAGGTGGTCCCTCCTCAGTGGAATGGGAAAGGCTCGGAACAAACAGAGCAGCCTGGACATTAAAGTCATTTTGACTGCATTTATTCTTCCCAGCCATGATAAATTCTGTTTGTTCCAATACTTCAGGTCTTGTTCCAGCTAATGATACATGGGAGGGTAGTTTTTAGTGTATAGGGTATGATATTTGGAAGTGAGGGAGATATCTAAGTTCTTGATAGCTGTGTCATTCCAGTCAAATTTAAAGTTAAGTTTAGGTAGGGAGACCATCTCGGGGGAAAGAGAAACGTTTAGGGCTTGGGACTTGGTGTAGTTTATTTGCAGGCCAGCTATGTTCTCAAAGGAGGAAAGGGTCTTGCATAAGTTAGGTAGGGATGTTAGGGGAGAGGTAAGAAAAAGTATTAGTAACAGACCACATTTGTGTTCCTGGGCACCACAGTCTACTCCCTTAATGTCAGGGTTTTCTCGTATCGCTATTGCTAATGTCTCTATGACTATGGCAAATATTAAGGGTGATAAGGGGCACCCCTGCCTCATACCTCTAGCTATGTGAATCGGGGAGGATTGGTAACCTTGTAATCGGATAAGTGCTGTGGGTGTGGAGTAGAGCGCTTTCATAATTCCTATAAAGCATTTACCAAATCCCCAATGAGCTAAAAGTGAGAAGATATACAGCCAGGACACTGAGTCAAATGCTTTTTGTATGTCCAGGGAAAGCAGCATTCCTTGTTGTTTGGTGCCCCTAGGCCAGTTGGACTGTAAGATTGAAACCATATCAATGGTTCGCCTTGTTTGATCCGGGCGCTGTCTACCTGGGATGAATTCCAATTGATCTTTATGGATGTAGTGATTGATAAAGGAGTTTAGCCTGTTTGCTAGGATTTTAGTGAGGATTTTCAAGTCATTATTTATTAATGAAATTGACCTGTAATTCCCTACCTCTTTGGGATTTTTGTCCGGTTTCGGAATCACGGTAATAAATGCTGTAACGAGCCCCTTGCTCGCTTGGTTCCACTCTCCCGACACTCCTCTGCAGCTATAGAATCAGATTGCAACGTCTGATGGTTCAGTCATCCAATGCTCCGGGATTAGAACTTCAGCTATGTGCCGTTCTAACACAGTTGTGATAGCTCAGAACAAACACCAGGCAGGCTGTATGTAAGTTCAAACAGGAATGTCTTTTATTGCAAAATACAGGCTTTTATACACTAAAAGTGGAGGTGCAGACCTCCTGCTCATATTACTCTAACAATACAGCTGTAACCTAATTAACCTAATTAACATGAGCTAATTAAATAATCCCTTTAGACAGCCTAGATGACTCAGCCATGACCGTTAGGCCAGACTGGCCATCTTGTAGTTCAGAAAATCCAATCAACATTATCACAATCAACATAGACTCTTCTTCACACAATAGCAGAGTTAATTAACACAAATAACAATGGGGATCTAATGACTCTTAGATCCCATAGTAGACTTATTTACAATACACATTTTAGCAGACAATAGACAGACAGGTGTTGGAATTTACATTAGCATCTCCTAATAGTATCTGTCCCAGCATTATGAATCAGCCACTATTCCAATATGGCAAATCCAGGGTTCCCAGAGTCTGTGTGTCCTGGGGGACCAGGACCCGAATCCACAGTAATACCACCTCAAGGGTCCCCAGGCATACAGCTCACAAAGAGCACCGTTCCCCCAAATGCAAGGGCCCCCGATCGATCGGCAAGAGGCTAGCATACAGTCCCCTCCAAAAGTCTCTTTCCCGGCTAGGTTTGTCACAAATGCCATGTTTAGATCAGAATTGAGGGGAGTGCTGGACACTTTTTCATTGAAGAATTTAGTTAGATAGGGGGCTAAGGTCTCTAAAAATTTTTTGTAGTAGGGAACCGATAGCCCGTCAGGGCCTGGAGCCGATCCCCTCTTTAGATTTTTAATTACATCTAGAGTTTCCTCTAGTGGGATTGAATCCTCCATGATGGTTTTGTGCTTGTTGGAGAGTGTGGGGAAGGTGTTGAGAAATTGCGTGAGGGAGCTAGTGGAGTCCTGCTGTTTGGTGCTGTACAGTTTATTATAGAATTCTCTGAAGGCTAGCAACATTTTAGAAGGGTCAGAGGTTGTAATCTGGCTATTTGACCTTATTTTAGGCAGAACACTAATCCTTATCCTGGGGGACAATTTATTGGCTAGCATTGAACCTAGTTTATCCTTCTGAGAATAACATTTAGCACCGCTCCATCGGATTTACTTCTTGGCTCTTGCTGTGAGGGCTAGGTTCCGCTCTAGTCTGGCAGTATCTAGTTGTGAAGTGGTGATTCTGGTCTGATCTTTTTTATGCTGGGCCCTAAGGGACGCGTATGTTTTTTCAAGTTTATTTATGTCCGCCTTTCTCTCCCTTTTGATTTGAGATGCAATTTGAATTATTTTGCCTCTAATGGTGACTTTATGGGCAGCCCATAAAACTTCTGCCGAGACATCCCTGGTTTTATTTAGAGTGAAATATTCTAGAAGCGCTTTATTTATCTCGGTCACCCTAATTGGATCCGATAAAATAGATTCATTTAGCCTCCACTGTGGGTGTTTGGGTCTGTGAAAAGATTTGTAAAGTGATGCTGTTACAATGGAGTGATCCGAGAGTGGAGTGTCTATTATTTTGGCGCTGGCGACATTGGGTAAGTGGTTTGTGGCCATGAGGATGTGATCTATCCTGGCGCATGATTGATGGGGATTACAATAGTGGGTGAAGTCCCTTTTTGTTGGATTTGATTTGTGCCATACATCCGCCAGTCCTTGTGCATAGATAAATCTAGCAAATTTTAGGCTAGCTCTAGTTGGGCGAGTTAGGGTAATTTTGATTGGATTGGATTTATCTAACCCTTGGTCCAGCGCTAGATTGGAGTCCCCTCCGTGTACGGGAGTACCCTCCAGGAGCAGGTTTAGTATTGACATCATTGTTTGAAAAAATTTAAGTTGACCCTTATTAGGGGCGTAGTACGAAATAAAAGAGAATAAGTGGCCATCTATCGACCCTTTAACCAGGATGAATCTCCCTTCTGGGTCTATGTATTCAGCCTGCCAGGTGAAGTTGCAATTTTTAGAGAATAGAATTGCTACAACCTTTGACTTGCCTTTGGCCTTTGCCAGGTAGAACCGGGGGAATTGATGGTGAAGATAGTTTGGATTGTACCATTTAGGGAAGTGGGTTTCTTGTACCATTAACACATCTAGTTTGAGGGATTTGTAGCTGTCGAACATCTTTCTCCTTTTGAGGGGAGAGTTCAGTCCTTGCGCGTTATGGGTGGCTATTTTGAGTGTGGGTCTGGGTGTGCTAGCCATGGAGAAGAGAGTGAAGTATGCTGTCTATCCCTGTATCACTTACCGTTAGTTGTGTGAGTCGATGATTTTTCAGAACCGAGGACCTAACCAGTGGGAACATTGTGCTTTTAGGAACCTTGTTGTTAACCTGAATGGGTACTAAGAGAGAATCTATTATTGAGTATCCCAGATGTTGTAAGGGAATGGGAGAGAGGGGAAGAGAATAGAGTGTGGAAGATAAAGAAAGAAAAAAGAGAAATGAAGGGGCCATAGGCAGCCTCTTCAGTAGTTTTGGATCAGTTCCCTGGGGACAAGACTGTCCCTCGGGGCTGAAGCCCAATGAAGCCATCTGCTCAACTATGAGCAGACTACCTATCCCGCAGATCCTAGGAAGTCTGGGGGGTAGGTGGAGGCACATGCACAGCACCCAGCTCCTTGGCACCTAAAAAAATAAAAAATAAGTTTTTAGCAAAATAAACCATTCGCATTCCCATAATGGGAGATAAATCATTCCTAGTTGCCGGTTGTTGTGGCCTAACCCCCACTCCCACCCCCTCTATGAAAGTGGATAATGATCTACATTCTTGTTTATCCTCAGTTGGAGCCAAAAACGGGCTCACTAACAAAAAACACCCAAAACATTCTGGGCAACTATTGTCAGGGAGGCTCTTCTGAGTCCAATAGCCACAGTTAGTAATAATGTCTTGTTTCCAAACTGCTTACTCACGAGGAAGGCCAGGCTCCCTCTGAATTAAACAAAACATTAATCAGGGGGAGAGAGGGGCTAACTGAGGGAATACCAGTTACCAATGGGTTAGAAAGGGGGGGCAAAAGAAATCTGCAGGGAGAATGGAGTAACTCTCGCTCCCTTCAGGTGGACTGGAGGTCCCAGATATCTACTCCCTCAGAGTAGAAAATAAAAGAAGAAAAGGCTCAAAAATGATGCATGTGGGGAACATCTCAGTGCTTCAAGTCAGGTTGTTGTCTTTTGTTCTCTTTGTCTTGTTCCACAGGAGCATCAGTGGGCTAGTGGGTGAAGGTCGTTTAGCTGGGTTGTAGGCCGGGTTGGATGTGTCCGTATCCGCTTCCAACGAGGTAAACTTCAGGGCCAGGAGGATCTTTTCTCTGTCTTGGAAGTTGGAAAAAGAGTATTGCTTGGTCTTAAAATGGAATTTAACAGCAAATGGGAAAGTCCACCAATATTTAATGTCCTTTTGGGCTAGGACCGTTAGCAGGGGTTTCAGGTCCCTTCTTCTCTGGATTGTGGAAGGGGAGAGGTCTGCAAAGATTTGGGGTGACCTTGGCATGAAATTTGTTTCATGAAAATCGTTTTGGATTGCTTTATTATCTCCTCTTTGACCAGGTAGATGTGCGGCTTTGTGATGATGTCCCTGGGTGAGCCATCCTGTCAGGGGCGTATCAGTGGCTGTCAGGCGAATATGCGTGCACGCAGGTGCACGAAGGGCCTTTCCAGGGCAGTTCTGCTGAATGATCCACCAGGGGGCGCCGGAGCGCTCTCGCACGCGCCCGTGCACGCGTTTGCGCGTGTGCGCGCGCCCCGTGCGTGCGCCTGTTCGCGCTAGCGCTGTTTTGGCACCAAGGGTCCTTTAAAAGACTGTCAGATGCTTCTGTCAGGTGCTGTTTGTCTGCAGCTCTGCACCTGAATTCCTGTATCCTGCCTGTTGTTGTATTGCTAGTGACCCGGCTCCGTCTGACCATTCTCCAGTCTCCTATCCGACCCGGCCTGTCTGACCTTGCCTATATCTTGTGACCCGTTGCCGAACTCCTGCCTGCCTGACTATTCTTGGATTATCCCTCCTGCCATATACTTGCCTGATCTCCTGCCAAACGGACTGTCTGACCCTGTTTTGCCTGTGTCCTGTGACGCTGCTTCCAGCCTGCTCTGCCAAGCTCCAGATCCTGCTGCTGCCTTATCATCCACCTGCCTGCCTACTGGCCTGCATCAGTCTACCTGCATCCGCAGCTCAGCCATCCCTGAGGGACGTCCTTCCAGTTCCTGTGTTTGCTTCTGCTGGAACCTGCATCAGGCCCTCCTACCCACTGTGCTCAAGAGACCACTGTTCCCACTTCCAGTGGCTCCTGAACCAGCGTTTAAGAGAGGTCTCCTTCTACCAGTCGGGTTCAACTACCAGGTACCTAACAGTACGAACAGCCATGACTGAGCCCGCAGGAGAGACCTCTCCCATCAAGGAGATCTGTACGCAGCTAGCGGCACTCACCCAGGCAGTAAAGACTTTACAAGACAGTTACAACAGACTGGAGGGTCAAGTGCTAAATCTTAGTGGTCCTGGAGGTGTGGCCCCTGCCTCTGCAGCTGCTCCAGCACAGGCTGCTGCACCACCCTCTGTGGTCATGCTTCCACCTGAACCAAGAGTCCCTATCCCTGAGAAGTTTTCTGGTGACCGAACCAAGTTTCTGGCCTTCCGCAGCGCCTGTCAACTTTATTTCGCCCTACAGCCACGGACTTTTTCCTTGGAGGCTACTAAAGTGGGATTTGTCATATCCCTTCTCCAGGGAGAACCCCAGACCTGGGCCCACTGCCTGCTTGAAACCAACTCTGTACAGATCCAGTCTTTGCCCACCTTTTTCAAAGCCATGGCCCAGATGTACGAGGACCCTCAGCGGACTGCCACCGCTGAGGCAGCTTTGTTCGCGCTCCAGCAAGGCCGTAGGCCGGCCGAGGACTATGTTACGGACTTTCGATGCTGGAGCGTGGACACACAATGGAACAACGAAGCCCTACGTCACCAGTTCCGCATGGGGCTATCTGAGGGTCTTAAGGACGAGCTTGCCCGGGTAGGGATGCCTGATACCCTTGAAGAGCTCATCACTCTTACCATCCAGATTGACCGACGCCTTCGTGAGCGCCGGTCTGAGCGCTCTTCCCAACAAATGCGCCCTATGTGGATGACTGCAAGAGTTCCGGTTCCTGCCTCCCGGTATCTACCTCCTGCCTGCCCAAGTCCAGTCACCCAAACACCTGATGCTCCCGAGCCTATGCAACTGGGACTTATGCGTTCTACCTTGCCCCCAGAAGAATGGGCGCGTAGACACCAGCTAAATCTCTGTCTCTATTGTGGTGGGGCGGGCCACTACGTGAACAACTGTCCAGTAAAGACTCGTAAGTGCCTTTCCTCTACTCCGACCAGTTTATCTGCTTTAACCGCCAATACAACTCAACTTGCTCTCCCTCTCTCATTACAGCTCCAGGGAAGAACAATCCAGGTCAAGGCCATCATTGATTCTGGGGCATGTAGCTGCTTTGTTGATTCTACTTTCGCTACTCAACAAAACCTTCCCTTAAAGAACAAGACACACAGACTTCCAGTTTTTTTGGCCGATGGGTCCCACATAAAATCAGGACAAGTCTCTCAAGAAACCCTTCCTTTGTCTGCCACCTGTTTATCTCAACACAAAGAGATCCTAACTCTGGACGTTATCTCATCTCCATTATTTCCAATCATCTTGGGCATGCCCTGGCTTCAGGCCCATAATCCTCATGTTAACTGGGTCACGGGCGAGATCAAGTTCCGGTCACCCTACTGCGAAAAACATTGCCTTCCTGAACTCTCTAAATCTGCTACTACTTTACTTTGTATGGACATTGACCAAGACCTGCTTCAAACCGTACCAGAGGCCTATCGGGAATTTGCAGATGTGTTCAGCAAGAAGGGAGCAGATTCCCTGCCACCCCATCGTCCCTATGATTGCCCAATTGAGCTGCTCCCTGGGGCTGAGATTCCTTTCGGGCGCATTTTCCCGCTGTCTGAAAAAGAACAAGAGGCACTTAAGGTATACATAAATGAAAACCTCGAAAAAGGCTTTATTAGACCTTCTACCTCACCAGCTGGTGCCGGAATATTTTTTGTCTCCAAGAAAGATCAGACTCTTCGTCCTTGTGTGGACTATCGGGAGTTAAACAAGGTTACAGTCAAAAACCGCTACCCGTTGCCCCTGATACCTGAACTGTTCCAGAAGTTGAGGTCTGCCATCATCTTCACCAAGCTGGATCTGAGAGGGGCCTACAATCTGGTCCGCATTTGGGCCGGAGATGAATGGAAGACGGCTTTCCGGACCTGTTTCGGACACTATGAGTATCTGGTCATGCCCTTCAGCCTATGCAACGCTCCTGCCACGTTCCAGCATCTGGTCAACGATGTGTTTAGAGATTTCCTGGACATCTTCGTAATCGTCTATTTGGATGACATCTTAATCTTCTCCAGCTCACTCGATCAACATAGGGAACATGTCCGTAGAGTTCTGGACCGACTTCGTTTGCACAGACTATATGCTAAAGCGGAGAAGTGCGAATTTGAACAGGAGGAGATCCAGTTTCTGGGGTTAGTGATCTCCCCAATCGGCATCAAAATGGACCCTCAGAAGGTGTCTGCTGTGTTAGATTGGCCAGCTCCCCTGGACAAGAAGGGCGTGCAACGCTTCATTGGGTTTGCAAATTTTTATAGAAAGTTCATTAGGGGGTTTTCTTCCATCATCTCCCCCATCACGCAGCTAACCAAGCAGAACTCGCGCTTCCACTGGAACCCAGAGGCTCAGTCAGCTCCGATCCTTAGCCATCCTGACCCATCCTTGTCTTTTATCCTGGAGGTTGATGCTTCCAAAGTGGCCGTGGGTGCTGTCATTTCTCAACGACAGGGCAACAAGGACCTGATGCACCCCGTAGGGTTCTTTTCTAGAAAACTTTCACCGGCTGAGAGGAACTATGATGTGGGGGACCGGGAGCTACTTGCTATCAAAACAGCTTTGGAAGAATGGAGATACTTGTTAGAGGGTGCAGTTCATCCGGTACTGATATATACTGACCACAAAAACCTTGAATATTTAAGATCTGCTAAGAGACTTAAACCCAGACAGGCCCGATGGGCTCTATTCTTTACACGGTTCTGTTTCCACATTACCTACCGGCCTGGATCTAAAAACGTAAAACCAGACGCGCTGTCGCGCATGTTTGACACCCCTAAAGACTTTTCTGTACCTGACACTATTCTACCGGCAAATAGCTTCCTTCTTCTTCAAACGGATCTTCTGTCCATGATCAGAGAAGCATCACCGGAACCTTCAAGTCTTCAGGGATCCTCTTTAACATCTCGAGATGGATTATTGTGGAGAGGAAGTCAAATTTTTGTACCAGAGAGCGCCCGAGTCAAGGTACTGACATTATTGCATGACCACCCACTTGCAGGACATTTTGGGGTCCGCAAGACCCTTTAGCTGGTGCAACGCACTTTTTGGTGGCCTAACCTGAAGGAATTCTGCAGGAAGTATGTTAACTGTTGTTCTGTCTGCATTCAGAATAAGACTCCCAGGAACAGAGCTTGGGGACTACTAAGACCGTTGCCTATACCAGATAGGCCCTGGAGGATGATAGCAATGGACTTTATAGTTGAATTACTATGCTCTGAAGGATGTTCGGCGATCTTTGTGGTCGTCGATCGGCTGTCTAAAATGGCCCACTTTGTACCACTAAAAGGAACACCTTCTGCTGTTGAAACGGCCCGTGTGTTCATCAAGGAGATTGTTAGGCTGCACGGAGTCCCCGCAAATATAGTGTCCGATAGGGGGGTGCAGTTTACCTCACGCTTCTAGAGAGCCCTATTTGAAATCTTGAAAATTGAATTAGCCCTGTCCTCAGCATACCATCCCCAAACGAATGGGCAAAGGGAAAGGACAAACCAGACACTGGAGCAATATATTAGGTGTTTCACATCTTTTGTGCAAGATGATTGGGTGTCCCTGCTGCCCTTAGCGGAATTCGCCTATAACAATGCCAGCCACTCTGCCACTGGTCAATCTCCTTTCTTTGCCAATTATGGTTTTCATGTATCTTTTTTACCAGATTTTCTTTCAGAATCCTCAGTTCCAGCGGTCCAGGACACAGTGCAGTTCCTCAGTCATAATAACCAGATGTTACAGGAAGCGGTATCCAAGGCACAAGCGGACAGCAAGAGGTTCTTCGATCAGAAAAGAAAGGGAGATCTAAACCTTCAGCCTGGTGACAAGGTATGGCTGTCTACCGATAATATTAGGTTGACTTGTCCTTCCAAAAAGCTTGCTCCTAAATTTATTGGGCCTTTCCCTGTGAAAAGAAAAATCAACAAGGTATCCTATGAATTGTGTTTACCTGACTCACTTAAAATCCACCCTGTGTTTCACGTATCACTTTTGAAGCCTGCTGTAGATGATCCCTTTCCTGATAGGGGCACCAGGGTTCCTGAACTGGTTTTGGTGGACTGTAATGAGGAATACGAAGTGGAGGCCATCCTTGATTGCAGAAAGAGATCTGGGCAAGTACAGTTTTTGATTAAATGGAAGGGGTATGGTCCGGAAAATAACTCATGGGAACCTGACAGTAATATTCATGCCAAACATTTGATTCATGCCTATTTCTCTGCTCATCCTGAAAAGAAAAGTTATCTGGGCATCCAGAGGCTGCCCGTTGGGAGGGGGCAATGTCAGGGGCGTATCAGTGGCCGTCGGGCGAATATGCGTGCACGCAGGTGCACGAAGGGCCTTTCCAGGGCAATTCTGCTGAATGCTCCACCAGGGGGCTCCGGAGCGCCCGTGCGCACGTTCGCGCATTCGCGCACGTGCGCCCGTTCGCGCTAGCGCTGTTTTGGCGCCAAGGGTGCTTTAAAAGACTGTCAGATGCTTCTGTCAGGTGCTGTTCGTCTGCAGCTCTGCACCTGAATTCCTGTATCCTGCCTGTTGTTGTATTGCTAGTGACCCGGCTCCGTCTGACCATTCTCCAGTCTCCTATCTGACCCGGCCTGTCTGACCTTGCCTATATCTTGTGACTCATTGTCCAACTCCTGCCTGCCTGACTATTCTTGGATTATCCCTCCTGCCATATACTTGCCTGATCTCCTGCCAAACGGACTGTCTGACCCTGTTTTGCCTGTGTCCTGTGACGCTGCTTCCAGCCTGCTCTGCCAAGCTCCAGATCCTGCTGCTGCCTTATCATCCACCTGCCTGCCTACTGGCCTGCATCAGTCTACCTGCATCCGCAGCTCAGCCATCACTGAGGGACGTCCTTCCAGTTCCTGTGTTTGCTTCTGCTGGAACCTGCATCAGGCCCTCCTACCCACTGTGCTCAAGAGACCACTGTTCCCACTTCCAGTGGCTCCTGAACCAGCGTTTAAGAGAGGTCTCCTTCTACCAGTCGGGCTCAACTACCAGGTACCTAACACATCCTTTCTGGGGGGGCCCAGGGCTCTGTGGACTCTGTCCAGGTGTTGTTGCGGAATGTTCAGGATCAAGGATTTAATTATCTCCTGGGTTGCTTGTGATACATCAGCGATGGATTCTGGAAGTCCTCTGATCCTGAAATTGTATCTTCTGGATCTGTTTTCTAGTTCATCAATTCTGAAGAGGGCTGAGTCAAGCCTGTCTTGCAGTGTCTGAATGTGGTCAGAATTCTTGTTGGTGGTTGCTACTGTCATATCAAGTTTGTGCTCGATAGCTTCCATCCTGGATCCTAGGTTCTGGAAATCAGCTTTTATTTCCCCTGTTATCTTTGCTGCTGTGTTTGCTAGCTCCCTTTCTAGTAATGCTGAGAAACAACAAAGTCCCAGCGCTGATATATGGAGACCTGAGGAGCGAAAAATGAGAAGATGAGTCAATGGGGAGGCTTCTATAACCAGTGCAGCTGGATGAAAAAACATAACTGGTAGAATGGATATAGCAAACAAAACACAAAAAACAAAGGGTCCAGCGCTCTAAGGGTTAAAGAAATCAGACATTTGAAAAAATTGTGTTGAGTAATAAATTATTTAATTCCAAATGGCAGTAAAAGTAAAACAGTCCTGTGCACTCACAGTAACCATAAGAAGATAAAACAAGTAAGTGTGGTCGCTACCCATCAAATGAGCAACAAGGAGCTAAAGCAGAGTCTCAACCAACATCGCTCTCTCAAAGCAGAGGACAGGAGGGAGGAGGATGCGGATGGATTAACAGCCGACAACCCACTGAAAACCCGCTAGATGTGGCGTATGATCCCTGGAGGGATAACTCACCAGCAACGGGAAGCAATCCAGCATGTGGAGTGGTGGAAGACACAGCCGCATCAGGTAATAAATTGCCTGATTTCGTATTTTTTATCTAAATTAGTGGTAATTGTCTTCGTTCCATGGACAATGAATCGGCAGGTCAGGCATCCTCTTTTTTTGCACTGGAAAACGCCTTTCCTGTCATCAAAGTACGACCAATTTTTTCAAATGCTGCGGTCTGATTTCTTTAACCCTTAGAGCGCTGGACCCTTTGTTTTTTGTGTTTTGTTTAGTAATGCTGAGAGCTTTAGGAAGAGGTCATCTCATTGGGGGCCTGCTTCTGGTGTCGGGTAGGCAGGGAAGGGGCCTCCCTGTTGAGGAGTTAATATAGGTTCGATTGGTGAGAGTCCTCAAAGTGTCTGCTGATGAGCGAGTCGGTTGATGCTTTGGAGGGTGTCATTTGCTGTAGTAGCGTGCTCTGGTTAGCTGGGGTGTAAGTGAGTGACACTGGGGCTATCACTTGCCTCTGTTCAGCATTCCCCTCCATGTCTGAGGCGTGCTGCTGGGCCGTTGCGGCCATCTTGGTACACCCAGTCAGCAAGGCCCGATCGAATTGCGGCCCAAGGTCTCTGCGAGCTTGATGTCCGTTCATGCGGTGGGTGTCCCTGCATGTTTGGGGGTCCGAATCGCCCGTTTAAGCTCATCTGTGTCCGTCTGTGCTGTGCTGTGGGCGCTGTTGGGGCTGGGTGTGACGGAGCTCCGGCTTAAGCGGCCATCTTGGAGACTCCGCACATGCGCACTTAGTAGTGCATTTTAGACTACGCTTTTGACCATAAGAGCAAGGACCAATCTTACAGAGGTCTCTCCTATATGGAACACATTACACATAAGCAAGGCTCAATGATGCTTTAATCTCAAACCGCTTGACCAAGTTTACTGTTACATTTAATCTAGAGTTCTCACTATTTACATGAGATTGAGAGTTGACATAGCAATAGTGCCTTAAAACCTATATTTCTATTTGTTTTTTTAATTGTATTTTTACTTTACTTTTTTTCCTTGATGGCCTTAATGGAAAACACAAAGCCTCTGCATTTATCCTGCTTCATATATCTTCCTTGCCATGTACCGTATGTTCAAAAAATTTTATGTGGTAAAAACTATGACTGTTATATTTAATCATATTTTCATTTAAAGCTTATTGAAAGGGAAAAAAAAATAAAAAATTGTGGACATTTATTAGTCAAGGAAATTTTCTAGTGTCGTCTGGTTATCCAAGTCTGTGTGTTTGCATGTGTTTAACCATGCAGTGTCTCTTTATCCCTAACTCCTCAGGAATGATAATAGGGCACACAGTCATGAGGGAGCTCAGCTTATAGGATTCAGGTAACCCAACAATGCAAAGATTATTTCAGCACAACTGATTTGCCAAATCGTCCAATGTAAATCGTTTACTGTAAGGAGTGCTGAATCTGATCATGAAGGTGGAGGGTTTTAGTGGCACATTGCAATTTATCCTCCACGGAGGAAATCCTGTGCTCAGTTTCTGGCAAGTGCTGTACCTGTTCTCCCATCTCTCTGAACAGCTGTTCTATCCCTATAGAGACTGCCTTATCCACAGCTGCAGTAATTGTAAGGGTCAGCCACTCTGGGTTTATGTCCAACTGAGGGGTAGTTTCCACAATCTGGCCATCATAAGGACGTCTCCATTGATGTCATGTGCCTTAATCATCTCCTCTCCCCCCTCCATACATTTCATATCTGCAGGCTGTGCATTTGGGTCTTATTTGAGATCATTGTGAAAAGTATTTGAGGCCCTGGTGGTTCCATCTCTATCCCCCTGGGGGATACTAGTTGGGGGACCATTTGAACTCTGATGCAGATATATTTTTGACTGTTTTTAGCTTTGATGAGCCCACTGTGGGCCGACCTACTAAGTGCTAAAAATCAGATCTTCTCTGACAAATTCCCCTTAAGAAGGGATTCATATTTGCTACCAAAATGCGTTGGGAATTTTGCACATTATGTAATCCTTTTGGGTCATATTTGTACTATGTTTTTGTCATATTTAACTCTACTGTGATTAATGCACCAATGCTTTTATCTCTACCTGGTGGGGGAAGCTCATGTGCAGGCTTTTTAAGCTGAATAGGATCGGGTTGAGCGGGAACTCCTCTGGCTTACCACCATTCCATGTAGTTACAGAACCAGAAGCCATTAAAGAATTTTAAACAAATACTGCCAGTTCACACATTAGGAACATAATAGGTGACATAGATGATAATTAAGACCACTTCTGAGCTGGCATACAGATGTACTCCAGTACCCAGAGGGGCATTTCTGTGCTGGGCAGCTGTCATGTATGTGAGAGCTTCCTAAACAGTACTGTATCCCTGTCCCCATTCAGCTGTGGGCCAGGATATCTCCTAAAGCTAAATGTAAACAAAGGGTCATAGGACAGTAGTAATGTCATTTTCCAAATAAGGCAATTCCTATATTTGGAAAAACTCTGTGGGCAGAGCCCGATGGGTAACTGAGAGATTAGTTTGCAATAAGGTCTGCTTACATTTGATTGACAGCACATGGCAGTTAAAAAAAATCACAACTGGATTCACAATTCACAAATTAAAAAAAAAAAATTGGGTTAGCGAAAGAGAGGGCTTTAACCCTGGACAGTTTTAAATTTCTTTGCCATCTGTGCCCAATTGGGGGGATTTTCGTTCATTACTATTCTTATAACTAAAACAGGAAAGGAGAAAGTGACAGAATCCCTGATTGTCACTGGGGTTACCAGGTGTTCCCATTGTAAGATTTTCTTCCTATTACTGTTACTATGGATAACCCAAAATGTGGGATTACATTCACTTTCAGCGAAAATGGCAGACATGACAAATAGAGAGACTCCCTGTGTAAACACAGTGTAACACTGTACAGACAGTGCATTTGAAATCCAAAAGTGAATCTGTCTTGCACCAGTGAATAGAAAGCACTTGCACTTGACCTGATCCCTATCATCGTGGGAACACGGGTTGCTGATTCTAGCTGCCATTCTAGCTGTCATAATATGTGAGGTGTACTACAGCAATATGTCACAAAGGAGAAAGATAGTGCTTATACTAAAGGAAACTAAAAAAACCCAAAAAAATCAAATATTCTTGTTGTTAAGGCCAGTTATAGGTTGGGCCAGCTGCCAAATATTTGTACCGTTGGTTATTTGGTGAGAGAGTGCACTGGACACCTTCCCTGCCATTGTGCTAATTGCTGGGTGTCCAGTGTGCCCCTGTGCCTTTAAGAAGGATTGGACTCCCTCCAGATATATCTGCCCTCAATATATCCATTATTACATATGTGCATCTTACTATTGAGGCTCTCAAAATATTTAGAGTTAGGACTGCAGATAATGCTGGGCTGCCTTGTGCAGCCTCTGCAGTTTAAGCATGTATTTGCAAATGTGTACAAACATCCCCCCCCCTTTTTTTTTAGTTCAATAATACCTATATTAATATGGGGAGTTAATGAAACTTTTTTTTTTTTTTTTTTTTTTACATTAATACAACAACTTTCTTGCATGGAACGTGGGGGAGAAAGCTAATATGAGAGAGCTGGATGACTCGTAGCTGTACAAGATTTGCTTGTTAACCATAGGAGATATAAAAGATAATAAAGTTCATCTCTGAACGTGCACAAAGCAAGACAGTTATACATAAAAAGGAGAGGGGGATTAATCAGATGAGGTGCTAGCTGGCTGGCTGCCTTATAAGTTTGAGTTTGCCTAGAGAGCCGGTCAGGTCAGCCTTGAGATACCACTTGGTATATAGAAATGGTGTCAGCAAGGCCTGGATTTCAAGCGGTGATAAAGTATGCTTGATAAATGGATGCCATCTCATGAAGAATCGTTTTGGAGGGGTCAAATTTTGCAGTTCAGTGTCCAGTTTCTCTTGATAAAGTATTGTTGTGAGGTCAGCCTTTACTGCCGGGATAGTGGGTGGGCAAGAGGTAGTCCACATTTTTAAAATGTTCCTACAGGCCACCAGGAGGCAGAGGTGTGTCCATTGAGAGATGTTTATTCTGGGCGTCTTCAGGCCTGATGGCTTAAGCATGTTGTAACCAAATAACAGTAGAAGAGGTGTCTGAGATTAGCGAGTTTGTGATGCTGTGTATAAAAGGTAATGATTTGGTCCCAGAAGATAGAGATCGAGGGACAGAGCCAAAAGTGATAGAACAATGAAGGTTTGATGGACCCACATTTTGGGCATACTGTCAGCTGTGAAGACGTATTTAAGTGTTGAAATGGGATGAAAGCCCTGTGGATTCATTTGAATTGTGTTTCTCTCCAAATTTCATTGGTGATGCACTCCCTGTTTTTTTTAATAGCCTTCTAGAATTGTATCTCCCAATTCGTCTACTAAAAGGACCTTGCACCAGTTCTTGAAAAGTGATGTGGCTGTTATGGTGTTGATATGTGTAGCGATTCCGAAATAGAGTAAGTGTGTTTATGAAGCAGTCGGTCAATCATAGAGGGTCAAAATCTTTTAGAGACATCAGGACAACAGGAAGAAATGTAAGCAAGCCCCTGGTTGTAATAGAGGAGATGTGTTGCAGGTAGGTCCCTAGTCAGCCATTAACTCTGAAAAGGATTTTTGCTTCATTGTGTCTATATGAAACAAGGAGCTTGCCTTTACCAGGCCCTTGGTGTGCCAAAAGTCACATGCTTTATATTCCATTGCTTGTGGAAACAGGGTTGCAGTGAAGCCAAAGGTGTTGGGAGACCATGGAAGGAAGGTGGCTTTTTTTCCTAATCTCCCACCAGGCAATAATAGTGTATCAGATAAGGATATTATTTTGTAAGGGTTTTGGGAGAGATTGGATTTTACTATGCAGGATGACAAATAGATGACAAGGAGAGAACAGATTAGATTCTAAAGTGTAATTCATATAAACAGAGGACTGCGACAACCAGTCTAACCCATACCTAAGCAAACATGCTAAATTGTACATCCTGATATCCAGGATACCAGCACCTCCTTCACTTTTGGGAAGATGCAATTTGTGTAAAGCTATACGGGGTTTCTTCTTGCACCATAGAAAAGAAACAATAGCTTTATTGAGTTTCTTTACATCTTGATATTTTAAGAGGATGGGAATAGTTTGTAGAGGGTAAAGGAAGTGAGGGAAACTCACCATTTTAATCAGGCATCTTCCAAAGAGTGATAGGGGTAGAGTCATCCAAGCCTCTAGCTCTTTCATAATTTTGGCAAAGGGGGATAATTGAGGTTGTAAAGAACAGATGGTTTCTTCCCTATTTTAACACATAGATATGTAATAAATTGTTTGGCATGAGGGCAAGGGGTAGGACGCCTTCCATCTTGAAGAGACAGAATGAGTAAGGAGAAGCACTGTGTCTTTATTGTAATTTACTAGAACAGGTGCGAAACAGGTCTAAAATAGATTGTAAGATAGCCAGATTGCGGTCTGACAAAAAGATCAACATGTCATCGGCAAACAGTGCAGTACGCATCTCCCTCGATCCAATGTGGAGGGGAGCAGAAGTAAGCAAGTATCTTGAAAGAGGCTCTAGGGCTAAATTAAATAACAGGGGGGACAGTAGGCACCCTGTCTAGTACCTTTATGTGATATGAAGTGATATTGCCTTAGATGCTTCCAGAGGTGATGATACGGGCTGAAGAATTAGAGCAGTGGTCATCCTGTCCTGTCCTCAGGGCCCACTAACAGGCCAGGTTTTATGTATTACCTTGGGGAGATGCAGACTAGAATATTGCAATCACTGAGCAGAAAATTATATCACCTGTGATGTATTTCAGTTATCTTGCAAACCTGGCCAGTTAGTGGGCCCCGAGGACAGGGTTGATGACCACTGTATTAGAGTACATATTTTGCAAAAAGCCCAATACTCGCCCTGTAAAGCCTACTTTTGACAGGACCATAAAGTGCCAGTCGAGACTGACATTTTCAAAGGCCTTTTTCGCGTCCAATATTATAATTGCTAGGTTTTCTGATGGATGTGATTTTGCATATTTAAGGTCCGAAAGGACTTTACGGATGTTGGATGTTGCAGAAAGACCTGTGACAAAGCCAGCCTGGACCGGATGGGTTAACAAGGGGAGTAATGGGACTAGACGGGAAGCTATAATTTTGGATAATATTTTGGCATCTAGGTTGAGTAGGGAGATAGGTCGATAGGATCCAGAAAGGGTGGGGTCCTTTCCTTTCTTAGCAAGGAGTTTAATATAAGCCTGAGAACCGGTGGGTATATACTCGTCCACATCCCACATTACATTATATAAAGACTGGAGAGTGGGGAGAATTTCTTCGCTGGTCGCCTTGTAGAATTCTGCAGAATGGCAAATAACAAGGCCCCTGGCCCTGATGGCTGAGGTTTTAATAGTGCAGGCAATTTCTTTTACAGTTACAGGAGCATTAAGATTGTCTAATTGGGACTCAGAGATGAGGAAGCATCAAGTTATCTAAGAAAGTGTGCTGTGTCATGATCTATTATATCAGCAGAATATAAAGCCATATGATAGGATTCTAGAATTGTTGAGATTTCCTGTGTGGATTGTGTAAGTTGGCCTGCTTTGTTTTTGAGCGCCAAAATGTGGTTTATAAAGGTCCTTTAGTGAACCTGGAAAGAAGTTTTCCAGGTTTATTTCTGAATTTATGAAGTTGTACATCTAAGTAGGATTACTTAAACCTTTCATGTTAATCTTTTCAGTAATCAAAAGAATGTTCGCCTTTTGATGTCATGAGATGCAAGATGGCAGGGTATTTAAAATATATAAAATTATAAATATATTAAATTTAAAGTGATGGTGAAACAGAATCGAGCAGGTCTGCGAGAAGGCTTTACAATTGGGAGATACCTCATCCGAGTAATCCGCAAACAATAGGAGAGTGAGACCTTCAAATTGCAGGGTGCATTGTTTCCTGAACTTTTGTAAAAGCTGTTGTTTATCGGCGTAGTTAAAAAGAGTGCAATGACTGGCCGTGGAGATTGCCTCCAAAAGGGGAATGGAACGTGAGGCGCTCGCCTTCTGATGTCATAAGATGCAAGGTGGCGGGGTATATAAAATATATAAAATTATAAATATATAAAATTTAAAGTGATGGTGAAACAGAATCGAGTAGATCTGCGAGAAGGCTTTATGTTTGGGAGATACCTCTGCCAAGTAATCAGCGAACAATAGGAGAGTGAGACCTTCAACTTGCAGGGGGCGTTGTTTTCTGAACTTTTGTAAAAGCTGTTGTTTATCGGCGTATTTAAAAAGAGTACAATGACTGGCCGAGGAGATTGCCTGTTCTCCATAGGTTGACCCAGCCTATGTGCTCTTTCCACCGTGCATTCTGTATTGACCCCCGATGCTTTGGGGATGGCAGAGGAGCATAATGTATCCAGGTCAGCAGCCTTGACTGATTCTGGGACTCCAATAATGCGCAGATTATTTCACCTTGAGTGGTTTTTCAGGTCTTCCAATTTCTCCTGGAAAGCTAGTAGAGCTTCATCATGGGTCTGGATAATATTAGATGCCTGATGCATGTCTTCTGCTATGAGAGACAGCTGATTCTCTGTGCTGTATACAATGCAGCTGTAGCCCCAGCTCCTTCCATAGCTGAGTTATGCCCTGTGTCACAGCCGCTTCCACAGCTGAGGAGATGGTGGGGTGAGAAGGGCTGCTACAGCATCTAGAATTCAGGTATAGGGAGGATCCACCGCTGCAGTGGCAGAGGGAGCTGCCAAGGTAAATGATTCCGGGCAGAGAGGGAGGTCCCCTCTGCAGTACCTAACATGTCAGCAGGTCCCTCCATATTGATGTCGGCTCCACAATGGTATCCTGGATGGGCTGCATCCAGGAGCGGGATCGCTCCACAAAATGGTCCATAGGACGGACCAGTACTCACTGTGTGAGTGGCGGCGGTGTAGGAGCTCCTATGTCATCTTGTGATGCAGGGTCCTTATCAACCACTGACCTTACCTGGTCCTGGTCCTGGTCCATTCACTTACATGGCTGAGAATCCCACTCGTCCCCACCCTTTACTGGCCAGCCAGGCTGCATTTTTGGATTAAGGGTCAGGTATGAATTTTTAGGATGACCTCACACTTTTTTTTGTTTGTTTTTTGCATGGAGTTCCCCTTGAAATCCGTACCAGAGCCTAAGGGGGATTTTTTTGTTTATTTTTTATGTGAGGTACCTCCTTAACCACTTTAATACTGGGCACTTCCCCCCTTCCTGCCCAGGAGAATTTTCAGCTTTTAGTGCTGTTGCAATTTTAATGACAATTGCACGGTCATGCAACACTGTACCCAAACTAAATTTTTTATAATTTTCTTTCCACAAATAGAGCTTTCTTTTGGTGGTATTTGATCACCTCTGGGGTTTTTATTTTTTGCTAAACAAACTTAAAAAGACTGAAATTTTTGAAAAAATATTTTTTTTCTTTGTTTCTGTTATAACATTTTATTTTCTCATTCACTGACGGGCACTGATGAGGCTGCACTAATGGGCACTAATGAGGAGGCACTGATATGTAGAATTGATGGGCACTGATAGGCGGAATTGATATGCAGCACTAAAAGGCATCGATAGGTGACTCTGATGGGCACTAATAGGTGGCATTGTAGCAGCAGTGATAGATGGCAGTGGATAGGCAGCACTGATGAGGAGCTACTGACAGGCATTACTGATCGGCATCTGAAGGGCACTGACAGTGGTTACTGATGGGGCACCGACTGGCATATGATGGGTACTGATCGGCAGCTGATGGGCACCTCTCATGGGGGCTGTGCTGATAATCAATGTGCTGATTATCAGCGTAGACCCCCCCTGACAGGGAGAGCGTTGGTGTGTTATTCTGAAAAACGTCATATGATGTCCAGTCAGGATAACAGAACCACCGCCCGGCTGTAATTCTGCTATAGACCACGTGGGAAGTGGGTAAAGTCCATACCAGACTTAAAGGGTTTGGTATGCATTTTGAGGGGACTCTACAATTTATATTTTTTAATTCTGGTTGTAGAATGTGCTATAGCAAAAGTGACATTTACAAAGAAAAACATAACAGTATTGCTGGCTTTAAATAAAAAAAACACCCCCTACAAAGGTCCCTCACATTACATAACAGACCCTCAAGGGTCTGTTGGGTATTTTGGGGGATCTTAGGGGTCTGTGTGTCTTTTTTCTTAAGAAAAAAAAAAGCAGCAGAGGGGATCATTTTCCATCAATTTCAAACTCTATTTTTCTTTGTAAAATACATTTTTTATTTGACAGATCCACTTCACATTCATTTCAATAGGGTTCGGGTTTGGCATCTGAACACCCATATTTTAAAGTGGACTGAGAGACTAGGTTCCTTCAATGCTGACTGTACCACCCTATACCATGTCCTTTGTGGCCTAGCCATAAATATGGCTCTGTTTCCAGATGAAGTCAGGTAACAGGTAAACTTTGCACCCTGAATGATTTTGAATGTATATTACTCATTATGACAAAGTAAACATGTAATGAGAAAAATATGTTCTCTGCCATTCCTGGCCTCCTTGTGAAAATGCCTGTATGATTGGTCTGCTGTTCTACTGGCTTCATTGTAAATCAATCATAATAAGAACTCTGCTCCCTCTGCAAATTAAAAAGTCAGTGGAAATTTACAAAACTTTTTCTTCATACTTTTTCCAGGTAATTAGTAAAAGCAAGTGAATCAGCATGACAGCCTGGCTACTGACTTTTCAGAAGGAGAGGTTAGCAATGGCAGCCTCTAGGTTTCATATGACAGATTTTTCTAACCACTTAAACCTACAGACCTATTTTGCGCTAAATTCCCTTGGGTTCTAGAGCATTTTTTACATTTCAATGATGTCTCAGTTCTGCAATTAACACATTTTGCATTATATAGCCAGCAATAGGTCATTATAGCCATGACCTACTGCAGTACATAAAGGCTGAACAGATCTGTAATAGCTCTGTCCAACCTCCATACTGACAGGAAAATATGTGATGTTATTGCACTTGATTGTTTTATCTCCTGGACGTAGTGCTGGTCACTGACAGCCAGAGGTTCCAGTGCTAGTGCCAGCAGGGGCCTACGGGAGCTGATTACACTGGTCACCATTATAAAACAACTGGGAGGAAAAGCCACCATCTCTTAAAGCGGAGTTCCACACAAAAATGGAACTTACGCTTTTCGGAACCCTCCCCCCCTCCGGTGTCACATTTGGCACCTTTCAGGGGGGAGGGGGGTGCAGATACCTGTCTAAGAAAGGTATTTGCACCCTGTCCCTCCGCACTGTCTCCTGGGAAACACACAGCTCCCAGGAGATAGCGGGGACCAGTTACGATGCGCGGTAGGGAACCGGGAAGTGAAGCCGCAACGCTTCACTTCCTGATTTCCTCACCTAGGATGGCGGCGGCAGCTGCCGAGAACCGAGCGGGTTCTCAGCGTCGCCTGCCGACATCGCTGGACCCTGGGACAGGTAAGTGGACAGGACATTTATTAAAAGTCAGCAGCTGCAGTATTTGTAGCTGCCGGCTTTTAATATTTTTTTTTTTTTGGCGGTTTAGGTGGACCCCTGCTTTAATGTGGTTGAAAAATTAGTTACCAAGGAAAACCGCCATTTTGAATTTTTCAAATTACTATCTTTGAGCACCAAATATAAGATCTATTTTACCGTCATTAAGAGACAACTGATTGGAATTGTATATAAAAACACTCATATGGTGTATTTTATTTTTTCAAGAGAAATACATTTCTTGTATATTTACACAATAATTCAACTTTTAAAAAGGCACATAATTGTAAATCATTCTAGTGCAAGTAAAATTCATTTTATGTGTTGCAGAAAAACACATACATTTAGTTGATAAGTGATAATATAACACAAGATTTCCACAGATGGCAAGCCGAAAAGCAAAGCTTTGTACACAAAGAAAAAACTGTTTTAATCTCTTTTTTACAAGCATGGCTTACCTTCATCTCTATGCTACGATGTTAAAAGAGGAGACACAGAAAGAGAATGAAGAATTATTTCATGCACATTCTTTCAGAATCACAGATATCTGAATTTTATGTTTTGGAAATCTGTCTGCAATCTGAACAAATAACAGAGAGAAGTCTCAGATTTTTCCATAATATTTTAATCTTAAATAGGGATTTTCAGAGAAATAGAGACTTGGCATGGGGAAGAATGGACATTTTAAAGCAAACTCCATCTTCATTTGTTTCTGATCTACCTGCTTCTGTTTGGTAGAAAACTGTGTTGCTGTATCATTTTCCCCACCTCCTTCCCGATCTAAAATTACATGGAAAAGCATTGCAGCAGGTACACTTCCTGTCTCCTGGTATTCAGTCTATCACAAAACCCACAGACTGCCTTAGACTGCTTTAACCGGTTCCCGACCATGTCACGCAGGTATACTGTGGCACAATGGCTCTCCTGGGCAAAATCATGGCTCTCCTAGGTGAAATCCCGTAGGGGCATGTCCTACCCTTTTTGGCCACCAGAGGGCGTGCGCTCACTGCACGGTCAGGGACCCGATGCGCGTGGCCAGCGGGCATGATCGCCGCCAGCCATGCGCAATCGCATGCACAAGCGCCAGCACGGGGATTTGTGTGTGTAAACACACAAATCCCTGTGCTGTCAGAGGAGAGGAGCCTTATCATTTGTTCCTACTAAGTAGGAAAAACGATATGTCTTCTCTCCTACTCACTTACATCCCCATACAGTTAGAACACAGTGAGAGAACACACAATTAACCCCTTGATCGCTCTCCAGTGTTAACCCCTTCCCTGCCAGTGACATTTACACAGTAATCAGTGCATTTTTATAGCACTGATCGCTGTATAATTGTCACTGGTCTCAAACTTTTATAACTTTTGCGCAAACCAATCAATATACGCTTATTGTGATTTGTTTACCAAAAATATGTAGAAGAATATATATTTGTCTAAACTGATGAAGAAATTTGTTTTTTAAAAAAATTTGGGGGGATATTTATTATAGCAAAAAGTAAAAAAATATTTGTTTTTCAAAATTGTCACTCTTTTTTTGTTTATAACGCAAAAAATAAAAAACGCAAACATGATCAAATAACAGCAAAAGAAAGCTCTATTTGTGGGAAAAAGGATGCAAATTTAGTTTGGGTACAGCATCAAACGACTGCGCAATTGTCAGTTAAAGCGACGCAGTGCCAAATTGTAAAAAGTGCTCTGGTCAGGAAGGGGGTAAAATCTTCTGTGGATGAAGTGGTTAAACACTTTCCCTTGACTTCAGGGGGTATCAGTCACAGTGCTTGTGTTCTTTTTTTTTTTTTTAACAATAAGTTTATTGAAGTTTTCACAGGGTATCAGTACAGAAGGTTGAGATAATTGGCAAACTACATTGCTTAGTGAGTAACATAGCGGACATTGTCAAGCTGTAACAAATGTAACAACGAATACATAGCCACTTAGTTTTAAAGTTCAATGAGTTATGGTGCTACCCCAAACTGGGCACTCACTGTGCCATGGGACTAGAGGCAACCCCATCATTAATCAGCTGTCAAGATATAGATATCTTGTATAACCTGTAACATCCTAGATTTGCAAAACTTAAAACTGAGGAGCAAAGGTAATCTGTAAACCTACTTGTTATAAGCACATTATGCATTTATGAGTCCCGTCCTGAGGAGCACCTGGTAGAGGTACACCTATGTGGAGCAGTGGTTTAGTTTGGGGGCCCTTATATTATGCGTGTGTTAGATGTGAGGGGTTGTAGCAACCTGTGGAGATTAAGATTAGTAGTACCAGAGAGTTCCTATCTTATGAAGAGGTAATAATTATTGTAGTGTCGTGCTCCTTGGGTCAGTGATCAATGGTTCTCAGTTGAGGTGAAACGTTGTGGTAGATAGGTTGGCCTTGGCGAAAGAGGCCTCCATTTGGAAGTGATTGTTCAGCAGAGTGATGAGATCTGATCTGGGGTGAGGTTGTGGCGCTTTCCATTTTCTTGCTAGAGCTAAACGAGCTGCGATTAGAACGTGAGTAGCCAATACTCTGACATTTTTGGGCAAATTGGGGATGTTGAGACCTAAAAGAAGGTCCAGCGGGAATATCGGTAAAGGGATTTTGCATAGCTTCGAGGTGAGGGCAGAGACTTCTTTCCAGTAATTGTGGATGTTAGGGCAGTCCCACCATATGTGCCGCAGGGTGCCTTTTCCCGTACAATTTCTCCAGCATTGAGAGGAGGTAGATGAGTAGATATTTGCCAATCTGGCTGGGGTGAAGTACCACTTATGGAACAGTTTTTGCGCTGATTCCCAATGATAAATACATTGTGAAGCTCAAAGGAGAAGGGTCAAGGCTTTGTGCCATAGTGGGGACTGAGGTGGAGAGTCTGTGAGGATTGACCAGAAGTTGATGGACGAAGAGGTGTGATCTTCGGAGGACATTGTCAACAATTTATATATCCATGCAATGCCTTTAACTGCTGGATTAGGGGTGTTGTAGAATTTAAAAATTCCAACTAGTAGAGTCGCATTCTGTGATGCCCAGCGTGGAGAGGATAGATCGGAGCCGCATATATATAAAAAAAAAGTGTTGGCAGGCAGGTCAAATGTTTGTTGTAGTTGAGAGAATGGGTGGGGTCCTGAAGTGGAGATGAGTTGTTCCAGGTTAGTGAGTCCATTTTGTATCCATGTCTTGAGGGGTAAGTTGTCTTGGATGTGAAGTTTGGAGAGAATAGATTTGGGTATGCCATTGGATTTCTGGGCAATGGCCGACCACACTCGTAATGCTGCAGTTACAAAATGCAGGAAGTGACGACGTGGTTTCAGAGTGAGTAGTACAGCCGTCAGCATGTATTTCAGACTTGCAGTAAGAGCTACGGTTTCAATTTGTGTCCACGTCTTGGTTGAGGTGGGCGACCACCATTCTCGTAATTGATCCAGTACAACTGCTTTGTAGAATGCTTGGACGTTGGGGACTCCCATCCCTCCATTTTGTACAGGAGATAAAAGAATGTTCTTTTTGAGCCTGGGTTGTTTGTGTTGCCAAATGTGGGCGTTGATTATTCCTTGTAATTGTGCCAATTGTTTGGGTAGCAAAGATAGAGGGAGTGTGCGAAACATACACAAAATATGTGGCATTAGATACATTTTAGCCTGAGCTATTCTATCAGCCCAAGAGACAGTATAGTTACACATATCTTTTGAGATGCGCAGAAGCTTCTCTTGTAGGGCGGCATAGTTTAGTTGAAGCAGTGACTTACTTGGCAAGGTTAGTTGAATTCCTAAGTACGGGAGTGATGAGTTCCTGGACCAAGGGAAAGGTGTGTTTGTTGAGATGTGGCGTGAAGTTTGAGGATCTATCCCTAGGTTCAGCATGGTGGATTTGCTGTGGTTTATTTTATAGAGAGAGGCTGAGCTGAACTGTTCCAGTGTTTTTTGGATGCTGGGAAGGGAGGATTGGGGATTTGTGAGGGTGATAATAACATCAACCACATAGAGACCTATTTTATGCTTAACATCTCCTACTTTGATGCCCAAAATTGCTGGGGTGGATCTGATGATTTGGGCAAGTGGTTCCATCACCATGGCAAAAATCAAGGGGGAAAGTGGGCACCCTTGCCTTGTGTCATTAGTGATAAGAAAGGGGTCTGATGTTATTCCTGATGTCCAGACTCGGGCACTGGGGGAGGAGTAAAGGTTGAGTATAGCCTTGAGGATGTTCCCTGTCAGTCCAAACTTGTACATGACTTTTTCCATGTACTTCCAATGCCCTCTGTCAAATGCCTTCATTGCATCCAGTGAAAGGAAGAGAGAAGGCGTTTGACTGTGCTCTACCCATTGTATCAAATCGATGAGGCGTCTAGTGCCATCGGATGCCTGTCTGCCGGGTACAAATCCGACTTGGTCAGGGTGTATTATGAGGGGGATAATTTTGAATATGCGTTAAGTCAGTAGTTTTGCATAGAGTTTGGTGTCAGTGTTTAAGAGTGAGATCGGGCGGTTATTGTTGGCTCAATGTTTTTGTAGTTGTTTGGCCAGGAACGCGCCTGACTTGTTAGCCGAGGAGTAATATTGTAGCCTAAGGCGTTTTACATAATAATCAAATTTCTTGTGTAGGTGTTCACTGAGTTTGTATCTTAGATTTTTGAGATCTAGGGAAAGTATGGTGGACAGTGTTCTTTTATTAGGTTATAATGAGAAGGGGGTGGTGGCGCTCCCTAGTTTGCGAAAAAGTGCCAGTTAATGGTGTATACTTAACACAAATGTAGTGTAATACAAACTATTATTAAATATAGTGGTCAGTATACTCCAAATCCGTGAACAATACTTGTTACTATTAATCACTTAAACAAGGTGATCCGCTATACAGATTGTGAATATTTAAAAGATCCCCACTCAGATAGCGTGATTCCACTAGTGAGGTTAATACAATGTGTATATCTATAAAAGTGAATATTTGGTTAATAGAGCTCCATATATATAACAACGTGATTAACAGTCATAAAGTGGTTATGTGTTTGCAACAACCTTAGTGAGTACATAAAAATATAATACATTTTTTTTTTTAAATAAACACTTGTTGAGAAAAAAAACATATTAGGAAAAAGGAAGACAGTGTTGGTACACATATGCATAACTAATAGTCCATATGATGTACTAGGTCTTTGCTCAGGGTGATTAACACAAAAATGGTGACTGTAAGTGTTTTCAGGAAATCCACTTGTGACTTTGTGCTTCCCCTCCAGGGTCCCCACTCACCAGATCCCCTCACCCCCACAGGGGTAATGCGCTTATAGTTAGAACCACTACGGTTGCTCCACCATCCTCGTTGTCCAGGAGCCTGGGATATCCCTCCTTCCTTCAGATATTTTCTGACGTAATCTGTGGTAAACTCCTCCAGTGCTCTTCTCTGATTTCTCTCCTACAGTGTGAGTATGTGATCCTTCCTGCTCTGGGTCACATGATCATCACCCCACCAATCCCATCATGCTTCTCTCTTTAAAGCTGCCCGGAGAAGAAGATGAAGAAGAGAAGAAGATGAAGAGAAGAAGATGAAGAAGAGAAGAAGATGAAGAAGAGAAGAAGATGAAGAGAAGAAGATGAAGAAGAGAAGAAGATGAACAGAAGAGCGGGAGCCTCCCTCCATGCCATCATGGATGCGGAGCGGCCCGAGGAGAAGAGATGACGGATGAGAACACTGGAGGAAGAACCAGAAGAACCAGGAGAATCAGAAGATGAAGGAAGATAGAAGAAAGAAGAAGCATTTAAATAAAGGAACTGTCTCTTGTCTTTTTAACATTTTTGACAGTTTTTTAGTGAAATGGTAGGGGTACTTTTGTACCCCCTTACCATTTCACACAGGGGGGGCCAGGATCTGGGGGTCCCATTGTTAAAGGGGGCTTCCGGATTCTGATAAGCCCCCCCGCCCGCAGACCCCCACAACCACTGGCCAGGGTTGTGGGGATGAAGCCCTTGTCCTCATCAACATGGGGACAAGGTGTTTTGGGGGCTACCCCAAAGCACCCTCCCAATGTTGAGGGCATGTGGCCTAGTACAGTTCAGGAGGGGGGGCACTCTCTCTTCCCCCCCCTCTTTTCCTGCGGCTTGCCAGGTTGCGTGCTGAGATAAGGGTCTGGTATGGATTTTTGGGGGGGACCCCACGCCCTTTTTTTTTTAAATTTTGGTGCGTGGGGTCCCCTTAATATCCATACCAGACCTGAAGGGTCTGGTATGGAATTTAGGGGGACCCCCACGTCATTTTTTTAAATTATTTTGGCGCGGGGTTCCCCTTAATATCCATACCAGACCTGAAGGGTCTGGTATGGAATTTAGGGGGACCCCCACATCATTTTTTTTTATTTTGGCCGGGGTTCCCATTAATATCTATACCAGACCTGAAGGGCCTGGTATGGAATTTAGGGGGAACCCCCACGTCATTTTTATTTTTTAATTTTGGCCGGGGTTCCCCTTAATGACCATACCAGACCTGAAGGGCCTGGTATGGAATTTAGAGGGACCCCCCACGTCATTTTTTTTTTAATTTTGGTTCGGGGTTCCCCTGTGGGGAATTCCCATGCCGTTTTTATCAATGAACTTCTATGTGTATTGTCGGACCGGCAATGCAACAGCCGCGAGTAGTTTTCAATGACTTTTTTTCCTTTGAAATGTAATTTTGCTGTCAGACTGTTCTAAACACGGGAAACATGCGCCCCTTTACAGGCATACTATATACACCCCCCAGCTATGAAATTTAAAGGGATATTACACTTTTATTGTTTGACTTTAAGCATTATTAAAATCACTGCTCCTGAAAAAACTTCTGTTTTTAAAACTTTTTTTTTGCATTGATTCATGTCCCCTGGGGCAGGACCCAGGTCCCCAAACACTTTTTATGACAATAACTTGCACATAAGCCTTTAAAATTAGCACTTTTGATTTCTCCCATAGACTTTTAAAGGGTGTTCCGCAAACACCCCAAATTGTTCGCTGTTCGGCGAACTTGCGAACAGCCGATGTTCGAGTCGAACATGAGTTCAACTCGAACTCGAAGCTCATCCCTAGTAGGCAGTTCAATTGATAAGTAGAACAGAGATTCGGTGAGAAAAAGTAAACAATAAGAGAAAAAAAAGTTAAGAACAGAAAATCAACAACTATAACAACTATATCAGTGTGCGTGGCACACTATAACCTGAGGGAGTGGAATTGTCTCTATGACTGTGCCCATATGGGATTCTGTTAATGCTGAGGACCGAAGGCCTTCTTGTTGTTAAAGGCATCGCCGTGATCATGTATCCGTTTCTGGGATGGCAGAGGACGCGAGTGGGAGCCCCTGTTTTCGGTCTCGCTGGCAGATATGGGAAGAAATCCCCAATTGGTCAATTTTTTGTATCCATCTTTGGGAGTGAGGATGGGAATTACTTGTTGCTGATATGTTACTAGTAGCTTGGTAGGGATACCCCACTTATATGTGATTTTCTTTTCCTGTAACAGGGAGGTTACGGGGGTGAATGCTTTTCTCATCTCTATTGTGGCTTTGGAGAGGTCACTTAACATGAGGACATTTGTGTACGGTGCTGGAAGCGGTTTAGTGGTTTTGGCCATTTGTAGTATCTGTTCCTTAACAGGAAAGTAGTGCACTCTCGCTAGTATGTCCCTTGGATTGTCAGGGGGGAGGTGTGCTGGTCTGTGTGCTCTATCGATTGTGATGTCCCTTGCGTTTAAACGAGGCAGTAGACTTGAGAACATCTGTTGTAGATAGGGAGTGATTTAATGCGGTTTAACAGATTCAGGAACACCTCTGAATTTTACATTGTTCCTTCTGGAACGGTCTTCCAAATCTGCTAATTTCAGCTTTATGTGGTGTATTTCAGACGCATGCCCTGACGTGACGCATGCTTTCCTCTAGTGCATTCATTCTCCCCTCAAGGTTGTCTACCCTGTCATGTATCTGAGAGACAGAAAGCTGCAGTTCTCTGTGCAAGTCTCTTTGCAGGGTCAGGAGCATGGCTTTAAGCATAGACTCTGTCACATGGTTATCTGATGCAGGGATGGCCGCTAGAGCTGGGGTGTGTGCTGTGTTAAGGTCCCTGTCAGCCCACTGATGCTTTTTATATTGTGGCTCCTTGCTGGGGGAGATGGCTGGGGAAGATGCCAGTCTCTTACCTCTGTCTGCGCTGTGCTGGGAGGATGAGACATCTGGCGATGGCAGGGTATCCATTTCCTCCCTGTAGGGGTTTTCAGATGGTTGGAATGGAAGATCATCCTGAGGGGGAGCTGCCAGCTGTGCCTCAGTGTGTACAGAGCGGGACGTTCCTGAAGTATTGCTCCCGGCGCCGGTGCCATCTTGGGCCTCGTTCATGGCTGTGGGGGGATAGTAATCTGTGAGGCAGCGAAGAGCTGGCGGCTTATTCTGCCTTCTAAACATGCCCCGGATGGTCCGGATATTGTTTCCCCTCCGTGTGGCCAGATTGGGGTTTGGATCGTTGCGTGCGATCGCTTCAGGTCCTGTCAGTGGCGCGGAGCTCAGGCTTCAAGCCTCCATCATGGTCTGCAGCAGGCCACGCCCCCCAGTGCTTGTGTTCTATTTGGCGCACACAACTTCCAGATAGTTTTATACGAGAGAGAAACTGAAGAGCCCATTATATACCCCACAGTATACCCTTCATATACAGAATGCTAGGAACAGCAGTGAATGCAGTGTTGATTCTAAGTAAGTAGATTGGACTTAGTGGGATTTAATTTACTAATGGAAAAAAGGGCTTTTCATTTGTTCCAATGAAAGTTGCTATTTGCAAGGGAATATGTTGAAGTTTCACTTTGAAAAGAATAACCAATCATGTGCAAGGAAAATAAAAAATAGCATTTTGCTTGCACATGATTGGATGATGAAAGTCAGTAGAGCTTCCCCTCATCCACTTAGCTCTGTGAAAAATTCCTTTGCAAAGTGCAACTTACCTTGGAAAATGAATAGCCTATTTCCCTTTAGTAAATCAACCTAACTGTGCTCCTTATTGTATCAGATACTGTTGGTGGTGATTATTATTATTACACAGATTTATAAAGTGCAAACAGTTTTTGTAACAGTTTAACAAAATATGGTGATAATGTGTTCCACTTACATAGAAGCTGTAGGGCATATGGGAGGGGAGCTCAAACTAATAAAATATGCTGTGTAGTGTGACCTGAACTCATGTAACACCCAACATTTGGTTTATTGTTTTTTACTGTTCACATTTAGGTAAACCTCTGTGTATTAGTAGGGGCCTGATGTTTGCAGAATGGCAATCACTGTTGAATGTGTATTATAGCATGTGCTGGCTCCACCTGGCCCCTCCTACAGGTCAGTGTAGAGCAAGATGAAAAGACCAATAGTGGCCTTGTGACCTCTTTGTTTCCTTCCATTTTTAAAATAGAAACTTCATATAAATGTAAATGTAAGGGAAGTACAAACATATACATTGCTGCAAACTGAAGTTTTGCCAATGTGCCAATGTGGAAAAAAGAAATAGGTGGGTTAAATATTTGGCTATGCAGCCTCCAATTGAGCCAATTAAGTTTTGACAATAAAACCTAGAAGCTGATTGGTTACTATGCCCAACTACACCCGATTCCGTGTGCACCAGTTTTAGTAAATCTCCCCTAATATCTGATTGGCATATTGTTTTTAATATGATTATCTCTTATGATCATCACCTCCATCTAGTGGTCATAATGTGTATTTTCAGAAATACTTAAAAAAAATATAAATACAGCATTGTGGCCACTACATGGAGCTGATGGTCCTATTACAAACAATAAGGTGATCATTTGTTGTGCTTGTGCGAATGCTTAAGACATCTGTATGGTGATTTTTTTTTTTATATATAGACTCCTTCAATTTTCCCATCTGCATTCTCATTCCAGGCCAGCATCTCAAAACACTAAAGCCAGAGAAAGAATGACAACTTGGATCAGGAAATCAGCAATGGCAGCCCCAGGCATCTATGAATACATATTTATTTTAAGGTGACCCTGTTAGGGTATAAAAATAAAAATGAAAATCTGAAACCCGTGATGAAAGCAACTTAATATTTACCTTTCTATAGGCAGAAATATTGCTCTGTAGTAGGGCTCCCACTGCCGATCCAGTACCCCACATTTGAAAGTTTTTGGTAGAGCTTTTCCGCCATTGGCTGCTGTGCTTCATCCAGATGACCCCTATATCACTACTGTGTCCTGCAGGTGTTAAAGGTCAACTTAGAGTGTATGTAAACCCAACACTTCATATTCCTGATACGTGCCAGCTGTACCATGTACATGTATGAAAAAATATCCAGTTCTCTTTGTATTGCTTTCTTTGTGTAAAAATCTCTGGTGTTCCTACCAGTTCCTCTGCTTTCCTATTAAAAACTGACCACACTAGGCTAGAAAACACACCTTTTACATTTACAAAAGTAAATGTATAATATTGAGCAATCTAGACAACACTTTTAAGGTATGTGCATTTACATATTCTAATTGAGTTACATTTACTAAAAAAAATTATCTTTTCGTTTGACTGAAATTTAAGCAGGTGTTTGCCAAACGTGCAACAGCACGAGTTTTGATGCTGTAGTTTTAAAGAGTTTGACGTCTTTTGGAACTTTCAAAATCTGCACAAAGCAGTTCCCACACATTTGAGACCCATCAGGACAAAAGAGCGCCACCAGTGACAAGAATTTTTCCAAGTGACTACAAAGCCATGCAATAGCATTGAAAGGTAAGAATGAACATTGAACAGGTTATCGTTCACATGCTTTAAATGTTGCTTAACATACCATCCAAAAGGTTTATTTTGCTGATTAATATATTCATTATAAATTGACATACGTCCGTTGTATACACCTATTGAGACAACTCACTTGTGCGCACGCAAAGGTTGCGCTTACTGCATTCAGCAGAATGCAACCTAGATGGTCAGGGACTGCTGGCTGTTAAGCTTAAAAACAGTTTCTGCCATTTGGTTTTGAAGTTTTTGCATATTACATTTTAGCCCCACCTAATTTGCAACCCATGTTATTAAAATGTAAAAACAAAGCTAGCATTATTGTGCTGCAAAAATGAACATATGGGCCATTTGGATTCAGAGATATTACTCATAATAGTTGCTGAAACCCCGCCCACTTTGCACCCCATGCTATTAAATTTAAAAACAAAGATAGCATTAATTTGCTTTGCAAAAAATGAACATATGTGCTGGTTTGGTTTCAGAGATAATATACATTATAGTTGATAATACCTCTCGCACTTTGCACCACATGTTATTCCATTTTATACCTGTCAGGGCCTGGACTTGAACCTGGGACATCAGCGGTGTCTGGCAATGACTCTGCTTGCTGAGCCACCTTGAATCCTGCACAGTCACCTAGACAAATTCTTGAATGATCCTGCTGTGAATCTTATTTGCCTTGAATGTTGAACTCTTTGCTCCTCCCATGAACTTCCTGATTTAAGCCATGTCTCTGCACTTCCTGGTTGCCAGAATATTGTGCCTTCTTCAGCCAATATCTCACTTTTGTCTCTCCTGCTGCTGTCTGTATCTTCACTACTATTCGTTACCAACATTTGGCTTGCTCCTTGACTACGCTTCTGCTTAATCCCAACCTGCAACTATTCATTACTGCCTTTGGCTTGTTCCTGAGGACCACGACCTGGTGCTAACATGCAGCAAAATCCATCTCCACCATCAGGAGCTATAGTGAACACCGATTATTACTCAGATTCTGCACCTCAAGTGAGCCTGTGACATCTTGCCAGGGTGACGTGCCTGTGTTCCTATCCTTCTGGTTCCTGTGTGAGCTTCCACTGATATAGCAACTGGTCTTCTAGCTTGTCCCCTTGATCATGACAATATCATTTGTTTGTGCTGATTTGTACCACAAAAACAAACTTTTTTCGGTCTTTGAGATATTGGACATTCAACGTTCACACTTTAAAATGAAAATTACTTTCCTAAAAGGCTTAAAAAAGTTAATACATTATGTGTTTTATGTTCTTTACATATATACTGTATGTTACATGTGTGTGTTTCAGTTTAATTTGTTAGCTGAGAAAGGAATTTTTTTCTTTTTTTTTATTATATTTATATTTCATGCTGCTTTAATAATATTACATTTGTAACACTTTATAAATAATAAATGTTAATGTGTTTTGAAAGCCTGTTTCATGAGACTATTCATTTTTTTAAAACCATATTATTATATAAAAACCTTCAAACATATCAAATACATTTGGAAAATAAGTGTAGCTCTGGTAGATTTTCAATCTACTGCTGATAGGTAAATTTAGTGGGTTATCTGTTCATACATAGTCAGATTTGCCTCTGTTCCAGCTTGGCTGAGTTGCATGAAGTTTCACACTGTGCCTGTGGGTGTCGTTGCAGCCATGGGTCGGTGTTGGAAAGGCAACACGCTGAAGTGTATGAATGTTCCTCTGTCCCGGAGATAACTTGGTGGAGGTGGTCCTCCGAGTTGCATTCTGGGAGAGGGTATTTATAGGACAGACGCCATGTTCTAGGGTTCATTTCGTTCCATCTGCTGGCCCTCCTGGCCGACAGGTATGTGCTAGGAGTACTACCTCGTGGTCCTCCAACTGGGAGGCCCACATCGCTGCAGCATGTGAGTGGGCCCAGAAGCCTATCTGGGGCCTACCACAGTGGCAGAGGAATGGTCCTGGGCTGTCTGTCCTAGAGGGAAGAAGCTGGATAACTGAGAAGATCCCAGGGGAGGACCCATCATGGAAGGATCATGCAGAGTGCTGGTCTGGAGAGGGGCCTGGTGACTCAGTTGGAGGACGTATCCTAAAGTTATCCTACCGCATAGTACTGCCAGGTCGGCTTAAAGGTTCTGGTACTGTGTTTGCTATTCATCTTAAACCATTACATCCTGTGGCAGAGGATCGTACGGGTTTTGTTCTGATCAAGTCTGTGGCAGAGACTTTTGTTCGTGCTGCGTACTGGCTGCTAGGTTAGTGAGATAAACCTATCCAGGCGGGCAAAGATTCAATTATAAAGAGAGAATACGTCTATCCATTCCTAATACTACACCAAGAAACGGTATTTGAACTTCCCTGCAACTCTCCTTCTACCTCTTTCCTGCTACTTCCTTCAGTTTATGTTCATTAAAGCATTGGAAAAGATACTCAAGTGTCAGGTGCCTACATTGTTTGGTATTAAACTCAATGGGACCCTAGACCCGGTTCTGGTGAAATAAAGGTGGCGAGGGGGAACGGGAATAACCCGCTATAAACCAGCAGCTCCACTGAGAGTTATTGCTACGTGTGGGGGCATCGTCCGGGATTGTTAGCCGTCAACCTCCCGCAACCCTGAGAAGTATTTCACCGGGAGTTTATGTTGGAATAAGTTTCTGGACTTTGTAACATTTTTTGAAGAGAGGAAGGGGTTAAAGTGCAGGACTTTATTTCTGACCGCGTATGCTGTGGGTGAGAAGTAAAAGCCTGGGAGCTACGTGATCAGAAGAACAAGTAGGAGGAGCCTGACCTACTTGTTACAGCATGGGACGCGTGTGTGTGTTTGGTGCCAGAGGAGAAGAGAGGCCTCGTGATCGTGCTGAGAAGATCAGAGTGCAGCCATGTCTTCTTTTTTGTTGATGCCGCCAGCTATGGAACATAAGATGTTCCCTATGAGTACCGCTGCGGGTGCTATGTTGACCGGAACCTTGCTGACAGATACCGGCATTCGTCTGAAGCCGCAGGGGAGGTTTGTTCTCTACACAGTTGGAGATATCGAAGGGCTGGGCATGCTTTGCCACAAGTGTGAAGGACTGGCCATACATCTCCATCCATTTGTTCGCTGTTTGCAGTGCGGAGAATATTTGTTTATAGTGGAGCAACCTACTATGTCACTCAGTGCTTATTGGGTGGACTGGGCTACAGGTATTGCTACAGTGGAGGCTGCTACCATTGCTGTTGGAGAACAACAGACTGTGATTTTGCCTGTTGCCACCGAGAGTGTTCCTGAGGGAGATACCGCTGTCACTACTTCATCAGCGGACATCACTTTCATTTCCACATCTGCTACGCCTATCCCCATTGCGCCTGTCCAGAGGAAGGTGGGATATGTAAAGGCTTCCCGCGGCCGTGGTCGAGGCCTACCCCAGAGACTACCCGAACCGGAGCCGGAGAAATATACAGACCCAGAAAAGATGACATTGTCTACTTTATCACTACAGTGTATAAACTGGGAAAGAAACTGACATTGCCAGATCCTCGGTTTTATTGGTGATTATGAACAAAGAATTTTGGGGTGTATAGTTAGAGAGTGTCAGTGTTTAGAGATCTTCGTGGTCAAAAGATAATGTTCATCTCAGCGTTTCTAAATCCAAAGACTCTTTGCTAGCTGGATTTTCTTCATTGAAAGGATGTGATTTACTTAAAAATAGGGATGGACTTCTCAAGTTACTTTAGTCTGTTTCATTAAAAATATATGGGAAGAAAGTGTCATTCTTCTTTTGGAATGAGACTTTGCTCCTAAACTGTTTATTGAGGGTACTGTACATATTTAGTGTGTGTCTAACTTTTTTTTTTTTCAGGAACAATTGGATCTACTATCAAGCTGTTAGGCTTTTTAGCTAGATAGACAGTGGGGTTGTGACAGTCATAATGTGATTTTGTTTGCAAATGTAAACATGTTGTTTTATAAATGTTGGAACTGTATTATCTCTATACTGTCTTTTCTTTTTCCTTGCCCTTATCCAAGTTTTAAAGTTCAAATACCTACTCTCAGGCTTGGGAGATATTTTGACAGACGTTGAGGACAACGTCTATTGTAGTGGGGGAGTATGTTGCGCTGGTAGATTTTCAATCTACTGCTGATAGGTAAATTTAGTGGGTTATCTGTTCATACATAGTCAGATTTGCCTCTGTTCCAGCTTGGCTGAGTTGCATGTAGTTTCACACTGTGCCTGTGGGTGTCGTTGCAGCCATGGGTCGGTGTTGGAAAAGCAACACGCTGAAGTGTATGAATGCTCCTCTGTCCCGGAGATAACTCGGTGGAGGTGGTCCTCCGAGTTGCATTCTGGGAGAGGGTATTTATGGGTCCGACGCCATGTTCTAGGGTTCATTTCGTTCCACCTGCTGGCCCTCCTGGCCAACAGGTATGTGCTAGGAGTACTACCTCGTGGTCCTCCCTCCGGGAGGCCCACGTCGCTGCAGCGTGTGAGTGGGCCCAGAAGCCTATCTGGGGCCTAACACAGCGGCAGAGGAATGGTTATGGGCTGTCTGTCCTAGAGGGAAGAAGCTGGACAACTGAGAAGATCCCAGGGGAGGACCCGTCACAGAAGGATCATGCAGAGTGCTGGTCTGGAGAGGGGCCTGGTGACTAAGTTGGAGTACGTATCCTAAAGTTATCCTACCGCATAGTACTGCCGGGTCGGCTTAAAGGTTCTGGTACTGTGTTTGCTATTCATCTTAAACCATTACATCCTGTGGCAGAGGATCGTACGGGTTTTGTTCTGATCAAGTCTGTGGCAGAGACTTTTGTTCGTGCTGTGTACTGGCTGCTAGGTTAGTGGGAGAAACCTATCCAGTCGGGCAAAGATTTAATTATAAAGAGAGAATACGTCTATCTACAAGCTCTCAGTTCCTAATACTACACCAAGAAAAGGTATTTGAACTTCCCTGCAACTCTCCTTCTACCTCTTGCTTCTTCCTTCAGTTTATGTTCATTAAAGCATTGGAAAAGATATTCAAGTGTCCGGTGCCTACATTGTTTGGTATTAAACTCAACTGGACCCTAGACCCGGTTCTGGTGAAATAAAGGTGGCGAGGGAGAATGGGAATAGCCCGCTATAAACCAGCAGCTCCACTGAGAGTTATTGCTACATGTGGGGGCATCATCCAGGATTGTTAGCCGTCAACCTCCCGCAACCCTGAGAAGTATTTCACCGGGAGTTTACGTTGGAATAAGTTTCTGGACTTTGTAAAAATTTTTTGAGACAGGAAGGGGTTAAAGTGCAGGACTTTATTTCTGACTGCGTAGGCTGTGGGTGAGAAGTAAAAGCCTGGGAGCTACGTGATCAGAAGAACAAGTAGGAGGAGCCTCACCTACTTGTTACCGCGTGGGACGCGTGTGTATGTTTGGCGCCAGAGGAGAAAAGAGGCCTCGTGATCATGCTGAGAAGATCAGAGTGCAGCCATGTCTTCTTTTTCGTTGATGCCGCCAGCTATGGGACATAAGATGTTCCCTATGAGTACCGCTGCGGGTGCTTTGTTGACCGGAACCCTGCTGACAGATACCGGCATTCATCTGAAGCCGCAGGGGAGGTTTGTTCTCTACACAGTTGGAGATATCGAAGGACTGGGCATGCTTTGCCACAAGTGTGAAGGACTGGCCATACATTTCCGTCCATTTGTTCGCTGTTTGCCATGCAGAGAATATTTGTTCATAGTGGAGCAACCTACTATGTCACCCAGTGCTTATCGGGTGGACTGGGCTACAGGTATTGCTACAGTGGAGGCTGCCACCATTGCTGTTGGAGAACAACAGACCGTGATTTCGCCTGTTGCCGCCGAGAGTGTTCCTGAGGGAGATACCGCTGTCACTACTTCATCAGCGGACATCACTTTCATTTCCACATCTGCTACGCCTATCCCCGTTGCACCTGTCCAGAGGAAGGTGGGATATGTAAAGGCTTCCCGCAGCCGTGGTCGAGGCCTACCCCAGAGACTACCCGAACCAGAGCAATATACAGACCCGGAAAAGATGACATTATCTACATTATCACAACAGTGTATAAACTGGGAAAGAAACTGACATTGCCAGATCCTCGGTTTTATTAGTGATTATGAACAAAGAACTTTGGGGTGTATAGTTAGAGAGTGTCAGTATTTAGAGATCTTCGTGGTCAAGAGATAATGTTCATCTCAGTGTTTCTAAATCCAAAGACTCTTTGCTAGCTGGATTTTCTTCATTGAAAGGATGTGATTTACTTAAAAATAGGGATGGACTTCTCAAGTTACTTTAGTTCCTTTTCATTAAAAATATATGGGAAGAGAGTGTCATTCTTCTTTTGGAATGAGATTTGCTCCTAAACTGTTTATTGAGGGTACTGTACATATTTAGTGTGTGTCTAACTTTGTTTTTTTTTCAGGAACAATTGGATCTACTATCAAGCTGTTAGGCTTTTCAGCTAGATAGACAGTGGGGTTGTGACAGTCATAATGTGATTTTGTTTGCGGATGAGAACATGTTGTTTTATAAATGTTGGAACTGTATTATCTCTATACTGTCTTTTCTTTTTCCTTGCCCTTATCCAAGTTTTAAAGTTCAAATACCTACTCTCAGGCTTGGGAGATATTCTGACAGACCTTGAGGACAACGTCTATTGTAGTGGGGGGAGTATGTAGCGCTGGTAGATTTTCAATCTACTGCTGATAGGTAAATTTAGTGGGTTATCTGTTCATACATAGTCAGAATTGCCTCTGTTCCAGCTTGGCTGAGTTGCATGTAGTTTCACACTGTGCCTGTGGGTGTCATTGCAGCCATGGGTCAGTGTTGGAAAGGCAACACGCTGAAGTGTATGAATGCTCCTCTGTCCCAGAGATAACTTGGTGGAGGTGGTCCTCCGAGTTGCATTCTGGGAGAGGGTATTTATGGGACAGACGCCATGTTCTAGGGTTCCTTTCGTTCCACCTGCTGGCCCTCCTGGCCGACAGGTATGTGCTAGGAGTACTACCTCGTGGTCCTCCGTCCGGGAGGCCCACGTCGCTGCAGCGTGTGAGTGGGCCCAGAAGCCTATCTGGAGCCTACCACAGCAGCAGAGGAATGGTCCTGGGCTGTCTGTCCTAGAGGGAAGAAGCTGGACAACTGAGAAGATCCCAGGGGAGGACCCGTCACGGAATGATCATGCAGAGTGCTGGTCTGGAGAGGGGCCCGATGACTAAGTTGGAGGGCGTATCCTAAAGTTATCCTACCGCATAGTACTGCCGGGTTGGCTTAAAGGTTCTGGTACTGTGTTTGTTATTTATCTTAAACCATTACATCCTGTGGCAGAGGATCGTACAGGTTTTGTTCCGATCAAGTCTGTGGCAGAGACTTTTGTACCTCTTTCCTGCTACTTCCTTCAGTTTATGTTCATTAAAGCCTTGGAATCCGGTGCCTACATTGTCTGGTATTAAACTCAATGGGACCCTAGACACGGTTCTGGTGAAATAAAGGTGGCGAAGGTGACGGTAACAGCCCCCTATAAACCAGCAGCTCCACCGAGAGTTATTGCTACATTAATTTTACCAATGTAAAACAAAAATTGTAAGTTACAAGAAAAAATAAGTTAATAATACTTAAAACTATGGTTCCAGACAAGTTAATGCACTGTAAAAAATATTGTGCTGGGTCTACGCAAAAAAATTGAGGTAAATAGTTGCCTCAATTTTTTTGCATAGACCCAGCACAATAATTTTTACAGTGTAGGGAACTTAGCCTGATCTTCTCCAATGATCAGACTTGTCTTTACAGCCCCCCCCCCCCCCGCTGCACAGCCTTTCACTGGTAATCTCAGTGTGCTTCTGCTTCTGCTCCCCCAGGTCTTATGCAGCTAAAGGGAAAAAAAAGGAATTTATAATGTTTTTTTTTTTAATCTATTGCAAAGATCAGGGTGATTAAACACAAGTGGTGCTTGCATTTTCAATAAGTTGTGCCAATCCAGCATTTTTAAGGGCATGGAAGCCCGCTTTCATTTAAAGCTTATTTAAAACTTCACAAAAGACAGCAATTTCCCACACAAGGGTTCCACCATTACTGTAACTTGCACAATACAACAGCTTCCTGGCTGACTCACTTGCCACAAGGCTGCTTCAGGAATCACGCCTAGGCCTTAGGTCTCCTCCTCAGACCAACACAAAGGTTTCCTTCACTCTAGCTCTCTCATAACTTACTCAGGATCAGCTCATTGCTGCTCTGTTGTGGACAACATCTGCCTCCTGCAGACTTGGCACATCGTTTTGACCGCCTAGGAGATATGAGTGGAAGTCCTCACCCCCCCTCCCTGCAGTGACCTGTGACATATCTCAGAAGACTGCTGAACCATTCACAAAGCAGCTCGCACATGCACAGTGGGCATCCAGCTTTGACAGCTTGTGCCCACAGTTGAGATGCCGGTGCAGGGTACAGAAAACAGATGGAATCAGCGGCTCGAGTGAGCACAGTGCTGGATCCTAAGAGAGGTGAGAGTCTGTTTATTAAAAGTCAGCAGCTACAGCTTTTGTAGCTGCTGACTTTTGATAAACACCAATTTGACTGGAGCTTCTCTTTAAGGAGTCACAGGGGTTAGCAGGGGGACCCACTGTTTATCCATCCCAGGGAGTAAAAAAGGATGGGCACCAGAAGCTCTGCAACAAAGAGAAGTTTCAGTAAACAGGCCACTGGATAGGTAAATATAAAAGCTGCTTACATCACAGGGTTTTATGATATTTCTGAACTTTCTAACCCCAAGATAAGGTTGATTTAATTGTAATGTACAGGTTTTAAAGGTACTCTTTTACCCATATGAAAGATACATGAGGTTGTAGGGAAAAGGAAACTGCATATAAACCTTCAACTCCTGCACCGCTTTTCATGATACATTTTGTGGTTCTCATTTTGAAGCACTCTGGTGCTGAGGGGCAATCATTCTGGTATTCGTATAGGACTATAACAAGGCATCTCCTCTTGCCCGCTTTTGTTTTTTTTTTTTTTATCTAGTTAGGGAAAGACAGGAAACAACCCTTCAGAAAAGACACTTCTTTAACACACTATGACCATTCTTGGTATGGAAAAACATAGCATATATTTAGGGCACTGGATAGATTAAAAAACCTTGAAACTTAAATTATAAAAATTAAAAAAATATTTGCCAATCAGAAGATGTAAACATGTTAATATCAATTGTTTAAAAAGGCAATAAAGATTTCAGGTACAGCATAATTTGAATACGTACATTTGTTTACCAAATCTCCATCTGGACCTGAGAAGTGATTTTATCTCTGCTTCTGTTTCCTTCTATTAGCCATTATTAAAAGGAAATACAGAAAAAGCCCTTCATTAAAGGAAATTCTATAAAACAAGATGCCTATGCTCACATTTTAACAAATGCAACTGAAGATCCAACATCTGCTTATTTTTATTGTCAAGGCTGCCAGTTCTCCTCACACTGACTCAATGGATTTCACAGGTGTTTTCAAGCATGATGGAAAATATGTGTGATTGACATCAAGGACTTTTCTGTAAAGAAGAGTCTGCTGTTTGTTTATTAACCCCTACACAATGCAGTTATTGCTAATTTTTTACCACAAATTTTCGTTGATCAATTTTTACAGGGTACAAGATTTTATTTTCAGTGTAATCAGATTTGTATTAAAGAATAAACATCCCATACTAGCGTTGAACATAAATTGGTAGTGCAACATACTACAGTAGATTTAGTGATTTACATGTTTTCATTTGGATGTTTGTACACAGGTCTGTTTGATATGCAGAGATTCACTTAATCTGCATAAAAGTTTTTCTTTAAAAAAAAACCTCAGTTATGTTTGATACTCTCACAGCATACTTCCCAACTTCTGTAGAACTGTCCCTGGAATGTAACCAAATGGGGTGCTCTGAACTTACAAATGCTTACTCCAGCACTTAATGTTGGAGTCTGACTAATGCAAGTACAGGTGAGTTAGGAAAAGCAATTCCTACTTCCGGTTTATGGTCATGCGACATGGGAGGCCTGTAATTGTCAGCTCATAGATTTCGTTTTTACAATATACAATTGTATGGGTGCAGTCACTTGTTCTTGTTTTCCAGCCACCTCTTCTAAGCTGCCATAGCCTATGTTGTACAATACATAATTCTAACTACTAAAAAGCATACACTGGCATTTATGTTTAATAGACTGTTGACTAATGATTTATAGAACTGGAACATACACTATAATACCAAAAGTATTGGGATGCCTGCCTTTACACACATATGAACTTTAACCACTTCAGCCCCGGAAGGTTTTACCCCCTTCCTGACCAGAGGACTTTTTAAATTTTGGCACTGCGCTGCTTTAACTGGTAATTGTGCTGTCATGCAATCCTGTACGCAAACAAAATTTGCATACTTTTTTCCCACAAATGGAGCTTTCTTTTGGTGGTATTTGATCACCTCTGTGGTTTTTATTTTTTGTGATAAACAAAAAAAGACCGAGAATTTTGAAAATAAATATTTCTAATTTTTGTTATAAAAAAAAAATACAATAAACTACATTTTAGTAATACATTTAGGCCAAAAAGCATTCAGCCACATGTCTCGGGTAAAAAAAAAGTCAATAAGTGTATGTTTATTGGTTTGCGCAAAAGTTATAGCTTACAAACTAGGGTACATTTTCTGGAATTTACGCAGTTTTTAGTTTAAAACGGCAGTACAAAGTCCCCACCCCCCAAATGACTCCATTTTGGAAAATAGACACCCCAAGGAATTTGCTGAGAGGCTTGTTGAGCACATTGGATATTTTATTTTTTTGTCATAAGTGATTGAAAAATGACAAAAAAAAAAATAAATTTACATAAAGTTGTCACTGAAATTATATATTGCTCAAACAAGACATGGGCATATGTGAAATGACACCCCAAAATATATTCTGCTGCTTCTTCTGAGAACGGGGATACCACATGTGTGGGACTCTTTGGATGCCTAGCAGCGTACAGGACCCCGAAAACCAATCACCGACTTCAGGCTTTCTAAGGGCGTACATTGTTGATTTCACTCTTCACTACCTTACACAGTTTTGGAGGCCATGAAATGCCCAGATAGCACACCCCCCCAAATGACCCCATTTTGGAAAGTAGACACCCCAAGCTATTTGCTGAGAGGTGTGTTGAGTATTTTGCAAATCTCGCTTTTTGTGACAAAGTTTTGAAAATTTAAAAAAAAAAAATTCCTTTTCTTTCTTCATTTTCAAAAACAAATGAGAGCTGTAAAATACTCACCATGCCTCTTACCAAATACCTTGGGGTGTCTACTTTCCAAAATTGGGTCATTTGGGGGGTTTTGTGCTATCTGGACATTCCAGGGCCTCTGTAACTGTGATAGGTAGTGAGAAGTGAAATCACCATTTTACACCCTTAGAAATCCTGAAGGTGGTGATTGGTTTTCGGGGTCCTGTACGCGGCTAGGCTCCCAAAAAGTCCCACACATGTGGTATCCTCATACTCAGGAGGAGCAGCAGAATGTATTTTGGGGTGTAATTTACAGAAAAGCCCATGGCACGTTTGAGCAATATATCATTTAGTGATAACTTTGTGAAAAAAAGAAGAAAGAAAGACAAACAAAAAAAGTATTGTCATTTCCCGAAACTTATGGCAAAATATAGAATATTTCATTAACTCAACATGCCTATCATCAAATAGCTTGCGTTGTCTACTTTCCAAAAATGGGTCATTGGGGGGGTGTTTGATCTGTCCTGGTATTTTATGCACAACAAAAGAAGCTTATGCCGTCATAGGGCGGGTGCCTCCATGGAGGCTGGTTGGTTGCGGCGTTGTTTTTTTTTTTTTTTCTTTTTCTGTCCATCAGCAGAGCAGGAGAAGAAGATGAATGTACTTCTTGGGACATTTTTATTTTTTTATAAAGGACTTGCCCCAAGCTGTGTCTTGTCTTTTGTACCATTTTGACACTTTTTTGGTGAAATGGTAGGGGTACATTTGTACCCCGTTACCATTTCACACAGGGGGAGGCCAGGATCTGGGGGTCCCCTTGTTAAAGGGGCTTCCAGATTCCGATAAGCCCCCGAAATGGTAAGGGTACATTTGTACCCTGTTACCATTTCACGCATGGGGGGAGGCCGGGATCTGGGGGTCCCCATGTTAAAGGGGGCTTCCAGGTTCCGATAAGCCCCCCGCCTGCAGACCTCCATCAACATGGGGACAAGGTGCTTTGGGGGCTACCCCAAAGCACCCTCCCCATGTTGAGGGCATGTGGCCTGGTACGGTTCAGGAGGGTGGGTCGCTCTCTCATCCACCCCTCCTTTCCTGCAGTCTGCCATTTTGCATGCTCAGATAAGGGTCTGGTATAGATTGTTGGGGGACCCCCACAGCATTTTTTAAAAAATTTTGGCACAGGGTGCCCCTTAAAACTAATACCAGACCTGAAGGGTCTGGTATGGATTTTGAAGGGAACCCCCACACCATTAAAAAAAAAAAAATTGGCGCAGGGTTCCCCTTAATATCCATACCAGACCCAAAGGGCCTGGTAATAGACTGGAGGGATCCTATGCCATTTTTTAAAAATGACTTTTATCTGTATTGCCAGACCTGACAATTCATTATAGCCGCAAGTACTTTTAAATGACTTTTTTCCTTTAGAAATGTCATTTTGTGCAGGGACTGTTCTAAACATGGGAAACATGTGCCACTTTACAGGCATACTATAGACACCCCCTAGGTACTAAATTTAAAGGAATATTTCACTTTTATTGTTTCACTTTAAGCATTATTAAAATCACTGCTCCCGAAAAAACAGCCGTTTTTAAAACTTTTTTTTGCATTGATACATGTCTCCTGGGGCAGGACCTGGGTCCCCAAACACTTTTTATGACAATAACTTGCATATGAGCCTTTAAAATGAACACTTTTGATTTTTCATGTTAATGTCCCATAGATTTTAACGGTGTTACGGCGGCTTTCGAATTTGCTCTGAACACCGCATATTGTTCGGTGTTCTGCAGAACACCCGAACAACCAAAGTTCAGCCCGAACTTATGCTCAGGCCAAACTGTTCGCCCATCCCTAGATATCACCCATTGGGTGATCAGGGGGTTAAACCTTTATTTAGGTAACATACGGTAGGTACCCTGACGCTATAAAAAAAACCTAACTAACCAGTGTCACCCATAACACTAATACGGTGATCACTGGTGACAGGGGGTGATCAAGGGGTTAAACCTTTATTAGGGGGGTTAGGGGGGTACCCTAAAGCTACCTGGGCCTACCCCTAACTGCCCTAATGCTGATTAGTGTCACAAATGACACCAGTACAGTGAAAAATCTGACAACTGCACTGGGTGACACTGACAGGGAGTGAAGGGGTTAACTGAGGGGGGGCGATCAGGGGGTGACAAGTGTACCTACGTATACTGGTGTTAGTGTAGTGTTGGTGCAACTCACTGTGAGATGTCTCCTCACCTCTCTCTGGAATGAAAAGAGTTCCACGAGGGGGATGACATCACTTCCCCTGCCTGTGTTTACACTTACAGGCAAGGGAAGGATTTAATTCGCCAGAAACGATTATTTTTCTGGAAGCACATTTGTGAGGTCAGGCACCGAAGTGGAGGAGCAGGCCTGGCTCACAGTCTCCGCTCTAATTCATCCCAAAGGGTTTCTATCGAGTTGAGGTGCAGGCCAGTCAAGTTCCTCCACCCCAAACTCGCTCATCCATGTCTTTATGGACCTTGTTTTGGAAAGGTGAGAATGTTTCCAACTGTATACACCTAATAAACCTTTTGGAAAACAGTATTATGCTATGGAAGCATTTTTTTTTTGTATGAGGATGAAACAGATGACTGTCTAAAAGACCAAAGGAAGGAGAGATCTTTAAAGGCATTGATCTGGAAACTGCCACACAGTGGAAACCACTGGTAATGCAAAATACCCCTTTGCGGGGTGAATCCTCCAGTGAGTGCAATAACTATAGCAGAGCACCATAAGAAGCACCTGCACAGAGGCACTATCGGAAAGCACCTGTCACATTTTACTAAATACTTTGCGTCTATATATATAAGAAATTTACCATATCAATCTGTTCACTGTAGCATGTTGTGGAAATTTTTATTAATGTATGTTGTTAGATGTTTTGCTGTAATTAGGGATGAGCCGAACACCCCCCTGTTCGGTTTGCATCAGAACTTGCGAACAGGCAAAAATTTGTTCGAACACGCGAATACCATTAAAGTCTATGGGACACGAACATGAATAATCAAAAGTGCTAATTTTAAAGGCTTATATGCAAGTTATTGTCATAAAAAGTGTTTGGGGACCTGGGTCCTGCCCCAGGGGACATGAATCAATACAAAAAAAAAGTTTTAAAAACGGACGTTTTTTAGGGAGCAGTGATTTTAATAATGCTTAAAGTGAAACAATAAAAGTGTAATATCCCTTTAAATTTCGTACCTGGGGGGTATCTATAGTATGCCTGTAAAGGGGCGCATGTTTCCTGTGTTTAGAACAGTCTGACAGCAAAATGACATTTCAAAGGAAAAAAAGTAATTTAAAACTACTCGCGGCTATTAATGAATTGCCGATCCGACTATACACATAACAGTTCATTGATAAAAACAGCATGGGAATTCCCCACAGGGGAACCCCGAACCAATATTTAAAAAAAAATGACTTTGGGGTCCCCCTAAACTCCATACCAGGCCCTTCAGGTCTGGTATGGATTTTAAGGGGAACCCCGCGCCAAAATAAAAAAAAACGGCGTGGGGTCCCCCCAAAAAATTCATACCAGACCCTTATCCAAGCATGCAACCTGGCAGGCTGCAGGAAAAGAGGAGGGATGAGAGAACGCCCCCTCTCCTGAACCGTACCAGGCCACATGCCCTCAATATTGGGAGGGTGCTTTGGGGTAGTCCCCCAAAACACCTTGTCTCCATGTTGATGGGGACAAGGGCCTCATCCCCATAACCCTGGCTGGTGGTTGTGGGGATCTGCGGGCGGGGGGCTTATCAGAATCTGGAAGCCCCCTTTAACAAGGGGACCCCCAGATCCCATCCCTCCCCCCTGTGTAAAATGGTACCATTTCACAAAAAAACTGTCAAAAATGTTAAAAATGACAAGAGACAGTTTTTGACAATTCCTTTATTTAAATGCTTCTTCTTTCTTCTATCTTCTATCTTTCTTTGGTTTCTTCCTCCATCTTCTTCTTCTTCTGGTTCTTCTGGTTCTTCTGGTTCTTCCTCCGGTGTTCTCGTCCGGCATCTTCCTCCGCGGCATCTTCTTATCTTCTTCTCCTCGGGCCACTCCGCATCCATGATGGCATGGAGGGAGGCTCCCACTGTGTGATGCTACTCCTCTTCTGACAGTTCTTAAATAACAGGGGGTGGGGCCACCCGGTGACCCTGCCCCCTCTGACGCACGGGGACTTGACGAGGACTTCCCTGTGGCATTACCCGTGACATCAGAGGGGGCGGGGTCACCTGTTACGTAACCCTGCCCCCTTCTGATGTCACAGGGAATGCCACAGGGAAGTCCCCGTCAAGTCCCTGTGCGTCAGAAGGGGGCGAGGTCACCAGATGGCCCCTCCCCCTGTTATTTAAGAACCGTCAGAAGAGGAGAAGCATCACACAGCGGGAGCCTCCCTCCATGCCATCATGGATGCGGAGCAGCCCGAAAAGAAGATGAAGACAAGAAGATGAAGAGAAGAAGATGAAGAGAAAAAGATGAAGAGAGAAGCGTCACACAGCGGGAGCCTCCCTCCATGCCATCATGGATGCGGAGCAGCCCAAGGAGAAGTAGATAAGAAGACGCCATGGAGGAAGATGCCAGATGAGAACACCGGAGGAAGAACCAGAAGAACCAGAAGAACCAGAAGAAGAAGAAGATGGAGGAATAAACCGAAGGAAGATAGAAGATCGAAGAAAGAAGATAGAAGATAGAAGAAAGAAGAAGCATTTAAATAAAGGAATTGTCAAAAACTGTCTCTTGTCATTTTTAACATTTTTGACAGTTTTTTGTGAAATGGTAAGGGTACTTTTGTACCCCTTACCATTTCACACAGGGGGGAGGGCCGGGATCTGGGGGTCCCCTTGTTAAAGGGGGCTTCCAGATTCCGATAAGCCTCCTGCCCGCAGACCCCCACAACCACCGGCCAGGGTTGTGAGGATGAGGCCCTTGTCCCCATCAACATGGGGACAAGGTGTTTTGGGGGGCTACCCCAAAGCACCCTCCCAATGTTGAGGGCATGTGGCCTGGTATGGTTCAGGAGGGGGGGCACTCTCTCATCCCCCCTCTTTTCCTGCAGCCTGCCAGGTTGCGTGCTCAGATAAGGGTCTGGTATGGATTTTTGGGGGGACCCCACGCTGTTTTTTTTTTAAATTTTTGGCTTGGGGTATGGAACAAGACCTGAAGGGCCTGGTATGGAATTTAGGGGGACCCCCACGTCATTTTTTTTTTTTTTGGTTCGGGGTTCCACTGTGGGGAATTCCCATGCAGTTTTTATCAATGAACTTTTATGTGTATTGTCGGACCGGCAATTCATTAATAGCCGCGAGTAGTTTTAAATTACTTTTTTCCTTTGAAATGTCATTTTGCTGTCAGACTGTTCTAAACACGGGAAACATGTGCCCATTTACAGGCATACAATAGACACTCCCCAGGTTACGAAATTTAAAGGGATATTACACTTTTATTGTTTCACTTTAAGCATTATAAAAATCACTGCTCCTGAAAAAAAGGCCATTTTTAAAACTTGTTTTTGCATTGATCCATGTCCCCCGGGGCAGGACCCAGGTCCCCAAACACTTTTTATGGCAATACCATGCATATAAGCCTTTAAAATTAGTACTTTTGATTTCTCCCATAGACTTTTAAAGGGTGTTCCGCGGCATTCGAATTTGCCGCGAACACTCCAAATTGTTCACTGTTCAGCGAACTGGCGAACAGCCGATGTTCGAGTCAAACATGAGTTTGACTCGAACTCGAAGCTCATCCCTAGCTGTAATACGCTCATGTGAGGGTATTCGAACATACAGACCTTAGTGGAAGACCACTGACTGTGGAAACTTTCCCGTGGACACTGCAGATCTGTTTGCTCTTTTTAGGATGTTTGTTTATGCCTCACCAACGGACTGGCCACTCCATGGTGACCACATCTAAACTCCTAAGTAAGCAAATCTGCGAACATGGGAACCATAGCATAACCATACAAAATTATGGCCCACTGAGCCATGATAGAGTATGGCTCGCATCATTGGTAGCAGTGGGAATGTGCAAACGATCGTGTTTCGGGCCATGTAAGTAATGTTCAAATTGTAAGTCCTTTGTGTCTCACAAAGGACTTGCCGCATGGCCCTGAACACAAGTGTCTGCACACGTCACTACTGTATTTATATTTGAATATATACAGTCAGGTCCATAAATATTGGGACATCGACACAATTCTAATCTTTTTGGCTTTATACAGCACCACAATGGATTTGAAACGAACAAGATGTGCTTTAACTGCAGACTTTCAGCTTTAATTTGAGGGTATTTACATCCAAATCAGGTGAACGGTGTAGCAATTACAACAGTTTGTATATGCGCATCTCACTTTTTATGAGACCAAAAGTAATGGGACAGATTAACAATCATCCATCAAACTTTCACTTTTTAATACTTGGTTGCAAATCCTTTGCAGTCAATTACAGCCTGAAGTCTGGAACGCATAGCCATCACCAGATGCTGGGTTTCATCCCTGGTGATGCTCTGCCAGGTCTCTACTGCAACTGGCTTCAGTCCCTGCTTGTTCTTTGAATTGTGTTGATGTCCCAATATTTATGGACCTGACTGGACATGTGTGTGTGATTGGCTCTTTTGAAAGAATACAAGTGTCTGATTCTGAAGCCACCACCTTCCTTTGTTATTTATGTTTATAGTATAAATAAAAGGAGCTGGCTATTCTCTTGAGGATTTTGCTAAGCTCAAGGTGATACCAACATTTGTCTGTGTTACTTGGAGAAATACAAAGCGTGCTTTCCCGGCATTATATAAGAGAGCTGTTTTCGTGCTTTTAGGCACAAAGAAATTATATGCTTATAGGGAGAAGCTTAAAATTTCCCTGACAAGCACAAGTCACTTCAGTTTAATATTGCACATATGTCATAACATGTATATGCATATGAATGATTAAGCAATTGCTGTTAAAGCACCAGTCACTTTATTTACTTACAATTGCACTTATGTTACTTTAAGCATATGATTTCTTAATTTGCCAATAGGGATGAGCTATATGTTTGACTCGAACATCGGGTGTTCGCCCGTTCGCCGAACAGCGAACATTATGGGGCGTTTGCTGAAAATTTGAATGCCGCAGAATGCCCCATAATGCACTGTGAGATCGCAGTGCATTGCTGTATGATGATTGACCAAAGCATGCACATGACCTGCATGCTTTGGTCAATCACCGCGTGCACAGCACTCTCTGCTAAGAGAGTCATAATTGGCCAAAAGCAGGGTGCCTTTGGCTAATCATGGCTCAGAGGGACTAAGTCCATGCCTCATACTATATAAAGCTGCTTACATGGTGGCCATGTGTAGTGTTGTTGGCGTGGACAGTGACAACGTTTTTATTATATATATATATATATATATATATATATATATATATATATATATATACACATATACATATATATACACACACACACACACACGAGACTATATACAGATATTAATACACTGCTTAGTGTAGTGTAGTAGAATTTGTACACACTGTATTAGATACTGTTTACACTGCCTGAAATGTATTAGAAACATTACACCACCGAATGCACTGTAGATATAGGCTACATTGGATGCAGAGTGTGTAATTATATATATATATATATATATATATATATATATATATATATGTACAATATATATTTATATTTATTTATTTATTTATATACACACACACACACACACACTCTGCATCCAGTGTAGCCTATATCTACAGTGCATTTGGTGGTGTACTGTTTCTAATACACTTCTGGTGGTGTACATAGCACACAATACAGTGCAGCTGTAGTACAGTTTCTAATAAAGTGCAGGTAGTGTACACAGTATCTAATACAGTGTAGTGTGATGCTGCAAAAAAAAAACCTACATCGTGTCCGGAAGGCCACCAATGAGAGGCAGACACTCACAGGCCACTAAAAGAGGGCAAGCAGTCTCTGTGTCTACAGTCAACAGTGGTAGTCCTCTGCAGGTGGCCATGGGGCATGCTTGTCCTTTTTTTCTGTTGCTGGCCTTGTTATTGAGCCAGAACATGCAGAAGAATTGGTGGAGTGGATAACAAAGACATCCTCATCCTCCTCATCTTCTGTAACCCAGGCTCAGAGTAGTTTGCCTTCCAACACAGATGCCAAAGCAGCCTATTCCACCGGCTCCCTGTCCACAGGATCATGCACGGAGGAGTCCCCAGAATTATTCGACCACAGTGTCGGGTACATGCTGCTGGAGGATGCGATTTGAAGGCTCCGATGTTGGTTCCCAGGTTGAGGAAGGGAGTAACGTGAGCCTAGAGAGCGGGGGTGCCACAGAAGGGCAAGAAACTGGCAGCCATGTTCCCCCAGCTACAGCATACTGCCAAGTGTTGGAGGAGGAGGAGGAAGAACAACTCCAACAAGGCAGGATGTCCTGGAGGAGGAGGAGGAAGAACAACTCCAACAAGGCAGGATGTTCTCAAGGAAGAGGAGGAGGAGGAACAACACCAATGAGGCAGGATGTCCTCTAGGGGGCGGAGGAGGAAGAACAACTCCAATGAGGGAGGAAGAGGAGGAACAACTCCAATGAGGCAGGATGTCCTCTAGGAAGAGGGGGAGGAGGAGGAGGAAGAACAACTCCAACGAGGCAGGATGTCCTCTAGGAGGAGGAGGAAGAACAACTCCAAAGAGGCAGGATGTCCTCTAGGGGGTGGAGGAGGAGGAGGAGGAAGAACAACTCCAACAAGGCAGGATGTCCTCAAGGAGGAGGAGGAAGAACAACTCCAATGAGACAGGATGTCCTCTAGAAGGCGGAGGAGGAGGAAGAACAACTCCAACGAGGCAGGATGTCCTCTAGGGGATGGAGGAGGAGGAGGAAGAAAAACTCCAACGAGGCAGGATGTTGAAGAGGAAGGAGGAGGAGCAACTCCAATGAGGCAGGATGTCCTCTAGGGGGAAGCTTAAGGGCAGCCACCCTATTGCATAACACCACAGAGCTCCACAGGTTCAAGGCACTGCTGACTCCCCACTGACTTTTAAAAGTTCCTTGGTGTGGGTCTTTTTTGACACGTGTGCAGCAGATCGCACCATTGCAGTTTGCAACCTATGTCTGAAGTGGATCAAGCATGGCCAGAACACACATGCTTGACCATACATATGACAACCTGCCATGCAGTCTGTTGGCAACAGCACTTGAAAGACCCACATCAAAGAAAAAGGTGGACTTCTCCTTGCTCCTCATCTGGGATCTCCAACCCTACTCTACCTCCAGTCCTCTCAAAAACCTGCACTGAGAGGAATGAAGGTATAGCAATAGGTGTCCCAAGTACTTGCAGTTAATCTGCTAGCAGTACATCACCATCTGATTTTAGCAGGCAAATTTCCCTACCCAAGTTGCTGAATCATAAAAAGAAATTTGGTCCCAGTGCTCAGCGTCTAAATGCTGGCTTGGCCAAATTGTTAGTACTACAACTGCTGCCTTTTCAGCTGGTAGACTCTACCCCCTTTCATGAATTTGTGGAATGTGCTGTACCTCAGTGGCAGGTTCCAAAATGCCATTTCTTTTCACAGAAGGCCATTCTAGCTTTCTACCGGCATGTGGAAGGCAATGTTTTGGCCTCGTTGGACAGGGCAGTCAGCAGTAAGGTTCATATTACTGCTGACTCATGCTCCAGCAGGCATGGGCAGGGATGTTACCTTTCCTTCAAGGTGCACTGGGTAACTCTGCTGACAGCTGGGAAGGATGCAGGACAGGGTTCAGTGTTGTTGGAGCTTGTTCAGCCACCACGCAACACCATGCCATAATGCTAGTAGTGCTTTTACCGCAACTCTCTCCTCTACCCCCTCCTCTTATTTTTCCTCTATTACCTCTTCTGCAGATTTGTCCTTGAAGTAAATAGTAGGTATTCTGGAGGACCACCTGTCTATTAAGTACCACAACAGCTTCCCTTAACTGCTTAAAAGCTTGGATCTTGACTGTCCTTGAATATCATCCCTGATCATCCCTTAAACATACTTCATAATCAATAAATACATGAAAATGAATATTCCTGCAATGCTACAGCAAACATGGACACAAGCCAGGCTTGCTATGCATCACCATTGATGTGGTCCAACATTTAACGTCCCCTTTAAATCTCAAACAGCTCCGAATGTCACTTCCTGTTTTAAAACTATTTTATTTCTGCATGTCATTTGTCTCTAAACTGCATTGAATCAACTTGTACAATGGAAACCTTCAAAAGATATATCAGTAGCTACCTTTGATAATGGACCTTAACTGGGGGATCTTAACTGACAGTGTTCCCAAGCTTCTAAATGTGAGCTCTACCTGGCCCCAGGAGTGGTAAGTTCTATTAACTTTTCCACTGCAATCCCAAGACCTCAATACTTTCATTAATAAATAACTCCTCTCTTACTTTACCTTCTCAACTTAACTTGCTTTATCCTCTACAATGTCGGATGTTTTTATCAAAAACACCTTTAAACTCACTTACTTTATCCTCATCACAAAGTAGGTTGTTCTCAGAACATTTCCTTTCCTTACATAACCCCCCAGCCCATCTAACACATTCTTTTGCAACCTTCAAAATACTATTCTTTTTACCTTCAAAGAGTCATCAAACATGTTTAAACATGTATCTAAACATGTTCTTCAAACAATTACACATCTTGCAAACAAATTAAGCACTTATAATTACAATTCTATAAACAAATATTACTAAAGGGGAGACCTCATATACTATTGTACTTTTACTGTACCGACTAGCCGTTTTAATATTCATTCCCTTTATACACTGTATGTCTATTTTGTTCTCTTAATATATTTGTTGGCACTCAGCAAAAATATCCGTTCCAAAATTAAATCTCATAGCCAAAACCCCTTTTTCCCATATGCACCACAGCAACAACATTTCTTTATTCCTTTTCAACACCTTAAGTAATGACATACACACATTTGAATTTTCCCCATACCTTCTTTATTCTTTAAAGAAAACTTAGCAGATTATATGAACATAAATACAAAAGTACTCACCACTTTCACGATATTTGAAAACAAGCAAGGGAAATTTCTTATTTACTTTGTCCCTATTTCTGACGAAAATTCCTACCTACCTGATCGATCACCTTTATTCCCATGAGCACCAAGCTTCTAATGGGTGTGCACACTTTTCCACAGCACTCCCAAAATGCTTGAAGCCAACCTGGGCATAACATTATAGAAACCCCAAGCTGCTACAACAAAAAAAAATATCACCAATCACAAGTTATTATATTACTTCTATGCAACAGAAAGAGAGGCAAAGATTTAGCTGTTGGTCACTTAAATACCCTTCCCAAAAGGATACTGAACTGAGTTTTAAATAAAGACTTGGGTCTCCCAAAGACCCTACAATGTTACACTCCTGTGAGTGTGTCTATTAAGGTGTGATCCCTCCTTCCTTTCTCTTTCAATTTAAAAAGCTAAGACTTTATCAGAGCCAGGGTAAGAAATAATTTGTCAAAATAGACAAAGGTTCATCCCACCGCGGATGATTGTCTTATCCGGTACGAGCCCCCATTTGAAGTAAATAGTAGGTATTCTGGAGGACCGCCCGTCTATTAAGTACCCCAACAGCACCCTCAGATATCTGGAGACACCATGAAAACAAGAAGCAAGTTGTGCAATGTCATGAAATGTCTGCCTTTATTAGGTGTGTTACAGCTTATATACAGATTCAACATACCAATAGAAAGAGGGGAGGGGGAGTGGTTTAGTAAATTATGTATTTGTATAGAAATATATAGTTACATGGTTATACAAGTCAGGGACCCTCCAAGATACGTCATCATGAGTTAACACGGGTCAACAGGCCATCTGGTTATGAATCATCAACTTGTCCCAGACAAACAAACCGACAATGATATGTATATATATATATATATATAGCACAGTGCTTATGCCAGCTTCTTTCCAAACATTATTTGATAGTTGCAGATTTAAGCCATACTTGTATACTGAAATGGCCGAGCATGTTTTGGGCATATTACTACAGTTCTCTGAACTAGCAGTGCTTCATAAGCGTTCAAGCGGTTGCACAAGCAGTCAAGCTAAAAGATGCCATGCGGTGCTTGAGTTGGTCTGCCTAGGGGACAGGAGCCACGCTGGGGAAGAAATTCTGTCAGCTCTGCTGGGGCAGGTTTAGAAGTGGTTGACACCACATCAGCTTGAGCCAGGAATGGTTGTATGTGAAAATGGCACCAACCTTCTCTCCGCCCTCTGACAGGGACACTTGTTTGGCACTGGTCCTGAATTTGGTGGTGCAGAGGTTCTTGAGCAGGTACTCAGGCTTACAGGATCTCCTGAGGCAGGCTAGAAAAGTCTGTGGTCATTTCCGCCGGTCATACAATGCCAGTGCTCGGCTAGCTGACATTCAAAAAGGTAATGCAGCCTTTCCATCAACCGCCTCATTTGTGACATACCCCCAAATGTGGAACTCAATGTTGGCAATGCTGCAGCAGCTGCACACACAGCAGAGGGCCATCAATGAGTACCTGTGTGAGTATGGCACCAGGACAGGGTCAGAGGAGCTTGGCTTTTTTTCGCCACGCCAGTGGCTACTGATCAAGGATGCATGTACTGTCCTGTCATCATTTGAGGAGGCCATAAGGATGGTGAGCAGTGACAATGCATGCATAAGTAACTCTGTCCCTCTGGTCTTCCTGCTGGAACACACGCTTTGTGGAATCATGGACAGGGCACTAGAGGCAGAACAGTGTGAGGAAGAGGAGGACTTCCTTACCTCTCAAGGCCCTCTTTATCCAGATAGCATTCCTGCAGGCCATCCAAACACAGAGGAAGAGTAACAGGATACAACACTAGAGATACGACTAGGTTCATCAGGGACTACTGATGATATTGGTGTGCCCTTTCTTTTAGTGTTAGTCCCGCTCCTCTTTTTTGAAGACCTTTACCCAGCACAAAAAAGAGAGTACTTGGGGGTAGTATTAACCACTTAAGGACCGCCTAACGCCGATTTACGTCGGCAAAGCGGCACGGGCAGGCAAAATCACGTACATGTACGTGATTTGCCTTCCGCGGGTGGGGGGTCCGATCGGACCCCCCCCCGCCGCCCGAGGCGGTCCCGTTCTGTTCCCCGGCGATCCGAGATGAGGGGGAGGCCATCCGTTCGTGGCCCCCCCCTCGCGATCGCCGCCGGCCAATGGGAACATTCCTTTGCTGCTGTATGCTAAACAGCAGCAAAGGAAATGATGTCATCTCCCCTCAGCTCGGTATTCCGTTCCAGCGCCGAGGGGAGAAGACATCAATGTAAGTGCACAACACACTACACACACAGTAGAACATGCCAGGCATACAAAACACCCCGATCCCCCCCCCGATCGCCCCCCGATCCCCCCCCAATCACCCCCCCCCTGTCACAAACTGACACCAGCAGGTTTTTTTTTTTTTTTTTCTGATTACTGCATAGTGTCAGTTTGTGACAGTTACAGTGTTGGGACAGTTAGTATTACCCCCCTTTAGGTCTAGGATACCCCCCTAACCCCCCCTAATAAAGTTTTAACCCCTTGATCACCCCCTGTCACCAGTGTTGCTAAGCGATCATTTTTCTGATCGCTGTATTAGTGTCACTGGTGACGCTAGTTAGGGACGTAAATATTTAGGTTCGCCGTCAGCGTTTTATAGTGTCAGGGACCCCCATATACTATCTAATAAATGTTTTAACCCCTTGATTGCCCCCTAGTTAACCCTTTCACCACTGATCACTGTATAAACGTTACGGTTGACGCTGGTTAGTTCGTTTATTTTTTATAGTGTCAGGGCACCCGCCGTTTATTACCGAATAAAGGTTTAGCCCCCTGATCGCCCGGCGGTGATATGCGTCGCCCCAGGCAGCGTCAGATTAGCGCCAGTACCGCTAACACCCACGCACGCAGCATACGCCTCCCTTAGTGGTATAGTATCTGATCGGATCAATATCTGATCCGATCAGATCTATACTAGCGTCCCCAGCAGTTTAGGGTTCCCAAAAACGCAGTGTTAGCGGGATCAGCCCAGATACCCGCTAGCACCTGCGTTTTGCCCCTCCGCCCGGCCCACCCAAGTGCAGTATCGATCGATCGCTGTCACTTACAAAACACTAAACGCATAACTGCAGCGTTCGCAGAGTCAGGCCTGATCCCTGCGATCGCTAACAGTTTTTTTGGTAGCATTTTGGTGAACTGGCAAGCAAGCACCAGGCAGCGTCAGGTTAGCGCCAGTAGCGCTAACACCCACGCTCGCACAGTACACCTCCCTTAGTGGTATAGTATCTGATCGGATCAATATCTGATCCGATCAGATCTATACTAGCGTCCCCAGCAGTTTAGGGTTCCCAAAAACGCAGTGTTAGCGGGATCAGCCCAGATACCTGCTAGCACCTGCGTTTTGCCCCTCCGCCCGGCCCGGCCCACCCAAGTGCAGTATCGATCGATCACTGTCCCTTACAAAACACTAAACGCATAACTGCAGCGTTCGCAGAGTCAGGCCTGATCCCTGCGATCGCTAACAGTTTTTTTGGTAGCGTTTTGGTGAACTGGCAAGCACCAGCCCCAGGCAGCGTCAGGTTAGCGCCAGTACCGCTAACACCCACGCACGCAGCATACACCTCCCTTAGTGGTATAGTATCTGAACGGATCAATATCTGATCCAATCAGATCTATACTAGCGTCCCCAGCAGTTTAGGGTTCCCAAAAACGCAGTGTTAGCGGGATCAGCCCAGATACCTGCTAGCACCTGTGTTTTGCCCCTCCGCCCGGCCCAGCCCAGCCCACCCAAGTGCAGTATCGATCGATCACTGTCCCTTACAAAACACTAAACGCATAACTGCAGCGTTCGCAGAGTCAGGCCTGATCCCTGCGATCGCTAACAGTTTTTTTGGTAGCGTTTTGGTGAACTGGCAAGCACCAGCCCCAGGCAGCGTCAGGTTAGCGCCAGTACCGCTAACACCCACGCACGCAGCATACACCTCCCTTAGTGGTATAGTATCTGAACGGATCAATATCTGATCCAATCAGATCTATACTAGCGTCCCCAGCAGTTTAGGGTTCCCAAAAACGCAGTGTTAGCGGGATCAGCCCAGATACCTGCTAGCACCTGTGTTTTGCCCCTCCGCCCGGCCCAGCCCAGCCCACCCAAGTGCAGTATCGATCGATCACTGACACTTACAAAACACTAAACACATAACTGCAGCGTTCGCAGAGTCAGGCCTTGATCCCTGCGATCGCTAACAGTTTTTTTGGTAGCATTTTGGTGAACTGGCAAGCACCAGCGGCCTAGTACACCCCGGTCGTAGTCAAACCAGCACTGCAGCAACACTTGGTGACGTGGCGAGTCCCATAAGTGCAGTTCAAGCTGGTGAGGTGGCAAGCACAAGTAGTGTCCCGCTGCCACCAAGAAGACAAACACAGGCCCGTCGTGCCCATAGTGCCCTTCCTGCTGCATTCGCCAATCCTAATTGGGAACCCACCACTTCTGCAGCGCCCGTACTTCCCCCATTCACATCCCCAATCAAATGCAGTCGGCTGCATGAGAGGCATTTTCTTTATGTCCTCCCGAGTACCCCTACCCAGCGAACCCCCAAAAAAGATGTCGTGTCTGCAGCAAGCGCGAATATAGGCGTGAAACCCTCTATTATTGTCCCTCCTGTCCTGACAATCCTGGTCTTTGCATTGGTGAATGTTTTGAACGCTACCATTCACTAGTTGAGTATTAGCGTAGGGTACAGCATTGCACAGACTAGGCACACTTTCACAGGGTCTCCCAAGATGCCATCGCATTTTGAGAGACCCGAACCTGGAACCGGTTACAGTTACAAAAGTTAGTTACAAAAAAAGTGTCAAAAAAAATATATATATATAAAATAAAAAAAAATAGTTGTCGTTTTATTGTTCTCTCTCTCTCTATTCTCTCTCTATTGTTCTGCTCTTTTTTACTGTATTCTATTCTGCAATGTTTTATTGTTATTATGTTTTATCATGTTTGCTTTTTCAGGTATGCAATTTTTTATACTTTACCGTTTACTGTGCTTTATTGTTAACCATTTTTTTGTCTTCAGGTACGCCATTCACGACTTTGAGTGGTTATACCAGAATGATGCCTGCAGGTTTAGGTATCATCTTAGTATCATTCTTTTCAACCAGCGGTCGGCTTTCATGTAAAAGCAATCCTAGCGGCTAATTAGCCTCTAGACTGCTTTTACAAGCCGTGGGAGGGAATGCCCCCCCCCACCGTCTTCCGTGTTTTTCTCTGGCTCTCCTGTCTCAACAGGGAACCTGAGAATGCAGCCGGTGATTCAGCCAGCTGACCATAGAGCTGATCAGAGACCAGAGTGGCTCCAAACATCTCTATGGCCTAAGAAACTGGAAGCTACGAGCATTTTATGACTTAGATTTCGCCGGATGTAAATAGCGCCATTGGGAAATTGGGGAAGCATTTTATCACACCGATCTTGGTGTGGTCAGATGCTTTGAGGGCAGAGGAGAGATCTAGGGTCTAATAGACCCCAATTTTTTCAAAAAAGAGTACCTGTCACTACCTATTGCTATCATAGGGGATATTTACATTCCCCGAGATAACAATAAAAATGATTAAAAAAAAAAATATGAAAGGAACAGTTTAAAAATAAGATAAAAAAAGCAGAAAAATAATAAAGAAAAAAAAAAAAAAAAAAAAGCACCCCTGTCGCCCCCTGCTCTCGCGCTAAGGCAAACGCAATCGGTGGTCTGTCGTCAAATGTAAACAGCAATTGCACCATGCATGTGAGGTATCACCGCGAAGGTCAGATCGAGTGCAGTAATTTTTGCAGTAGACCTCCTCTGTAGATCTAAAGTGGTAACCTGTAAAGGCTTTTAAAGGCTTTTAAAAATGTATTTATTTTGTTGCCACTGCACGTTTGTGCGCAATTTTAAAGCATGTCATGTTTGGTATCCATGTACTCGGCCTAAGATCATCTTTTTTATTTCATCAAACATTTGGGCAATATAGTGTGTTTTAGTGCATTAAAATGTAAAAAAGTGTGTTTTTTCCCCAAAAAATGCGTTTGAAAAATCGCTGCGCAAATACTGTGTGAAAAAAAAAAATGAAACACCCACCATTTTAATCTGTAGGGCATTTGCTTTAAAAAAATATATAATGTTTGGGGGTTCAAAGTAATTTTTTTGCAAAAAAAAAATAACTTTTTCATGTAAACAATAAGTGTCAGAAAGGGCTTTGTCTTCAAGTGGTTAGAAGAGTGTGTGATGTGTGACATAAGCTTCTAAATGTTGTGCATAAAATGCCAGGACAGTTCAAAACCCCCCCAAATGACCCCATTTTGGAAAGTAGACACCCCAAGCTATTTGCTGAGAGGCATGTCGAGTCCATGGAATATTTTATATTGCGACACAAGTTGCGGGAAAGAGACACATTTTTTTTTTTTTTTTTGCACAAAGTTGTCACTAAATGTTATATTGCTCAAACATGCCGGGATACCACATGTGTGAGACTTTTTGGGAGCCTAGCCACGTACGGGACCCCGAAAACCAAGCACCGCCTTCAGGCTTTCTAAGGGCGTGAATTTTTGATTTCACTCTTCACTGCCTATCACAGTTTCGGAGGCCATGGAAAGCCCAGGTGGCACAAACCCCCCCCAAATGACCCCATTTTGGAAAGTAGACACCCCAAGCTATTTGCTGAGAGGTATAGTGAGTATTTTGCAGACCTCACTTTTTGTCACAAAGTTTTGAAACTTGAAAAAAGAAAAAAAAAAATGTTTTTTCTTGTCTTTCTTCATTTTCAAAAACAAATGAGAGCTGCAAAATACTCACCATGCCTCTCAGCAAATAGCTTGGGGTGTCTACTTTCCAAAATGGGGTCATTTGGGGGGGTTTTGTGCCACCTGGGCATTCCATGGCCTCCGAAACTGTGATAGGCAGTGAAGAGTGAAATCAAAAATTTTCACCCTTAGAAATCCTGAAGGCGGTGATTGGTTTTCGGGGTCCCGTACGCGGCTAGGCTCCCAAAAAGTCCCACACATGTGGTATCCCCATACTCAGGAGAAGCAGCTAAATGTATTTTGGGGTGCAATTCCACATATGCCCATGGCCTGTGTGAGCAATATATCATTTAGTGACAACTTTATGCAAAAAAAAAAAAAAAAAAAGTGTCACTTTCCCACAACTTGTGTCAAAATATAAAATATTCCATGGACTCAATATGCCTCTCAGCAAATAGCTTGGGGTGTCTACTTTCCAAAATGGGGTCATTTTGGGGGGTTTTGTGCCACCTGGGCATTCCATGGCCTCCGAAACTGTGATAGGTAGTGAGGAGTAAAATCAAAAATTTACACCCTTAGAAATCCTGAAGGTGGTGATTGGTTTTCGGGGCCCCGTACGCGGCTAGGCTCCCTAAAAGTCCCACACATGTGGTATCCCCATACTCAGTAGAAGCAGCTGAATGTATTTTGGGGTGCAATTCCACATAGGCCCATGGCCTGTGTGAGCAATATATCATTTAGTGACAACTTTTTGTAAATATTTTTTTTTTTTTTTTTTTTGTCATTATTCAATCACTTGGGACAAAAAAAATAAATATTCAATGGGTTCAACATGCCTCTCAGCAATTTCCTTGGGGTGTCTACTTTCCAAAATGGGGTCACTTGGGGGGGTTTTGTACTGCCCTGCCATTTTAGCACCTCAAGAAATGACATAGGCAGTCATAAACTAAAAGCTGTGTAAATTACAGAAAATGTACCCTAGTTTGTAGACGCTATAACTTTTGCGTAAACCAATAAATATACGCTTATTGACATTTTTTTTACCAAAGACATGTGGCCGAATACATTTTGGCCTAAATGTATGACTAAAATTTAGTTTATTGGATTTTTTTTATAACAAAAAGTAGAAAATATCATTTTTTTTCAAAATTTTCGGTCTTTTTCCGTTTATAGCGCAAAAAATAAAAACCGCAGAGGTGATCAAATACCATCAAAAGAAAGCTCTATTTGTGGGAAGAAAAGGACGCAAATTTCGTTTGGGTACAGCATTGCATGACCGCGCAATTAGCAGTTAAAGCGACGCAGTGCCAAATTGGAAAAAGACCTCTGGTCCTTAGGCAGCATAATGGTCCGGGGCTCAAGTGGTTAAAACACCTCAGAAGAGAAACCCTTTAATAGGGCTCCCAAGCACCTATGTAACAATCCTGCTAAGCACCTTTAGCCTGCCAAGCAACACTTGGTGACTCACATGACCCAGTAAGGAAAGAATGAACCACTGCAAGTGTCTGTTCAGAGCTTGCTCTGTGTCTCACAGCTGCCTTCTGGAAGCACCGCTTGGTTTATACAGCTTTAATAAGCTGGGTGTGCGCCGGAATTTTCTGTGCGTGCGCACACACGTAGTGTTGGTGAATGGGCGGAGATGTATTCGCATATGACGCAAATCCTTGTGTGCCAGATAAAGGCTAGTGCATATGTGCTGCAAAGCCGTGTGCGCCATGACCGCCAAACAACTGCTAAGTCCAGCTGCGCTTTTGCGAATGCATGTGCGTCATGACCGACAACAACTGCTGAACACAGCGGCACTCTTGCGAACGCACGTGCACCACGATGAACCAAGGTGAAATGGCACACCGTCATGCACCATGTTACAGGCAAGAAATAGCCAGAGACAAGCAAAAAAAGTACACTTTGCAAAGACCAACAACTAGCCCAAAACTCCACCGTATGGTCACCGCACATAGGTGTCCAGACTCTAGCTAGCTTGACTGATTGTTACAATCACTGGAACACCCCACAATAATAGTAAAGGGGTTTCACTTACCCATCCAGGCGCAGGGCAGCTTAGAAACTAAGAGCCCAAACTTCACCCATCATGGCAGGTTCTTGTCACTTGAGGACCTTGAAGGACTGGGTATCATTTTCATGTTTACGGTCCACTCCCTTGGACCTGTACAGCACCCTGCAAGAATGCCTTCACGCTGTGGTGTCCAGGATTCCACTTGGCAGGGTCCAGCAGCCGGAGGCCGCATTACAGGCAAAACCTCGCAGGATCTTGACTCTTCTTTGCGAGACTCGGGTACCATTTTTCTAAGCATATAAAGCCTGTGTCAGATGGATCTGATCGGTCAATCCCTTGATTCATTTAACAACCATTTGTGGGACTAGAGACCTAGAGCTCAAACAAACTGTGCCATCCACCTTGCAGACACTGGTAAAAAACTGAAGTGCTTCCTATGTGGGAGGGGTTATATAGGGGATCACTTCCTGTCTGAAGATCTTTGGTCTACCAGTGTCCATTCATCTGGAGATAGAGTATAACCCAGTAGGTAGTGAATATTGGCCTGACTGTGTCCCATGATTTTATGAAAAAGAAATTTGCACTTTTGATTTTTCACGTTTGTGTTCCATAGACTTTAACGGTGTTTGAACAAATTTTCTGCCTGTTCGCATGTTCTGCTGTGAACCAAACTGGGGGGTGTTCGTCTCATCCCTATTTGCCAGAGTACTAGACACATTCCAGGCATCAATCACCTTATGTTTATATACTTTTTCTACACTAAGGATTGTTGTCCATTCATTAATTAACAACAGGTATTGGCTAGAGTGCAACATTGGAGCAATTAGACTCCTGATATCATTCAAGAACAGCACTACACCTACTGCCTAATTTATCTTAGCCTTCTCAGAAGAGTTGAAGCTGTCATAGCTGCAAAGGGTGGGCCAACTCAATATTGAACCTTACGAACTAAGACTAGGATGCCATTAAGGTTCATGTGCGTGTGAAGGCAGGCATCCCAATACTTTTGGTAATATAGTGTATGTTTTTGGTTTATACACAGGTGAACAGGTTCTATTGTATATTTGTTCATTCAGCAGCAACATGAAGAAAACAGCGACCTGAAGAGAACTGCAATTTACTATTGTATAATATCAGGTAAGACATTACAACCAGATGGAATGTAACTTTATGTGCTTTAGGAAAGCCTCTTGATGATAAACAATCTACAGTAAACAGCATGTTACACTAATGAAAGAGAGACAATGCAGACTTTGATAGTTGTAATTTGAATATTCTTAAATCAGGTATATTGCTTAGAATTAGGTGGAAAACTAAAATGCTAAATGTGATAAGCTGTTTAAATGCATACTTTTACTATCAATATTATACACATAAATAGATTGGTTGTATCAACTTTCTTTCATTAGGAAGTTGATTTCACTTTTTGTAGGATATTAGAAGTACTTAGGAGGTGTCTATTAGAATGGACAGCTTATTGAAGGCCATTTGACCTATGTCTTTTTTTGTTCCTCCACATTTTGCAAAAGCTACTGATTGGGTAATTATTAATGAAAACCCCTACCCTGACTACCTCTGTTTATTAACCACTTGACCACTGGGCACTTAAACCCCCTTCCTAACCAGACCAATTTTCAGCTTTCGGTGCTCTCACACTTTGAATGACAATTACTCAGTCATGCAACACTGTACCCATATGAAATTTTTGACCTTTTTTTCACACAAATAGAGCTTTCTTTTGGTGGTATTTAATCACCGCTGGGTTTTGTATTTTTTGCGCTATAAATCAAAAAAGACTGAAAATTCGATTAAAAAAAATCTTTGTTTCTGTTAAAATTTATTGCAGAGTATTGGCGAGTATTGGCAGAGTTTTGGCGAGTATTGGCATAGTATTGGCGAGTATTGGTAGAGTATTGGTGAGTATTGGCAGAGGTTTGCAGTGTTGCAGAGTATTGGCAGAGTATTGCACAATGTTACAGAGTATTGCACAGTGTTGCAAAGTATTGCACAGTGTTGCAGAGTATTGCAGTGTTGCAGAGTATTGCAGAGTTGCAGAGTGTTGCAGCGTATTGCAGAATATTGCCATTATTTACATTGAGCAGCGCTGTGGGCACTAAACATCCAGCCCACAGCGCTGCTGCCATCTCTTCCCCTCTCCCCTCACACTGTACCTATCGGTACAGAGAGGGGAGGGAGGAACTGGCGTCATGATGTGACGCCGGTTTGTTTACATGTGATTGGTCCGTCATTTGACGAAACGATCACGTGGTAAACGGCCACGATCAGCAGCTATTTACCGTGATCCGTGATGCACCGGGTCCACGGATGTTCCCAGGTGCACACCCCAGGGGGCGCGCGGGAGCAACATTCTGGAATGACGTCCCACAGATGTCCACCCAGAACTAGCCGACCGCGCTGTTGCCGTCTTTCGGCAATTGCCCAGTCGGCAAATGGTTAATGGATACAAAGCATGTGAATTTTTTTTTAATTCTTTATTTATCAGATTTTACATCATACAGGGATTATCGGGGGCCTACAGGCTGCCATAAAATGACAATCAACCTGGATAAGGAGCATGGATCACGGTTCACATACAGAAATAAAGTCAACAGTAAAAACACTACAGATAGGTCAACAAATACAAGGGCCATCCAAACACTCAAAATATCAATAACTTAATGGATAGGATATAGTACCAACCAAATATTATATCATACAATAGCTCTTTATTTCCTAAATCTGTATAAAGCAAAAATACCATGATCATTTTAATAAAATAAGGCCAAAGTTTTTGTTGAGGTGTCGGGCTGTAGACAACAGAGTGCCAAGGCACACTTGCATATCAGAAAATGCACTGTTATTTTTAAGGTGGAGTTCAGGAAAAAAAGATTCAAGTTAATACTTGCAAATGCGACATTTTTATATTTTCCCTGTAAAAATCTTCAGTTTTGAGTTCAGATCTACTTTAGTTTAAATTAGTTTACCTTTCAGTTTTGAGTTCAGATCTACTTTAGTTTAAATTAGTTTACCTTTCTGACTTCTCCTTTTTTGAGTCATAACGGAAATCTAAAAGTAAGGCTACCTAATAGTGATGACTACATTTATTATAATAATAAGGGATAGCGGGGATGAGCTTAGTGCTAGCTCCGTACGTTATTTCACATCAAACACTGGCTGTTCAGATGTTCATCCAAATGCCAAACATATAGGGCATTCGACATGGATAACTGTGACAGCTTCCAGCTGTCAATGTGTAAGGATATTTTAGCTTGCTGTCCACCATTTTAGCTATAAAAATATGTATCCATCTTAGAATAATATGTATATGTGACGTCTATCAAAAGTTAGTTTCAAATTCTTGTAAATCATATGATTTCCCCGAAATGACGCATGCAGTTCTTTCTTGTTGACAGTTTCTGTATGAAGAAATTATGTTCTATTTTGGTTAGTTGTATGTCTGTAAATTTAGCATATATTAATGAAGGGGTTGGACTTTTGTTGTGATGTCATGTTGGTTATATAAGTGAAAATAGGGAAGTAAAGGATTGGATCATTTGGAATTGCATGCCTTGTGTGTGTCATAATTTCTTGCCGGAATGATCTCCAGATCTGAATGCGTTTTTGGGGAACACTCTAATCAGGATATCATACGAGGGTTCACTTGCTTTTAGAACATACATGTACCCCAACAGCTTGGTGTCAGAATGTGGGGCGGTCATTATTTAAGTCGGGTGAGTCTGATTTAATTAATATTATTTCTCTTGCCGTGACTTTAGTTTAAAAGACCGTTTCCCTATATGGGATTAACAGAAGGTGTAGTGTTAAAGACATTTATGAACCTCGGTAGAATTCCATTCGGGTGACGGAAGAAAGGACTCTGAGAAGTCCAAAGGAACTCTGAGATAGTTCTAAAAAGAAAGGGCTCTGAGTAGTCCAAAGGGGCTCCGAGTAGTCCAAAGGAACTCTGAGATAGTTCCAAAAAGAAGGACTCTGAGATAGTCCAAGGGGTTCTGAGAAACCCACAGTACTGTAAGAAGTTTTATAAAGATATCTGATGGAGTGTGCCAGAGAAACCCAAACCTCTTTGCTTGCCTTTCTTTTGCTTAGGAGATAAAATAAGTAGATAAAATAAGGTCATCTGTTTGTCTGTGTGGATTTGTCAGGTGTCATAAGGTAAGATGACACCTTTCCACTGCATTGTATTGTCATTGTATTATAATGAAACGTAGAGTGATGTTACAATATTTGGTGATGTATTGATGCTGACTTTTAATGATTTATATATAAATGCTTTGAAAGTATAAGATATATATATATATATATATATATATATATATATATAGTTGGCAGGATGATTCTGGCATTGATGCAGTGAGTAAAAATATTTTATTTGCCTTGCTGTAATCAGACGTTCAGTGTCATTTTAGGGAAAGTTAAAAAAAAAAAAAAAAAGAAAAGGTTTCAAAAGTGTCCTGATTGTATTACTGATTTACACAAATTTGTGTTTTAAGAAGGATTGACAGTGCAGGGAGTAATGTCACTTATTGGAAGAGCAGGGGAGACTTATCAAGTCTGTCCCTGGTCTTTGAAGTATTGTGACATTAGGGACGTTTTTACCATTTAAAATATGGGTAGAGCGTTAGTAACACTTTTTTAAGGTAATACATAAATTGGTGAGGATAACTTTTGATTAAAACATGCTATTTGAATAATTCTTTTTGCTACTGACATCTCTTGCAAAGGGGAAGTCGGGTGCAAAATTTGGATATTTGGCTTTTTGCCAACAGGGTTCAAGTACTAATATCTCACTGACTGTAATAGATAGTGGGGAATTGTTTGCGGTATTAGTACTACCGCAATTGAAGGCACTGTTTGAACCTGTTGGCATACTGCAAAAAGGAAAAAACAGACTTAGTATCTAATTAGAATGTTTAGAAAGAAAAAAAAAAAATATATGTGTTGTGGAGATCGGCTGGACCGAGGCTCCCTATAGTGTCCTAGCCCATACATTGTTCACGATGGGTTTAGCAGAGTCATGGGATGGTAAATTAAGGGTTAAATATTACATACCACAACGCAGAAGTTGAAAGCTGTAGAGGCTGCGCACGCCGTAGAGGGTCAGAATACAAAACACGTAGTTTTAAAACAAGCAGAAAGCACAGGGAAAAAAAGAGGAAGTAACTGCGCAGTTAGTTATATAAAGTTTTCCTTTTATTACACAAGACGCCGGATTTAACACTTAAGATGAAATGCACAGTCCTTTAAATACACAAGACGCCGGATTTAACACTTAAGATGAAATGCACAGTCCTTTAAATACAGACTTATTAAAGTCTGTCTTGGAAAAAAAAAAAAACGTTGATTGAAAAAGACGCAGCAGGATGTTTTGACATCCCAAAACAAACACCAGTATCAACACATTAGCAAAATGATTTCTTAGGAAATCAAAGGGGAAACTTTTATAAAAAGAGGAAAGGGGGCAAGGACAAAGAGGGAGTTACATACAGAGAAAGAGGATTTTTTAAAGAAAGGAATCTTAAGGGAAATTGTCTCGCCTTATAATACTCCCAGTAAAGAAGGCAAACGGTGACTATAGGTTTGTACAAGACCTAAGGGACATTAATAGCCTAGTGGTACCAATTGCCCAAGTAGTGCCTGATGTGCCATCAATACTTACCGCTATACCATGAGATGCAGAGTATTTTACTGTGATTGATTTAAAGAATGTTTTTTTTTCATCCCTGTAGACGAGGAGACATGGCCACTGTACTCCAAGTCACCCTTGGGCCCTGGACTGCCCCTCATGGTTCTGTACTGTTGCAGTATGTTGGTGATTTTTTGATTTGTAGTTCTTCAGAGGAGGACTGCCGAGCTGATAGCCTATCTTTATTGAAATGGTTACATGTATGTGGTTACAAAATGTTTAAGGAAAAGTTACAATGTTGTCAAAAAAAAAACAAAAAAAAAAAAAAAAAAACACAGTTGAGTATTTGTGCTCACAAAAGGAGAAAGAAGAGTCAGTCATAAAAGAGCTGCGGCTCTGAATGGGTCTGCCCCACCCACTCAATAGGAAGGACATGCTCACCTTCCTAGGTATGATTGGTTACTGCCGCCAATGGATACCTGACTGCTCTTTCAATGACAATATATTGAGACAAGCAATGTTTTTGAAGCAATGTCTCTGAAATGTCTGATACTGTAAAATGGTCTGATGAAATGTTAAATGTTTTTGCCATGTTTTGCCATGTTGAAATGTATAATGGTTACCAGCCCGAGCCTCGGCCTCCTTGAATATGGCAAAATGTTTCACTTGTTTGCCAGGGAAAATTGCAGAACCATGGCGGGAGTACTGGCCCAGCAATACAGTGGGAGACTGTGCCCTGTAGTTTTTTTCTCAAAGATGGTCCCGTTGCGCTGTAGCGTCTTGTGCCATGGTGGTTGAGATGATCACTTCTTTCACTCTGGGACATGACGCCACACTTCACATCACTTACAATGTGTCAATCTTGTTGAAAAATGTACATACACAGCACATGTCTGCTCAAAGTTTGAGCGGATATGAGGTGATTTTAAACGCTCTTTTAGGATTAAAAAGGAGAACAGGATGAGGTTGTGCCATAACATGACTACATAAACCTCATTCACCAAGACACATCACCCAGGTCCACAGCACTACCGGACACACAGAATGTTTTTGTGGATGGTTCTTGCTCTAGGCTATAGTACACTGCAGAGCATACACAGGCCAATAGACAGAGATAGCCAGGGGAAATGAGCAGGTCTGGCTGACCTTGCTGCTAAATAAGCTGCTATCTCAGACAGCAGACATTTAAATTGTTATGCTGATACCTGTCCTATCCCCTTTTGAAAAGTCACTTGCAGATCTCCAGGATTATGCATCAAATTATGAGTTAAGGGACTGGAATGGAAAGGGTGTGTAGAGAGATCCAAGGTCTGGATTTCTCTGCAAAGAGGGGAAACCATGTATACCAACAGCAAGTGCATTCACAGTACCACGGAATAGGCCACGCAGGTATACAAGTCACGGCTGATTTCACATACAGGCCCAAACTAGGCAAAAGACAGGAATATAAATGTGGACATGTTCTCTAATGGTCCAGCTTTTATAGCCAGGGTCTGCCAGGACTTGGTAAAAACTCTCAAGATAGAATGGAAGTTTTACATTCCCTATCACCCTCCAAGTTCAAGAATAGTAGAAAGGATGAACAGAACAATAAAAGACAAGATAAGAAAGGCCACAGGAGGAACCTTTGCCAATTGGAGAAAGGTCCTCCCAGCAGTCCAGGCAGAAATAAGTTTTTTTTGAAGTTTTGATGAGTAGATTTTTCCCCACCCCATAGGCCAGAGCACCTTTAATGGTAGAAAAGGAAGATTTAGACTTAATACAGGAAGAATATGTAAGAAAACTGGTTGAAATATTGGATACAGTCAAAGAAATGTTGCTCGCACCTCTCTTTTTTCTTCACAGGAAGCTACTCACCTCTTCAAGGAGGGAGACACCGTGGTGGTCCAACAGCTGAACAGAAATAAGAAGCAAGAGTATCCCTTTGGACCTCCTACTATGATGATTGCAGTGATCAGAACGGCTATCCTGGTGGAAAACTGCTAGTCCGGGATCCATGCCAGCCGAGTGAAAAAGGTTGCCCAAAGCCCCAAGAGCAGGAAGGAGATTCTTAATACAGGAGGCCCTCAAGCAGAAGTCCAAGCAGATGAAGGAGGAGTTCCTGGAAAAGCAGGTCCGGCCAGAGAAGATGACCTTGCTTATTTCACTACAGACTTCTGGCAAAACATTTTGCTTCGTGTTCCTGATCACCCTGATGGTGTTCCCGCCCACTTGGATCTTCACTAACTGTATTTGCCATCCTGAAGATTTGGGTGGCATTAAAAGTATTTGTGGAAACACACATACATAGGAGAACATTACAGTGATACAAGTTAGAAACAAGAGAGACATTGAGGATATTTTTGCTGATAAAATGCTTTTGCTAAAATTTAAATATGCTTATGCGCGGAAATCAGGATTTCAAAAATGTTGGATCTGTAGTAAACTGTAGCACTGTTAGGATACCCCTAATGGCTATACCTTTAAATATTACTCCCCTTTTAAAAGGAAATATTCCCCTTGACCTTTTGAATGTCAGCAGAAGAACTAATGACACCATTTCCTTTCACATCATCAATAGAAGTCATAATCCTACCTGGTGTTTCAATTTAGGGAATTCTACTAGAAATAAATACCTGTAGTCAATTGGTTTTGAATATTTCTAATTGCTATGCCCCTAGTGGGAAGTCTTGTTCTTTATATCAAACACACCACGATGAGGTCAGAGTACGGGCTGATTTTGAAAAGATTCTTGCCTCTGAAGATGAAAGTAGTAAACCTGTACAGCATTTGTTTCAGGTTTTAGCAGCAGTTACAGCAGTAGATCAAGAGACTGCTGTGAATATGCCCTTCTCGTTTGGTAACCACACTTATGTTTGTTGTGGAAAGACTTGTTATCCCTGGATTCCACAAGAGGTCCAAGGCTGGTGTTACCTGGCCTCACTGGTGCCCATAATGGGGGTGATAGGTGATAGTGATGGGAGTCATTTGCTTGAAGCTAGTATACATCCAAGGTATCCATTAAAACATCGTAACAAGAGAGAGTTATTCCTTGAAAAGGATATGGCCTGGGCATGGTTCCCTTCCTGGACAGGAAGGGGAATAGATTTGATAAAAAGGTTGAATAATTATTTAGGAATTATTGATGAGATGATGAAAAAAAAGTTCTGATGACATTTCTAAACTTAATGTTGAAACTAGGGCTATTAGAAAACAACTAGAATTGCATGACTTAGCCATTGAAGGCATGAGTTCAGCCCTTACAGGATTATGTGAAATGACTGAGGATTATGAATGTTGTACTTGGGTACATAATACCAGTATAGAGGTACCAGATTATTATGATGTGATAGCTTAGCATAGAAAAGAGGTGGCCAAGCTGCAACAAGAGGCTCGCAACATAGCCCAGACCTTGAGTCCTTTTGTAAATTTTAATTTTGGATTTGGAGGGATATTCTCTTGGATAAGGGATATTCCCATAATTTTAATCATTATTGTGTTCTTTTTCCTTTTCCTTTATCTTGTGTACAAGCTTATTATGTGCCTTATTAATAGAGCCACTCGCATTTCAGATCCCTCATCTCCCAATAAAACTTATCTCAGTATGTATCATCAGAAGTAGGCTGAGAATACCACCATGATAAGGAAGTGAGATCATACATATATATATATATATATATATATATATATATATATATATATATATATATATATATATATGTATATACATGTGTGATCAAAGAGGGGATTGTAAGGATATTTTAGCTTGCTGTCCGCCATTTTAGCTATAAAAATATGTATCCATCTTAGAATAATATGTATATGTGACGTCTATCAAAAGTTAGTTTCAAATTCTTGTAAATCATATGATTTCCCCGAAATGACGCATGTAGTTCTTTCTTGTTGACAGTTTCTGTATGAAGAAATTATGTTCTATTTTGGTTAGTTGTATGTCTGTAAATTTAGCATATGTTAATGAAGGGGTTGGACTTTTGTTGTGATGTCATGTTGGTTATATAAGTGAAAATAGGAAAGTAAAGGATTGGATCATTTTGAATTGCATGCCTTGTGTGTGTCATAATTTCTTGTCGGAATGATCTCCAGATCTGAATGGGTTTTTGGGGAACACTCTAATCAGGATATCATACGAGGGTTCACTTGCTTTTAGAACATACATGTACCCCAACACAATGGATGCCAAGGAAGCAGTGGATGCCTGCAGATGTTGTGTCTTTACCAACCACTGAGGTCACCTGGCCCAATCACTTACATACATGGCTGGAAATTCCTGGTCATGTAAGCAAATAGGCATAGATAAGAGTGGGTATGTCATTGCCTAAATATGGCCATATTTTGGAGTTATATAACCACTATCCTGACTGTCAATGAGTAACAACCATGGTAACGGTAACAACCAATGGTTGAGTCCCACCACCTTTAACGTGTGTAAACACCATGTGGCATGAGACTGATTGTATTACAATTGCTTTTTTTTGTGTCAACCTAGTCAAACACAGATTTTGATACCATACTTTAAATAATATACTTTATTTTTCTTTAGAAATTAGAGAAAAATGGTGAAGATTATGAAAAAAAGTGATTTGCTGGTGATTTCAACCACATAAAACATGTAAAAGATGGGGCACTTTTTATTTTCTGAAAAAAACATTGTCTGGAATCAAACAATACCGAATTTATTATGTATGTTTCAAATTAGAGAAAATATATGATGTAGAAACAAGGGTGTATATGTTAGATTTTTTTATTATGAAGCTTTTTTCTCACACATGACAACAAAGGTCCTATCTTTAAAAACATATTGAAAGCCCCCACAAAATGTATTACTAAGTATCTGTTGAACATATATATATATTTTGTTTATATTTATATTTTTATAATTAAAAATAGTTTTCTAGCTTTTTTTCCCTGTTTCTTATGCATATAAGTAGGTAGCAACACAAAAAATATTTTACTACTACTTTTATATAATAAAACATCCTATAAGCATGTCTTAGCCACATAGTGGGAACATTTCAAGGCCCCAAAACAAGGGAGCACATTCTTTTTTTTTATTCTCCAAGGCACAGGTCTGGTATAAGTAAGTGGATCAGGACTTTTGCCTTCACTTTGAGTTTCTAATTATAGATGAGCAGCAGTATTTCTCAAAAATGAATTTAAGATTTCACCTAAGGACCTCAATTGTGTTCATCCCTTTAAGGATGAGAAATATTACTTGGGATATGTTTAGCAAAATGTATTGAAGTCAATCAGAGTCAAATTTCACGGAAAAAAGAAATAAAAGAAAGGGGGGGCGTGGCTTGGAGTCCATGAGAGCGGCTGCTTAATCTCACAGCTTTGGCTCTATTCATCCATCCTGCAGGCATCCTAGCTCCAATCTTCTCCAAAACTGCACCGATCTACTCCTAAGGAATGTGGGCACCCGATCCAGGCATGATGGTGAACAAATACGGGCCACCTGCACCCCCAATCTGCGGTGGAGCAACTGGCCTGGTTCAGAAGGCAAGATGGCGCCAATCCCGCAGCCATATATCCACAGCACAGAACTCTTCTCAAGGGGTGAGTGATTCTGTACCTGCTGTCTTTCGCACCCAGGCAGCACACTCAGAACCCCTAGATTCCCCAGCCTGCTCAGAAGGCTCTGCATCCCCAACCCCTTCCATTGCAGAACCTACACTGGCAGAAATTATGCTAGCCATAAAGGACTGTAAGACTTCCCTCCCTGTCCAAATGGAAACCATCCATATTTATTTCTCCAAACTGCAAGACATTCAGAGCCTGTGGGAAAGGACAGGGGAGGTGAAGGGATGTGTTAGCTCCCTGGAGGACATAGTTCATCCTTTATCTTCGACCGTTTGTACGGCCACGAATGAGTGGGGGGGTCCTCAGAGCTAAGTTGGACGATTTGGAGAATCGTTCCTGTCGAAACAATCTTCATTTTGTGGGGTTCCTGGAAAGATCAGAGGGTTCCCGCCCCGAACGATTCCTACATAAATGGCTGCGTGATGGCCTTGGGGTAGAAGAACTCTCCAAAACCTTTGAAATTGAGCAGGCGCATCACACCCCCCTTGCAACCTGCACAACCTGTCCCCCCCCCAAGATCTCTAATTGCAAAATTCATTAATTTTCATTAATTTTCATGACAAAGTCACTATCCTGCGTCTAGCCAGAGAAAAAGGCCCTCTCAAGTTCAACGGCAATAACATCTCCATCTACCCTGATTTTTCAGCTGAAGTGCAGTGCCAGCGCACATCCTTTGCAGCGGTAAAGGACCATCTCCGCAAAGAAGGCCTCCCCTATGCGATGCTGTTCCCTGCTAAGCTGCTGTTCATCTATGAAGGTAAAGCTCACTTTTGCTCCTGTCCTAAAGAAGCTATGTCCTGGCTGGATTCGCGATTTGGGAAGCAACCCAAACAACGCCACAACTGAACCCACAAGTCTCAGACCCTGAGTTTTCACATGTCCCTCCATTTCTACTACTTGCTTCCTATGGGCATGGTCCTCTAGGAATCTCTTACTATGACTGTTCCCCCTTGATCAGATACTGGACATAATTGGGGCCTGCTTTTGTTTTTGTTTTTTGGGGAGTTTTTTTGCACTACTACAAGCAATGCCTTTTACAGATTGCTCCTGCTGTGCCTTATACACCTGTTACTGTTTGTGCCTTACATTCCAGTTTCTTTCAGATCCTGCAAGATGGACACTTACACTGCATCTGAGAGCTCTCATGGAACTGCTACTTCCCCCATACCAGTAGGTGGCGAGGCCACAGGGCTTTTTATTCCCTTGCAAGTCTGTTGCTGAGGGGGATATATTTTTGTTTTGGGAATCAATGCTCACTGTCTTTGGGTTGGTAGAGCAGGGAGGGGGTGGGCAGAGGGGGGATGTTTATTTTGCTGGTCTTCTCACAAGCTCTGGATGCTGAGAACGGCTGGCCTTTCAGGTTTTTGGTTGTTAAGTTTGCTTATGAACAATTCCTTTTTGCTGCTATTGCATCCCAACTAAAGACGGTATTATAGTTAACATCATCTGTGGTATACGGCACAATTTGATACATTTTGCAATGTTACTGAACTAACTAAAACTCCTTATGGCTGACATGTTAAAACTGATTTCATGGAATGTTAGGGGTTTGAACTCACCTCACAAGTGGTCCCTAATGTTCTCCTATTTAAAGAAATACAAGCCCCATATCATTTGCCTTCAAGAGACCCACCTCACTGGTACTACGCTATGGTCCCTTAAACGTCCCTGGTTGGCTACTCAATATCATGCCACTTACACCAACTACTCCCGGGGGTCTCGATTTTGCTGGCAAAGTCCCTCGGAGCTGAGATTCTGCTTGTGAAGTCGGACCCTGTGGGACAATTCATTATACTCACTTTTCGCATAGACTCCATGGTTTTTACACTAGTGAACATATATGTTCCTCCTCCATTCTCCCCAGATGTTTTCTCCCATCTGTCCCTAATGTTACTGTCCAGATCCCCTGGTTCCCAGCTCTTTGTTGGAGACTTTAACACTGTACTAGACCCTACAGTGGACTGCTTGCAGGGTGGGGGCAGGCTCTATCCCACATTTGTTGATTGGTCCCAGGTATTTGCCCTTACTGAGCTGTGGCGCTGGAAGCACCCAGATGACCGACAGTTCTCCTGTCACTCTGACTCTTTCCACACTATAGACCTCGTGTTCGCTCCGGCGGATGTACTCCCACTGGTTCATTCAGTTTCCTACTTGCCCAGAGGGATCTCAGATCATGCCCTTTGTTGGTTGGTCTCCTCCTCCTGCCAAGAACTGGCCCCCGGGTCTGGAGATTGAACTCTCACTGACTTGAGGATGAGATCGTGCAGACTGAGTGCCAAAAGGGCATGACCGAATACTGGTGTGTGAATCAGGGTATCACTGGACTCAACACGGCCTGGGATGCTTCCAAGGCTGTGCTGAGGGGTACTTTTGTGTCCATTACTGGTATCCTGCGCAAAAACACCCAACAACCTACTGAGGAGCTAGAAAGTGCCTTAACGAGGGCGGAGGCAGAGTACTCCCAAAACCCCACTGCGTTGACCCTATGGCTCCACTGTCGCAGGAAATATGAACTTCACCTGTTAGATCTCACCAAAAAACGTACGCTCTATGTCACCCAGAAGACATTTGAGCATGGTAATAAGGCGGGTCGCCTACTCGCATATCTTACCAGATCTGTCTGTGCCCCTCTCTCTATCCCCAGGATATTGGTCTCTGGGAATACAGTTAGTGATGTCCCTCAAGATATAACAGACGCCTTTCTTTCCTTTTATCGGGACCTCTACACTTCCAGAGCTGATTATTCGGAGACACAACTTGACGACTACTTAAATCAAATTTCACTCCCCCGCTTGACAGATTGGGTTCGGGAGGAATTGGATGCGGCCCTGGAAGAAGAGGTACTCCCCCCTCAATGAGGGAGGCATTCATTGTTTTAATACTTAAACCTTGAAAAGATCCACTAAAATGCGACTCCTATCGGCCAATACCTCTTATTAATGTAGATGTCAAAATTTTGGCTAAGGCTCTGGCTAACCGTCTAAACAAGGTGATTGCTAAGTTGGTGGGAAGTGATCAAGGAGGCTTTATACCAGTTCGATCAACCAGGATGAACATCCGCAGAGTGTTTTACAACCTGATGTATCCGCATGACTGTCCACCCACCCGGGTTGTTGTATCCCTAGACATCTGTAAGGCCTTTGACAGTGTGGAATGGACATATCTGTTTAGAGTCTTACAGCTATATGGCTTTGGCCCTAGGCTGATAGCCTGGATACGGCTCCTCTATACTATGCCACTCGCCCGTATTCGCATTAACTCGCAGATTACTGAAAACTTCCAGATCACCAGAGGCACCAGAGAGGGCTGCCCTTTATCGCCCCTCCTGTTCACGTTGGCCATGGAGCCCCTAGCTATTCGGATCCGTAGCTCCCCATTAATTCGTGGATTACCCATAAATGGCATAGAGGAACGGATTTGTCTCTATGCGGATGATACACTAGTTTACTTAGCAGACCCCTCAGGACTCACTCACCAACCTGTTAACTGCTGTAACTGCCTTTGGTGACTTCTCCGGATTGCGAGTGAATTGGGACAAGTCTATCCTCTTCCCCTTAGACCAAGCCCTTACTTTACAGACCCACTCGGACTCTAGACTACAAATAGCCCTCTCTTTTAGGTACCTAGGAGTTGTGGTTCAAATGCCACTATCCCTCTATATAGCCAATAACCTGGGCCCACTACTGCTTCAATTACAGACCCAAACCAAACAATGGAGGGACCTACCCCTGGACTTGATGGGACAAGCCAATGTCCTCAGAATAATATACCTGCCTAACTGTTGTATGTCCTGGCTAACTCCCCCTGTAAAATCCCCAAAACGATTTTCAAAAGCATTGACTCTATGTGTGTTACATTCCTCTGGAATGGCAGACCCCCTAGAGTGGCATTGGAGACACTTCGTCTTTGGTCTCACTTGGTGGGGCTAGCTTTCCCTGACTTTTATCTCTATTGTCAGGCATCTCAATTGGTCAATATTCATGACTGGCTGCACCCTGACTCAAACAATGCATGTACCACCACTGAAGGTGCTATAGTTTCCTCATTTGAAACACTACATAATATCATCTATCGAGGGTGCGCGTCTCCAGGACCTGGAATGACTATCTTACGTACCTCCCTATCCTAGTTTAAAACTGTGACACTTAAGCATACCTCTGACTCATGGTTAAACTTCCCCAATAGTCCACTTTGGTTTAATCCTATGCTTCCAGAACTAAACTCCTTACCCGACCCTCAAAGATGGACTTCCCGGGGGTCTCAAATACTTATGTCACATATAAACCCATCAGGGCTTTAAATCTTTCTATCAGATGAGATTGGACTTTGACTTACCATGTCCCTATTTGTTCTTTTTTTAACAGCTAGACATGCTGTGCGAGCGCAGTTTGGTTCCTTGGACAATCCGCTTAAAACCCCTGACCTGGAAAAACTCCTAAGATCCTCAGACCATACAAAACTTATTTCTACTTACTATTCAGCTCTGGGGACAGACTCTGTCTAGGTTCAAAGTGGCTCAACGGAAGTGGGAATCCTTAGATATCTCTATCACGGAAGACGACTGGTTGGAATTCTGTGATACTTTTAAGACTTCTGTTATGTCCTCCAGGGACAGGGTAATTCATCTTAACCACTTCAGCCCCGGAAGGTTTTACCCCCTTCCTGACCAGAGCACTTTTTACAATTCGGCACTGCGTCGCTTTAACTGCTAATTGCGCGGTCGTGCAATGCTGTACCCAAACAAAATTTGCGTCCTTTTCTTCCCACAAATAGAGCTTTCTTTTGATGGTATTTGATCCCCTCTGCCGTTTTTATTTTTTGCGCTATACACGGAAAAAGACCGAAAATTTTGAAAAAAAATGATATTTTCTACTTTTTGTTCTAAAAAAAATCCAATAAACTCAATTTTAGTCATACATTTAGGCCAAAATGTATTCAGCCACATGTCTTTGGTAAAAAAAATGTCAATAAGTGTATATTTATTGGTTTGCGCAAAAGTTATAGCGCCTACAAACTAGGGTACATTTTCTGGAATTTACACAGCCTTTAATTTATGACTGCCTATGTCGTTTCTTGAGGTGCTAAAATGGCAGGGCAGTACAAAACCCCCACAAATGACCCCATTTTGGAAAGTAGACACCCCAAGGAAATTGCTGAGAGGCATGTTGAGCCCATTGAATATTCATTTTTTTTGTCCCAAGTGATTGAATAATGACAAAAAAAACAAAAAACAAAAAAAATTACAAAAAGTTGTCACTAAATGATATATTGCTCACACAGGCCATGGGCATATGTGGAATTGCACCCCAAAATACATTTAGCTACTTCTCCTGAGTACGGGGATACCACATGTGTGGGACTTTTAGGGAGCCTAGCCGCGTACGGGGCCCCGAAAACCAAGCACCGCCTTCAGGATTTCTAAGGGTGTAAATTTTTGATTTCACTCTTCACTGCCTATCACAGTTTCGGAGGCCATGGAATGCCCAGGTGGCACAAACCCCCCCCAAATGACCCCATTTTGGAAAGTAGACACCCCAAGCTATTTGCTGAGAGGCATGGTGAGTATTTTGCAGCTCTCATTTGTTTTTAAAAATAAAGAAAGACGAGAAAAAACATTTTTTTTTTTTCTTTTTTCAATTTTCAAAACTTTGTGACAAAAAGTGAGGTCTGCAAAATACTCACTATACCTCTCATCAAATAGCTTGGGGTGTCTACTTTCCAAAATGGGGTCATTTGGGGGGGGTTTTTGCCACCTGGGCATTCCATGGCCTCCGAAACTGTTATAGGCAGTGAAGAGTGAAATCAAAAATTTACGGCCTTAGAAAGCCTGAAGGCGGTGCTTGGTTTTTGGGGTCCCGTACGCGGCTAGGCTCCCAAAAAGTCCCACACATGTGGTATCCCCATACTCAGGAGAAGCAACAGAATGCATTTTGGGGTGTAATTTCACATATTCCCATGGCATGTTTGAGCAATATATCATTTAGTGACAACTTTGCGCAAAAAAAAATAAAAAATTGTCTCTTTCCCGCAACTTGTGTCACAATATTCCATGGACTCGACATGCCTCTCAGCAAATAGCTTGGGGTGTCTACTTTCCAAAATGGTGTCATTTGGGGGGGTTTTGAACTGTCCTGGCATTTTATGCACAACATTTAGAAGCTTATGTCACACATCACCCACTCTTCTAGCCACTTGAAGACAAAGCCCTTTCTGACACTTTTTGATTACATAAAAAAATAATTTTTTTTTGCAAGAAAATTACTTTGAACCCAAACATTATATATTTTTTAAAGCAAATACCCTACAGATTAAAATGGTGGGTGTTTCATTTTTTTTTCACACAGTATTTGCGCAGCGATTTTTCAAACGCATTTTTTGGGGAAAAAACACACTTTTTTCAATTTTAATGCACTAAAACACACTATATTGCCCAAATGTTTGATGAAATAAAAAATATGATCTTAGGCCGAGTACATGGATACCAAACATGACATGCTTTAAAATTGCGCACAAACGTGCAGTGGCGACAAACTAAATACATTTTTAAAAGCCTTTAAAAGCCTTTACAGGTTACCACTTTAGATTTACAGAGGAGGTCTACTGCTAAAATTACTGCCCTCGATCTGACGTTCGCGGTGATACCTCACATGCATGGTGCAATTGCTGTTTACATTTGACGCCAGACCGACGCTTGCGTACGCCTTAGCGTGAGAGCAGGGGGGACAGGGGTGCTTTTTTTTTTTTTTTTTTTCTTTATTATTATAATTTTTTTTAATTATTTTTATTGTTATCTCAGGGAATGTAAATATCCCCTATCATAGCAATAGGTAGTGACAGGTACTCTTTTTTGAAAAAATTGGGGTCTATTAGACCCTAGATTTCTCCTCTGCCCTCAAAGCATCTGACCACACCAAGATCGGTGTGATAAAATGCTTTCCCAATTTCCCAATGGCGCTGTTTACATCCGGCGAAATCTAAGTCATAAAATGCTCGTAGCTTCCGGTTTCTTAGGCCATAGAGATGTTTGGAGCCACTCTGGTCTCTGATCAGCTCTATGGTCAGCTGGCTGAATCACCGGCTGCATTCTCAGGTTCCCTGTTGAGACAGGAGAGCCAGAGAAAAACACGGAAGACGTTGGGGGGGGGGCATTCCCTCCCACTGCTTGTAAAAGCAGTCTAGAGGCTAATTAGCCGCTAGGATTGCTTTTACATGAAAGCCGACCGCTGGCTGAAAAGAATGATACCAAGATGATACCTAAACCTGCAGGCATCATTCTGGTATAACCACTCAAAGTCGTGAATGGCGTACCTATAGACAAAAAAATGGTTAACAATAAAGCACAGTAAACGGTAAAGTATAAAAAATTGCATACCTGAAAAGCAAACATGATAAAACATAATAACAATAAAACATTGCAGAATAGAATACAGTAAAAAAGAGCAGAACAATAGAGAGAGAATAGAGAGAGAGAGAACAATAAAACGACAACTATTATTTTTTATTTTATATTTTTTGCTTGTGTTTTTTTTTTTTTTTTTTACACTTTTTTTTGTAACTAACTTTTATAACTGTAACCGGTTCCAGGTTCGGGTCTCTCAAAATGTGATGGCATCTTGGGAGACCCTGTGAAAGTGTGCCTAGTCTGTGCAATGCTGTACCCTACGCTAATACTCAACTAGTGAATGGTAGCGTTCAAAACATTCACCAATGCAAAGACCAGGATTGTCAGGACAGGAGGGACAATAATAGCGGGTGTCACGCCTATATCCACGCTTGCTGCAGACACGACATCTTTTTTCGGGGGGTTCGTTGGGTAGGGGTACTCGGGAGGACATAAAGAAAATGCCTCTCATGCAGCCGACTGCATTTGGTTGGGGATGTGAATGGGGGAAGTACGGGCGCTGCAGAAGTGGTGGGTTCCCAATTAGGATTGGCGAATGCAGCAGGAAGGGCATTATGGGCACGATGGGCCTGTGTTTGTCTTCTTGGTGGCAGCGGGACACTACTTGTGCTTGCCACCTCACCAGCTTGAACTGCACTTATGGGACTCGCCACGTCACCAAGTGTTACTGCAGTGCGGGTTTGACTACGACCGGGGTGTACTAGGCCGCTGGTGCTTGCCAGTTCACCAAAACGCTACCAAAAAAACTGTTAGCGATCGCAGGGATCAGGCCTGACTCTGCGAACGCTGCAGTTATTTGTTTAGTGTTTTGTAAGTGACAGTGATCGATCGATACTGCACTTGGGTGGGCTGGGCTGGGCCGGGCGGAGGGGAAAAACGCAGGTGCTAGCGGGTATCTGGGCTGATCCCGCTAACACTGCGTTTTTGGGAACCCTAAATTGCTGGGGACGCTAGTATAGATCTGATCGGATCAGATATTGATCCGTACAGATACTATACCACTAAGGGAGGCTGCGTGCATGGGTGTTAGCGGTACTGGCGCTAATCTGACGCTGCCTGGGGCGACGCATATGACCGCCGGGCGATCAGGGGGCTAAACCTTTATTCGGTAATAAACGACGGGTGCCCTGACACTATAAAAAATAAACGAACTAACCAGCGTCACCCGTAACGGTTATACGGTGATCAGTGGTGAAAGGGTTAACTAGGGGGCAATCAAGGGGTTAAAACATTTATTAGATAGTATATGGGGGTCCCTGACGCTATAAAACGCTGACGGCGAACCTAAATATTTACGTCCCTAACTAGCGTCACCAGTGACACTAATACAGCGATCAGAAAAATGATCGCTTAGTGACACTGATGACAGGGGGTGATCAAGGGGTTAAAACTTTATTAGGGGGGGTTAGGGGGGTACCCTAGACCTAAAGGGGGCTACCACTCACTGCCCTAACACTGTAACTGTCACAAACTGACACCATGCAGTAATCAGAAAAAAAAAAAAAAAAAAATACTGCTTGGTGTCAGTTTGTGACAGGGGGGGGGTGGTTGGGGGGGGATCGGGGGGCGATCGGGGGGGGGGATCGGGGGTGTTTAGTGAGCCTGGCATGTTCTACTGTGTTGTGTGTAGTGTTGTGCACTTACATGTCTTCTCTCCTCGGCGCTGGAACGGAAACTGCCGAGCCGAGGAGAGATGACATCACATCCTCTGCCTGTGTGAAACTACACACAGGCAGGGGAGGATTCCGATTGGCTGGGAGCGATCGCGAGGGGGGGGCCACAATCGGATGGTCTCCCCCTCGCCTCCCAACGCTCCCAGTCACAAGCCGACCGCCGCTGGCACCGGGGGGGGGTCCGATCGGACCCCCCACCCGCGGGAGGCAGATCACGTACAGGTACGTGATTCTGCCTGCCCGTGCCATTCTGCTGACGTATATCTACGTTAGGCGGTCAGCAAGTGGTTAAGATCTTTCACCAATCGCACCTCACATCGACTAAACTGCACAAAATGGGCATATTATCTGCTGAGTGCTTTCGGGGATGTGGACACATGGCAGATTTCCTTCATTGCTTTTGGAATTGCCCCATAGTACAGGACTTCTGACGTAGTGTAGGCTCTTTTCTCTCCTTAGCGCTGGGACTCCCCAACATAATCAACCCTAAGAATTGCCTTCTAGGTATCTTTGGTGACTTAGCTGTCCCCTCCCAGGTCAAACGGCTGCTTCATATCCTATATTTTTATGCTAAGAAATCCATTTTACTGACCTGGAAGGGAATGGCAACCCCAACTAAGGGACTATGGTTAAAACTGGTTAATGAAGCTCTTCCACTTTATAAACTCACATTTGATAACCGTAAGAGAAAAAAAGCATTTCATAAAATCTGGGGCAGGTGGCTGGCTAGCCCCCTGACCCTTTCCCCTATACTTCCGTGATCAGAATTAACCTGGGGCAACCTGCCTTATACCACGATTACACTATTCTGCGTTTTTTTCTGATTATGGTTATAAGGCTTGTCTATGGAGTTTGATACTGTGAATGATCTAATTTGTTTTTCTAGGACATTGCCTAATGGATGTGCAATACTATTTCTGTTCTAGACTGACATAGGAGCATTTTGTATTTTTGTTTTTCTTTTTTATGTTGGATCTTGTTAGGTCCTTTTTGTATTGTCTTTGTATGTCTGTATGTTAAGAAAATGCAATAAACATATCTTAAAAAAAAAAGAAATAAAAGAAAGGAAGGAAAGAAGGGATACCCAATCTTGTAAAATCCCTGGATTGGAAGTGGAAACATTTAAAAATGTTCTTGTTTTTTTAATAAAGTGGACTTTTTCCCTTTCACAAAAACTACTGCATGCTGATATGAAATCAACTGACATTTATTAGTTAAACTAATATTCTTTGCTTTTGCTTATAATTACTGTCTTTCTACTTTCCAGTTGAGTGAGAAATTGGTGACATAGCCCTGCTCTTACAGCTACATCATGGCCACATGACCAGTGCCTTCCTGGGAATGTTCTTCTGTAAACTGCAAAAATATTGCAAGATCTCTAGGGAAAGGTATTCCCCAACCCCTCCTCCCCTCTGATGATGTTTGCTGTTGAGTGTTCCAAGAGGCAGACCTAGAGTTCCAATAAATAAAGGGAGATATATTTGTCTGACCTTAGTGAAAATTCTCACTGTCATAAGAATGGAGAGGACAATAAAAATAAAAAAGTATGCAAAGGATAAAAAGCTAGCAATTATCTAAAAATATCAGTGTGTAGATTGCCATTATTAAACATTCTAAAAGTGTCTTTGTTGTAATTTTTAAGATAAGAATGAAGTTCATCTATCACATTAACAATACACGTGTTTGTTTTCATCTTCAGCACGTATTACAGGTGGACAAGTAAAGTATTGTGGTCCACTGTATCGAATGCTGCGCTGAGGTCTAACAGTACCAGGAGACTCGGTTCTCCATCATCTGCTGCTTCAAGGCGTCGTTCCATATTTTGAGAAGTGCTGTTTCTGTGCCATGGCCTGGGCGGAAGCCTGATTGCAGAGGGTCCAGGAGTTGGTGAGTGTCCAGGTGGCGTTGTAGCTGTTGTACTACTGCTTTCTCTATAATCTTGGAGATGGTGTTGAGGCTTGTTATTGATCTGCGGCAGTTAGGGTCCTTAGGGTCGAGATTGGGTTTCTTTAGCAGGGGTTTGACGATGCCTTGCTTGAGGGAGGTTGGCACAGTCCCTTCTTTGAATGACTGATTTATGAGATGTGTTAGGGTAGGGGCCAAGATGTCGGAACATTCTTTAAACAGTTTGGTGGGGATGATGTCATTCGGTGATGTGCTGTCTCGCAGGCTTCTGATGATGTTTTTAGTGGTGTCCGTAGTGATTGGGGACAAAAAGAAATTCAGTGGTTGAGTGATGTTCATGTCGATATCCTCTTTTTGCTTTGGTTGAGTGAGGTTGGTTGTTATTTTCTGATGAATTGCTTTCCGAATGTTGTCGATTTTGTCGATGAAGAAATCTGATAACTCGTTGCAGAATTCTTGAGTATCGTTTGCTGGGGGCTCTAAGCAGGTCGGGTTCATTGACTGAGCAACTATTTTGAAAAATTCCCGCGGGCGGTTTAAAGCGGATGAGATGGTGTCTGAGAAATGCTCTTTTTTGGCTTTGAAGATTGCCTTGTGGTATTTCACAGTGAGTGCTTTATAGTTAGCATGGTTTTCCTTGGTGGGGTTTCTTCTCCATGCTCTCTCAGCTCTTCTACATTCTTGCTTGAGTAGGGTGAGAGTGCCATTAAACCAACTCAAGTTTTTTTTGCGGACGAGTGTTCTGCGTTTTGGCGCCACTGAGTCTGCTGTTTGTAATAAAACATTGTTTAGGGAGTTGAGTGTTTGTTCCATTGAGAGGTTTGAGTTTAGCAAAAGAATTTTGCTTGATAATGTAGTTTTGAAGAGTTCAGAGTGTAGTTTCTTCTGAGATCTATTCCAGTGTGTTGCTGTTGCGCGTTTCTGTTTTTGGAGGATGGTGTTGGTGGTGATTTTAAATTTGATAGCATGGTGGTCCATCCATGGTAGTGGAGTGTTGTCAAATACATTGATGTTCATATTCAGTTTGAAGATGAGATCTAAAGTGTGTCCTGAACCATGCGTGGGAGAATTTATCAGTTGTCGAAGGCCAAGTTCTTCCATTTGGTTGACGCAGGCGGTTGCAATAGAGTCTTCGGCAGAGTTTACCCACAGGTTAAAATCCCCAAGTACCAGAAGGTTTTTGGTTTTCAAGGTGTACATTGAGAAGAATTCAGTGAGCGGAGTAAGGAGATTGGTCTTTGGTCCAGGTGGTCTGTAGCATAGTAGTATGTGAATGGTGTCTTGAGGTGTTTGAAGATGCAGTGAGATTGTTTCCATGAAGGGCACTGAGTTCTGTAAGTTTGGTTTGGTGAACCCAAGGTGTGATTTGAAAATCACTGCTAGGCCTCCTCCTTTTTTTCCTATTCTGTGCTCGGATAGGATACTGTAGTTCTCGGGCACCAATTCAGTTAGGATGGTGTTGCAGTCGGATGTTAGCCAGCTTTCTGTAATGAAGAGGCAGTCTATGTTGTTTTCGATGATGAAGTCGTGGATTTCTAGCCTGTGCTTGACTGCAGATCTGGTGTTGATCAGGGCGCATGCTAGTTGTTGCTGTTGGATCGGAGTCTCCCTGCATTTGATGGTTGATTGTGGGTTGGTCCTTAGTAATTGTTCTTTTTTTAGTCTTTTTTGAGTGGTGGTCGGTAAAGTTGCGGCGGTGTTTCTTAGCCTGTGGAGGGTGTCTGCTGTGTATTTGAAGTTGCACATGATGAGGAAGACTGCGTTGCTTGAAGGCAGGGTGTTCTGATGATGGTACTGATGTGGGGATGATACACTTGTAGGTGATGGAGGGATCAGATGGCTAACCACTGCTTCCGGAGTGGTGAGGGTGACGGGCTGAGTGTTTGGAGCGGAGGTGCTGGAGGGGTGGGGCTGCCTACCCCCCTCTCATTGATCCAGAGGAAGGCGAAAAACCCCTAGCTGCGAATGCCAATAGTGCAGTAGAGGAAAAAATTCCTTCCTGACCCCCCGAGGGGCGATCGGACTTGGCCCCTGGATCAACTGCTAAGTGCCCCCAGTGGCTTACCTGTGCGGATGGTCCAGGAGACGAATGGAGGGGGAGCTGCGCTACTTACGGTAGGTGGTGCGGTGGCTGCGTCTCGGGCGATTTGAGATGGACTAGCCTCCGGTGAATATCCAGTGCCCCTGCGGTGAGGTCCAGTAGCGGGAGGGGTGATTCCAGGTGTGGAGGGGCACGGGGCTCTGTTGAACAGTGGGAGGGGGTATGGGTGGCTGGCTGCTGGAGCTAGGCCGCAGCCGTGATCTGTCCCACCGAATGTAGCGGCTAGAAGGAGGTGATTTGGACCGCAGCTGCGGTGGTGACCGGGGGGGCTGGATGGAGGGACCTAGGGGATGGTGGGTCCAACTGGGTGGAGACGCTGCTGGGGGCTAGTGGCCTCAGGAGGGGTTCCTAGGCTGCTGCACCGTTCGACACTGGGTGTGCCAATATGGCTGCCGGCTGAGCCCGAGCCGCAGGCTGGCCGGCGGTGGGAGTACCAAGATGGCCACCGGCTAGGCCCGAGTCGCAGGCTTTCCTACGTTGTTACCCGGACCGTCCGATGATGGTGGGCGGGTAAGTCTGGTGAGGATAGTCGAGCAGGAGAGAGGGGGTGCGGCCCTGCCGGGCGAGTGACTGGACGGTTGAGGGAGGAAGCAGAGAGGAAGCGGTGAAAGTGCTGCCGGCTAGCCACAGCAGCTAGGCCGGAGCCGTGGAGTTTCCTGGGCAGCCGGCCGGCTGGCTGGCTGGAGGCGGCGTCCAGATGGGTCAGAGTGCGGATAGGAGGGGGAGGAGGTACCCGTGTATTGCTGCAGGGGGAGCTGGGCCGGAGCTGCGGAGTGTCCTGAGCGGCCGGCCGACTGGTAGAATGGGCATCCAGGTGTGGGTCAGTGTCAGTGTGCGGATAGGGGGGGAGGGTCCCGGTGTGCTGCTGCAGGGGGAGTCCGGAGGAGACAGGGATGGATCCAAGGATGGGTGGCCAGATGGCTGGAGCTGGGTGGCCGGCGGCCGGAGCTGCTTCACAGAGCCGCTTGACGGAGGTCTGCTCTCCACAGTGTCAGCAATCACTTTGTCAGAGATGAGGACCCCGCTCGTTGCTGTCACCTGCTGCCCCACCAAGACAGGGTAAGTGCCGGGCAGACAGTGAGCGGGCAGGGGAGGGTCACACTGGCAGCATTTGATGGCCACAGTGGCAGCATTTAATGGCCACAGTGGCAGCGTTTAATGGCCACAGTGGCAGCGTTTATTGGCACAGTGGCAACATTTGATGGGCACAGTGGCAACATTTGATGGACACAGTGGCTGCGTTTGATGGGCACAGTGGCTGCGTTTGATGGGCACAGTGGCTGCGTTTGATGGGCACAGTGGCTGCAATTGATTTTTTTTCCAAAACTTTTTGAGCACCAGCTGCCATTGACTATAATGTTTACCAATCTCTCTGCTCCAAAATGCTGCCACCGCAACTCACCAGCAATGTTAACAAAACAGAGTGAAGAAGTGGAGAAAAAAAATACTGTATATATAATATGAATGGAAGTGATCTCATCCATTCATAAAGTTTTCTGTGCTCCGCTTCTGCTTTGTTTGCATTATGTCAAGCAGTTACAGTTGCATGGGGGAGCTGTGTCAAGAATATGAATGAATGAGGTTGATTTTGTGTTAGCTGCCAAGCAGATTAATTCATCAATGCAGGGAATTCTAGATTGAAGCTGCAATAAACCTACAGTCTTTGAAACTGCCTTGAAACTTGGCCTTTGCTAAGATGTAAGGCTTGCTGACTTAGCCATTAGGAAACAATGTTAAGCCTTACATCCATGGCAGGGACAGCTTTTTTTCCAAACATAAAAGAATAAGAGAAAATCTTTGATATCTTTAGTATTAGAATTATATGTTGGAAGATCATCAATGTTACACAGAAAATAATTAGTATTTTTCAGGCAGCAGGAGTAAATTAAAATGCAAAATAAAGTGTCAATTGAAGCAATTAGTGATCCTTTTTGGAGAGAAAGACAATAGTTTGTCTGTCATTTTGAGAACTCAAGTTTTTAATGTTGCATCTAATGTGCTATATAAAGCTAGAAACAAAGAGTGACCTATTAATACTCACACACAACAGAGGCATGCCTCCGTCCCTGAAAGTGTGCGAGAACAGAAAGGAAATGGATACGGGACTTTGTATGAGGCATGTATTTGTTAGTGAAAATTGATGAGTAAACTACTTAATTATGAATGGATTTAATATCCCAATCTCTGGTGGGCAGTCCATAAGATTATACTATATTGGATTAATAATTTTATTGAGTTAATAAATAAATATTATATATAATGCATAATATAAAAGATATAATGCATACGAAGAAAACCATAATTAATAATAATAACATATTTAATAGTGATCATAAATGGACATGATTGGTACAAACACCAATGAACATGATAAACATATGAATCAATTAAATATAATTATGATGAATACAAACAATACATAATGTAAAGGGAAGACAAATTCATTATTGTAGACGAGCTTAGCTTGGCACCCCAGAGTGTAGACTCAACACGTTTCATGGCGTTTAAAGCCAATCAGGAGTAGGATGCATGAACTTAGCTACAAAATAAATGAATGAATGTACATATTACATATTATGTATTATGCTTTCAAGATGAAAAAAGAGAAGCCAAATCTAACAATTGATACTTTGCCTATGGGATAACTCATAACTATATATATATATATATATATATATATATATATATATATACTTGTGACTCTCAGGCTTGGGGTGTTGTCCTGGAATGCTTATACAAGATACCTTCTCTGCTCCCATTGTTTATACAAGTGTTCTGGTCAGCTATACATCTAGTGGCTGAATTTGAGAATGTTTTACTATAGTTGACATCAGTGTAAAAAGGCAAGAAAGGATACACCCAGGTGGGATTGTCTTCTTAAAACTTCCCAAATAAAAGCCAAGAACAGAAACTGAGAGCAGGACTCTATAATGACTTAACACCAAGAAAGGTCTCTGCCAGAACCTGAAGATTCTTTTTGCCAGATCTCCTGCAATCAAAGCTTGGGGTCCTCATTGACTACAGGGATCATAAAGCCTCTATAAGAAGGGAGCTAAATAACCTTTTAGCTTATTCTTATTGTAAACAGACAATAGTTTTGCTAGGAAGTAGGTAGCATTATACTTGTTATAGGTATATCTGTCAGTATTGTATTGTATTCCTATAATTGTAATAGCAGTTTGTATGTACAGCATTTTTGTTCAGTAAAAGCACATTTATACACTGCAGAGGACTGAGCGTCCTTGCTTATACTGTAAAGTAACTGTAAGGATGTTAGAGTGCTGCTTTAAGATATGTTATACAAGAAGAAATGTATTTTGCTTTCTTATGCAGAAAATTAGAAGTGCAAAGATTATTTGCATACTTGAACAGGATGTGCGTGTGGTTAGCCTGACATTTTAATATAGACAATGAATAACAAGGTTATAACATGTTAGAAGTTGGGTGTCTGGAACATTGGCAGATTGCCTAGCATACGTGGTCACATATATATAAACTTATATTTAGATATAGCCTGAGGGATATCTCTAGGCAGAATATGTAATTTATGACGTTTTATGCTTATTTTTTCATAAAGTCTATGCTTCAATCTCATTGGCTGATAATAAGAGGGAGGTTTTTCTCTCTCTCTGTAAGTATATAAGATATATGCAAACCCAGTAAACCATTGTAATTTTGATTCACCATCCCGTGTGTGAAGCCTTTTCACTATTTTTTTTTTATTTTATAATCTCGAGGATTGCTAGGTTGGCTCTCCTGGGATAAAGAGGTAGCATAATCTCAAGGATTGCTAGGTTGGCTCTCCTGGGATAAAGAAGTCGCATATAGCAAAGAAAGGAGGGGAAAGCAGCAGGACTTTACTTGAGACATGTCAATGGGTACAAAGACTGGTTGTTCCAGATCAAGGGGGGGTTGACCTGAAACAGGTATTATGTTTATAGTTAGTAAAATGTTGTAATACCCATAAAGGTATATATAGTCTGGGATACCATAATCTCCAAAGATATTCAAAGTATAAATGTTACAAAATATTTTAATAGGCTTTGCGTAAAACATACTTTGTAGAATACATTGTACAATATGATTTGACATAAACAAACAGTGAGGCAGTAGACATAATTCATGTAATCAAGGCAGTTACAGAAAAAAGTGATATTGTTATTCATGTATAATAAAACAATATGTGCATCCATAAGTTGGTAACTCTACACATTTCTTGGCTTTCTACCAATCATCAGGAGTCAGATGCAAGTTAACTGAAGATTAAGACAATAAAAAAATCTATTAATTTGTAACCAATTGTGGATAGATAGGAAGTAAGTACAAAGGAAACATATGTTTCAGTAATACTTACATACAGTGCATTGGTCAATGACAACCAATGGGCTGGGATATATAAGTGGTCCGGGTCAACAAAGTCTCACCCGGGGCTGAGGCCGAGCACAGGCCCCCCGACCCCTGGACCACAGCCGCAGAGGAACCGCCGCACCCCAATGTGAACACCACCAGGTGGGAAAGGTACAACCAGGCCACTGAGCACAGGATAGGCTGTAAAAAGAAGGAAAATTGTATGATGAAAATATTAATGTTTTAATTGACATATTTATTGTTTTTTTTTATTTTTCTTTTGTCATATCACATCTATGTCACATATGTCACTTACGTCACATTAACACTACACGTGTTTGTTTTCATCTTCAGCACGCATTTATTGTGTAATATTCTAAAGTGCAGCGTATTATTTACTATTTTTGTCTATGTGCACAAGCTTATGAGACGTGTGTAACGCTTGCAGCTGGTTAGTGATATCTATTAGGCTTTGGGTTGATTGAGGCTCGCAGGAATTTTATTACTTTGCTCATAAATGAATACTTCTGATTCAGTTTTACTATACAGGAAGATTGGTAATCATTACTATAATCAGTGGCAGAGCGTCCATAAGGGCGCATGGGCACCACCCCTTCTCTCCTGCCACCCCCTCTATCACCAATAGATAGATTCATGCAATGCATGAATCTATCTATGGCCACCGCTGCCACCCCCTATTGCGGCAGGGGGTGTTTTTTAAGCTCCTGATTAGAGCCATATGCTCTAATAGACGTAAAAAAAATGACCTGCGAGCGCCATGCTGGGCGCTCGCAGGTCACTCAGCTGTATTAGAAAAGTAATTGAATATTCACTTTTCTAACACTAAACTGCCTCTACACCAATCAAGTGCTCAGGTCTGTTACCTGTCAACTGATTGGCTGAAACGACAGGTGCCACTATTGGACGCCTACCAGAGATGAGGACCCCACTCGTTGCTGTCACCCGCTGCCCCACCAAGACAGGGTAAGTGCCGGGCAGACAGTGAGCGGGCGGGGGAGGGTCACACTGGCAGCATTTGATGGCCACAGTGGCAGCATTTAATGGCCACAATGGCAGCATTTAATGGCCACAGTGGCAGCGTTTATTGGCACAGTGGCAACATTTGATGGGCACAGTGGCAACATTTGATGGGCACAGTGGCAACATTTGATGGGCACAGTGGCTGCGTTTGATGGGCACAGTGGCAAGTCTATCCATAATTGATTACAAATTAATAGATTTTTTTATTGTCTTAATCTTCAGTTAACTTGCATCTGACTCCACCCGGGGCTGAGGCCGAGCACAGGCCGCCTGACCCACGGACCACAGTCGCCGAGGAACCGCCGCACCCCAATGTGAACACCACCAGGTGGGAAAGGTACAACCAGGCCACTGAGCACAGGATAGGCTGTGAAAAGAAGGAAAATTGTATGAGTGTGAGAGGAAGAGGGAGTGGGGGTGGAAGTGTGTGTATTGGAGGATAGGTGTATCAATGAAAACTGCATGGTGATAGAATGGATGAGTAGTTGTGTGTGAATTAGTAAGAAACAAGTGGAAGTGTAGTGAGTCATGAGTGATGTTAAGAAGGAGAAGATGTGAAAGATAGGAAGTATGTGTGCTTAAAAGACAGCAAAGTGGTGAAAAGGGAGTGTGGAAGATGGATGTGGTTACCTGGATGGTGCAAGTGCAAAGTGGAAGGTCCTTCCCCAACCACGGCAATGCCTGGAGTGAGACGGTCAAAGGCAACCCCTATATGCCGCAGGCCAGGGGCGTGCTCACGCCAACGTCATGCAGGGGCATATTGACGGTATCAAAGGGGAGGGAGAACTCCCTCCGCGATGCTAGTATCGCGGTGACCTCCCGCCCCCATGCCGCCAAAGCCTGTGTGGAGAATCCTACTGGCTCCCGCAATGCGGTATCACGGGGTGCCGCATGCAGGACGTGGAAACATGACGTTGATGCACCAAGATCGCAACCCGCCCCCATCAAGGAATGGGATGGGTTGCAGGTCGCGCATTGGGCGCATAACAACCCCGGAAGTGGGACAAAGAAAGACCCCGGCACCACCTCCCAGCTACAAAATAATACGGATAAAGCAGTAAAAATTGTAGTTTTAAAAATATAAAATAAAAAAGGGGATGGAAATGAAAAAAAGTGCACTGAATTTAATCAATATGCACCAGGTAAGGGGTATTTGCACTGAATTTAATCAATATGCAATAGGGAAAAGGGGTGTTTGCACTGAATTGAATCAATATGCAACAGGGATAGGGATACCACGCACTGAATTTAATCAATATGCATATGGAAAAAAAAAAAATATAATAAGTGAAAAGGGATATGAAAAAAAGGAATGAGGTATGAATATTAATATAAATAGGTGGAGGTGAGTTGATCAGGTCACGGAAAGCGGGTGTCTTCCACCCAATATTTATGTAAGACAAAAATGTGACCTGTCCACACCAATAATTGCATTGACGTGTCTCCATCCCAGTAATTTATAACAAAAAAAGGAGGGGAAAGCAGCGGGACTTTACTTGAGACATGTCAATGGGTACAAAGACTGGTTGTTCCAGATCAAGGGGGGGTTGACCTGAAACAGGTATTATGTTTATAGTTAGTAAAATATTGTAATACCCATAAAGGTATATATAGTCTGGGATACCATAATCTCCAAAGATATTCAAAGTATAAATGTTACAAAATATTTTAATAGGCTTTGCGTAAAACATACTTCATAGAATACATTATACAACATGATTTGACATAAACAAACAGTGAGGCAGTAGACATAATTCATGTAATCAAGGCAGTTACAGAAAAAAGAGTCTTTGTACCCATTGACATGTCTCAAGTAAAGTCCCGCTGCTTTCCCCTCCTTTCTTTGTTATAAATTACTGGGATGGAGACACGTCCATGCAATTATTGGTGTGGATAGGTCACATTTTTGTGAAGTCGCATAGTTTTAATGGTTAAATGATGTCCCGCTAGGCTGGCCGGACTTATAGGATTATAGAGAGCATTTGATGCTTTCTTAAAATACAGGACAGGTGTATAGCGCTCTAAAAAAAAAAAGGGGGGGGAAATTGTGTGCACACAATTTAACGTTGTTAAATCGTTGAATATATTGCTCTGTATTTTGTTGTGATCATATGCATATGTGAATATATACTTCAACATAAGGGAGTTGATTTACTATTTGGTTTGATCTTGATAAGTGATATACATAGAGTTATAAAGTTATATCAGTGTTATTGTGTTTGTTGTGTGTTAAACAAATCTCACAAAGGTGTTCTGAGTGTATTACCATCTTAAACTGAGAAAGGGACCTTTATTTAGAGAAGGTACCCCAAGGGTTCAAATGTTGAGATTCAATATACAAAATAATTTTGTATTTGAAGAAGGTTTAACAGTAAAAGGAGTAATAAGTATTATTACTAAAAGGGGAGACTCCTATCAGGTCTGTCCCAGGTTTTTGATATATTGTGACATTAAGGATATTGTGAAATAATTATGGGAAATAAGTTAGGGAAGGAAGGTGAGCAGGACCAACCTTTCCCCTATGATTTTGTAAAAGGCAATTGTGGGCCAAATTGTGTCGATCCTTTTTGGGAAAATGTACAAACTCGTGCACATCAGTTGTATCTTTCAGGCTTGGGGTCATTTGGACCATGTTCCCTGGAAGATTGGGAGGAGGTAATGAAAATTTGTGGGACGCATAATCGACACAATTACCCCCCAGGTGACTAGGATTGTAAATATATGATGAAATGTTGTAAAATGTAGGAAAAGAAAGACAGGGAGAAAGAAGTGAGGGAAGCAAAGAGGCTATAAAAAAAAAAAATCAGAAGAACTGCTATAGCATTACAAGAAGTAGAGTCTGCGGGTCAGATAATCTTTCGTTCTGCAAACAAAGAGAAGGAACCCTCTAAGGCCCTTCCTTTGATCATGATAGGTAATACTCAGGTTCAGATCCCCCTCTCTGTCGGCTAATTAAAGATATAAGGGACACCTGCCCTAAACCTAGAAAGGATCCCAGAGCTGCTGCAGCTTTTCTAAAAAGGTATTGTGCAGGAGCTAGGATGAGTGCAGAAGATCTCCAAATCATTATTCAAGCAGTATACCCTGAAACCACGGTTAAATTTGATCACGGCAGATCCCTATGACAAACCTGAAGGGTGGGATATTTTTGGGGGCCAACTAGGACTAGCTTGGCAGAAAACATACAAAGGGGACACAAGTGTACACACTATGTTGTCTTGCAAACAAAATCCAGGGGAAGATTTTTACTCTACATAAAATATATCACTCACTGAGCGTAGGTTTATTACTTCAGAATGTACAGAGGGTTGCTCAATGGGTATTAATGGAACTGATGTCCAACATAAAGTGACTCCTCCATTACAAGTTAGTGCATTACAGGACGAACCTCTTACAACTATGTGTTTTGCTGTTTTGACTGACTGACCTTTGCCTAATGGGAAGAGACTTAATGTCTGCTTTAAGAATCAATATAAGATTTGACCAAGAAGGTGGATTGACAGCAAAGTCTCCACTATGTGACTTGACTAATCCTAAATATCAAGACTTCAGGGGACATTACATGCTTCTACCTGGACCTCTAGAAAATCACCCAATTTGGGCTAAGGACAAAACCTCTGTAGGACATCTTAATCATACACCTTACTCTCCTACTTTCAAACCCAACACAATATCACACTTCCAAAAACAATATCCCCTTACAGAAGAAAAACTGCAGGGCATTTCACCATTGATTGAAGAATACAAAAAGGAAGGCATACTAAAGGAAATAGTCCATGGAATACATTTTTTTATTTTAGTGTACCGGTTGGGGAGGACGCACAAAGGATCTTTGGTTTTGTTTGGGGCCGGGTCAATTGGACACGGCTCCCACAAGAATTTGTTGACAGCCCAGCAGCCTTCGCTATGGTATTGAATTGATTCCCTTGATGACTGGACACTTCTTCAGGGTTCCATACTGCTTCAATATGTAGATGACCTACTGCTGTGTAGTGAGAGCCAGGGACACTGTGAGTCCAACTATGAGCATCGCCTCGCCTCAGAAGGTTACTAGGTGTCTTGCAAAAAGATCCAGTAATGCAGGTCACAGGTTGAGTATTTGGGGTGTATAATCAAACAAGGGGAACGTTTGGTGTCACCGGCTCAGGTCAAAGTACTTACATGCCTCAGTCCCCTGAAGGAGAAAGCTGCGCTTCTCTCCTTCCTCGGCTCGATTGTCTACTGCAGACAATGGATAACTGATTGCTCACACTGGGATTCGATCCTTAGAGCAGCTACGTTGTTGGGCTCCCCAAAAATGATTAATTGGACTGAGGAAATGCTGCAAGCATTTGCCACCCTCACTGCATCCCTCTCAAGGTCTACCTGACCATAATAAACTATTCTGTTTATATTGTGTAGTCTCAAGTCCAGCGTTTGCAGGAATTTTAGCACAAGGACATGGTGGGGTTTTGAGACCAGTTGCATATCTGTCAAAAAAATTACTCGTGCAGGTTCAGGGGATGCCCTCTTGTCTCCAAGCTCTCGCAGCTTGTGCAATGGCTATAAAGGAGGCATCCAAAATCACATTGGAAGGACATACAACATTATACACAACACATTCGGTAGTTCACCTTATGCAGAACATGAGTACTCAGCATGTGACAGCACAACGTACAAGTGGCTATGAAGTTATACTCTTTAACACACAACATCTTGAAATCAAATCATGTTCAGAGACCCCACCACAAGTCAGGTTTCTACACTCTCTCTTGCATCTTTCAGAAACTGATCCTATTCCTCAACACGACTGTAATCAACAGCTTTTAGAATCTACTTCACATTAATGTAATTAAGGTTCGCGGGCACTCATATGATAAAACAGAAATAGTAAAAGGCAATGCACTCGCTGATAGGTTCATTTGTTAGGTATTCAATGGAAACTACACATCCCTTATCATCCCCAAAGTGCAGGAGTAGTAGAAAAGATGAACAGAAATATTAAAGATAAACTAAAGAAAGCGACAGGAGGAGCTTTGAGAAACTGGTTAGCTTTTCTTCCCGAAATACTTTTCCAAATCCATACCACACCCCATTCCAGAAACGGCTTATCCCCTTATGAGATATTAATGGGAAAACCAACACAGAGGAAATAGATAGAAATAGGAGAGGAACCTAATCTATATTCTTTACAGGAAGAGTACGTGAAAAACCTGGTAAGTAGCTTTACAGAAAATTATGACAAGGTAGCTGTCACCTTTCCTCCTCTCTCCACAGAACCAACACATCCTTTTATACCCAGAGACAGGGTGTTGGTCAAGCAACTAGCAGCAAGAAGATCTTCCAAGGATCTTTTGAAGTCTTGAAAGTTGCAAGAACAGCAGTCCTAACTGACCAGAGCCCACAATGGATCCACGCCTCAAGGATAAAGAAAGCCCCTGACCACTGAAAAATATACATGTCCACAGATGAAACAATGGAACTCTAATTCTCAATAACAGAAACCCCCTACAGACTCTGGTTCTCCCCCTGTTCCCCAAATGGGTGAAGTGACTTGCCAGATTCTTTTTCCCCTTTTCCCCCCTAAAAGAAACTTATCAATCTGCCTATCAGCTTTTTCAATGACATGTATAATATGTTCTTTTGTTTCTATGCTTTACACAAAACAGAGATGGTATAATGAATAATATTGGTGATCAATACAGACTTTTCATCTGTTATGATCAAAGGAGGGATTGTAAGGATGTTAGAGTGCTGCTTTAAGATATGTTATACAAGAAGAAATGTATTTTGCTTTCTTATGCAGAAAATTAGAAGTGCAAAGAAGTCCAACCCGGGTTCAAAGGAGAAATAGGGGCGGCTTAACATTAACCTTAATAGACCAAAGCATAAACACATCCCTAATCTTCTTTATTTGTCCCTATTCCCATTAAGAGGCATCCTGATTGGTGAGCCACAGAAACTAGCACATTTTTTATCTGGCCTTGTTTAAAATCTGCTGTATCTGTGCGGCATTTACTAAATTGCCATAAGCAGGAACTAAACAAACAAGAATAGGTGATAACTCAGTGAATGCTAACACTGCCAAATTATTGGCAATAGTAATTGCTGCATGCATTCTCCCCAACGATTACAGATTACAGCACACAATATCATAATAATTTTCAAACTTTTAGCTAGGAGAAAGGCAGGAGCATTTTCTATTGGCAGTCTACTGGCTTCAGGAGAATGAGGATGATGTTAACCATGGTAAGTTGCTTCCTAGAAGCAATGTTGATATCCTGAAATCTAAAACTGTGAAAGATTACTTGTGGGATAGGGTAGGAAAAAAAAGGGGAGACTGAGAAGCAGCAAGGAAACAGGGGGACTCAGTAAATGTCACCTTAATCTCACAATTTAAAGGACATTGTAGAAAAATGCATTTCAAACTAACAAATGTTCTCCTGACATGGGCTATATGGGCTCAGTGCACAAATACTTCATACTCTTTATACATAAATTTCTAGGTTAAAGAACTAAAACTTGACAACTAAATGTAAAAAAGGTAAAGCTATTAAGAACATATTCTATTGCCTTCTGTTAAAGATATTCCTATTGAACATGAAGCCTGCAGCTTTTATAAACTGACTTTTTTGAAGCAGTGTAAATGATGTGTAAATCTTTGAGATGAACATAGTGTGTTTAGTTTTTCATATTGCTATCTTAAATAGACTTTTACATTTTTCATAGGCAGCAGGATTCCTCACCCATACCATTAATCAAAACAATAAGGAATTTAAAAAGCAAGAATGACTGTGAAGGAAGGATAGAATCACAAGACATGCAGAGCTAACTAGAAGCCAGCTTCACTAAAAATCATTTACCCTTTGAATTCAGAGTTGAAAAATCTTCTAAAAAGCTATTGTCTCACTTGTATGTTTCTTTTTGTACTAATATGATTTTACAGTTTAAGAAAGCAATGAGAAAATAATGAAAAGAAATAGTGTACTGGGGACATTGAACGCTTGAACAGAGACAAGGAGACAAAATGATACAATACCGTAAGGATATAATTAAAGTAGTAGGAGGTTGAAAGAACTGTTCATATTCTTGTATGAAGCCCTCAAATCTTGGAGACCCCCAACTCAACCAAGAATAAAATCTAAAATATGTTGTCTTTTTTTAATGTGAAGGAACATTGATGTAGAAAATGTTAAAGTTGACATTGCAGTAAAAATTAAGTGCCACTTAAAATATCAGGCCTTAATCCTCCATAATAAATACCAGCTTAAAGTTAGTAATTATAGTACCGTACATTGGCTTCTGTACTGCAAAGTTTAACATCAGTGAGATTCTTGAGAATGCTGAATATCCCAAATATCACAGTAGGATGTTCCTGCACAGTGCAGGAGTGTCTTTTCATGAAGTTTTGAATAGTCAGCATTCCTTTCAATCTCACTGGAAGGATCATGTGGTCACTAATGATGAGCCAATTGCTCTGGGTTCAGGTCAGCAGAGATTCAGTGAACTTCAAAGATGTACGTGTATCAATGCAAAAAAAGTGTAAACACTGATCAGTGATTTTCTTTAGCACTGACTTCTACACAAGAAAAAACATTTTAAAATGACCAGAAATGACTTTGATAGCTGTCATTGACATTCACAGACAGCCCCCAAGGGTCTGTTGCCTATTTTGGAGGCATATAGGGGGTCTGCAATGAATATTGTTTCCCAGCAATTAAAAAAAAAAAAATCGTCTTTAAATGTCTTTAAATTTCTGTAAATGTCAGTTTTGCTGTAACGCATCCTTTAACAAGAAAGGGGGGACTCCAAAAAATTGCAGGGGGGGGTGGGTGTGCTCTCCCCCTCCTGAACCATATCAGACCACATGTCCATAACATGGAGGAATGTCTTGTCAGGGGGGACCTACTCTGGCATAACACCTTGTCCTCATGTTGATCTTTCTCCTGGGGATCTGCAAGTTGGAGGGCTTATTGGAATCCTCCTTTAACAATAATGGTGCCCCTAGATACCACCCCACATGTAAATGATTATGGGATACATAGTACCCCTGCTCATGCACAAAAAATATTTTATATCTAAATATATATTACAGATAGTACATCATCCAATAGTGCAAATCGAGAAACCTCAGAAAGTTACAGTGTTCTTCTTTAACAAGAAAGCAATAGAACATTTGCTGTATGTCTGCCATGAATGCGACTGAATCTTTGCGAAAGCGAAGAAGTACTCCTAATAGTCTGTTGTTAAGGTCAGGGCCAGAGAGAAGGACATCATTTAGAGAGACACCCTCATGTTTGGCACTAGAATCAAACACCACTCTAATCTGCCCTGGCTTCTTAGGGTGATAGACCCCAAATATGGGTAAGTACCAGCATTCCTCTGAGTCTTTGAGGTTTGGGGCTATTTCAGAATGACCATTCTGGAATATTTTCTCCATGAAGGAAAGGAAATGTTCTTTCATCTCTGGTTTCCTTTGAAGATTGTGTCTTAGGGAAGTGAGACGTTTATGGGGTGGCACAGTGGTGCAGTGGGTAGCACTTTCACCTAGCAGTAAGACGGGTCACTGGTTCGAATCCCAACCACGACACTACCTGCCTGGAGTTTGCATGTTCTCCCTGTGCCTGCGTGGGTTTCCTCCGGGTACTCTGGTTTCCTCCCACACTCTAAAGACATGCTGGTAGGTTAATTGGATCCTGTCTAAAATTGTCCCTAGTATGTATGAATGTGAGTTAGGGACCTTAGATTGCAAGCTCCTTGAGGGAAGGGACTGATGTGAATGTACAATGTATATGTAAAGCGCTGCATAAATTGACGGCGCTATATAAGTACCTGAAATAAATAAAATAAAATATGCTAGTTCTCTATTGTTAGGCAAATGTCGTCTTTGTGGTCTAAAGGGAAGAGGTGCAACCCAGCTATTAGTCCCATCTTTCTCCATACTCCTTTCCATAACTTCTAAGGAGAGCTTATCCTCAATGGACATTAAGTATAAAATTGATGCGCTTTAAATAAATAGTGCACAATATGCTGCTGCGACTAAGCTTAAATCCAGGAATAAAAAATGCATACATGTAAATAAAATAGATAAATAATTATGGTGCTAATACATGTGTTAAAATTGCCAAAATAAATCTTCAAATTGGTGATGTGACGGTGAATATAAATAAAATAATAATAACACTCTGAGTACAATGTCCAGATAGAGATAAATAGTGGGGGAAAGTAAAAATAATTAAACAGTTCCTTCCCTTAATCCAGATTGATTGACTCACTGGGTTAGATCGTTTGTCTCAGGATATTTAGTTTTTCTTGCATCCCACTTCAGCCATAATACTGCTGGTAATTCAGCTCTCAGGATAAAGGTTTTATGCAAAGCAAGCAAAGAAAAAATAGATCATTGTGCAGTGAACTTACTAGATAGTGCACAAGCAAAACAGGGACAAGAGATACACTCGCAAACTCCCGGTCTATTAGAAGCATTCAAATATGCAGATTGCAGTCAGCCGCTGTGGACGAAGTTTCCCATAGAGAAACAGCTGCTGTTAACCTTCAGGTGTATTGCAGCAATGAACGTCCTAAGCTCCTCCCACGCGTTACATCACTGACACGTGACTTTTTCAAGGATCCTCAATGGACATTGCTACCTGGTTGTCTTCCTTTGTTCTCCTGAACACTGTGCTTCCTAAGTTGCTTTGTTCATTGTCATAGATATTATTGTCACAGAGGGGACTTAGAAAGGGAAGAGGTACAGGGTTGTTGTGTGGTAGTTCCTTTATGAGGATGTGATTTTGACAGGGTTGGAAAAGAGAAGGACGACCATTCTCGAGGGTACTAGTGAGCAGGTTATTAACAGATGCTGGTTTGTGTGTACCTCCCAGGCAAACATCACCTATAATGACCCACCCGAGATCCAGTTTTTGGGCATATGGGGCATTTTTAGGACCATTGATCAGTTTTCTTAATTTGTGGACTTGCAAGATATCCCTCCCTAGGAGTAAGATTATCTGAGCCTGATTATCTAGTTCTGGTATGAGATGTGCTATGTGATTCAAGTGAGTCTGGTGAGCTGCTGCATCTGGTGTGGGAATCTCTGATTTGTTGTCTGGCATCTGGTTGCACTCTATTATGGTCAGTAAGAGTAGGCATGTCTTACCATCCATCGATTAAATTTGTAGGCCGCCAGCTCCTCTCCCCGCTGTTTCCACTGTACCTGCACAAGTCCTAAGGGAGTAAGGACTGCTGGAGCCTTTAAAGTTTAGAATGCCAAAAAACATAGATCTAGCTAGTGATTTGTTACTCTGATCATCCAAGATGACATAGAGCTTGACTGCTTTGTCTCTGCGTCCATTTGGGTGAACTCTCACGAGACAGATTTTAGAGCAAGATCTGCCACCTGTACTTGCTTTGCAGACTTCAGTGCACTGTGAAGTGATTGCTATGGTGTCTGTACTAAAGTCTTTGGTCTCCCTTGTCCCTTGTCTCCCTTGTCCCTTGTCCCTATGAACAGGTGGGAAAGTTCTTGGAGTAGGCCTTGAGCGTAGAGCTGTGTTGTGCTCTGTGCTGTCACATTCTGTACATTTGACACTGACCTTACAATCCTTGGCGAAATGTGTGGATGAACAGCAGCACTTGTAACAGATGTTGTTCTCTTTGAGGAAAGCTTTGAGATCCTGGATGGTCTTTGTCCTGAAGGCTCTGCATTTCAGAAGAGGATGTGGCATCTTATGTAGAGAGCACAACTTAATAGGGTCACTGTCTTGATCCTCTGGCTGAAACTCTGCAAATCTGTGGGAAGAAATGTTAGTTTTGTGCACTGCTACTGGAGCTCTGAGTTATTTAGGGCCAGAAGAAGTGGTATAAGACACTGGAAAAATGAAGCTGGGGTCATCTTTCATTCCTGCTTTTCTGTCTACAAAGTCCACAAACTCACTAAAGGGTGGAAAAGGCACATTGTGTTTCCGTTTGTAGTTACAGCCATGAGTAATCCATCTTCCGTGTAACTCATAAGGAAGTTTTTGTGCTAAGGAGTTAATACCTCTAGCAGAGTCAAGATAAGAAAGGCCAGGTAAGTCTCCTTCTGCTTTAGCAACTTGTAGCTCCATACACAGGTCACTGAATTCTCTGAGCCTTTGGTAACCTCTGCTAGGTATTTTTGGGAAGTCTTCTATCCTTTTAAACAGTGTACTCTCTATAGCTTCTGGTGAGTCTTAACATCTATCCAGTCTGTTCCAGATGTTTGTAAGGCCTATCTCAGGGTGGTTTATATTAATCTGATCCTTTTGGCATGTTCAGCAGAATCATTGCCAAGCCACTTTACGAGGAGTTCTAGCTGTTCCCTGCAGGATAGATCTAGACATTGAATGACACTCTGGAAAGTGGATCGCCATGCCCTGTAGTGTTGAGGGTCATCACTAAATTTGGCAAGTCCTTGGGTAACTAACTCTCTTTTGGCCAGGAACTTGGCAAAATCTACAGTAGCCTGATTGGCATTGGGGTAGGCTGCTAATGTATTGTGGTGCAGTGTAAAGGCATACCTGGTAAAAGTCTCTTCTTTAGGCGTGCTGAGTTCAAACTTGCTTAAGTTAGGCAGTTCGTACCGGCTTGTTGCATACACCTTTGGAGTGAAGACTGGTGTTTGATGCTTGTATGAAGGCTGGGTACCTTGTGGAGTAGAAGGTTTGGTTGAAACTGGAAAGTCTGGAACTCTATCAGATTTTTCTTGCTTGTAGCACTGGGGTGTCAGGTCGTCTTGTTTCTGCTTTATTTGATGTAAATCACTGATGTCATGTTTAATTTCTTATTGTGGGATGCTGCTTGGGTCACAGTGCTGGTAGACATAATCTGACATGCGTGGCAAAGAATCTTGTTGGTCCTCTTCTAGACCCAGTATGCTGCTGCCTAGTCTTGGCTCATAGTAGACGGCTGCTTCTAAAGCTTCTGCTTCTGCAATGGCGGCGGCAGCGTGTCTTTCTACTGCCAGCTTCTCCATGTTAGCTTCTAAGATAGCTTGCTGCAATTTCAGAGATGCTTCCTGCTGGGCTAGCTCTTCTTCCAGGTGTATTCTTTCCATCTCTCTCTTGTTACATGCGTACTCTTTCTTGCTCCAAGCGTACTCTTTCCTTCTCTCTCTTGCTCCCGTCTCACCTTTTCTGTATCAAGGCGGGCCTTTTCTTTTTTTCATCTGCAACTCTTGGTCTGCGAATGTGGCCCTGGCTTTTGCTGCTTCGGCTTTTGAACGGGCGATAGCTGCTGCATTTGCGACAGATGACTTAGATGAGCTTGCTCCTGAATGTGTTTTGTAAGAAGATATCCCACTGTGATACATGGCTGCGGGGAAGAAGCTGTCTTGCTGTATAGAGACCGTTCTAGTGTCGTTGCTGCTTGACAGAGCGTGTCTGCTTCGCCTGCCACAGGCCTGTATTTTTAAGGCTTCTGACTGTATGGATACTGCGTAGCCCCGGGCTGTACAGACTTCTGAAATTGGTTTATCTTCCCTTCAGAGGTCAGCTTAAAATTTTCACTGTTCTGTCTCTGGGACAGCTAGCTAAACCTACTTATCTCAATAACTGTAGATATCATATTTCTTTGATCTCAGTTTTTTTATAACAAGCCAGGTGAAACTACAAAATAACAGAAATAGACTTCAATAAGTACAATATCACATACAATACAGCATACATTGCAGAAACAATGATGTACAATACAAGATGTGATAGTAAAAATGTACTTTTTAAGTTCTCTAAGGGGTGATGGCGATAGATTGAGAAAGACATGACTTGCTTTCTACAATGTGTTGAAAAGAATGGTGGATGGTTCACTTCCTGCCAAGATTCTACCCAGAATTCCCTGCTTGCTGACAACTTCCTTATTTACACATACAATAAACAATTAAAACAGAACTTCAGCAATACCAAAAAGGAACGCTAGATGGAGCCTGCACACTACATATGATTGTCTTAAGTAAATTACACATTTTGCATGTAAATTTAACAACACAGGTACAAATAACCAATATAAAACATCTGGTGGATAGAAAATATAGCTAGAGTAGGGATAGTTTAGATAGCATCAGTGTAGTGACAGTTGAACACTGTCTATTTGATTGCATTACTGGCAGTTATTTCTGTGTGCGTTACTGCCCGTTTAAAACGCAATATAGTTCTGTTCGTCGCTGTACGTTTGGCGCATTATAATGCAGTATATTATAGTGTATCCATGGAGTGTGTCTGTGTAGTGTGAGTACTCAAATTAAAGTGCACCAAACACCTCTTTACATTGATTATAGTGCATCTATGTACAGACTTCAACTTTTTCTTTACATTTGCTTATAAGCATCGCCCCCTCCCAATAATGTCTGGGAGGACAAGGAGAGGCAGACGTTCCCTTGGCACTGAAAGGAATGATGATTAATGATTGATGATTATGCTCAAGGAGGCCGACATCAAGAAAGAGTAGAGAGCAGCCACCCTATTCCATCACATTCTGCAGCTGTTATCTCCCAGCCCACTCCCCAAAGCTCAGCTGTCTGGGCCTTTTTCAGCACATCTGCAGCAGATCACACTGTTGCTATCTGCAAGGCACATCAAACTTGGAAAAAACACCAACCATTTGGGTACCACATGCTTAACAAGGCATTTAACATCCAACCACTGAGCCCGTTGGCAAGAGCACCTAAAAGCCACACAAAAGGGGCACAAATCTGTCCCTCCTCCTTACCCACTTCAGTCTGTCCCTGATATACTAAGTCATTACCTCTCAGCAGCCTCCACTGACAGGGATGATGGTATAGCACAGGGTGTCCCAGGTCCTAGCAGCACATCTGCCAGCAGCACACCACCAGCTGTAGATGGCAAGTTTCTCTGCCCCATCTGCTGCATTGGAAAATAAATAAATAAATAAATAAATAAATACAGTTCATACACCCCACATGCCCAGCATCTAAATGCAAGCTTGTCAAAGCTGTTGGCTCTCCAATTTTTGCCTTTAAGCCTGTGAATTCACACAATGTGCTGTACCACAATGGCAGGTTCCCAGTCACTACTACTTTTCAGGTAAGGCTGTTCCATCCCTTTACCGTTATGTGGAAGGGAATGTTCTGGCATCGTTTGGCAAGCCAGTCAGCTGTAAAGTCCACCTTACTGCTGACACGTGGTCCGGCAAGCATGGGGAGGGACAATATATTTAGTTCACAGCACACTGAGTAATGCTGCTTGCAACTCGAAATGATGCAGGACAGGGCTCGGTGCTGCAGCTTGTTGTGCCCCAACGTCTCCATACAGCTGGTGTTGATGATCCAGACCTGTGAAATCTACCCCCTCCTCCGCCACCTCCATGCCCTCCTCTGCAGAATTGTCCTATGAATATCAGGTACCCCCTAAGTGTTCAAAGGGCTATTCCCAGAGTCAAGCTAAAAGGTGCCATTCAGTGTTTAAGCTGGTGTGTTTCGGGGACAGGTACCCCACCGAAGCATAGATTCTTGCAGCTCTGCAGGGACAGGTCCAGAGGTGGTTCACACCATGCCAGCTGGAGCCAGGAATGGTGGTGTGCGATAATGGCTCAAACCGCCTGTCTGTGCTTAAACAGGGAAAGTTGACACATGTGCCATTCCTGGCACATGTCCTCAATTTGGTGGTGTAACATTTTCTAAATATGTACCCAGGGTTGCAAGATGTGCTAAAACTGTCCAGAAGAGTCTGTAACCATTTCAGGTGGTCATATACAGCCAGTGCATGGTTGGCTGAAATCAACCTGCCCATAAACGGCCTGCTTTGTGACATGCCCACCAGGTGGAACTCGACTTTGTCAATGCTGCAGCGGCTATACATGCAGCAGAGGGCCGTCAACAAGTACCTGTGCAAATACAGCAAGCACAACAGGCTCAGGCCGCCTCAGCTCCCCCCCCCCCACTCCAATGGCTGATTATTAAGGATGCATGCACTGTATTGTCACCATTTGAGGAGGCCACAAGGATGGTGAGCCGTGACAGTGCATGCATCAGTGACACAATCCCTGTTGTGTTCCTGCTGAAGCAGTCTCTGCATGGCATTATGGACAGGGCACTGGAGGCTGAGCAGCAGGAGGAAGAGGAGGACTTCCTTTCCTCTCAAGGTCCACTTTATCCAGACACCATCATTCCTATGTCACAGAACACACAGGAGGAGAGAGGGGAGGAGGATGAGTAGGAGGATTCTGGCACTTTCATAGGTTTTGAAGAAAAGGAAGACATGCATCAATCTGTAAGTGATGGCTTTCCAACCCCAGGACCCTTGGGAGTAGTACATGGCTGGGAGGAGGAAGTTCCAGATGCTATCATCCTGAGTAACGCCAAGGAGTCTGCTTCTCAAGCCTTGTCAAATTTGAAGCACATGGCCAACCTCATGCTTCAAAGCCTGCGAAAGGACCCAATAATATGTGGCATAAAAAGAGAAGGATGATTACTGGTTGGCAACCCTCCTTGACCACCGTTGTAAGGTGAAGGTCTCAGAACTCATCCCGTCCCCACAGAGAGTGCAGAAGATAAAATCTCTTGAGGACACGTTAAAGAGGATTGTATTTAATGTTTTTCCTGACTCCACTAGGTTACAGTGTCATGGAAAACATAGTTTTGAGTCTTCTGTTGGCCAAGAGAGGAGCGTTGGAGAACATGTCTGCCTAAGTGAGGCATTTCAGAATTTTTTTAGTCCTCGCCGACCTGGGCTGTCAGCTTCCACATCCCATCGGCAGCATCTGCATCACATGGTGGACGGTACCTCAGGGCCAAAACAGACATGGAGAGCTTTTCCGCTGACGATCCACTGACTTACTGGGTCATGAGAATAGACCACTAGCCAGAACTTGTTGTTGGGCTGCCCTGCATCCAGCCTGCTTTCAGAATGGGCATTCAGTCCTGCAGGAGGTTTTGTTATTGAGCATAGAACGCGTCTGTCCAGACTCCGTGGACCATTTGACTTTTATAAAAATGAATCAGTCCTGGATTACCAACTATGAAGCTCCTGATGCCAATGTCATTGATTAAGTCTTTTTGGGATGTGGAATCTCTGCAGGACTTCGAGGCTGCCTAGCTTTGAGGGTGTTCAATCATTTCATCTAGAAGAATGTTTTTGGTATAGGTTTCATGGGCACAATTAACACCCAAAGACCATTTTTTTGTGCACCTGTTTGACAGGTGCATATCATTGCAATTTTTTACAGCAAGGCCAATTCTTGCTTTCATCAAGAGTACCTCTATAGGGTTACGGTGGGAAGGCACCACTGATACCCAAAGGCCAATTTTTATGCAGCCGTTACTTCTATCCAAAGTCAAAGTGACACCAGAACGTATCCAAAAAAATTCTAATCTTGTTCCCAGTGCACTATATTGTGGCCTCATCATACACACTGGCTCCCCAGCTGTTGTTGAGCAAAATAAAGGCAGCTTGCAGGGAAAATGTCATTTTTTTGGCTTTATAAATGCAATTATTGCTTCAGCAGATTTTAGACATGGCACAGATCTGCCACTTAACAGGTAGACTAAGGGGACCCCCCAGGCACTATATTGGAAGGAATTTTTAATTTTTATGCTTTCACTTTAAAAAACAAAAAAAAAAATCACTGCTCATTTTAAAATGATGTTTTTCACAAACTTTTTTTTTATTGATACATGTCCCCCAGGGCAGGACCCGGACTTATAACCATTGTATGCCCAATTACTTGCATATTGGCCTTAAAAATGGGCACTTTTGATTTTTGATGTTCGGGTACCATTGACTTTAATGGGGTTCGATATGTGTGTCCAAACTTTTGCGGTGTTCGAAAGTTCTGTCGCGAACCAAACAGGGGGCCAATTGGGCCATTCCTAGTCCTGATATACTGTATGTAGAAAGCAGACTTTGGATTTTACTGCAAAATTAGCTTTAGCTATATATTGTTTTACACTTTCAACATTCTTTAGTTTTATAAATCTATCTGAATTAATTTGATTTTTCTTCTATTGGATTCTGCCACTTTAGTAGGTTTCTAAGTTTGCTTAACCTCTTTTCTCGCATTCACAAAAGGAGGTTTTTTCAATCATTTACACACTCCTGTTCTATGCCTAACTCTGTTCCATAAAAAAAAATAATTTGGAAAGATACACTACAAATAGGATGTTTTAAGAAGCTGATTTACAATAAGTAAAGAAAATTAAATGAGGGAGATTTTTTTATGCCATGTATGTGCATAATATAGAATACATATCAACTAAAGATTGTGTGTTGCAAAAAATATTGACGTACGTCTAGCGAGAACAGTAAATCTTTTATTTTGAGATTAGTACTGGTAAATCTTTGAAGTGAAAATCAGACTTTGTGGTGTTGATCTATTAAAACTGGAGAGTGCAAAATCTGGTGCAGCTGTGCATGGTAGCCAATCAGCTTTTAATTTCAGCTTATTTAGTTAAGTTTTGACAAAAAAATGGAATCTGATTGCACTCTTCAGTTTTAATAAGTCTACCCCTTTGTGTCCACATTCAGAAAATTGCTGTGACACTAATAGGACAGGATTTTTCTCCTGAATTAAGTGTCTATGTTTTGAAATCTGATCCTTTACCTTTTGCTTCATACCCTGACATAAATTGATTTACATCAGTGTTGTCTCGACAACCAGGTGCTTATTTGCCTGTGGGTCCCACTAGGTACCTGTAAATTTATTGACCAAAATGTCAAACAAATGATACACTAGTGAAGAGGCCTACAGGATACTGAGCATTACAGAGGAGAGCGATGGGGAGTCCTCACTGTCATATTCAGGCTCAGTATTCAAACCTGTAGAGAGCAGCGGCACCCTAACAGATAGCTCTGATGAAGGAGTAAAGATCCCTGCTAAGTTTAGGCATACCCGACCCCATTCCTCTGTTGCTGAGGTGCTACAATCGCATGATTCTTGTATGCAGCAGAGTGCCGGCACTAGTGCCCCTCTACCTTCTGGGGAACTGGTGAGCACCAGAGATCTAGTACACCCTGGTAACAAAAAAAACAGCACTGCAGTAACACTTGGTGACGTGGCAAATCCCATAAGTACAGTTCAAGCTGGAGCAGTGGCTAGCACAAGTAGTGTCCCGCAGCCACCAAGAATTTGAATGCGTGCCCATAGAGCCCATAGTGCCCTTATTGATGCGCTTGCAAATCCTGATTTGTAGCCCACATGTAGCCCACATATTCTGCAGTGCCCATACTTCCCCCACTCACTGACCAACCCAGAATTCAGGTGGAAACAGCAATTTTTCATGGAAGATCTGTAAGAATCTATTATGGACCAAACCAATTTGTATGCTAATCAATTTATCATCACAAACCCAAATTTGACCCTTGCCAGGCAATTTGCATGGAAACCTATCACAGTTCCCAAATTTAAGACCTTTCTGATCCTATCCCTCAACATGGGTATTAGTAAAAATAATGAGTTATGGTCATATTGGTCCACTGACCCAATTCATCATATGCCGTGTTCTCTGCTGCCATGGCCAGGGCTAGATCTGAGCAAATGTTACGGTTTATGCACTTCAAAGACAATGAACTCTGACGTCCTTGGGGTGACCCTGGATATTATCAGCTCCACGATTCAGCCCCTCATAAACCACTTCAACCAAATATTTGCAGCCTCGTATATCCCCAAACAAGATGTCTGTGTAGATGAGTCCCTGATTAAGCTTTCTGGCTGCCTTGTTTTCAAACAGTTTCTCCCCAGCAAGCGTGCCGGATATGGGGTCAAGTTGTATAAACTCTGTGACACATCTTTCAATTTGCAATTGGCGCATGTGGCACCATGCAATCTATTCACTGGGGCTTCCTCCAACAACTTCAGAATGCCCCACTTAGACAGGGGAAGAGAGCCAGCTTAAGGTGCAATGAATTGCTTGCAGTGAAATGGAAGGACAAAGGGAACGTTTTTATTCTGTCTTCCATTCACCTAGATATGGCAGTTCCAACTACAACAGCGACAACCTTAAATGGGAGGGGTGGAATTCAGTGACCAGATGATGGGGCCATATTTAGTTGCCCATAAGGCCAGACACTGGTACAATAAAGTGTCTGTATATTTATTCCAATTGGCTCTGTTCAATGCTTATGTACTATACAAAGCGTTAAGAAGAAGTGGATCCTTCCTAAAATTCCAGGAAGAGATCATCACAGCCCTTTTGTATTCAGAAAGTGCTGTGGGCCAATTTCCCAATCCAGATGCAGTGAGCCGAATGCATGAGAGGCATTTTCCGGATGTCCTCCCTGGTACCCCTACCCAAAAAGCACCCCAAAAAAGATGCAGTGTCCATAGCAAGCGTGGATACAGACGTGACAACCGCTATTTGTCCCTCCTGTCCTGGTGAACCTGGTCTCCACATCACGGGACAGTTTCCCTCAGTACCACACACTAGTGGAATATAGGGTACAGCACAGCACAGTCTAGGCCACATATTCACACAGGGTCTCGAAAGATGTTGGATGGCTATCACATTTTGAGAGACCCTAACCGGGAACGCTTATAGTTACAATAAAAGTGTAAAAAAAGAAGCAAAAAAATTGAAAAAAGGCAAAAATAGTTTTTGTTTTATTGTTCTTACTGTTTTGCTGTATTTTATGCTATACAGGCTTTCCTCACTTAATGACCAGGTTGTTAAACAAATTGGTCATTAAATGAGGAGCCACAAATAATCAATATTTTAAGCATTCTTAACTACTGTACTGTGCTGTACTCTGAAAAAAGGTCTAAACACAAAACTACAGTACAGTGTATCGCTCGGGTTGGGAGAGATGGTCATAAGTCCGAGTGGTCATTAAACTGGTAAGTCATTAAACAAGAAGCATCTGTATTGTAATGTGTTATTGCTACTGTGTTTTTTTGTTAACCATGGTTTGCTTTGCAGGTATGACATTCCTCTGCAGCACTGATTTGTTTATTTTACCAGCAACAGGGTTTGCTCTCACAATACATAAATCAGCGACTTCAGCGCTGTAGGGGGTGATTTCATCACCGCAGTTAAAAAAGAAAGCGCATATATGGTGAAGAACAGGGGCTGGGATAGACAGGGGGTGGATCACCCCTATGCTTCACCATTTAATTTTTTCTCTTATATTTGGCACAGATTGCAATTAAAAAAAAGTTGTTTTATTTGATTGATTCTTTATTTTATTTTTATCTGTTGTTTGGTTTGCAGGTACGCTATTCAGCTGCAACACTGTTTTGATTATTTTGACAGCAACAGGCTTTGTTCTCACATAACGCAAATTAGTGACTCCATCGCTATAGAAGCTGATTTCACCACTGCAGTTAAAAAAAAGCATATATGTCGAAGCATAGGGGCTGGGGTGGACAGCTTCGGCATATATTTTTTTTCACTTTTCTTGGCAGAGATTTCTTCATCCACATAGATCGATGTGAATGAAGGAATCTGTTCTTTTTTTCATTCAGCCCATCATTAGAAGTGGGTGGATGCAGGGCAGTATTCTACTGGTGGGCATACCACACACTTTTTCACATTTCACATTGGTCGATGTGAATGGAGGAATCTGTTAGGATCTCTTTTTTCATTCAGCTCACAGGCTGCATAAAAAAAAAGAACATTACAATATATGCACAACAAGAACCAGCAATGTACTGGTATGTTGCTGGACTTTGAGTGGTCATACCAGAATGATGCCTGCAGGTTTAGGCATCATCTTGGTATCATTTTATTCCTGCCTGCGGTCGGCTTTCATGTAGGATCAAACCTAGCGGCTAAAGGTGATGATTGGTTTTCTGGGTCCTGCACGCGGCTAGGCTCCCAAAAAGTCTCTCACATGGGGTATCCCCATACTCAGCAACTAGACTGGGGTGTCTACTTTCCAAAATTGGGTCATTTGGGGGGGCGGGGGGTTGTTCTCTCTTGACATTTCAGGGCCTCCAAAACTGTGATAGGTAGTGAGGAAGTGAAATGATCAATTTATTCCCTTTGAAATCCTGAAGGCGTTGATTGGTTTTTGGCACCCATACGTGGCTAGGCTCCCAAAAAATCTCACACATCTGGTATCCCCATACTCAGAAGAAGCAGCACAATGTATTTTGTGTAGTAATTCCACATATACCCAATGACACGTATGAGCAATACATCATTTAGTGACAACTACAAATAACAGTGACAAATAAAATTTCATTTTACGGAAACTTGTGGTGAAATATAAAATATTCCATGGACTCAACATGCCTCTCAGCAAATAGCTTGGTGTCTATTTTTCAAAAAGGGTCATTTGGGGGTGTGTCTGTCTTGACATTTTAGGGCCTCTAAAAGACTGTGATAGGTAGTGAAGAAGTGAAATTAGCAATTTATGCCCTTTAAAATCCTGAAGCGGTGATTGTTTTTTCGTGATCCCATACGCGGCTAGGCTCCCAAAAAGTCTCTCACATGTGGTATCCCCATACTCAGGAGAAGCAGCAGAATGTATTTTGGGGTGTAATTCCACATGACATGTGTGAGTAATATATAATTTCAGTGATAACTTTGTGTAACTTTGTCATTTTGCAGTCACTTGTGACAAAAAATGTAATATTCAATGGTCTCAGAAAATTCCTCGGGGTGTCTACTTTCCAAAAAGGGGTAATTTGAGGGGGGGTTGTACTGCCCTGCCATTTTAGCAACTCAAGAAATTAGATAGACAGTCATAAACTAAAAACTGCATTCATTCCAGAAAAGATATATCATAGTTTGTAGACACTATAACGTTTGCGCGAACCAATAAATATATGCTTATTGATTTTTTTTTTACCCAAGACATATGGCTGAACACAATTTGGCCTAAATGTATGACAAAAATGTAGTTTATAGGATTTTTTTATAACAAAAAGTAGAAAATATCATTTTTTTTCAAAATGTTCGGTCTTTCTTCGTTTATATTGCAAACAATAAAAATCCCAGTGGTGATCAAATACTACCAAAAAAAAGCTCTATTTGTCAGTGTTGCATGACCGTGCAATTACCAGTTAAAGCAGCGCAGTGCCAAATTGCAAAAATTGCTTTGTTTAGGAAGGGGGTAAAAGCTTCCAGAGGTCAAGTGGTTAAGCAAAGGTGTATTGTGCTTCTTTTCTCTTTTTCTAACTTCCTCCACTCTGTATTTTTCTTATTTCTTTCAATTTTTTCCTTTTGTTTGGAACTACAGAAACACCAGAGCAAGGTGAATTCTCCATACTTCATTACTTTGTAACTACTTTGTAGGGAGAATAATTAATACAATTTCTATTTCCATTGCAAGCAACATATACAATGAGTTGTTTATACTTTATTGGTAACAAAATGCACAATATAACCAGATCCAGCCATGGTCATGACAGTTTCTTGGGTTGAATGTCATGATTGTATTTCCATCCTGAACTTGTCCTTGTAACATAAAATATAACACAATATTTTCCTGCCTTAGACCTTTTCATTTGTAAGTGTCGAACTTTAAACAGAGCACAGATACTTTCTGCTACTTTGACATGTTCTTTAAAATAACTTGAGCTCCGGAAGGTTTTATCCCCTATTTGACGAGTCAATTTTTTGTATTCAGCACTGTGCTACCTATACTGGCAATTGCGCAGTCAAGCAACACTGTACCCAAATTAATTGTATATTATCGTTTTCACACAAATAGAGCTTTCTTTTGGTGATATTTGATCACCAATGTTTTTTTTTTTTTGACATATCCAACAAAGTACAAATTTCTTCTTAAATGTAGGCCAAAATGTGTTCTGCTACATGTCTTTGGTAAAGAAAATCCCAACAAGTGTATAAGTTTGTGAAAGTTATAGCGTTTACAAAGTATGGTATATATACTTGAAAATTGATCAATCGTGATATACTTACATAGTTACATAGTTAGTCTGGTTGAAAAAAGACACAAGTCCATCTAGTTCAACCAAAAAAAGAGAAAAAAAATATACAATCCTATATACACAATCCTATACCTGCAGTTGATCCAGAAGGCAAAAAACCCCAGAAAAGCATGATCCAATTTGCTGCACCAGTGGAAAGGAGTCCTTCCTGATCCCCAAGAGGCAATTGGATATTCCCTGGATCAACTTTACCTATAAATATTAGTATGAAGGTACTTAAAATGCCAGGACAGCAAAAATACCCCCATACGACCCCTTTTTGGAAAGTAGACAGTCTGAGTATTTAGTAAGAGGCATGGCAGGTTTTGAACATTGTAATTTTTTGGCACAATTTTAACATATGTAAGCAAGTTTAGGAGTCACCCTCCCCTTTCTCTGATTTCACCTTTACCAAATTAATTTTGAGCCTCTGCTCCCACAAGTTATAAAGGAAACCTCTCAAATCCAAACACATGAATTATTGTCGGATTTGCAGCCTTTAAAATAGCAAACCTCCGAAAGATTATTTGCTTTTCTCTTTTTATCTTTCAATATTTTTATTGATTTTACAAAATGGGGTACCAAAACAGGTAAAAGATAAATGTTCGATTCATGGCCAACATGGCCAAATATTGAAGTAGGAGTAAGAAGAACAATGTTGCACTTAGTATACAATACAAAGAAACAAAATGTGCGTGACAACTTCTAAGCATTGATCAAGGTGTATAATGTTAGTCTGAACCCATAACTGTAAGGTAATGTGAGGATCGGGAGACCTGGGGAGCCATGCCTGCCACCACTAATGGGATCTAACTGTGGTCAGGCTAACTCCAACCAGGCATCTAGGCCTCCAGAGACAGAACTCACTCTTGATTAGGGATGAGCTTCGAGTTCGAGTCGAACTCATGTTCGACTCGAACATTGGCTGTTCGCAAGTTCGCCGAACAGCGAACAATTTGGGGTGTTCGCGGCAAATTCGAATGCCGCGGAACACCCTTTAAAAGTCTATGGGAGAAATCAAAAGTGCTAATTTTAAAGGCTAATATGCAAGTTATTGTCATAAAAAGTGTTTGGGGACCTGGGTCCTGCCCCAGGGGACATGGATCAATGCAAAAAAAAGTTTTAAAAACGGCCGTTTTTTCAGGAGCAGTGATTTTAATAATGCTTAAAGTCAATCAATAAAAGTGTAATATCCCTTTAAATTTCGTACCTGGGGGGTGTCTATAGTATGCCTGTAAAGGGGCGCATGTTTCCTGTGTTTAGAATAGTCTGACAGCAAAATGACATTTTGAAGGAAAAAACTCATTTAAAACTACCCGCGGCTATTGCATTGCCGACAATACACATAGAAGTTCATTGATAAAAACGGCATGGGAATTCCCCAAAGGGGAACCCCGAACCAAAATTAAAAAAAAAAAAATGACGTGGGAGTCCCCCTAAATTCCATACCAGGCCCTTCAGGTCTGATATGGATATTAAGGGGAACCCCGGCCAAAATAAAAAAAAAAAAAATGACGTGGGGTTCCCCCTAAATTCCATACCAGACCCTTCAGGTCTGGTATGGATTTTAAGGGGAACCCCGCGCCAAAAAAAAAAAAAAAAACGGCGTGGGGTCCCCCCAAAAATCCATACCAGACCCTTATCCGAGCACGCAACCTGGCAGGCCGCAGGAAAAGAGGGGGGGACGAGAGTGCGGCCCCCCCCCTCCTGAACCGTACCAGGCCACATGCCCTCAACATTGGGAGGGTGCTTTGGGGTAGCCCCCCAAAACACCTTGTCCCCATGTTGATGAGGACAAGGGCCTCATCCCCACAACCCTGGCCGGTGGTTGTGGGGGTCTGCGGGCGGGGGGCTTATCAGAATCTGGAAGCCCCCTTTAACAAGGGGACCCCCAGATCCCGGCCCCCCCCTGTGTGAAATGGTAAGGGGGGTACATAAGTACCCCTACCATTTCACGAAAAAAGTGTCAAAAATGTTAAAAATGACAAGAGACAGTTTTTGACAATTCCTTTATTTAAATGCTTCTTCTTTCTTCTATCTTCCTTCATCTTCTGGTTCTTCTGGTTCTTCTGGCTCTTCTGGTTCTTCCTCCGGCGTTCTCGTCCAGCATCTCCTCCGCGGCGTCTTCTATCTTCTTCTCCTCGGGCCGCTCCGCACCCATGGCATTGGGGGGAGGCTCCCGCTCTTCTCTTCTTCTTTTCTTCTCTTCTTCTCTTCTTCTCTTCTTCTCTTCTTCATTTTCTTCTCCGGGCCGCTCCGCAATCCATGCTGGCATGGAGGGAGGCTCCCGCTGTGTGACGGCGCTCCTCGTCTGACAGTTCTTAAATAACGGGGGGGCGGGGCCACCCGGTGACCCTGCCCCCCTCTGACGCACGGTGACTTGACGGGACTTCCCTGTGACGTCACGGGGAATGCCACAGGGAAGTCCCGTCATGTCCCGTGCGTCAGAGGGGGGTGGGGTCACCGGGTGGCCCCGCCCCCCCCGTTATTTAAGAACTGTCAGACGAGGAGCGCCGTCACACAGCGGGAGCCTCCCTCCATGCCAGCATGGATTGCGGAGCAGCCCGGAGAAGAAAATGAAGAAGAGAAGAAGAGAAGAAAAGAAGAAGAGAAGAGCGGGAGCCTCCCCCCCATGCCATGGGTGCGGAGCGGCCCGAGGAGAAGAAGATAGAAGACGCCACGGAGGAGATGCTGGACGAGAACGCCGGAGGAAGAACCAGAAGAGCCAGAAGAACCAGAAGATGAAGGAAGATAGAAGAAAGAAGAAGCATTTAAATAAAGGAATTGTCAAAAACTGTCTCTTGTCATTTTTAACATTTTTGACACTTTTTTCGTGAAATGGTAGGGGTACTTATGTACCCCCCTTACCATTTCACACGGGGGGGGGCCGGGATCTGGGGGTCACCTTGTTAAAGGGGGCTTCCAGATTCCGATAAGCCCCCCGCCCGCAGACCCCCACAACCACCGGCCAGGGTTGTGGGGATGAGGCCCTTGTCCTCATCAACATGGGGACAAGGTGTTTTGGGGGGCTACCCCAAAGCACCCTCCCAATGTTGAGGGCATGTGGCCTGGTACGGTTCAGGAGGGAGGGGGGGCCGCACTCTCGTCCCCCCCTCTTTTCCTGCGGCCTGCCAGGTTGCGTGCTCGGATAAGGGTCTGGTATGGATTTTTGGGGGGACCCCACGCCGTTTTTTTTTTTTTTTTGGCGCGGGGTTCCCCTTAAAATCCATACCAGACCTGAAGGGTCTGATATGGAATTTAGGGGGAACCCCACGTCATTTTTTTTTTTTTTAATTTTGGCCGGGGTTCCCCTTAATATCTATATCAGACCTGAAGGGCCTGGTATGGAATTTAGGGGGACTCCCACGTCATTTTTTTTTTTTAATTTTGGTTCGGGGTTCCCCTTTGGGGAATTCCCATGCCGTTTTTATCAATGAACTTCTATGTGTATTGTCGGCAATGCAATAGCCGCGGGTAGTTTTAAATTAGTTTTTTCCTTCAAAATGTCATTTTGCTGTCAGACTGTTCTAAACACAGGAAACATGCGCCCCTTTACAGGCATACTATAGACACCCCCCAGGTACGAAATTTAAAGGGATATTACACTTTTATTGTTTGACTTTAAGCATTATTAAAATCACTGCTCCTGAAAAAACGGCCGTTTTTAAAACTTTTTTTTGCATTGATCCATGTCCCCTGGGGCAGGACCCGGATCCCCAAACACTTTTTATGACAATAACTTGCATATTAGCCTTTAAAATTAGCACTTTTGATTATTCGTGTTCGTGTCCCATAGACTTTAACGGTGTTCGCGTGTTCGAACGAACTCTTTTCCTGTTCGCACGTTCTGGTGCGAACCGAACAGGGGGGTGTTCGGTTCATCCCTACTCTTGATCAGTATTCATGGATCAAGAAGAAAAGGAAAAAGGCACAAATCATCTGTACATCAGTAGAGGGCAATGCATCTCCAACTTTAAGAAGCTATCGTTGGAGATGGATTACCGGCTTCTGGTCATCAATCTTACACCAATATTAGTGAGTGCTGAGCGGGTAAGGGCCGAACTCCGATCAAGAGGGGGGAAAGAGAAGCAGAAGAGAAAGGAGTCAGGGTATAAGAGAAGTGTAGAGAGGAGGGTCCTACTAGAGGAGTGCATTCATAGGAGAGGTAGAGTTTATAGAGAGTATGAGGTCAAGTGTGTAACAAAACCTTTGTGAAGCTTGCCCAAGGTTCCCAGATGGAATTGAACTTTTCAGTGCAGTCCAAAAGTATGCCTGCTACCTTTTCTTGTGCCATGATCCATGATATTTTCCTTTTTGCTGGCAGAACACAGACAGTTGGCTTTTTCCAAGATTTGGCCAAACTGAGTTTGGCTTCCAAGAGAATGAAGCAGATAAGGCATTGCATACTCTTGGAGGCAGATTTGACGGGGAAGTTGGGAAGGGTGATATGCAGAGATTTCTGTACTGGAATACTGGAGACCTTTCGGAAAATAGCAAAAATTCTGTTCAAGAAACTCCTAATTTTAGGACCTTCCCACCACACATGAATCATATCTTGTCAGAAACCATGAAATCAGGCCGAGACAGAAGTACAGTTAAATCACACTTGTTTAATAATAAAAGTAAAAAGAACAAACGTAGTCAAAACATAGCTAAAGTTCAGTAACCGGAATGGATAGTCAGCCAAGCCAGAAGTCAGGGATCAATGTAGTGGAACAGCAAGCAGGATCTGGAGCCAGAAGGGATGTCAGCAAAGCAAGTTTTGAACAGGATCTCAGGCGATAGTTTCTATGATGTTGACCAAGGCAAAGGCAGAGCTCCTCTGGACTGGATGGCTTAAGTAGGCAGGACTGATGAGCAGAATATCATCAACATCTGAGTAACTGTGGAGAGATAGGAGCTGAAAATTAGCCGACAGCTGAGCGGCCAACTGAAAGAAGGAAGGGCTAAGCCCAGCCCTGACAGTACCCCCTCCTCAACGACCCCTCCCCCTCAGAGGACCACCAGGCTTGAGGGGAAAATGTCTATGGAAATCACGGAGGAGGACAGGGGCATGTATGTCCGAGGATGAGACCCAAGAGCGCTCCTCCGGACCATACCCTTTCCAATGCACCAGGTACTGTATGCGCCCACGGAACCTACGGGAGTCAACAATGGACTGTACTTCACACTCCTCATGGTTATCAACCTGTACAGGGTGAGGACGTGGCACCAAGGTGGTAAAGCGGTTGCAGACCAAAGGTTTTAATAAGGTCAAATAATTCCTTAATCAACGGAATTAGATAGGCATTCTTAATTGTGAAACGATTGAGACCCCTTTAATCAATACAAGGTCTCAGTTCACCATTCCTCTTCTTTACAAAGAAGAAACTAGCACCAGCAGGAAATGAGGATTTGCAGATGAAACCTCGAGAAAGTGCATCTGCAACATACTCCTCCATGGCCTTATCCTCCAACACCAGGTTGAAGGTCAGTTTTGCAATCATACGGCCAGTGTGGAGGCAAACTACCGGCTTGATCTTTGTCAAAGACATCGCTAAAATCGCGGTACTCCTCCGACAGGGAGGAGAGCGAAGAGGTGCACAAGACCTTGGCTACCTTCTAGAAGCATGTCTCATTGCATTGTGGTGACCAGGAAAGAACCTCAGCACGGAGCCAATCAAAAGAGGGGTTGTGCCTCTGTAACCAAGGATAACCAATAACCAGTGAAAACCTAGGTGAGGAAATAACTTGGAATTGGATTATCTCATGGTGAAGAGCCCCTACGGCCATGGACAATGGAACCATCTCATGAGTCACATGGGCAGGCTGTAGAGGTCTCCCATCAAGAGCCTCAATGGCAAGTGGAGTGTCACTCAGCTGCAGCGGAATCGAGTGCTGTGATACAAAGGCAGCATCAATGAACAGGCCTGCAGCCCCAGAGTTGATTAGAACCTATATCTCGATGGACGACTCAGCCCAAGAAAGAGTGACCGAAACCAGGGGCTTATCCTTCTGGATAATTGAGGATGAAATAACGCCACCTAAGGTCTGTCCATGACAGGACCTCAAGGTTCGGGTGTTCCCCGGACGGGTAGGACAAGACTTCAAAAAGTGACCTGCCTGGCCACAATAAAGGCACAATCTCTCCCTCCTCCTAAAGGCTCTCTCATCCACAGAGAGATGCATGAAGCCCAAGTACATGGGTTCATCTTCACTGACCGACTGGGTAGCCGGAGGCATGGGAGGTGAGGGAGGCACAGGTGGGACTACAAAGCTCAGCAGCAAACGTACAGGAGGCTTCCACAAGCGCTCCTTAAAAGAGAGTCTTTCTCTGAGTCTGGAGTCAATGCAGATGGCAAAAGTGATCAACGTGGGTATATCTCGGGCTGATATATCATCCTTGATGGAATCCGAGAGACCATGAGAAAAAGCAGCCACGAGGGCCTCATTGTTCCAAGCAACCTCTGCTGCCAGAGTACGGAATTCAATGGCGTAGTCGGCAACACTTCTCGTACTCCGCTTGATTGATATGAGGCACTTGGCAGCAGAAGCAGAGAGTGTGGGAACGTCAAATACCCTTTTAAAGGAGGCCACAGAGTCAGGGTAACTCAAGACAACAGGTTTTTGCGTCTCTCTTTTGCCCAGGCCAAGGCTCTCTCAGAAAGAAAAGATATAATGATACCTACTTTGTTGCTGTCCGTGGGGAATGCTTGGGGCAGCATCTCAAAGTAAATCTCAACCTGGTTAAGAAACCCTCTGCAGTGAACTGGATCACCCCCAAATTGCTGGGGAAGCGGAGCGGAACCAGACATATCTCTTATAGAGGTAATACTCGAGGCGGGTGCCTGCACAGAGACTGGCGCAGCAGCAGGGATGACCTGCAACTCAGGTTGTACTGGAGCAGCCACAGTGGGAGTTTCCTGGTGAGCCGTGCGACTCAGGAGCATTTGTAATGCTATGGCAAACTGATCCACACGGTGATCTTGCTCATTCAATCTGGAAAAAATATTACCAACAAGTGGATTGACTGTATCTTCTGAATTCATGGCCTTCGCCTATTATCAGGAACCATGAATTAGACCTAGACAGAAGTATAGTTAAATTACACTTGTTTAATAATAATAATAATAAGGTAAACAGAGTTACCGTAGTCAAAACAAGCCAGAGTTCAGTAACTGCAAAAAATATATATAAAACAGCGCTCGCAAATGAATTCATGTAATGTAATGATCTTTAAAATCCTCTTGCAGCTGCAGGATAAAAGTGCTTACACTTTGATGATATATAACAAATAAACCTGCGCTAGCAATTTACTAAAAATAATTAATTAATTGTACCAAAACCAAATCATAAATAATCTATACAAATAATAGTGAATGTGAGAAATGTGTAAAAAATATTGATAATGTATACCATACACAATTAACCGCGCACTGGGTGAAATCGTGCATGAAATGCACTAATAAGGAAAAAATATGCAAAGTGAAAGAGGACAAATCGCAAATATATGTGATGAACAAGCGCGACTATGAAGTGATATAGTGTCATTAAACTAATGCAAAAATTATATAAAATAAAAGCACTCTCATAAATGGTGAATGACAATGAAGTAAGCCTCTAAACAATCATAGACGCCAAGTGAAAAAATGAAACAAAAAAGTCAATTGCATCCAAATTTACAAATGATGGAATATCCATAGCTTTAAGAAGCTCCTTCACAGAAGGGACAGATGGCAGACTTCCAGCATATTCATCCGCAGGATGATATATGGCTACCGATATGCTGATGTTAAAGATGGTTGGGACCATAGAACTCGCGTTCCACCAAAAAAGAAGGGAAAAATATATAGCATAAAACCTTAGGATAGCATAAGGTCACCTGCGCATATATGCGCTACTCACAAGACCGGCATGCAGAGCAGGCATTCAGATAGTTGGTCGGTTCGCCGCTGATCGGCATGCGTTCCACCAAAACAGGAAGTTATGTCACTGGTACTGGTTAGCAGGCGTAGGCAGGATGTTACGTCGACGCGTTTCGCCCCTCCCCCAGGGCGTTATCAAAGACTAAAAAGACTAAAAGAGTTCAGTAACTGGATCGGGTAGACAGCCAAGCAAATGTCAGAGAGCCAGAGATAAACGTAGTAGTACAGCAAGCAGGATCAGGAGCCAGAAGGAATGTCAGCCGAGCAAGTCTTCAACAAGAACACAGGAGAAAGTCTCTGTGATGTTGACAAAGGCGCAGGCAGAGATCAAGTGAGCTGGACGACTTTAAGTAGGCAGGACTGACCAGCAGAATCAACAACAGCTGAATAACTGTGGAAAGAGATGGGAGCTGGCAATTAGCCGACAGCTGAGTGGCCAGCTCAGAAAAGGAAGGGCTGAGCCTGGCCCTGACAGTGACTCAGGAGCATTTAACGCCATGGCAAACTGATCCATGCAATGATCCAGTTCATCCAATCTGAAAAAAATATTACCAACAAGTGGATTGACTGCATCTTCTGAATTCATGGCCTTCACCTACTGTCAGAAACCATGAAATCAGGCCGAGACAGAAGCACAGTTAACCACTTAAAGACCAGCCTTGTTTTGAGATTTTGGTGTTTACATGTTTAAAACAGTTTTTTTGCTAGAAAATTACTTAGAACCCCCAAACATTATATATTGTTTTTTTTTTAACACCCTAGAGAATAACATTTTCGGTCATTGCAATACTTTTTTTCACATCATATTTGCGCAGCGGTCTTACAAGCGCACTTTTTTTGGAAAAAAATCACTTTTTTTAATAAAAAAAAAGACAACAGTAAAGTTAGCCCAATTTTTTTTTATTGTGAAAGGTAATGTTATGCCAAGTAAATTGATACCCCACATGTCATGCTTCAAAATTGCGCCCGCTCGTGGAATGGCGTCAAACTTTTGCCCTCAAAAATCTCCATAGGCGACGTTTAAAAAGTTCTACAGGTTGCATGTTTTGCGTTACAGAGGAGGTCTAGGGCTAGAATTATTTGTCTAGCTCTACCGATCATGGCGATACCTCACATGTGTGGTTTGACCACCGTTTTCATATGCGGGCGCTACTCACATATGTGTTTGCTTCTGCACGTGAGCTAGTCGGGAAAACATTTTTTTTTCTTATTTATTTTACTTGATTTTATTTATTTTTACACTGTTTTTTTTTTTTTTTTTTTTAAATTTGGGTCACTTTTATTACTATTACAAGGAATGTAAACATCCCTTGTAATAGAAAAAAGCATGACAGGTCCTCTTAAATATGAGATCTGGTGTCAAAAAGTCCTCAGATCTCATATTTTGACCCGTATATAGAAGCCAATTTATTTGATAAAACACTTAAAAAATAAACTCACATGTATGAAGCTGTATTAGATCATCCACAAGTGCCAAGCTCGTCTCCTGCCGTCATGCTGTGTGTATACCCAATGCTCCAATCCCGACGCGTATCGTCACATCACATGACTTTATCAGGGGATGAAGAAGATTTAAGTGTTTTATCAAATACATTGGCTTCTATATACAGGATTATGCTATGTGTATTATCTCTTCATGTTTACACCGATAACATCTGAGTACATCTGACAAACACTGGGGATCAGGAGCCGACCAAAGATCTTATATTAAGGGCATGCGAACTCGGCGTTCATGGATTGACGCCTATGCTCCTTTCAAATAAGTGAGTGCATCACTTTTTGATCCGCCCCGTCCCATTGTGTTGTTGCGGAATCACGCTATATCCTTTTTTCTCTGTATTTCTCCATAAAAGAGACGTATATGTACATGCGACGGTCGGCAAGTGGTTTTAAATTACACTTGTTTAATAATAAAAGTAAAAAGAACAAACGTAGTCAAAACATAGCCAAATTTCAGCCGCAGAGACCACTTTTATCTTGTAGCCAACCGCCAGCTGAACACGGGGATACCAGGGTTATGGTAGCTAGTTGCTGCCATAACAACGATATCCATCCCCAAAAAAGGGACGTATATGTACATGTGGCGGTCAGCAAGTGGTTTTAAATCACACTTGCTTAATAATAAAAGTAAAAAGAACAAATGTAGTCAAAACATAGCCAAATTTCAGTAACCGGAACGGATAGTCAGCCAAGCCAGAAGTCAGGGATCAATGTAGTGGAACAGCAAGCAGGATCTGGAGGCAGAAGGGATGTCAGCAAAGCAAGTCTTGAACAGGATCGCAGGCGATAGTTTCTGTGATGTTGACCAAGGCAAAGGCAGAGCTCCTTTGGACTGGGCGTCTTAAGTAGGCAGGACTGACAAACAGGATATCATCAACAGCTGAGTAACTGTGGAGAGATTGGAGCTGGCAATTAGCCGACAGCTGAGCAGCCATCTCAGAGAAGGAAGGGCTGAGCCCAGTCCTGACATATCTCCCCTGAGATTGCAGACCCTGAAGCATAGTGGGGAAGATGTAGGGTAGAACTTAGCTAGTCTAGCTGGAACCAGGTACCATCTGGATAATACTTTTATATTTGCTTCAGCTACAGTAGTGTTGAGAACCCCCTTGTAGGACTTAAAGAAGTTCCTGTTCCAAATCTCAAGTTCCCATTGTTGAGACAGGTCGGCTTCCTAGGCCAGCATAAAGGACGTCTTAGAATGAGTCGAGGATAGTGCCCTGTAGATTACTGTGATTCCCCCCCTCTGCGTCATGGTCTGACAACACCGTTGTTCATAAGCTGTTATTTTGGGATCTTTGGATTTGGCATTACATAGCTTGTGATAGAAGTTGGAAATTTGGGGAAAAAGGAAAGAGTTCAGAGGGTGGCATGTCCAATTTGCTTATACAATATGCTTTGGGGAGTGGGCCCAGAGGTTGAAAGAAATGGCCTATCCTAAATTGAGTAATAAAATAGAGTAATAAAAGTTGAGCCACCAGCTGAAGGCTTTGATTTCCATCCCAGGTGGGAATGCTGGGTTCCTAAAAAGATGCATTAAAGGCTCCAGTTTGGAGATTAGCTCAGAGTGGTGTCTCAAGTTATCCCAAAGGCTAAACAAGTGTGAGAGCAAAGGGGAAAGTATTGGGGGGGTCTCATTTTTTTCTTTTGACACCATAGGAGGTAGCCCAAGGTGTGGGACTGCCTGTCTCTCGATTTGGATCCAGTCAGGCTATTCCCAGCGGTAGTAGATGATTGAGATCTGGGCTGGGACCCCCTCTTCTCACCCTTTCCATTGCCTTCCTAACTCTCTTTCTCTTACAGTGTCTGACTCGAGGAGTGCTTCTAGGTGCTTATCAACAATGTTAGACGTATCGCTATCCCACTTTGGGCCTCAAGGACTTGATGGTAAGTGACACTCAGTGGATTGTTTGGTTTAACCCCCTGCTCCATGGCTGATACCCCCCCAGTACGACTCCCATTGAGGGTTGTATCCCACAATGTTCAAGGCTTAAATTCCCTGGTTAAAAGGCGGAATAAGAGAGATCAACGGAAGATGAGAGTCTCCCATAGGGTGGAGGAGACAGCGTCTTCCATCCTAACGTAGAAACCAATACAAGTCCCTTCAACCAGGAAGGGAGCAATCCTGTCAGGAAGAGGGTAGAATACCTGGTCTTCAAGACAGGAGGGGCATGAGTACCGCTCCGGCCACAAAGCCTCACATAAAGAAAACAAACAGATATAACAGTGGCATAAAGCCAGTCAGTGTAACAGACGCCCTAAAAACATGTAGAGCTGAGAGGTCATTCCCCTACGGGAGTGTATATGAGCCTCAAAACTTTGGATGTTTGTGGATAGGGAAGGGAGGGGATGGGATGCAGGAAGGCAGGAGAAGTGAATGCAGTCAATGGGGGAGAAGGAGAGGGGGAAGGGAAGCAGAAAGGTAAGGAAGGTAGGGAGGGAAGGGGGAGAGTAGAGAGGGGGAAGGCGGGGAAAAAAGGAGGAGAGAGGGAGGAACAGGGAAAAGGGGAAGGGGGGACATAGGACATGGATCATGCCAATGAGGGATACAATGAAAGGAGGCTAAATCAGGATCTTGGAGCTCCAAGACCGGAGTCCCGGAAAACAGATCAAACAAGGGAGTGCATCCCTAACCACATATTTGGAAGTCATAGGTATATAGAAAATAACAAACCAAAAAAATAAAAATAAAAACAGGGGGGGAACAAACCAGTTCAGGATAGGTGGTGTAGATAGAGGGAGCGCTAGAGTAAAAAACAAGCCCTCCTCTACACCATCTTTCTATGCTGCAAAAAGTCACAATGGTGTATGACATCCTAAATAAGGAGATCTAACAAAGCAGTCCCTTGGACAAGGAACTGCAAAAACCAGCCTCAGCCGAGGCATGTGGGGGTGTTGGAAGAACTGTCAGTTCAATTAGCTCCAACTTATGGGGTGGGTCCTTCCAACTGTCAGCAAGGAGATGAAATTTGATGGTCCTGGGAACTTCAGGGAGGTAGAGCTTCCTTGGATTTTTTTTTGATCTGGTGTTCTCCCAGACTGGCATCAGCGTGCTTGACGGGAGTTGTCTTTTCGAGGAATTGGAAGCGGAGCCAGGGGGAGGATGATGCGGGTTGGGCCAAATGAGGCCCAGATGTAGAAAGAGTTTTTCCCCTTCCGAGAACAAAGCAAACGTGTAGGCTTTGCCTTTGAAGAGAAGCTTGAGCTGAAATGGAAAGAGCCACCAATATTTGATTTCCTTCTCTGATAAGATCTTGAACAGCGTTTAAGGGCTTTACGTTTCTGGATGGTAGAAGGGGACACATCTGTGAATATCTGGATCTCATGGCCCTGGAAGGGGAGCTTGGGTGTGGAGCAGGATCTGTGCATCACCTCTTCTTTGATGGTGTAGAAGTTTTTACCACAACATCCCTGGGAAGCCCATCCGAGCGCGGGGGCTTAAGGGCCCTATGAGCATGACCCAGCTCCAATCTGTGCGGTGGGATATCAGGAAACAGCTCCTTGATGAAAGCACATATAGTTTCAGGAATGTCTTTATAGGATTCTGGCAGCCTGTGAACCCTAAAGTTATATCTCCTATGTCTGTTTTCGCGATCGTCCAATTTAACCATAGCTGTCTCTAATTGCTCTTGCATAATTTGGATGCAATCTGTGTTTTGGTTTGTTCTAAAAATTGTGGAGTCCAGTTTAGTTTCTATGACTTCTATGCAGGATCCTAAGACCTGTAGGTCTGCTTTAATGTCACTGGTGATCTTATTTGCTGTGTTGTGTAGACCACGGTCAAGCAGGTCAGTAAATCTGGCAAATAAGTCTGCTACTGCCTTTGGTTGTGCTAGGCCCAAATCCCAATGCTGTAGTGAGTGCTGCGCCTGAGGAAGACATGCCTCCATAGGAAAGAATCCTAGCTCCTCCAGTGTGTGATCTATAAGGGATTCAGTGGAAGTAGTGGACACCTGACCCAGAGGAGGTGTACTCACATGAGAGCCTGAGTTTGATATAGGAGCAGGGGAAGGAGCCTGTAGCGTGGTGAGGTGGGCTGGAGCCAGCAGCGAGGTAGGGGCCGCCATGTTGGGATCCGAGATCATGGCCCTTCTGTCTCAAATTGGCTCCTAAGGTCTCTCCTGGCTGTCCCAGAGGACATTGTGGGGGTTAGCGAGGGTTCCGCTATCTGTGGGGCATGTAGACGGCTCAAAAGCATGGGTGCCTGTGGCGCTAGAGGGCTTCAGACTAAGCGTACATTACAGAAGCATGCGCCTCATTTACTTTTTTCTTATTCTTCCTTATACCAATACCACATGTTTTTTTTTTAACATTTAACAACTACTCCACACAGATATATATGCAATAGCAAAATAGTCAGAATATACTTTGATATAATCACTAAGCACAGAAACATTGGAGGAATGGAATTTCCAGACCACCTTGATTACTAGTGGTTTCAACCAAACCTGTGCAAACTAAAGTGCCTTGTGGAAAAACACTTGAAACCAGGGCATGACCTTGTATCTCTATTTATGGTTACAACAATAAAGAAACATCTCACAATACCAGATTACCCCACTATCATAGATTTTAATTTCAGAGCTATATTCTATTAATCATAGCTACTCTTTACCATAAAAACTCACCAGATCGAACCTCCCTAATACAGAAGATTTCACTCTCTTGCAATCTTCTTGCATTACGGTAAATCCACCTAAAGAAAATAAATTACACCCAAAAGTTTGGCAATATCTCAGATCCTTATTCAAATGACAGGGGCATATCAGCATGGGCTTGCAGTTCTGAGAGGGCATTCTGTTCTCCCAGAACCTCGCCTCCTGCAAGCGGTAAAGGTCCAATCACAAAGCCTACTACCCTGGTAAAGTTTGTCATTTGATTCTGTTATCTTCCTGTCTGTGCATCCAGTGAGACAAACAGAAGGACCACAACCTAAGGGTTACATTAGAGCCCAATCTAACCTGATTTATTGGGTGAAGCAAGAATGCACACCAAGCTCTCCTTGTCCTTAAATCTGCAATGGCTACTGGTAAAATGGACAGTCCATTGAGGTTTTTAGCTTTTTCTAATCTAATCCATGTTGTAAGTTCTGGTTCATATCTCAGCTTGTTTAATGATGGGTACCTCTCAAAGCTCTTTTCTATAAATACATATAAATCACTTTCTGAAAGATGGAAACTTTGTGTGCAGTTGCTCACTTCAGTTCAGTTTGTTATCTAATCACTTTTGCAGTGAGAGTGGACACAAGTTTGAAACGAGTTGAATCAATGGCACTGGTATAAAAAGCAGCCTTAAACTGTTCAGATTAAAGCTGTGTGACAAAGTCAATAATGCTGAAATGTTTCAAAGCAACCTGCGCCAAAGACCTAATTGTAATGTCAAACAACACACAGGAGAGGAGGGAAGCAGTACCTTGTGCTATTGTTTTAGGAAAGCTTTACTGTGGAAAATATGCTGCAATTGCTAACCCCTCACAGAAGTACTGATATCTGAAACACCCAGGAAACCAGCATTTTTAGAAGTCAGTCATGCAAAACTGTATACTAATGTCATTTTTATTATTTTTTGAGACACACAGAGCTTTCTTTTGGTGATATTTAATCACCACTGGATTTTTAATCTTTTGCTATATAAGCTAAAAAAGAGTGAACATTGTGAAAAAACACTTTTTTATTAGTTTCTGTTATAAAACTTTGCAAATAAATATTTTTTCTTCATAAATTTACTTCATAAATGCATGCCAGCATGTATTCTGCTACATTTCTTTGGTAAAAATAACCCAAATCAGTGTATACTTTGTAGTTTGTGCAAAACTTATAGATGTCAGAAAGGAGGGAATTATTTGGTGTGACTTTATGGGTGCCAATGAAAAAGGGAGATAGTCATATAATGCTCGACAATAGGTATGTAAGGGTTAATGATTTTATTGTTACATACAAAACATCATTAAAATTCAGATATGAATTATGCGCACATGTTCAGAAGTACATCTAGAAATTTAAAACAGATGATAAAAAGTAATCACTCGGTAGTAGGGTTGGAGTGATTGTCCCGGCATGTTTCGCCACTCTGGGCTTATCAGGGGATGTTTTAAAGAAAAACAAGAAAGAATAGATGTATATTTGAAAATTGATCAGTCCTGATGTACTGCCTGATATCTCATTTCTTGAGGCCCTAAAACGCCAGGACAGTACACATACTCCCAAATGTCCCTCTTTTGGAAAGTAGACAGTCCGAAGTATTTAGAAAGAGTCATAGGAATTTTTTTGAAGTATTTTTTTGTCACAATGTTTTGGAGATAGAAGCATTTAAATATAATTTGTTATTTTTAATAAATTATTTCTCACACACAGCATAGACTTTCTTTTTTACTGCACCCCAAAACACATTCTGCTATGTCTCCTGAGTATGGGGATAGCACAGGTTTTTTACTAAATAAACAAATATCCACAAATTTTGGAAAAAAAGTGTTTTTCTCTTAGGTCAAAATCTATTCTGGTACATTTCTTTGGTGAAAATGACCCAAATCAGTGTTTATTATTTAGTCTGTAGGAAAGTTATAGAGTCCACAAATTATGGTATGTTTATCTATAAATGAATCAATCCCAATGTACTGACAGCCTCATGACATCTCATTTCTCAAGGCCCAGAAATGGCAGGACTGTACAAAAGTTGTAGTTTTTTTGTCACAATTTTTTGGAAAATAAAGACATTTAAAAAAAAAAAAATTCACATTTTTTTTTACATACTGTCACCAGTGCAGTACAGCATCATATAACTGGTGTGGCAGTGATCAGGAACCCTGACTGGTAACAGTATGTAAAAAAAAAAAATAGTTTTTCTTTTTTTACATTTTTTTTAACACATTGTAACAAGAGCAATACAGTGTAACCATAGTAACACTGTACTACTCTGGGGAAGTGATCAGGATTTTTTTATTTTTTACACATTATGATTGCTTATAACAATGGATTTCACTGTTATAAGCAACCATTTTTCCTGAATGAAACTAATTTATTCAGTGAGTATTATTGTGATTAGCTGTGATTGGCCACAGCTAATCACATGGTACAGATGGGCTATGATTGGCCCTGTCCGTACTGTGTGATCACTATGACCAATTACAGCTAGCAATAGAGCACTTAAAGTCAGGGTGAAAGAACATGTGCAGAACATTACAAATGGGTTTCCCAAACATAATGTTTCAAAACATTTTGCCGCAGTACATAATCAAGATCCTTCCCAGCTGCAATTCTGGGGTATAGAAAAGTACAATGCATCATGGAGAGGTAGCCATAAGATTAGGACGATTAGCCAGAAAGAGTCAAGATGGATATACACTATGAAAAGTTTAGTGCCGGGAGGCCTAAATGTTAAATTTGACCTCAACTGTTATTTGAGTAACTTTTAATGTATTGGGTTATGTATGTCTTTTGCTTGCTCTATTATTGATCTGGAGTGTGGCTCTCTCTCCATTTCCGGTGTGCAGCAGTCATTTCTGGTCATCTTCCCCACAGTTGTCTGCATCATAGAGCCAGATGTATGGCTGTTTCTATTTACCCCCTTCTGTTATATGAATTTTTTAAAAGCATTTCTCTCTTTTTTAAATTTTAACTAGTATAGTGATATATTGGTGCATAATAAAGGATAATTGGGGTTTTAAGAATTTAACTTTAGCTACAGTCCAACACTCATTTTTAGTTTTTGATTTTATTCGGAGCGATTTGGGTTTATTTATTTATTTATTAATTTATTATTATTTTATTTTATTTATTATTTATTGTTATTTTTATTTTTATTTCTATTTTTATTTTTATTTTTATTTTCATTTTTATTTTTATTTTTATATTTATTTTATTTTCATTTTTCATTTTTATTTTTATTTTTATTTCTATTTCTATTTCTATTTTTATTTTTATTTTTTATTTTTATTTTTATTTTTATTTTTATTATTTATTTTTTCATGTTTATATATTTTCTTTATTATTTATTATTTGTTTTATTATTTCAATTTTTTATATTTCAGGATTGCTAGCAGTAATTTTATTTGGATTTATTTTAATATCCTGTGTTAACATACTTGAGGCCAGACATATTAACTCCTTTACAAACGGAAGAGGCAACTTTGTGCGATGAGGTGCCATGGGTTATCAAGTAATCAGACCTTACGTGCATTCTCAGCTTCTGTGAATATATTAGAACCCTTCTTTTAGAAGTGTCAGCAGAGGAGTATCTTTCCATAAAATGGCCTCTGTAAAAACATAAGTTTGACTATAAGAAAATGGCCGCCGCCGGTAAATAGAGTGGACCACACCAAAATGGCCGCTATTCCATTTCAGTTTTGTTGAGATATAAACACAATCGCCACAGTCAATCCGCATCCCCTGATGAAGTCACGTGATGACGTAACACGTAGGGAGTGGCTGTTGATTGAAGGATACCGGAAGTGATGTGAGAGCGGCGTCCAGACGCCTTAGCAGTTGATTTATGCTTGTTTTTTAACTTTTTATTGTAAGAGTCCAGTTTAAATCTTTGGAATAAAACCTTTATACTTATAACATACTACACTATTGGAGCTTTCTCTCTCTCCCACCCTTGTCCATTTCTCTCCCCCCGCTCCCCCCCCTTTTGCGGAGGATACAAGGTTATATGAGGACGTGGATGTGGAGCCTTTATTTGGGTGATCTATTTGGTGGAGCAGAGGACCCCCTGGTGGTAGATATTAATATAGCGGAACAAATTCCTGTACATGGGTATATGCTGGCACTTCAGACGATTGAGGTCTTACATATAATGGAACGGAGGACCCCCTGGTGGTAGAAGTTGTAGTGATGGAGCCGACCCCAATTCATCACTACATGCTGATTTATCAGGTTATGAAGGTAAGGGTTCTGTGAGCTCATTTTTTGGGATCTAAACTTCTCCCTGTCCACTGAGTCTTCTATTGGAAGTGCTTTTCCTTCTTTTGGACAATTTTTAGATGACGTAATTAAGAGACTATTATCATCCTAAATCATTTGCCCTGGGATTGATTTACCAATAGATGGATTTATCACTTTTTACACCTGCACTGTTTTTAATTATTTAATTAGATTTACACTACGTTTATTCATTATATTTAGTGAAAAGCTAGTTTTGTACTTTATGCTGTAGCGCAGGATCACTTTAGGATTATCAATTACAGCTAGCAACATAATTGTACACTATGGATAGCATAAAAGGAAGCCATCCATTGTTTGTCATGTGATCTACTGTGATTGGTCCCAGCAATTACATGGTACCAGCAGCAGGCCGTTACAGTGATCTGTCATTGGCTGTGTCCGCAGTGAGGCATTTTCCGGGAGGACATCATATGACATCCACCCGAATCGATGAAAGTTCCACCCAGCCATAATTTTGCAAAAGGGGGGAGGGAGGTTAAGCATCTAATTCTCTAACTACCTAACACATTTTTGGAGGCCCTGGAGCACCAGAACATTAGAAATGCCTACAAAATTACCCTATAATGGAAAGTAAATACTGTAAGGTATTTTCTGAAAGACAAAGTGAGTCTTTTGAAAATGTAATTTTTCCCCAAAAGTTTTTGGAAAATTCAGAAAAGAAAATGACAATGTATTTTTTTTTTACTCACAGATATCAATTAAGATATTTGTTACACACATCATAGGCATACTTACAATTACACTCCAAAACACATTTTGCTACTCCTCTTGTGTTTATGATAGCACATGTGTGAGACTTTTACACAGCCTAGCCATCATAGAGAGGCCCAAATCCAAGGAGCACCTTCAGATGTTCTAGAGGGATAAACTATGTATCTAATTTCCTGACTTCCTGTAACATTTTGGAGACCCTGGAGCACCAGAACAGTGAAATCACTCACAAAATGACCACATTTTGGAAAGCAAACACCCCAAAGTATTTTTTAAGAGGCATGATATGTCTTTCACACTTTCTTGCCACAATTATTTGGAAAATGCAGAATAAAAATGATTTTTTTTTTTTTTTTACACAAAGTTGTCAATTTAATAAAATATTTCTCACACACAACATGGGGATAATTTGAATTGCACCCCAAAACACATTTTGCTACTCCTTCTGAGTATGGCGATACCACATGTGTGAGGCTTTTTCACTTTTTTGGACTGATTATACACCAGACATTGTATCTTGTGTATCACACAAATCAACCAAGTGTATCAAAATCAATGTACTGTAATGGTCACCTCTACATGAGTAGTCAGGGAATATAGCTTAGTGTAGCGTCACCTATAGTAGACCCAATTCCTATAAGCCAAGCAAGCCTAGCCTACTGGTACATGGCAACAACAGGAATGTCAAGTTCACTGACCAGAAAGTACAGGAGGCTGAAGAAAGGAAAAACAAAAGAGCCATTGTGGTTACAGGAGTGCAGTTGTCCACAGGGGATGGGAGGGACTGATATCTTACAGGAACAAAGTCATTAGATGTGCCGATGGGTCAGCTCAGGCCTTATTTCAAAAATTCAAATTACACAGTTATTACCTAAATAGTTTATCAGTTAGGATTGAGAATACATTTTTAAATGTCTTTCTATGACCTTGAATCAGGTCTGGCTAAGAAAGGTTTGAATGCATGGTTTTCCTTTCTAATTTAACTAGAAAAGGAATGAGGAAAAAGACATGGAAACAATAAAAAGAATTAGGGAAAAATCTAATTACCTGCAATGCAAACAATCCATTATCTTCTGTCTCCAGGCAACTAACTAGTGATGGCAGCTGAAGTCGAGAATTCTAACCAGCTGAGCGGTATGCAAAAACAAAACAAGCAGGGAGCTGCTTGTTTGGGACATCAGATATTATAATGTAGAATTGAAATTTGAAAACATTTTGAAATTAAAAACAAAGTCAATATAAGTCATGAATTCAAGAAAAATAATTTCAATTAAAGTTTTATTACTCTTGATATATTGTAACTTTGTAAATAATTGTTTAGACAGCATATGTTTAGTTATGCAAAGTTGTTCATGTTTTACCATATACACACACACTGTACATATAGTAAACAACAGTCATTACCAGGGTATAGGAATATATTGTATTATATGTCAATATCTGCTTACAAGATTTTCAACTACAGTAAATTCTAATGCCCTGTACACACGGTCGGATTTTCCGACGGAAAATGTGTGATAGGACCTTGTTTTCGAATATTCCGACCATGTGTGGGCTCCAGCACACATTTTCCATTGGAATTTCTGACACACAAAGTTTGAGAACTTGCTATAAAATTTTCCGACAACAAAATCCGTTGTCGGAAATTCCGATCGTGTGTACACAAATCTGACGCACAAAGTGCCACGCATGCTCAGAATAAATTAAAAGACGACAGCTATTGGCTACTGCCCCGTTTATAGTCCCGACGTAAGTGTTTTACATCACCGCGTTTAGAATGATCGGATTTTCCGACAGCTTTGTGTAACCGTGTGTATGCAAGACAAGTTTGCCCCGTACACACGATCGGACATTGATCGGACATTCCAACAACAAAATCCATGGATTTTTTCCGACGGATGTTGGCTCAAACTTGTCTTGCATACACACGGTCACACAAAGTTGTCGGAATTTCCGAACGTTAAGAATGCGGTGACATAGAACACGTATGACAAGCTGAGAAAAATTAAGTTCAATAGCCAGTGTGGCTCTTCTGCTTGATTCCGAGCATGCATGGCAATTAGTACGTCGGAATTGTGTACACATGATCGGAATTTGTTGAACCAGATCTCAAATTTTGTGCAACGGAAATTTCTGATGGAAACTGTGCGATAGAGCCTACACACAGTCGGAATTTCCGACAACAAGCTCCGATCGCACATTTTACTTTGGAAAGTCCGACCATGTGTACGCGGCATTAGAGTTTGATTATAAATGTCAGGAGAAGCAAGACATGCATGGTGGCATGCTAATATGAGTGTGCCTCTGATGTCAGGTCATAGGTATAATAAATATTACATAACTTATAAATAAAACAAAAAAAACAAAACCTTTGCAATAACCTTATTCAAATATAACATATTGCACATTAAGAATCTTGTACTAGAATTAAAAAATAAAAATGTTCTCATCAAATCAGAAGCAGTAATTAGTGTTTGATAGTTTATTAACCCTCCCATAAAAATAAATAAATTAAGCCACACAGAATATATACACTTAAAGTATAAGTTCACATTTGGGAACATGATACATGTTCCACCCGGTTTTAGGGTGGAACACATAACATGCTCCCACTTTTGCAGCCTCTCCCCGACCCACTGCCTCTGGTGACAGCAAGCCGAGGATCTTCTCCCCAAATTTGCATTCACAATTTAAAAGAAAATGTGGCTGTGTTGGGCTCCGCCCACCCAGCCACATAATTTATTCACAGAGTTCTGTGAATAGGAGAACAGTACTGACATTCTTTGTGGCTGTTGACTTGTAGTTCTCAATTAACTACCAGGGCGCTGTTGAGCACTCTAGGTAGTTCATTGTTTCTCATATGAGGTATGAGCAGACAGCTTACACTGACAGTCTGCGGGAGTCCTGCATTGCATCCGCAATATGCCATGCACTTTTTTTTTTACCTGCAAAAAATGTGCTATTATTATTATTATTTATTATTATTATTATTATTATTATTATTATTCATTTTTTTTTGTCAAAGGTGAACTTCTCCTTTAAGATAACCTCAAATGGAAAACCTTTTTTCAAAACTATTAGAATCAATATACCTTTTTATAAAAGAAAGAAGTTTTATTTTGTTTGGGTAAGCTCTGATCTAGTATTTTATGAGCAGTACACAGCACCTCAATAAATATGCTAACTTACATAAAAAATGTTTCTGATGTGGCAAAGTGTGGGGTTACCTAATGCCCTCAGCTGTTTGAAATAATTTTACTTAAAATGAAAGGATAACTTTAACTATTTTTAAAAATGTTCATTCCATCCTTCTGCATTTCCTGCATACCCTGTAAAAATCTATGTACTTGCAATTTTTTAATCCAATCCATTTTGGTTAAGTGATTCAGCAACTCTGGCTCCTCTGTGTGCACTCGACAAAAGGGAATTCTCAGAGCCATGACATAATCCATAGGTTCTCAAGTCCTCTCCATTGTCCATTGACACATGCTTCATTCTTTCTAACCCTATTATGTAGCATATATGTACAGCATGAGTAAATACTACGCCGCGCTATAAATTTGAGCCAACATCCGTCGGAAAAAATCCATGGATTTTGTTGTCGGAATTTCCAATCAATGTCCGATCGTGTGTACGGGGCATAAGTCTCTCAAAGGCTTCAACCAATACAAATCTGCCCTCCAAAAATACTATTCTTTCCTCCACGCTGCCAAGCAGACCTATTTTACAACTCTTATTAACACCTTCTCATCCAGTCCCCGTAAACGTTTTCTCTACCTTCAACTCTCTACTTCGTCCTCCACCGCCTCCACCGCCTCCACCGCCTCCACCCACTGACTCACTCACTGCCCAGGAGATTGCTTATCACTTCAAAAATAAGATTGATACAATCCGTGATGAAATCTCCACTCTACAGGTATCTCCCCCAATTAAGACCCCATATCGACAGGTACAATTGACACTCGCCTCATTCAAATCTGCTACTACAGACGAAGTTGCTAAACTCCTTTCTAACGCTCACTTAACCACCTGCCCCCTGGACCCTTTTCCCTCTCAAATACTACGGTCGCCCTCTGACTCTGTCCTACACTCTCTAACCCACATCTTCAATCCCTCCCTCATCTCTGGCATTTTCCCCAATGCTCTAAAACATGCACTGGTTACCCCCATACTTAAAAAGCCGTCCTTGGAACCTACCAATCTTAACAACCTATGCCCTATCTCCTTGCTCCCCTTTTCCTCTAAACTCCTTGAACGCCTGGTTTACAACCAACTGAGTGACCACCTCAGTAAGGTCATTCCCCCTGAAGTAGATACAAATTCCCTGTATCGAATACGCGTTGGGGAGGGGACAGGACGGCACGAGGAGCAGTCTACCTGCTATAGGAGGAAACGCACATCACCCCCATACCTTTCCGGTATCTGATCTTATTGGTTATTGCTGGCAATGGAGTGGTGCACTAGATGCACTTTATAAATGTGAGTACCCTGTATTATTGTTTGCTTGTGTTCATTAAATTGTTTAAACCTACTACACTATCAAGCGCTTTTATTTTTGCATAAACGGAGGTATTTCGCTGAGGTGCCCTGGATGCAGTTTTTCCCTTCTGAGCCCAGAGGAGGTTCAAATGCGTGTTTAGACTTGTCTTAATCGCTAAGTCGCACGCTCTAAGGTAAGTGTTCACTACCTAGGGCAGGGATGTCCAAACTACGGCCCTCCAGCTGTTGCGGAACTACACTTCCCATGAGGCATTGTAAAACTCTGACATTCACAGACATGACTAGGCATGATGGGAGTTGTAGTTCCTTAACAACTGGAGGGCCATAGTTTTGACACCACTGACCTAGGGGATCACTGGAGGGAGGACACCTTGGCACATTTGAACACCTACCAAGCTGTTTTGTGATTGCATGGACTACCCTGCGTATTGATTAGAAGCACAGCAGGACAGAATATATATATATTTATTTTTTTTTTTTTTTCCTCGCATATATTTTATGGACTTCTAAGAACTGTATGAATTTTACAAATCTATATGTTTTTTTTCACATGAGCACTATATACTTACTGTGCATTTGAGTTTCCACTCCCTTATTTTTTAATTTTTTTTATTTATTTATTATTTACTGGCACTTCACCATTGGTCAATATTTGTGTGTTTCTATGTTATATATACATTTGGTATCCAATCATTGGGTGTATAGTACATATTACATAGTACAGCACTTTTCAATTCATTTATTTTACAATTTGTTCTGATTTTAGCTGCTGTTTCTTATATTGATCCTATTACCTTTTACATATTTTTATATTTTTGATGAGATCATATTTGCAGTGCAGCATAGTATTTACTCATTTATGTTTGTATGAATTGTGAGACGTGTTTAAAGCCAGCAGCTTTTTCTTTCTGTATACATTTAATGGGCATCTGGTCAGTGGTGGCTCACAGGATTCTTTGTGTTTTCTATATATGTACAACATGTAGCTAGAAAAGGCGTGTCATAATTATGACCTTGTAGACAGCACCAGCTTTTCACTCACCAATAACTCTATCACAGTACACTTTATGTGGTGCAATTCTTTTGCCCACAAGAAATTGGTCTGACAATTAAAGGATCATAAATATCCTACTTTACCTTCACTCAGCTCTACATTCCCAAGATGTTGTTAAAATAACACCCCCTGGTGTTTCAACTAATAAACATCCAAAAACCAGCGCTTAAATATAAAAACTTCATACTTCTCTAATCTGGAAATAACTGTCTAAGTAAGTGAAATATAATAATAATCAATAATATTGATTTGAATAATCAACAAAATTGATTTGAATTCAAAGGCGAATGTCCCCTATATCACCACAATATAAGTCCTGTGTTTTCTTATGCAAAAAAATCTTCAGATACAGTATCTCACAAAAGTGAGTACACCCCTCACATTTTTGTAAATATTTTATTATAACTTTTCATGTGACAACACTGAAGAAATGACACTTTGCTACAATGTAAAGTAGTGAGTGTACAGCTTGTATAACCATGCAAATTTGCTGTCCCCCCAAATAACTCACCACACAGCCATTAATGTCTAAACCGCTGGCAACAAAAGTGAGTACACCCCTAAGTGAAAATGTCCAAATTAGGCCCAAAGTGTCAATATTTTGTGTGGCCACCATTATTTTCCAGCACTGACTTAACCCTCTTGGGCATGGAGTTCACTAGAGCTACACAGGTTGCCACTGGAGTGCTCTTTCACTTCTCCATGACGACATCACAAAGCTGGTGGATGTTAGAGACCTTACACTCCTCCACCATGTTTGAGGATGCTCAATAGGGTTTAGGTCTGGGGACTTGCTTGGCCAGTCCATCACCTTTACCCTCAGCTTCTTTAGCAAGGCAGTGGTTGTCTTGGAGGTGTGTTTGGGGTCATTATCATGTTGGAATACTGCCCTGCGGCCCAGTCTCTGAAGGGAGGGAATTATGCTCTGCTTCAGTATGTCAAAGTACATGTAGGCATTCATGGTTCCCTTAATGAACCGTGGTTCCCCAGTGTCGGCAGCACTTATACAGCCCCAGACCATGACACTCCCAACACCAAGCTTGACTGTAGGCAAGACACACTTGGCTTTGTACTCCTCACCTTGTTACCACCACACACGCTTGACACCATGTGAACCCCTATTACTGCACTCATCACCTCTTTCTAACTCTAAGCCCACTTGGTAACAAACCCCCCAGAATACTGAAGCATGTCCCCTCATACAAATCGTGTTATCATATTACCTCCCTTACTTTTCTGCTTCTCCTAACCACTGGAGATATTTCCCCAAACCCTGGACCTCCCTTATTTAACTGTACCCAACACACCCATCACCATCACCCTACACCCTCTGGCAGTAGTCGCAATCTACGCAATTTATTCTCCATTCCTCTTCTTCCCAACACCAGCCTCCCCCTTTCCTGCACCCTCTGGAATGCTCGCTCTGTCTGCAACAAACTCACCGCTGTTCATGACCTCTTTGTCACTAATTCCTTAAATCTACTTGCTGTCACCGAAACCTGGCTCCACAAATCTGACACCCCTTCTCCTGCTTCCCTCTCCCAGGGTGGCCTTCACTGGACTCACTCCCCTAGGCCTAATGGACGCAAGAGAGGTGGAGTGGGATTCCTCCTATCCCCCAAAGCACCTTCCAGGTTATTCACTCCCCTCCCTCTCTTTCCCTCTCATCATTTGAAGCTCACTGTATACGTCTATTCTCTCCAACTTCCCTAAGAATTGTTGTGATCTACCGTCCCCCTTGGACCATTATCGACTTTCTTTGATGAGTTTTCTGCCTGGCTACCCAACTTTCTCTCTTCTGAAATTCCCACAATCCTTCTTGGTGATTTCAACATCCCTGCTAATACAAACACTCCTGCTACTTCTAAACTTCTTAGTCTAACCTCTTCATTTGACCTGAAGCAATGGGTACAAGCTTCTACTCACTCTGATGATAACACCCTTGACCTTGTATTCTCCTACCTATGCACTCCATGCAACTTCTCAAACAATCCTTTCCTCTCTCCGACCATCACCTTATTAGTTTCTCTCTCTCCCTGTCTTCCACCACCTTTCCCTCTAATCGCCTAACCATCACCCGTGGAAACTTTCGCAACTTCAACTCGTCTCTTCTCTAGTCTGCTACTGACCATTCTATGACAAAATCTCTCCCCTGTCCTGCCCCAACCAAGCCACTTCCATCTACAATAAATCCCTGTCCTCTACCCTTGCTCCCCTCACTACATGCAGAATCAGGTCTCGACCCCTACAACCCTGGCAAACAGATGACACTAAAATTCTCAAAAAACATAGTTGCGCTCTTGAGCGTCTGTGACACAAGACTAATGCCGGCTACACACAGTCGAACTTTCCAATGTAAAATGTGTGATTGGAGCTCGTTGTTGGAAATTCCAACCGTGTAGAGGCTCCATTGGACATTGGAATTTCCGTCGCACAAAATTTGAGATCTGGTTCTCAAATGTTCTGACAACAAAATCCGCTTGCGCAAATTTCAATCGTGTGTACACAATTCCTACTTACAAAGTGCCACGCATGCTCAGAATCAAGCAGAAGAGCAGCATTGGCTACTGAACTTCATTTTTCTCGGCTCGTGGTACGCATTGTACGTTGTACGTTCAGAAATTCTGACATCTTTGTCTGACTGCGTGTATGCAAGACAAGTTTGAGCCAACATCCGTCGGAAAAAATCCATGGATTTTGTTGTCGGAATGTCCGATCAATGTCCGATTGTGTGTACGGGGCATAAGTCTCTCAAGGTCTTCAACCAATACAAATCTGCCCTCCAAAAATACTATTCTTTCCTCCACACTGCCAAGCAGACCTACTGTATTTTACAACCCCTTTTAACACCTTCTCATCCAGTCCCCGTAAACGTTTTCTCTACCTTCAACTCTCTACTTCATCCTCCACCGCCTCCACCCACTGACTCACTCACTCACTGCCCTGTAGATTGCTAATCACTTCAAAAACAAGATTGATACAATCCGTGATGAAATCTACACTCTACAGGTATCTCTCCCAATTAAGACCCCATATCAACAGGTACAATTGACACTCCCCTTATTCAAATCTGCTACTACAGATGAAGTTGCTAAACTAATTTCTACCTAACCACCTGACCCCTTGACCCTATTCCCTCCCAAATACTACTGTCGCCCTCTGACTCTATCCTACACTCTCTAACCCACATCTTCAATCTCTCCCTCTCACCTCTGGCATTTTCCCCAATGCTCTAAAACATGCACTGGTCACCCCCATACTTAAAAAGCCGTCCTTGAACCCTACCAATCTTAACAACCTACGCCCTATCTCCTTGCTCCCCTTTTTCTCTAAACTCCTTGAACGCCTGGTTTACAACCAACTGAGTGACCACCTCATTAAGAATAACCTTCTTAATCCCCTTCAGCCTGGATTTCACCCACAACACTCTACAGAAACTGTTCTTTTAAAACTCACAAATGACCTACTAACTGCAAAAACCAATGGACACTATTCTGTACTCCTACTTTTGGACCTTTCAGCTGCCTTTGACACGGTTGACCACCCCCTCCTCAAAAAAAATCTTTACTCCTTTGGTCTCCGTGACTGTGCTCTTCAGTGGCTCTCATCCTACGTATCCCAATGCACCTTTAGTGTCACTTACAATTCTACTTCCTCCACTCCTCTTCCCTTCTCCATTGGGGTTGGACCTTTTATTTTCAATCTACACCTCTTCCCTGGGTCAGCTGATAGCCTCTCATGGCTTTCAATATCATTTCTAAGCTGACGACACACAAATCTATCTCTCCACCCTTCAACTCAATCCATCAGTCTCCTCACGCATCACTAACTTACTAACAGATATATCTGTATGGATGTCACACCACTGCCTCAAACTCAACTTGTCCAAAACCAAGCTTATAATATTTTCTCCCCCACATGCCTCTTCCCCTGACTTATCTTTCAAGAGCAATGGCACAACCATCCACCCATCCCCACATGTCAGTGTGCTAGGTGTCATCCTGGACTCTGAACTCTGAACTCTCCTTTTGGCCCCACATCCTATCACTTTCCAAAGCTTGCCACCTCAACCTCCGCAACATCTCTAAACTACGTCCCTTTCTAACCAAAGAAACCACAAAGCTCCTGATTCACTCCCTGGTTATCTCTCGCCTTGACTACTGCAACTCCCTGCTCAATGGCTTACCTTTAAATAGACTATCCCCCCTTCAGTCCATCATGAATGCTGCTGCCAGACTCATCCACCTTACAAACCACACTGTGTCTGCTACCCCTCTCTGCCAATCCCTCCATTGGCTGCCACTTGCCCAACAAAATAAATTCAAAATACTAACAATAAGTTACAAAGCCATCCACAACTCTGCCTCCAGCTACATCACTAGCCTAGTCTCAAAATACTAACCTAATCGCCCTCTTGGTTCCTCCCAAGACCTCCTGCTCTCTAGCTCCCTCATCACCTCCTCCCATATCTGCCACCAGGACTTCTCCCGTGCCTCGCCCATCCTCTGGAATTCGCTACCCCAATCTGTCAGATTGTCTCCAAATTTATTCACTTTTAGGCGATCCCTGAAAACTTTCCTCTTCAGAGAAGCCTATACTGCCTCCATCTAACAACTGCACTATTTTCTCCATTAGCTCATCCCCCACAGCTATTACCCCTTTGAATAACTTGACCCTCCCTCCTAGCTTGTAAGCTCTAATGAGCAGGGCTCTCTGATTCCCCCCTGTATTGAATTGTATTGTAATTGTACTGTCTGCCCTAATGTTGTCAAGCGCTGCGTACTGTTGGCGCTATATAAATCCTGTATAATAATAATAATAACCAGATAAGTTTATCTTTGTCTCATCAGACCACAGGACATGGTTTCAATAATCCATGTCCACAGTCTGCATGTCTTCAGCAAACTGTTTGCGGGCTTTTTGTGCATCATCTTTAGACGAAGCTTCCTTCTGATATGACAGCCATGCAGAAAAATTTGATGCAGTGCACAGCGTATGTTCTGAGCACTGACAGGCTGACCCCCCCACCCCGTCAACCTCTGCAGCAATGCTGGCAGCACTCATACGTCTATTTCCCAAAGACAACCTCTGGATATGACGCTAAGCATGTGCACTCAACTTCTTTGGTCGACCATGGCGAGGCCTGTTCTGAGTGGAACCTGTCTTGTTAAACCGCTTTATGGTCTTGGCCACCATGCTGCAGCTCAGTTTCAGGGTCTTGGCGATCTTCTTATAGACTAGGCCATCTTTATATAGAGCAACCATTCGTTTTTTCAGATCCTCTGAGACTTCTTTGCCATGAGGTGCCATGTTGAACTTCCAGTGACCAGTATGAGAGAGTGAGAACGGTAACACCAAATTTAACACACCTTCTCCCCATTCACACCTGAGACCTTGTAACACTAACGAGTAACATGACACCGGGGAGGGAAAATGGCTAATGGTCCCAATTTGGACATTTTCACTTAGGGGTGTACTCACTTTTGTTGCAAGCGGTTTAGTCATTAATAGCTGTGTGTTGAGTTATTTTGAAGGGACAGCAAATGTACACTGTTATACAAGCTGTACACTCACTACTTTACATTGCAGCAAAGTGTCATTTCTTCAGTGTTGTCTCATGAAAAGATATAATAAAATATTTACAAAAATGTGAGGGGTGTACTCACTTTTGTCAGATACTGTATATCAATCATTTCACCACCCCTATCCCTCAAGTGGAAAGGAAACCTGAGTTAATGATGCCCTATAGAAAGTGAGTCGTACAATGTTTTTCCATATAGTCTCAGCTTACTCCAAGCTCTAAGGGAATCCTTTTTTCAAGGCATGTCTTTCTCTCTTCAACTCAGTCACAGTGAAGAGTATAAGAAGAAAAAGGCCCACATAGTAAGCACCTGGAGAACGCCAAAATTGGATACTATCTTTCTACGGTATGCCTGGGCAGATAGCTAGGGATAGTTAGGGTTATTCAGAAGCTAATGTATATCTTGGAAGACTCTAAGTAAAGTTGTATCAACAGTTCTAAGCCTGGTCTGAAGTTATTTAAAGGGGTGCATGTTGGTCCTGGTGTATTAAAAGAATTTGAGTCAGTAAGGCACTTGTGGGGTATAAAGCTCTGTTGCTACAAAAGGTCTATCAGCAAGTCAAGTAAGAGAAGTAATGAAGTTACTATGGGTAACCAAGTGTTAGAATATGTTCAACAAATTAATGCAGCGCTGGAAACTAAACCACACTCAAAAAATAAAATAAAATAGATAAATAAATAAATGTATATCTGTCAAAAAATATGAAAAGTGAAAACTACAAATGTGATCCCTGAACTGATATTATATGTGGTCAAGGGAGAAAGTTGCAAATGCTGCATAGAGTGCTAGACTAAACCATGTGACATAAAGTGAACAATACTGGCAACTAGAATCTAGAAAGACATAGCGCCAGCATTAACTAAAAATATCTGTGATTAGAAATATGTTGACACACATATAAACTGAGATGAATGTGCAGGTTCCCTGGGAAAACAATTCCACTGGTCAGCGACGACAGGCTTTCAGCCCTTCAGCCTATATAGGACACACTCAGTCACCTGAAATGTTGCAGTTTCTACAGGCAAATAGGATGGAAACTGGATCGTTGCCAAATGAGATAAATACTTGAGGATAAAGGACATCATATTCAACCCAAAAAATAAATGAAAAAGATATGGTGAAGTACTGTGAGGTAAAAATTCAGATGCGCATAACAGCACTACTCATAAAATAGAGGCTGTAAACAGGCATTTAGAATGCTTCCGCGATTGCCACTATGATGGCGTGCTTTCCACAGAAGACAGGAAACAGCGTCACTGGTTAGAACGTGAGCCGGATATTGCGTCGACGCATTTTGCACCTCCTCCAGGGCGTCATCAAAGACATAACATCCAGCCCACAAGAGATCAAATTTATATACAACGTTAAATAAACTCCTCCCAAGGAGAAAAAAGTGACAGCCAATCAAGGCCAGTGGGTGTTAATTACCCACTACTTCCTGATTCATCATATCCTTTTGCAACTAAAATAAACTTTATTAACAAAACGATAAGAGCACAACATTCTTGTCGTAGGTACAAAAACATTTAAAAAACATGTACATTTGGATAAAAATATATAAATATATACTAGACATATTTAGAATAGGTCTCTGGATAGAACTGGGTTTTACAGCTGTGGTAGATGTATGATGTGTAGGACCTCCAGATTTCATGAAAGTAAAATCACTCATTTTAGTTCTCTCTCTGAAAGGAGATCTTCTGAGATTAAAAAGTTTATCACATGCAGTATGACACATGTTACATACCTTCTGTCCTGTCCGTGCAACCTACAGTATGTAGGGAGAACCACTAGACAGCTAGGGGTCAGACTTAGAGAACATGTTAACAGGATTAGGAAAGGGTATAAACATCATGGTCTTTCTAATCACTTCAGGCTGTTTCACAATAGGGATCCGAGTGTGCTCACATTCTGTGGAATTGACAGGGTTGAGGAACACTGATGAGGCTCCAATCTCAAAAGAGCCATTTCCCAGGACAAGACCCAATGGATCAACAGGCTCCGCACATTGAGCCCCTATGGCCTTAATATTAAGTTAGATCTCAGTTGTTTTTTATCCAATTGGTAACTTATTCTTTCTCTATTAGAGTTCTTCTAGCATATCCTTTTATTTATTTATTTTATTTTACCATTTTTTATTTCATTTTTTGATTTATTTTATTTTATTTCATTTCATCATTTTTTTATTTATTTGTTTTATATTTTTTAGTTTCAATATATTTTTATTTTCAGAAAGAAACAAAAAGAAAAAAAAAATAGATGCAGGGAAAGCATTACATGACATAACTACATCTTGAGTCAGTATTATACAAATGACCAACATGGTCGCATGGAGAACAAAGTAAACAAGGTTTGGTGTACAAAACAGCATATTATAAAATAAACAAAACCAGTCATGTGCACTGAGCGCGGTAACCATGAGCTGACTATGGAAACATATATTGTAGATATTAGATGGGATATAGAGAGGGAGAGATCCGCCACCCCGAATGAGAGCACACTGTGGCGGGTCTTCCCCACACTCCTTCAACAGGAAGAAATAAAGTGTTGGGTCTCCATAAAGATAGAAAGTGAATTCACCCAAGGCTATCAAATCTAGGCTCGCCGCAATAGGTGTATGGACTGGTCCAGCATCTCCTAATATAAGGAGCAACTTCAAGAACTGTTTAATATTTGTATTTAAGTAATTAATTATAAAAGCACATGGTATATAAGACAGGAAATTGGGTCACCAGAATGTTTATGCCACACTAGGCCAGGGTCGGAGCCAGAGTCAGGGTGGCTCCCGTCCGTGGTCCAGGTCATGACCATCTGAACAAAGGCTGATGCCCAAGATCATCCGTAAGGAAGGAATATGAGAAGGGAAAGGGGAGAGAGAAGCAGAGAGAGAAGAAAAGAGTAAAGGAAGGAAGGAAGAACAGAGGAGATAAGAGTTGAAGAAAATGCGTACGAGTCGACTAGGGGGGGAGGAACACGCCGGGGGGTGATATCTCTAAGGAAGAGTCAAAGCGCGACTCCTATGAAAGTTTCCCAGGGTTCCCAGATTTGTTTGAATTTGGCTGAATGGTCCAGGATCACACTTGCCATCTTTTCTTGGTTCATAATCCAAGATATCTTTCTTTTAGCTAGGAGTGTTGAGACTGATGCTTTTTTCCAGGCTTTGGGCAGGGTGAGCTTAGCTCCCAGGATGATAAAGAAGATGAGGCGTTGTGTGGTCCTGGAGGTCTCCCTTACTGGGAAATTGAGGAGTGCTACTAGAGGAGACATTTCAACAGGTGTTGCAGCAATCTTACTAATCCAAGATAAAATCTTGTGCCAGAATTGTCTAATTCTGGGACAGGTCCACCATGTGTGAAACGTGTCTCCTCTAAGGCCACATCCCCGAAAACAGAGGGGAGAGGCCGATGGGTAGAAGCATGCTAGTTTTGAGGGGACCAAGTACCACCTAGTTAGCACTTTCAAACTAGCTTCTATTAGACCAGAATTGAGAATACCTTTGTAAGACTGGGAAAAGTTCCTGTGCCAAGCTTCCAGCTTCCAGCATTGAGACAGATCCTCCTCCCATGCTAGCATGTACGGTGCCTTGGACTGCGCGAAAGAAAGAGCCTTATAAATCACTGAGATGCCTCCCCTCTGCTCGCTGGCCTGACCACACCATATTTCATAGGGAGTTATTTGGGGTCCATTCGGGAGTGTTTTACACTTTTTGTGTAGGAAGCTTGAAATTTGAGAGAATCTAAATATTCAGCATACCGCTCGGACTGTTTCCAGATTTCCCGAGGCACTAGCCAAGGGTGCCCCCTCTCCCCCCTAGTATTCGCATTAGCGATAGAACCACTAGCAGCCCTCCTTAGGGCAAGCCCAAACATCAAACGCGTTGATATAGCCTCTACATCTCATAAGTTATGCCTATTTGCAGACGACGCACTGCTATTTGTCACTTCTCCTTGTACGACGCTCCCGAACCTCATCTTACTTCTAGACAAATTTGCCCTAATATCAGGACTGGAAGTAAACCAGTCCAAATCGAAGGCTCTCAATGTGTCCCTACCACAGTCAGAAATAGAACACATAAAGGATTTCTTCCCCTTCACCTGGTCTTCATCCTCAATAGCTTATCTTGGTATCAAACTAACTAGCGACCCAGCCCACCTTTTTAGAACCAACTATCTCCCTATGTTAAAACACTTAACAGCCTTATTAGAAGCGTGGCGTCCGATATGTGTCTCTTGGCTAGGCCGAATAGCGGCTGTAAAAATGTCTTTACTTCCAAAATTGCTCTATCTATATAGAGTTCTCCCGATTCTAATTCCCTCATACTATCACCGAGTTATTCAGACACGAGTGTCCAAATACATATGGGGCCCAAATAGACCTAGAGTCTCTAAAACAGTACTACTTCGTAGTAAACTGGAGGGGGGGTTAGGTCTTCCTAATTTTTTGAGATATTACCATGCCGCCCAGCTGGCCCAGATTACACTTTATCACGCGCAAAATGAAATCCCATTTTGGGTCAGCTTGGAAGCTATCGACCTACACCCACTCAAAATATCTAACTTATTATGGTTGCCCCCACAACTCGTGGTCCAATCAGTAATCCCATAACTGGACACTCCCTTAAGTTATGGGATAAACTCCGGGGTCCCTTTAAGCTACAATCTCCACATTCCCCACTACTTTCTTATTTGGACCATCCGAAGTTTTACCCGGCCCAAGTTAACCTGAGTTCATTTCAAATTTGGCTCATAGCGGGATTATATCGCATATGCGATTTTGTTTCTGGATCCACTATAAAATCGTTCTCTTCTCTACAAAACCTAGCTGATATCCCCCCTACAGAAGTTTTTAGATATCTACAGATATCCCATTTTATCCAAACAACAATAGGTACTCACACCTCATTAGATGACTTGTCCACTTTTGAAAGGATTTGTAACTCTGACCCTCATGCCCCTGGTCTAATCTCCCTTTTATATGCTCATCTGACCTCTCCTCCAACCAACCTTCCCTCATATGCTGTGCAATGGTCCAAAGACCTCGCATTAGATCTTGGTGCAGAGGACTGGTCTGATATTTGGTCCAATACGAAATTGTCTTCACAAAACGTAATCGCACAAGAAGCAAACTACAAAGTACTTATGAGATGGTACCTAGTTCCTACTAGGATCTCTAAATTTCTCCCAAACTACCCAGCTACCTGTTTCCGTGGTTGCACTGAGCGAGGTACTCATGCCCATGTATGGTGGACATGCTCAATAGCTCAGGAATTTTGGGCCGCGATATTTCAAATGGCCTCCACACTATTTCAACATCGTATTGCACCTGATCCGGCTATAGCATTGCTGAATCTTATCCCTTCTGACTTCACCAAATCTCAGACCTGCCATTTCCTTCAGATCACAACAGCGGCTAAACAGACGATAGCTAGGGCCTGGAAAACCCCAAACCTCCCCCTAGCTGAGGTCAAAAATAGAGTTACTCAGGCTATGATCCACAGTAAAATAGAAGCAACGATCCTTGATAGGATCCCCCAACATCTAAAAATCTGGACCCCTTGGACTGAACATTTTCTACCCCCGGACTTTGATAAACGTCTTCTTAAACCTTAACCAACCCGCAACATAACTGGGCTGACTTGGCGGCAGGCTGGGTGTTCCTGCGCTCCCCCCGACCACTCCACTCCCTTCTCCCCTCTCCTTCTCCCTCTCTAACCTCTCTCTACTTTCTCTATACCCTTCGCTCTTCGGACTCTTTCTCCTTCACTTTCTTTGCCTCTTTCATTTTTAACACAGGTAATTTTGCTTACAAATAATTAAAGTCTACTAGACTTTTATCCATTATATGTTTGCAGATCCACTTTCCATATGAAAATACTATTTCTTAGCTTTTGCTTTTGTTCTTTTTTGTGTTTTATTTTGCTATCTAGTCGTAACTGGAAATGGTTATAATATGTCCACTGACATCTCTGCAGTAGTTCTGTCCCCTGACTTTTGGCTCAAGATCTATTCCTGATAATTGTTGTCACAAAATCCTCATTGGGGGAAAAAAACATGTATAATGCTCATTATTTTATCTTGTATATATATTGCCTGTTAAACTTTATGTCCACTTTTCAATAAAAGAAGATTGAACAGAAATTTGAGAGAATCTAAAGAATTCAGACACCGGCATATCAAGATTACTGATACAGAATGCTTTAGAAAGTGGGCCGAGAGGTCTGAGGAAGTGTCCTATTCTGTAAAGTCCTTTGTCGAGCCACCATTTAAAATCTGATATGTTAAGGCCTGGGGGAATTCGGTATTGTGGAATAGGTGTTGTAATGGTGCCATAGGGGAGGTCAAGTGGTTGTTGCCTCTCAGTCTGTCCCATAATGCAAAGGAATGCAACAGTGTTGGGAAAAGTATGGGGGGTCTGAGTTTCTGTGGGCTCCAAAGGAGGTAGTCTAGGGTGTGGAGGGGGACCGCCTGCCTCTCTATGTGGACCCAGTCAGGTTGTTCCCAACGCGAGTAAACTACAGATATCTGGGCTAGTTGTGCTGCTTGAAGGTAACAAATCAGGTTCGGTAGTCCTATGCCTCCTTCAGACCTAGGTCTGAACAGGGTTGCTTTGGGGAACCTGTGTCCCCCTTTGCCCCATATGTATTTGACAATATTGGTCTGGAAATGCTTTAGGCGATTTATATCAACCGGTATCGGAAGTGCTCGAAAATAGTAGAGGATGCGGGGGAGTAGGGTCATCTTGACCGTGTTGATTCTACCCAGCCAGGACAGGGACAGCCTGGACCAATGAGAAAGGTCCTCTTCCAGTTTTTTGTAAAGAGGAGGGTAATTAGCTTGATGTAGGTGTTCAATCTTGGGAGTCAGCTGGATCCCCAAATATGAAATGGTGGAGTCGCTCCAGGAGAACCGAAAGCTGTCCCTGAGTCTGGCTAGGAGAGGGTCTGGGATATTAACATTAAGCGCCTGGGATTTGTCGTAATTGACCCTGAGGCCTGAGGCCGTCCCAAAGTCATCCAGGAGGTGACACACATTGGGGAGTGATGTCAGTGGGGAAGATACGAATAATAAGATGTCATCAGCAAATAATGCGCATTTATGACACCTGGAGCCACTTTGAATGCCTTGAATGTTTGGATTGTTTCTGATGGCTATTGCCAGGGATTCGATTACTATGGCGAAGATCAACGGGGAGAGTGGGCAACCTTGTCTTGTGCCTCTAGATATGGGGAAAGATTCTGAGTAAAATCCCTGCATACGCACCTGAGCAGATGGATTTGAATATAGGGCATGTATGACATTGAGAAAAGAGTTCCCAAATCCCCATCTTTGAAGAACATTGAATATGTATGGCCATTGAACAGCATCAAATGCTTTTTGAAGGTCCAGAGAGAGTAAACAACCCTGTCTAGAGGGACCCCCATCCCAGTTAGCAGGGATAAGAAGGGATATTATATCAATCGCTCTTCGAATTTGGTCGGGGCCCTGTCTCCCCGGTATGAAGCCCACTTGATCTTTATTAATGTATAGGCTAATGAAGGATGCTAGGCGTTCTGCAAGGATTTTAGTCAGAATCTTTAGATCATTGTTAATGAGAGATATTGGTCTGTAGTTGCCGACCGAGCTGGTATCTTTATCTGGTTTTGGGAGGACTGTAATGTAGGCCATGTTAAGTGAGTCAAGTGGATCCCCCTTTCTGAGAGCATTGAAGAATCTAGCCATATATGGGGCGAGCAAGGTAGAGAATGATTTGTAATAAGGTATGGAGAAACCATCTGGGCCAGGTGCTGAATGTGATTTCAAGTTTTTAATGACTGAACAAACTTCCTCAGCTGAAATAGGAGAGTCTAGTTTCTGATGGTGTCTATCTGCTAATTTGGGAATCTGTATGCTGTTTAGGAAGTGATCCATTGCCTCCGGAGAAGGGCCGTTTCCACCACTGTATAGGGATTTATAAAAGGTCAGGAATTCCCCCATGATCCGTTGGGGGTTTTGGACAGGGTGCCTCCCTGAATCCTGATTTTGGGTAAGGCCGGAGATCTGAATTTCGGAGATAATTTGCTTGCAAGCATAGAGCCGATTCTATCGCCATTACAATAGAATCTGTTTCTATTCCACCGCAGCCATTTTTCAGCCTTAGTAGTCAGGGCAAGGTTTAAAGCCATGCATGCTGCATCCAGCTGAGTGGTGGGAACAGCTCTTCGATCTGCCTTAATCCTTATCTAGCTTCTCTATATCAGTTTTGTTTGCCTTGTTGATCTGAGTGGCTATTTAGATCAGATGACCTCTTATTACGGCCTTATGAGCCGCCCAGAGGCAAGAGGGGCTAGTGTCTGGTAAATCGTTGGTGAGGAAGTAGTTGCGTATGCTAGTTTCTATTTCTTTCGTTCTGATTGGATCACTCAGAATGGACTCGTTAAGCCTCCATCGCCAGATGGGTTTATGGCCCCTCGGGCACTGAAGTACAAAGATCGCTACGTCTTTGATTTATGCCCTGTGCGTTAGTGGGATGGATGCTGAGGCTATAAGGATGTGATCGATTCTCGCAAAGGACCTATGAGGGTTAGAGAAATGTATGAAGTCTCGCAGTGTGGGGTTTACTTCCCTCCATATATCAATAAGTCCCTGCTGGAAAATAAGTTTAGCTATGCGTAGGCTCTGTTTGGTTGGTCTAGTGAGGCGTTTGCCAGGGGGCCGAGACTTGTCCAGTCCCTGATCGAAGGCTGAGTTAGAATCTCCCCCATAGATCACTGTGCCCTCCAGCAGTGGTGTTAGTGTTGTGAACATTTTTGAAAGAAGGCTAACTGGCTCCTATTGAGGGCGTAGTACAAAATTAGAGAATATAGTTGGTTGTCTAAATCTCCCACTAAGAGGATGTAGCCCCCGTCAGGGTCCCTGAATTCAGATTTGGGGGTAAATTTGCATCTTTTGGAAATAAAAATACCCACCCCTTTTGTTTTGTCCTCAGCATTGGCAAGTTTAAAGAAGGGAAATTTGGAGTGGATAAAGGAGGAGCAGAAGCATCTGGGAAAGTGCGTTTCCTGCAGGAGGACCACGTCCGTCTTTAGGGAATTTAGGTATTGGAAGACTTTGCGTCTTTTGGACGGGGAATTCAGACCTTGGGCATTATGAGACACTATTTTAAGGGGTGTATTTACTGGTGGGTCATTAGCCATCAAACAGAGGCAGGAGCAATGCTGGGTAATCTACAGCACTTACCAACTGGTATCCACGAGGTCCAAGGCATCCCAGGTGACAGGCGGGGAGCGGTGAGGGCATCAGTTGATGTCTGGGGTTGTCTCCCCAGTTGACCCCTACGATGAAAAGCAAGTTAAAATATAGTTGGAGAAGGAGAAAGAGAAGGCAAAGAGGAGAGATGGGGGCAAGGGAGACCCCCGGAGAATGGAGGGGACAGAATCCTCCATCAATAGGTGTAAGTTACACAGGGATCCCTCCAGGAGGTAGGGATTGGTCCTGTCCAGGGGCTGGTGAATTACCAAAACCACTAGACAGGAAGGGGGGCATGAACACCACCCCAGCAGAGAGATCGCCTAATATAGTAGTTATAAAAATAGACAAGATAAAGGTACTTGGCCCGACTTTTACACTTTACCCTCCTACAAGACATGCTTTAACACTAAGTAAAGCTAGGAGGAGAAAGTGTATTAGTCAGCATACTATGAATACAGCTTATAAACAGTTATTAGAACTGAACGAATGAACCTGGTGCAACAAGAGAGAACGGGGATTAGGGGTAGGGATTGTAGTAACGGGAGAGGTACGCCCATCTAGCTGGGAAGAAACACATCGGGGGAGACTCCCGAGTTCAGTGTGGTTTATATGGAGTAATTCCCAGGGTCAGACTAACATGACGGCTACCTTCCCCCCACCTCCCCACCAGTCCCAACCAAAGGTTATAATGGCATAGTTCAAAGTCAGTGAACAGAGAGAAACGTGGGTTAGTGACTTCCCTGAGTATTGTGCCTCCTGAGATCGCCTTGGCTGAGGCGTGGGGGTGTCCTAACACGACACTCATCTCAGGGGTCACAAGTGGGAAGACTCCAACCTTTCAGCTAACATCTGAGGGAGAGAGGAAAAATAAAAAAACCCAAGTGAAGGGCAAAGGAATTGAGTTCTGTTGGAGAAACGAGGTCCGAGAGTCAGGGAGGGTTGGTTTCCTTGGATTTCTTGGATCTTGTCTTTTCCCAGACCGGATTCAGGGGACTGGTGGGCAAATGTCTCTTTGCTGAATTAGGTTGAGATCCCGATTGCCGAGCATTCGGGTCTTGGGTGATGAGGCCCAATTGTAAAAAAAAGCCTTTCTCCTTCCTGCAGGGATCCGAAGGTATATGCCTTGCCTTTGAAGAGAAGTTTAAGTTGAAATGGGAAGAGCCACCAGTATTTGATTTCTCTGTCCGTCAGGATTTGAAGTAGTGGCTTCAGGGCTCTCCTTTTTTGGATAGTTGAAGGGGACAAGTCAGCAAATATTTGCAGATGGTGACCTTGAAACACTATTTCAGACATGGATCTTGATTTCCTCATCACCTCCTCCTTGACTGAGAAGAAGTGTGGTTTCACCACAACATCGTGGGGGAGACCGTCCGCTCTAGTAGGTCTGAGGGCTCTGTGGGCCCAATCCAGCTGAAGCCTGTGCTGTGGTGTATCAGGGAGCAAGTCCTTAATAAATGATTTTATAGTTTCAGGAATGTTCTTGTAGGATTCAGGGAGCCTAACCCCAAAGTTGTACCTCCGATTTCGGTTTTCAAGGTCATCAATTTTAGCATTGGCAGTCTCTAGTTGTTCCTGCAAGGTCTGTATACATGCGGTATTTTGGTTTGTTCTGGAAATAGTAGAGTCCAGATTAGATTCAATGATTTCCATGCGTGTACAGATGTTTTGGAAGTCTGCTTTAATGTCACTTGTTATTTTGTGAGCTGTGTTATGTAGGCCTCTATCTAGTAGCTCTGCAAACTTTGTGAATAGGTTCGCCACCGAGACCGGCAGGAGTAGGCCTAAATGCCCATGCTGTATTAGCTGGTGAGACTGGGAAGGGCCTGTATCCATTGGGGAAAACCCCAAGCCTGCCGGAGTGTGATCTAAGAGGAAGACAGTGGATGCTGGAGAGGCTGGGTCTGAGGTGGTGATGCCTGCAGAGGGGTCCGGTTGAAGCAGGGAGGGGGAAGCCACGTGTGGAGAGTTGGGATGATAGGCCGGAGAGGAGCTGTGAGGAGCGGTCGCCATCTTGGCAGTCTCAGCCTGCGGCAAGACGGCTTCAAAAGCGGGCTTTAGATTGCATCTTACCGCTCCCGAGTACATCGGGGTCGTCCCCGAGGCTTCTGGTGGCTGTGGGGGGTTCATCCAAGCGTTGTTCGCCGTTCCAAGTGCTGCTATTTCGGTCCGGTCTGCTGAGGCGGGACGGAGCTCCTGGACTAAACGTCCATCTTAGGTGCCTCCGCGCATGCGCCCTTATTATTTTATATTTTTTAATATTTTTTTCATTTATATTTTTTTATTTTTTTATTTTTCATTTACATTTTTATTTATATATTATTATTTTTTATTTTTATTTTTTATATTAATTTTTTATTTTTTACTTTTATTTTTATTTTTATTTAATTTTTATTTTTATATTTATATTATATATATATATTATATATTATGATATTTATATTATATCAGGTCAGGGATCACATTTGTAGTTTTCACTTTTCATATTTTTTGACAGATATACATTGATTTATTTATCTATTTTATTTTATTTTATTTTTATTTTTTGAGTGTGGTTTAGTTGCCAGCACTGCATTCATTCGTTCAACACGTTAAGTTTTAGCACTTTTTTATGCAGCAGCTGCAACAGTTTTAGTTATCAATCGTTGTTCATTTGCATGTATTTATTTATATCAATTTTGTAGTGTGTCCAGTTGCGAGCGCTGCATCTATTTCATTTATTAAGTGTTAGAATATGCTACAATGCAACCAGTTGTTAAGTGTGTTACCAGGTATGGGTGATGGATCCTCCGGTAGCAAGGGGGTCGAAGTTCTGTCTTGCTCCCTAGTGGCTGGATTTGAGTAGCAATTGGAACCAAATCCATGTTATGGAGATCCATGACGTGATCACATAGGTATGAGAAAGAAGGAGTTAACAAGTGCATGCATGAGGTCCACGCTATGTGCACAGCGGGACCCCATTCAGTTCCTAGGAGTGAGTTAAAAGAGGTACAATGGACTGGTGGAGAATGCATGGCCTCTGTGGTATCCCTCCTAATGCAACTCATACATCAAGTTAAAGTGTGTGGTGACATGGGAGATCACTTTTAGTACTGCACACGGTGATGCGGTTCATCTCAGGGAACTGCCTTAATGGTAAACTTTCACATAACCACAGTTCCCGCCTGGTCTCAGGAATTGGTGAGCATGTGCACTGTAAAGGGTACCCCCACATGCAGGGTGAGAGACCTTGTCCCCATCAACTTGGTGTAGTCGGCCAGGATATGCCACATATGGAAAGTTTTTTTTTTATTTTAGTGCTGGTTTTTGGATGTTTATTAAAGGATCATATAAATGTTTTTCACCACCAGGTCAAAAGTTTTCAGTTCTTTTCTGCCATTTAGGCATTAAAATCACTTTAAAACTAGCCTCTACAGATTTGGTATGTCAATCAAGGCTAGGGATGAACAAAACCAGGGCTTTTTTTCTCAGAAAATAGGTGCAGGAACCCACCCTCCCAGCCCAAATCCCCACCCACAAACACGCCCAAACCACGCCCAAACCACGCCCAAACTCCACACCCAGACACACCTTCCTTAGAGGAGAGAAGTACAGTGGCGTTAAATAACTGTAATAAGTGAGGCCTTAGAACTGTGAAACACACAAAGTACAGGACTCAGGGGGCGTGGCTTGGCGCTTGATGTCGACGGACGCACACTAGCAGAGCTCCGTGAAGGAACCCGGCCTGCAGCCAGACACCTTGCTTCCAGCGACACAGCTATGGGCAAAAAGCTATACCAGACCCCCCAGACTCGCCCTAAACGTAACACCGCTGCCTCCCAAGCTAGAAACATCCCGGATCTCTTCAAAAATCAAGCGATATCCCGCGGCAGCATGGCGGGGCACAAAATGGCACGGACGCAGTGAACGGAGGAAGACTCTAGCGAGGACTCCTTGTCCACAGCAGGCGATTCAGGTAGGGGCTACTCCCAGACAAACCAACCCCTGACCTACGCCGATATGTCGGGCTTTGCAGCGGACATAAAGTCCACGTTCTCTGCCGCCATTACCGACCTGAAGTCCAACCTGCTAGTTTTAACTGACAAGCTGGCTACAGTAGAAGCCAACGGGAAACACAGAGACAGGCGGATGGACAGATTGGAAAGCATGGCAGTCTCTCATTCCTCTCACCTAATCGAAATGAATAGACACCTCAAGGACTTAGATAATAGGGGCAGAAGGTGCAATATCAGGGTGAGAGGTATCCCCGAATCTGTAGACACAGCACAGATAATACCAGCCCTACAGAGAGTCTTCAACACTCTCCTTGAAAGACAGGAAGACACCGCCATTGACTTTGTACGGGCACACAGAGCTCTCAGACCCAAAGGACCTGACACCGCTCCCCCAAGGGATATAATGTGTTGCTTACAGAGCTTTCCTCTAAAGGAATCCATCATGAATAAAGCCAGGGGCAATGACAGCATTGTATTCAATGGAGAGACTAATATGTTGTTCCACGATCTGTCCCAAATTACTCTACGTAATCGCAGGGCCCTGCGACCCCTCCTTGACAAATTGAGGGCGAGTGATTTGAGATACACGTGGCGATTTCCCTTTGCCCTAACTGTAACGCAAGCGGGCAAGCAGCATGTTTTGCGCACCCACTCTGATTTGCCCGATTTATTTGAATCACTGCACATGGAACCTGTGGCACTGCCCGAGTGGTATCATGAATTTCTTCTGCCAAGAATTGAGGGAAGCCCACACAGATCACCTCTTTCCTCACCAGATAAGAGGCTGTCCAAAAAGACAAGACACAACAAAGGATCTGGATCTCATGGCGGCACACCCAACCCCAGACGGGCTGCTCCAAATGCCTTAGAGGAGGATCAAGGCGACCCAAATGACTGGTGAGCTGTAGCACTACTCTCTGCCAGAATTCCCATGGCACACAATAAGGGATCTTACCACTACATGGGATCTACATGCCTTTGGAAATGACACTCAGGCACCATTTGTGTCATAAATTTACCCCTCTCTTATATTTCCTTGTCAAAAGAAGTTTATTGAGTATACAATATTATAAAGATACATAAAGTAAATTTACAAGGATCTATAAAGTAAGCTCATTGTTTTACAGTAGGGTTTATATAGGTAAATATCATGAAATTTCAAATATTAAACATTGGGTTCACGTAAACCTAAATTAAAGATATATATCATTTCCTTAGTTATTTTTGTAGGTATTTAAATGATTTATACCTACTATACATATTGTTTACAGGTAGAGTGTATGTAGGTCAAATAAATTCTGATAATGAGCTTTAATCATAAGGTGGAGAAAAGGAAAGAGAAAGAAGAAAAAGGGTAGAAAGGTAGAGGTATGGTCCACAAGGTTGTCCCGCTCGTCAGTTTATTATTCTTTTTAGTACTCTTTGAAGCCTTAGAATGGGTGTATCTGTAAGTCATTTAATCTGTTACCATGGCAACAGGACAGAGTCATTGAAGTTTGACCGGAACTGTTGTTTTATCCAAGGATGCCAAAGTTTTTCAAATTTTGGAATTTGATTTTGATCGATGGCTACCATCTTAGCATGGGACATTGTATTATTCATTCTGTGAATTGTTTCTGCTAGTACCAATGTAGGAGATTTCCATGCCTTGGCCACTGTTTGTTTTGCAGCCGTTATTAGTTGGATCATAAGTTTGAATTGAGAGAGTGTTAACCATTCCGGTTTTAAATTAAGTAAAGTTATATATGGATCTGGTTGTATTATTTTTTAAAATATTTTAGATGCAATCACGAAGACTTCCTTCCAGAAGGTTTGGATTACTGGGCACGTCCACCATATGTGTAAATGTGTGCCTATTTCTGGGCATCCTCGAAAACAAAGAGCTGAGGTATTAGGTGAATATTTTGCCACTCTAGTGGGTACAAGGTACCAGTGAGTTAGGACTTTATAATTTGTCTCCAGTGCTAAGATGTTGGGTGAAGATGACTTAGATGTGAGCCATATGTTAGACCAGTCCGTGTCTTCTAAAGTTCGTCCCAGGTCCTCCTCCCACCTCTGAACGTAAGAGGGTCTATTAAGATTTGCTACTCCATATAATTGATTATAAAGTGATGAAATTGTACCTTTAGCAAATGGATCTTTTGTACAGATTGATTCAAAAATGGATAATTGGGATAATGGTGTATCCCCCTTTAGGAATGGTATATAGAAATTTTTGATTTGGAGATATCTAAATATCTCAGAGTTTGGTAGATCATATTTTTCTCTAAGCGATGGGAATGAAAGGAATGATTTAGATGCTATGAAGTCATTTAGTGTCTGAATGCCTGATGTTGTCCAAGCTTTAAAAGAATTTGGGTAGATCCATGCCGGATAAAAGGCCGGATTTCTGATAAAAGAAAGGAGAGGATTGTGTGGAGATTGTAACTGATATTTGGTTTTTAGTTTATCCCAGAGAGATAAGAAGTGTTTAGTTATGGGATTATGAATTTTAAAGCGGTCTTTAGGATCAAGCCATAATAAGTTTGATATTAATAGAGGGTCATTTTCTGAAGCCTCTATAAATACCCATAATGGGATTTCCTGTTTTGAATGGTATTTGGACAGACTGGCCAAATGTGCTGCTCTGTAGTAGTTAGTAAAATTAGGGTATCCCAGGCCTCCTTTATTTTTGGGAAGATGTAGTGTGTGTATAGGTATACGTGGTTTAGAAGAGCCCCATATAAACAAAGTTGCTCTTTTTTGTACTATTCTCAAAAAATAGGAAGGAATTGGAATAGGGAGGACTCTGAATAGATAAAGCAATTTGGGTAGAATAGTCATTTTGCATTAATCTTCCCTATCCAGGATAAAGGAAGTTGCGACCATTGTTTTATTAGATTTGTGATCTGTCTTAATACAGGAGGATAGTTGGTTGAGAATAAGTCAGAATGAGATGCTGTTAAATGAATTCCAAGATATGGGATTGATTTTTCTGCCCATGTGAATGGGAGTGCAGCCCTAGCCGGGATCAATTCCATGTTTGTGAGTGAAATATTAAGCACTAGGCATTTCTTAGGATTGATCATAAGGCCGGATAGGGCTGCAAATCCATCAAGAGCTGGTATTAAGTTAGGACCAGAGACCTGTGGTGATGATAGAAAAAGTAATATATCGTCTGCAAATATACATAATTTGTGTGTAATACCTCCTACTTCAATGCCAGTTATAGTTTGGTTTGTTCTGATGTATTGGGCCATGGGTTCGAGTATAAGGGCAAATAATAAGGGAGATAATGGGCAACCCTGTCGGGTACCTCTTTCGATATTAAAGGCATCAGATTTGTATCCAGCATATTTTATATAGGCTTTGGGTTTATTATATAATGCTTTGATCCATGTTAAAAAGCGGGGTCCAAAACCCTATTTTAGTAATGAATATTGCATATATTGCCAGGATACTGTGTCAAATGCCCTCTTAACATCGAGAGATAGAAAACATAAAGGGATTTTCCGTTTTTTAGCAATATGTGCCAATAACACTGCCCTGCGTATATTATCGCCTGCCTGTCTATTTGGCATGAAGCCTACTTGATCTCTATGTATTAATTTTCCTATAATGCTATTGAGACGTTTTGCTATTATTTTTGCTAATAATTTAATATCAAGGTTTAACAGAGAGATAGGCCGATAATTCACACAGGAAGTATCATCAGAAAGGGGTTTTGGGATCATACAAACAATTGCCATTAGTGTTTCTTGCCGAAAAGAATGTCCATCTAGAATTTTTGTTAAAAGTTTCAGTGAGAATGGGAGAGAGTATTTCTGAGAATGTTTTATAGTATAAAGCCGAGTAGCCGTCTGGGCCTGGTCTTTTGTTAAGTTTTAGGTCTTTTATGGCGTTAGCAACTTCATCTATAGTTATAGGCTCATCCAAACTGCTTTTTTGATTCTGAGATAACTCATGTAAGGTTATTTTTGAGAAGAAGGATTCAGCCTCTGTAGGATTAAATTCATTGTTTGTCTTGTATAAAGTTGCGAGATGTGAGTGAAATTTATGGACTATTTTAACTGGATTACAAGTATAAACATTTTTTGATAATTTCAAACGTATTGGTTTGAAAGATTTGTTAGTTAATGCCCGAGCCAAATATGTACCTGGTTTGTTTGTATTCATGTAGAAATTGTGTTTGGAGCGTTTGAGGGATTTATCAACTGACTCAGTGAGAAATAGATCGTATTCCAATCTAGATTTTTCCAGATGAGATTTTGTACTCTGAGATGGATTATCTTGGAATGATATGTAGGCTGCATTAAAATTGAGTTCTAGTTTTTTTGCTAGATTTTTGCGTTCCCGTTTAAATAGTGCCATTTGTCTTTGTATTGTACCACGCAAGACAGGCTTATGAGCTTCCCATAGTGTTATTGGGGAGATGTCTGTTGTATTATTAATTGATATGTATTCCTTTAAAGCGTGTTCAATGGCCATCTGATGTAGTGGGTGTTTGAGCATTATGTTCGGTAAGTACCATGTTGGGTCATGCGCTTTTGGTATGGCTGAGGCTATAGTAGTGTATACTGCATTATGGTCAGACCACGGAATCGGAATTATATCTGATGCAATAATTTCTGGTATCATTCCTATTGTTAGAAAAATATGATCTATTCTGGTGAAGGTTTGATGAGGGTGCGAGAAATAAGTGAATTTCTTTTTCATTGGGTTACTTTCTCTCCACGAATCTACCAGATTGTATTTGGAAAGAAGTTGAGAAAAAGGTAATCTAGAGGTTATTTTGGATGGTGTAAAAGGTGATTTATCTAGAAATGGGAGGAGGACCTGGTTCGAATCCCCACACATTATCACTGTTCCTATTTTGTGTGTATTAATCACTTGTAATATATGTGAGAGGAATGGTGTAGGTTGTTTGTTAGGAGTGTAGTAGGAAATCACCGTGATTGCTGTATCCATTATATAACCCATGAGTATCAGGTATCTACCTTCTGGTTCTTTAATATCTGATGATAAGGTGAATGGTGTGGATCGGTGAAATGCAATTAGAGTTCCCCTTTGCTTGGTACAGGCAGAAGCCGTGTAAATTTGTTGATAAAAAGGAGAAATATATTTTGGAGTAGAATCTTTGGTGAAGTGTGTTTCTTGGAGGCATACTATGTGAGCCTTTTTGTTATGGAAAGTACGGAAGGCTTTGGTCCTTTTTTGAGGGACATTTATTCCCTGAACATTCAGGGAAAGTATATTCAGTGGTGCCATGGCAACAGATCAAATAGTTTTGACTTACTTTTTGTTATGCAGAGCTGACTGCGCAGATCAACCTGTGTGGACTGAAGAGATGAAAAGATAGAAAAGAAACCAGTGAATTCTGGAGTAAAGAGTAAACAAAAAACATATGAGATTAGATGATACATTGTATAAATTATTTTTTGCAAGTAATCACAATTTACCCGTGAAAGAGAATAAATATCTCTCTCAGGGGAATAAGTGCCTTCGTCACACTCCCACATAATGTGGTTGGGAGAATGAGGAGGGCTAATAGGGGTACACGGATCTTCCGCTTACAGGAGAGAAGTGCTATGTCAAAAGACATCAAAATGATGTTTCATTAATTGGAGTGCAGAATATAATTTTTGTTGAAATTATTTATTCCAGGGTGGTTGTATATAGTTAGTCTTGCCCTAGGCTAAATAATTCAGTTAGAAAGGTACTGTTAATAACTTTGGTATTGATGAAGATAGTTTGAATTATTTTGGGATTTTAACCCTTTTAGAGTAAACAATTACATATTTTATTCATATGTAACTGTTTAGATATGTTAACTCATAACTCATATGTTAACTCATTGCTTCAGATTAGAATAAACAAAAACATAATTCTAGGAACTAGTTAGGTAATAATATATTTGTTTTAAGAAAAGAAAGAAAAAGCTTCCATTACTTCTGGATTATTGAACATATTTGTCCTAAAAAGTAATAAATCTATTGTTATTACCTGATAATATATAACTAAACAAGAATTTCCTTATTTCACTTATATATTCTAAGGCTATATGAATCAGAAGTAATAAGAAATATAACTGGAATGTAACATGATCCCACACAGTGTGTGACTATCAGAATGCAGTTACATTCAGTTATAAATACAGGTTTTTTATAGAGAACCATCTCTTAGTATAATAAATGAAGAGATATCAGGAATTGGGATGTCAGTCCATTGAATCTTCTTGGTCCATGGATGATGTGGCATAACGGCCTCTTTTGTGAGAATGATGATTCCCATTTTGTTCTGAAATTTTCTGGGTGCTGCCTGAAGGTGAAGATGATGCCATTCTTCTGCGTGTGGGAGAGTTGCTGCTTGTGGGTTCTGTCAGATTTAATTTTAAAAGGGTTTGTTGTAGTTCATCTGCTGATCTGCTTCTGTAAATTGTACCTTGGTAGTTAAATCTGACTGAAAAGGGGAAGCCCCATTGATACATAATGTTGTGGCGTTGCAGTTCCATTAGTTGGGGTTTCATGGATCGTCTTTTAGTAATAGTAAGTTGGGATAGGTCAGCAAAAATTTGATAATTGTGTCCTTGAAAATTAAGTTCCTTTTTTTCTCTTGCAGCAATTAGTATTTGTTCTTTCGTTCTGTAATAATGAAATTTTGTGATTATATCACGTGGGGGTCCATCTTTCTTTTTGGCTGTGAGGGCTCTGTGTACTCTGTCCAGTTCTAAACGTTCAATAGGGATATCTGGCTTTAGTTCTTGTAATAGAGCAGTAATAGTAGATTGCAGGTCTGTCACAGTTTCAGGTATTCCCCTTATGCGCAAGTTTGAACGTCTGGCTCTATTTTCGTAATCTTCTAGCTTAGTTTGAAGTATTAAATTCTCTTCTTTTAATTGTTCCAATTCTGTTATATTTTCTTGGGTTGTAATTTCAAATTCATCCATTTTTATTTCTAAGGCTGCGGTGCGGTTTCCCAGCTCTCTTATTTCTTTGGTTAGGCTTTTTGTTATTTGGTCTGAGGTTTGTTTTAAAGCCTTATGAAGCATCTTTTCAAATTGTAATAATATTACTGGGGATGTTGAGGAGGCTTGTGGAGAAGTTTGTGAGAGGATTTGTTCTGTATCTGACTCAAATGGAGAGTCTTGCTGTGACATTTTCTGTCTGTGAGAGCGCCCTGATGCTGTATATTGTGAGGTGACTGGAGCTGCTTCAGTTGCAGTGAGTGCCTGTGAGCTCTTTGTGAGGTGATTTTTATTTTTGCCACGGTTTCCTCCCAGTACCAAATTTCCTGCCCAAACTTTCACAGTTTGTTCCCTGGGGCAAAAAGGTTCAAATGGATACCTTTTGAGCCTGCAGGCTCCGCTTTGTCCTTCTCTTCTCTCCTCAGCGGTGCGGAGCTCTAACAATGCATGTCTGCTCCACTAGGCTCCGCCCATCTCCCCCTCCCCTCTCTTATATTTCAAGATTCATAAGGAAGGTCGGCTCATCTCATCTCGCCAATATCGGCACACTGGTGGCGGAGGAATTTTTTTAACTTACCTATCTAACAATGAGCCACTAATTGAGTCTGACAAAGTTTTTCATTTTTACTTTATTTAACCTTTTTCGTTGTGGTTTATGTTTTTCACTTTCTTTCTCTCCAAACGGAGAAGGACATAGACATCAAGACACTGATCCTGCAACTCATCAGGTGCATGAAACAGCCTTTGAGTCTGACAGACTATATGAAGCTATGCAACGCTAGTTGAGAGGGTGGGTTGCTATCAATGGAATACACAAAAGTCGCCTCTAGGGGCTCTTTACAATCTTGGAGGGCAACTGGAGATTTACTACTGTTAGAGTTGTAATTTGAAACCAATTGCAAGGTTTCTTTATTTTTTCTTTTTGTGCTGTGCCTCATGCGTGGCGCCTGTTGGGCACGGCGGGTGAGACACTTCACGTAACTTTATAGGCCGGGTTCCGTTTCTTCACTTTTTGGCTGTGCTATTTACAATACGTGAAATTTGGTTGTTACTGTTAGTATATCTCATTGATATTATAAATTGACTAGTTAAAGGGTTTAGGTAACAACCTCCGCTGCCTGGAAGTAGCCTAGATACGTTACCTCAAAGTGATTCTGGAGGCTGAACGCAGTCTCTGGACTCACTAATTACATACCATAGGACCACAGTAACGTTCTGAGGTGAACTGATTACTCTCCGTAGAATATTTCTCTTTTTTCTACCACCTTTTCTTATTCCTCTCCTTTCTCTTACCTCCCCCTCCCCCTCCCACCCCTACCACTCAAAAGTGTTCTGATGAACTTTGAGCCTTCATTACAGATTCATCGTAGGAACTGGTGTCCGTGGGTTCTCCAGATGGCTTACTCCTCCTTAGGTCGCAGACCAATGGTCATATCACACAATGTGAAAGGGCTGAACATCCCGGAAAAACAATCCACGTTGACAAGAGAATTAAAGAAAGGTAGGCCGCACTTTGCTTTTTTACAGGAAACCCATTTTCAGACGAACAAAATACCAAAAATGACCGGCCCTTATTTTGTAGAAGCAATACATGCTACAAACTCTGTGGCCAAAACCAAAGGAGTATCAAATTTGATCAGTAAGGAAGCACCGTTCAATATGACAGACAAACTGATAGACCCGGAAGGAAGATACGTCTTCCTGAAGGGCACCTACGCAGGTTCCCCGATCACCCTTGCAAATGTATATTTCCCCATTTCATCACATGTAACTTTCTGTCACCGTATGATACGGGCGTTATCGGATTTTGCAACGGGTTGCCTAATATTGGGGGGGAGACTTTAACATTCCACTCAACCCACTTTTGGACACGTCAACAGGGAAGACTTGCATAACCTATAAAATACTCAAGAAAATTAAGCTCATGTTAAACTCATTAAACTTAATTGATACATGGCGGTTTTACACCATACAGATAAAGATTATACCTTTCATTCCATCCTACACAACCGTTATTCCCGTATAGATCACTTATACATTTCACAAAGAGACCTCACTAGAGTGATAGAGGCCAAAATAGGAATTCAGTCCTTATCAGACCATGCCCCCATATCCTTGACGTTAGTAGAGAATTCAACCACTACTAATTCTGCCTCCTGGAGACTTAATGCACCCTCTTGACCGATGTAGAACTACTACCCAAAATTAAGAGCAAACTTAAAGAATTCTTCCAACTGAACAAAACACCCGGAGCAGACCCCCTATTGATATGGGGAGCCCATAAATGTACGTTGAGAGGAGACTTGATTCGCATGGGGGCACATCGTAAGAGACTACAGGAGGCCGAAATCAAAAAACTATTAAGACAGATTACCTCACTTGAAACAAAACACAAGCAATCTTTATCTGAAGCCTCTGCTAGTAGCCTTCTGGAGGCTAGGAAAAATTTACAACAAATTATGAACACTAAAACAAAACGCCTTCTTTTTTTCCGGAAAAAGGTATACTATGAGGCAGGAGATAAATCAGGCAAACTTTTGGCTAGGGCCTTATAAGAACCACACAACTCTAAACACATCTCGGGAATTAGAAACGCAAATGGATCCGTAGATGTTACAACAGAAGACATAGCTAGACACTTCCACACATATTACACAGAATTATATAACCTGCCGACCCAACAGAGACCCCCGGGTGTCCCAGCTGACAGAACACAGGCCATACAAGACTATGTGAAACAGAGTGGATTACCCCAACTAAAAACAGAAGATGTAATTCAACTAGACGAACAAATTACACCAATGGAATTGCAGCAAGCTATCAAAGCACTCAAACCCGGGAAGAGGGTTCTCCTGTCAACTGACGCGGAGAAGGCTTTCAACAGGGTAGCATGGGATTTTATGTTTGCGACTTGCGCACATGTGGGCTTAAAATCAAATATGTTGGCATGGATTACAACACTATATCAGACACCGTCAGCGAGGATAAAGGTCAATGGCTCCTTGTCAGAAAAAGTAGGGATGATGAACAGCACGAGGCAGGGCTGCCCCCCGTCCCCGCTGCTGTTCATCCTCTCGCTAGAACCATTCATAAGAACAATTAATAAAAACGAATCAATTCAGGGTATCACCATACAAGACAAGACATACAAGACAGCAGCATATGCTGACGATCTACTATTTTTTATAACAAACCCACACACCACCCTACCAAACCTCATGAAAGCTTTCACACATTATGGTTATCTCTCTAACCTTAAAATAAATCTCACAAAATCAGAGGCCATGAATATCAATTTGTCACCCTCTACCCTGACATTGACACAAGCCAATTGCCCATTCAAATGGGAATGGAAGGCCTTAAAATACTTGGGAGTTTGGCTGATTCCTAAGGTATCTATGCTATTTGAGGCTAACTTTCCCCCCCTGCTCCTTAAAATAGAAAGAGATCTGAAGCTTTGGAATGCAGGATACTTTTTGTGGTTCGGAAGTGCTACCATTTTGAAAATGGTAATACTCCCTAGGCTCCTGTACCTTTTGCGGGCTCTGCCGGTCAGTCTACCTCAAAAATTCTACAGAAGATTACACACTACCTCACTAAATTTCCTCTGGGCACATAAAAAAGATAGGATCAAATTCTCACTTATGACCAGACCCAAGGAAATGGGAGGAATGGGACTTCCAGATTACAAAAAATATCATCAAGCAGCTCACCTTACGAGGGTGGTTGACTGGCACTGTCACGGGGGAGACAAGGACTGGGTTGAACTTGAAAAAAAACTAAGCTCCTATCCACTTCTTTTTTCCCCGTGGAATCCTGGATTGCAAAGATTCGCTAAGATTCAACAACAACCTTTACAGCATACCACACTAGCCTTATGCAAAAAAATAGACAAACATCTCATATTGACATCCCCGCTGAGCCCCCTTACTCCCTTAACTGACAACCTGGACTTTCCACCCGGAGTGAACAGCAAACTACTCTGGAAACCTCTCACCAACAAGACATTACAAGCAGGAGACTGTTTTCAAAACGGGAAATTCAAAGATCATTTGACCTTAAAGAAAGATAGTGGGATACACAACATGCCACTCTGGACTTATTTCCAGATACGCAGTTATGTGAATGATAAATCCAGACGAGGACACTTTTCTAGACAGATAACTGATTTAGAAAAAGTATGCGGGGATGGTGAACGAATGCCAAAAACAACCTCTATAACATACAAATGGCTGCAAAACTCAATCACTGAAACAGATGACAGATTCAAAACGCATTGGTCTCAGGCGCTAGATCACACAATCACTAACAGGCAATGGACAAAAGCATGCATTCTTGCGCATAAGTGCTCTATAAGCACAAAGACACAAGAAACATCCTACAAATTACTTACAGACTGGTATGTTACCCCGGCTAAACTGCACACTTGGTGCACACAGACCCCTAATGTTTGCTGGAGATGTGGAAATAGAGGCGACACGCTAATACATATTTGGTGGCACTGTCCCTGTTTGACCAAGTTCTGACTGCAGGTCAGAGACACTATTAAATTAATTACTGAAACTAGGATTGTATTGGATGCGGCATGCTGTCTTCTCCACATCACCTCATTCCCATTAAAAAGATACAAACATTCATTAACCAAACATCTGCTAAATGCGGCAAAACGCTGATACCTACCTCTACCCTCCGGAGAACCACACGGACCCCCACCATCTCGCAGTGGCTAACAAGAGTATCAGAGATTTGTGAAATGGAAGATACTTTGGCACAGGCCTCAGAAGGGGTGGACAGGTTTCATAAAACATGGACTCCCCGGTTTGAATTCCGCTACTCTGATGCATATAGAGACTTAAAAGGATGTTGAGCAAATCCTTAACTTACTTCTCTTGATACAGAACACCTGAATACCTTTGGAATTGCATGCTCTAGTTAAAAGACCATGCAACCTGTATCTGATACCCTACCCTGACTCTACTCTAATCTTTTCTCTTTTCATCACTTTATAATCTTTATCTTTATAAACAAAAATATGGTATAGAATGATTCCGATTGAAAATGAATTGTGCCGGTTCTCAATGAAACACAATTAAAGATTTCAATTACAATTTACCGAGATAATGAACCAATAACAGATGTCAGATAGTCAAGAAACGTATGTATGACGCTTTATATTGACTTCTACTGCAAAGGTTTAGATACCTTATATAATATCACTCGTTATCATATGCAACAGACCGTATATATCTATGTGTATGGTACACCTTCAATGTAAGTTTGTATACATTTCTATACAGCTGTTGAAATTTAATAAACTTTGAATGTTTAAAAAAAGTACAGGACTCAGGACTTTATAACACATAGGACTCAGGAGTGTGTATTGTGCAATTGTGAGCAGTGCATATCACACAGGGTGCAGAAAAAAAAACAGCAAACAGGATAGTACTTACATTCAATGTGAAGCGTCCCTTGTTCTCAAAAATATGGAGTATATACCCCTGGGTACAGAGTGCAGGGGTCAGGAATATGTAAAATAGAGCCCAGCACACAGAGAACAGTGGTAAAGTGTATAATATGCAGTCCAGCATACAGAGTGCAGGGCTCAGGGGTATGTAATGCAAAACCCATTGTACAAAGTACAGCATTCAGGAGTACCATACCGAGGCCTTAGATATGTAACATACAGCACAGCACACAGAGTATAGCGGTTCTGAGTATGTAATGTACAAGGTGTTACAAAATTCACACCACTGGACCCTGCACGCTGTGCCATACATTACATACTCTTGGTCACTAACTCTGTATGCTTTAGACCCCTTTCACACTGAGGCACTTTACAGGTGTTTTTGCTCTAAAAATAGCGCCTGTAAACTGCCTTTTCTGCAGCCCCAGTGTGAAAGCCCGAGTGCTCTCACACTGGAGCGGTGTGCTTGCAGGACAGGAAAAAAAAAGTCATGCAAGCAGCATCTTTGGGGCGGTGGAGGAGGGGTGTATACACCCCTCCTCCACCGCCCCTGCCATTGAAATGAATAGGCACCACTTTCAAAGCGCCTTAAAAGCATTTTGAAAGCAGCGCTAAGTGCTCGCTTTTAACCCCTTTATAACCCCTTCTTGGGGGTTAAGAGCACCCGGCTAGTGGTGCCAAAGCGCTGCTATAACAGCAGTAAAGCGCCGCTAGTTTTAGCATTTAACCACTAACACCCGCACTGCCCCAGTGTGAAAGGGGTCTTACTGTTCCCCAGCAAATTTCCCTGGTCTTCCCCCTCAAGTATCCTTCCCAAAAGTAACCATCAAATCCTCACTTCTGCTTATCTCTTTGCTTTCCTCTGTGTCCCAACCTCTGCAACCCTCATCCACAGCCCACCTCTTCTTTCACTGTCCAAAGCTCCACTCTGCACCCCTATCCGCAACTCACCCCCAATCACACGTATGCACCCCTCTAACTTCAGCTTACACCCCCAGTCCACAACTCACCTCTGCACCTCCATCCATATTATCTTTGCTCCCCTTCTGCACCCCCTTCTAAAACTCACCCCAATCCACAGCTCTCACCTTTGCCACCCACCTCTGCACCCCCAGCTTTCCCTACAGCTCTCACCTCTACACAAACTCCCCCACCCTCCACAGCTCTGCCTTCTGTAGCTCTTACCTCTGTACAAAGGTCCCTTCCCAGTTCTCCTCACTGCACAATCACCCCCCTTCCCTTCTTTCACAGTTATCCTCTCACTGTGAATTCAGTCTCTGGAGGGCTCTCTCTCCCCCCTCCCCTCCCCTCCCCTCCGTTTTTCATCTCACCTTTACCACTGCTGTTCCAGTGCTCCAGTCCATGTTTTATGTACAGGCTTTTCAGAAGAGCTGTAGCTGGGGTGGAGTTTCAGGGCTTCTCTGCTCCTTGCTCCGTGCTACAGTGTGAGAAGAGGCGGGGACAGAAGCTGCTGCCTGAATCAACACAGGCAGCTGTATGTTGCCGTGCTGGGACCTGAAAATCTCAAAAGGCAGCAGCCCTGTGTGTGCAGCGCTAGTGTGAGATACATGACAGGTCAGAGCAGAGAGAGCTGCCTGTCAGAGGTGCCGGAACTGCGTTCCGCCAAGTTTCGGCAGAAAAAAAGCCATGAACAAAACAGACAATATTTGGTTTGCAGGTTTGGTTCAGCAAGAAAGCCACTAAACCTTAGACATGTGCATTTGTTTTCGTCCGAATTTCAGGTATTTTCGTTATTGTTTTAACAACCTATAACGGAAGTGCAGAATATGAAAACCAAAATATCCGACATAAACAAATGCTTTGTTTTCGTTTTCGTTGCTACAACAGTTCGATATAGATAGAAGATTCAACATGACGCTGACAATAACAATCTGTGTCTAACGAACCTGTGGTCGAATGTGCCTAACCTTAACTCTATTAGTCCAAGATTATTCTACATAGAGAGAAAAGATTTGACATTATAGAGAGAAAAGATTCGACATAGAGAGAAAATATTTGACATATAGAGAAAAGATCGCTGCTGGAATTGGGTGGGGAAGTAAAATAAAAATGATGATGATGATGAATGTTATTGGCCGATTGTAACCAAAGAGGAGGGGCAGTAAAATAGCTAGAACTAAGTACACACGTACATCCAACTTACTTTCACTTATGATTTGCTAGCAGAGAGAGACACACACACTGAATCATTTCAGAAAACAGTCAATATTAGCTGATCCGTTTGTCAGAGAACCTGAATTATTTAGCAATTAAGCATAAGCACAGCAGCAGAACAATAGTGAAGAAAGCTACAGTTCAACTTTTCATAATAATCTGCTGCTATTGTGTTAGTGTTGTGAACTTGATAGTGATACTAGTGTTGCTAGTGTTGTGATGCCCTCAGAGGCTGCCCGTGTTGTGGGGGGGGGGGATTTATTATTATAGATTCTATATTATAATGCCATATCAATATTTGACACAATGTCGGATGCCGCCCCCGCCATTGCACTTGGAGATTGAGAAACTAATGTGAAAGTTGGCTGACTGTTGGGGTAGAGTAGACCATTCAACATGAATGACGAAGATTCAACAAAGCAACGAAAAACATACAAACGTCAAATCTTTGGCTTATGGTGTCTGTCGAAAGTTCTAAGAAGATTTGATGGAGCAGCTAAACTGTACTACGCTGCAATCGTTCATTTCCGGTCAAATGCATCCGCCCATAGGCTATAGAAAAATTCTAATGTTGGTTGACTAGTAAAATAATGAATAAATATAATTATTACTAGTCATACAACATTAGAATTCTCTCCATCGAATCTTCTTTGAACATTCGACAGACACCATAAGCCTTCAATGACAGATTCAACCTTAATTAATTTGGATTTTCGGATGAATGCAATTTTTAACGAAAAAACGAAATAAATAAAAATGAATTTCTGGAGGAACTAAATAAATTTATTTTTCGGACGAAAACGAAATTCCGAAACAAAATATTTCAGTGTGCACATGTCTACTAAATCTGAACCACATTGAAGCCTGTAGTAGAAGCTGATTTTTTTTCTTTTCTTTTCTGGCCTTTTTCAAATCAACTTTTTAACCTTTATTTGAAAAAGTGCATGGGTAGCTGGGTATTGCTATGGTATTGCTATGGAGGACATATACAAATGAAAATGCATTGTTCTTTTTTTCATGGTGTGGTTGTTTTTAGTTACTTTTTTAGAAAATCTGTAGTGGGGACTGAATATATCCCCCTTATTCCAGCGGGGGGTTCAAGATTCCATTATGTCTCCCCCACTGACCCCCACATCCATTTTGAGGGAAAGTATGTGGGGATGAGGCCCCTGTACCCATCAAAAAGAGGACAAGATGGGGGCAAATTCGTGGCTCGGAGCAGGATGGTGGCTTGAGCTGATGGCTGCAACTTGCTGGGACACTGAGCACTCTATGAGGGTCATACATGCTGACATCTGCTCTTTTTTGCACCCTCACAAGACAAAAGCCTTGTGCATGCCAACACCTAAAAAGAAAACCCGGAGCACTGTGCAAAAGTCCCTATCACACTATATGTTGAGGGCGAAGGAGCACTGTAAAATGGCACAAGATGGTGCTAAGAACTCGGCTTCATCCTCAGCTGACCATGCTTCTGAGGAATGACAGCCTGCAGAACCTAACTTTTCATGGCACAATGAGTACATTAGTCCACTCACTTAAGCAGACCTTGATATTAGACTGGATGTCATGTACACAAAACTAGCAATTGTAACTGCACAAAACAACAAACATTTTCTCAAGAACTGGCAGATTTAGCTACTGGCACAGACTTGAAAACCACCATGGTAACCTCAGTATGACATATAGTAACCTAAGCAGAGAACATGAATCCCTTGTGGCAGCAGTCTCACAGGTCCAGTCTCAAGTGGAGGACAAATCCCCAAATAAGTTACCCCTACAATTCTGAAACTGTTTAACCACTTGCCTACTGGACACTTTTACTCCCTTCCTGCCCAGGCCACACTTTGAATGACAATAACGCGGTCATGCAACACCATACCCATATGACATTTTTATCATTTTTTCACAGAAATATAAATTTCTTTTGGTGGTATTGAACCACTGAAGTTTCTATTTTTTGCTGAAGAAACAAAGAAACTGAAAATTTGGGAAAAAATCCAAAACATTTTTCAGAGTGTTATAACATTTTGCAAACGGGTAATTTTTCTCCTTTGCTGATGTGCGCTTATGAGGCTGCACTGATGGGTATTGATAGGCTGCACTGATGGCCCCTGATGAGTGGGCACGGATAGGTGGAACTGATGGGCACTGATGAGGTGGCACAGATGGGCACTGATGAGGCTGCACTGATAGGCGGCACTCATGGGCACTCATAGGTGGCATTGATGGGCATTGATTGGCAGTACTGGGAGGTGTCACTTATAGGCAGCACAGATGGACACTGATTGGCAGCACTGATGGACACTGATAGGTGGCACTGATGGGCACTGAGCAGCAGAGGTGGGCACTGATTAGCAGCATTGGTGGGCACTGATTGGCAGCACTGGTAGGTACTTGTTTGCAGCACTGGTGGGACTGCACGGATAATCAGGGCACTGATAATCAGTGCCTTGATTATCAGTGCTGATGTCCCTTTTAACATAAGCCAGTTATCGGCTTTCTTCTCTCCTCGCGCTGTCAGTGTGAGGAAAGAAAAGCCCATAACTGGCTTGTATTTACATTCTGTGATCAGCTGTCATTAGCTGACAGCTGATCATGTGGTAAAGGGCCGCTGTGATTGGCCCTTTACCTTTATCTGTGATCAGCTGAGTCCAAAAGACTCTGTGATCACAGAGCACGCCACCCATGCACTGCAGGGAGCATGCGGGCAGCACGATCATGGGAGGACGTCCATTGATGCCCTCCTGGCAAACTAAGCCCACGCTATAGCCGTCTTTCAGCTATACCGCAGGCAGGATGTAGATAAGTCTCTTCTGCTAGACCAGGATCTGCAAGCCTTCATATGTGACCGTATTCACTATGCCTTAAGACATAAACTACCTCCTGACAAACCACCAGGAGATATTGTATTATGCCCGAAAGATTTCCTGATTAAGGAAGGAATTCTAAGAGGTGTAAGGAATTCCCCACACATCCATTTGGATGGTATTCAGATTCAAATCCACTCAGATGTCTCTCATATTACCTTGCACAAACACTGCAAAATTAAGGAAATAATTTCTGTCTTATCTTCAGCGAGAATCCATTATAGATGGGGTTTTCTGTTTTTGCTAATCATTCCTCATAATAGGACTACCTATGTTGCTACCAACATTCTGGAAGGTCAGGGTATTTTAGTCAAGCTGGGTCTACTAGAGGATAAATCTATCTTTCATTCTCCTTCAACCCCCCCAGCCTACACCTATCTGTAATACTCCCTCCCCCCACAGGCATTGCTGCATAGTCCATCATATGACTGGCTAATTGAACATTTTGATATTGCTTTCACAATACCTTTTCTATATTTCAGAGAAAAGTTGTTCACAGAAAGTATTTAAGTTTATGCTGTACAGCCTTTATAAAGATCATCTTTAGCAGAATGAGGACAACTTGTTTCTGATTTATGGAACGTTATAGACTTCACGCTCTTTCTTTGGCCTTGGGACTTGTAAGTGGGGTGATCCCCTTTTCTCTTGCCTTCACAAGTTGCTCAAATTATGGAACACTTATGCTCCAAGGTTTTTGAGATATAGCTTTTCTTTACTGTGTTGCACATTTGTCACTTATAAGGCATGCACAAGGTATATACTAGATACTGTAACTTGGGCCCTGTCCCTCTGTGTCAAAGCAGTGTCCCCCTACTCAGTAAATGTTACTTATGCCAAATGTCTCTGGCACTCAAATTAATCTTTTGGTATTGCTAACTTGGTATTGACATCTTGTTTAGATTTTTTGTTTAGCTACACCTTACTGAGTATGGACCTTGTGTCTCAGGAAGTTGTCTAGGTTGTCATGTATTTAAAACTTTCCTGATCCATTTTTATTTTTGATATGGGTACTACTTTCATGTTACCTGAGGTTTTCTTTTTTCTTTTGCACTAACCATTGCAATTTGTTTGTATGGGCTTTCTTTCATGTTATACCAGATTTCACTATATTTGATGGGCACCATTAGCTTGCTACATTCACAAAGTTTGGGTATCTTAAGATATGTTGGAGGTGGATGGCCATGTTCTCCTCTGCTGTATGGTGTTTTTTTGTGCTCAGAGTTGCTCCTTCTTATGAGTATTAAATATTATTCTGTAGAAGACCCCCTCGTATGCTTAATGGATATTATATGCATTTCTCATAACATTCAGTCATTTCATTCCCTCCCTGCACAAAAGGAAAAAAAATCTCAGCTTTACAAGCACTTAGGGGGTAAAAACTATCCTCCTACAAGTATCCCAATTAGTTATCCCAATTTTTTTTCACAAAGCATATGATCAATCATTTTATACGTTATATTCCTCTAAAAGTAGAGGTGCGGCCATCTTTATTCATAACTCTTTAACATGATGTACAGCACATCTATAGGGATAAAGATAGTAGATTTTTGATTCTGATGGAAATGTATCAGGTTGAGAACTTACTATCGCCCCTGTGTATGCACCTAATGATTCTCAGATCTCAGTCTTTTTATTGTTTTTTTTTTAAGGTCCTGAACAGATATTACTCTTTCCGCATATGGTGATAATTGGTGACTTCAATATGGTGGCCCAAGCATAATTAGATAGGAGTAATACCCCCTCCTCTAAATTATTTCATAAAACCCTACCTAATCATCTTCAGACCAACCAATTTATAGACACATGCAAAACACATAATGTGTGGGGAGGTAGGGGTGGTGATACAGACTACATGGAGAGCTGAGGGAATATTAGGGTCCCATTGAATGTGGACCCCAGATGCTAAGGGGGAGGAGGAGATCTTGTGATATAAGGTTACCCTGACGTGTTGTGCCCAGGGCTCCCAAATGTGTTTGAATTTTTCCACGTTATCCAGAATGGTGTTGGAGATTCTCTCTTGAGACATGATCCAAGAGATTTTTTGTTTTGTGGAGAAAAAGGAGACTGAGGGGGATTTCCAGGCTCATGCTATTGTAATTTTGGCTCCCAGGAAAATAAAATGTATTAAACTCTGGGCGGATTTGGATATGTTAGGAATCCTGTGATTGAGGAGGGCTATTTCCGGGTCTTGAGTGGCTGCCATCCCAGTGATCTTAAGTATTAAATAGAAGATTTTACTCCAATAGCTTCTGATTCGGGGACACTGCCACCAAATGTGTAAGATAGTGCCTAAGCGGTCGCAACCCCTGAAGCAGAGAGGTGAGGACTGCGAGTAAAATTTTGCTAGACGCGCGGGCACCAGGTACCAGCGGGACATAACTTTGAGATTAGCTTCTATCAAAGAAATATTTAGCACCCCCTTATAAGCTCTCGCAAAGTGAGAGTGCCAAGCAACTAAATCCCATTCAATGCTGAGGTCCCACTCCCAGCTCAACATGTAGGACGCTTTTCCCAACGGTTCAGCAAGGGCTGGAAAAATTAGGGAAATACCACCCTCGTACCCGTGGCTGTGGAGCACCATTGTTCATATGGGGTTATAGATAGGGGTTGGGTATGTTGGGTTAAGATGGACTGTAGAAAGTGAGATAATTGGAAAAAGCAACATTTCTCAGAGTGGGGCATATCTAGTTTTGTGGTGCAGTAATTCAGTTTAAGAGGTCCAGATAAATTGAAAAAGTGCCCTATGGGATAGAGACCTTTATCTAGCCACCACTAAAAGGCCTTAATGTCCATTCCTGGGGTGAACAGGCGGTTGTGGAATATGTGAGCCATGTGTTGCCACTTGGATGTTAGAATCACATAATGCTACTGAGTGGGACAATGTAGGTGAGAGAATCGAAGGTCTACTTCTGGGGGGACGCCAGAGTATAAAATCAATAGTGAAGTTAGGGATTGCCTGTCTCTCCATCCTAATCCAATCGGGTGTAGGACCCCTGGTGTAAATGGTTGAAATTTGGGTAAGTTGCGCTGCCTGGTAATACCACCAGAGGTTTGGTAGCCCTAATCCCCTATTCTTCCTGGGTCTAAAAAGGACTGTTTTTGCAAAGCGATGGATGGAGCCATGGATATCCGGGTGTCTCATAATCACTATAGCCATCTTTTCTATCGAAATACAAGGGGCACCACTGTTGAGTCCCCTTCGTGATAGGGAATAAATCCGAGAGGTGATCTTGGAGTCTAACTTGAGCCCTGGGTTGGGAGTAGAGGTCTCTCAATATATTAAAGAAGCTATTCCCGAAACCCCATTTTTCTAGAGTGGAAAAGAGGTAGGGCCAGGTAACGTTATCAAACGCTTTTTGAAGGTCTATCGATAAAAGGAAGCCCTACTGTGGAGGTCCTCCATCACAGCCTGAATTGAGAAGGGAAACAATGTCAACTGCCCTCCTTACCTGGTCCGGCCCCTGTCTCCCCGGTATAAAACCGACCTGGTCTTTATGGACATATGACCCTATGAAGGATGCCAGTCTATTTGATAAAAATTTAGTCAATATTTTCAGGTCATTGTTAATTAGTGAGATTGGTCTGTAATTACAAACCTCACTCAAGTCTTTGCCCGGTCTAGGGATGACAGAAATGAACGCTAGGTTTGCAGCAGATTCGAGGGGAGAGCCTTTGCTGAGGGAATTGAAGAGCCAGAGAAAGGAGAAAGGACATCCACAAATGTTTAATATTATTGTGTAGAAAACCCGTCGGGGACTGGAGCTGAGCCCTTTTTAACTTTTTTAACTAACTTCTTCCTCTGTTATTGGGGAATCCATTATGGACCGATGTGAATCGGATATTTTGGGGAGGGGGATATCTTCTAGAAAGGTGTTCATTTTTTGAGGAGAACTAGGGTTGGTCATGGAATAAAGTTTAGAGTAGAACAAGTGGAATGTTTTGAATCCGGTCGGGGTTCTGGGTCAAGGAGCCTGAAAGTGTTTTGATTTTGGGTAAGGAATAGACTCTATGTTTAGGGGATAATTTTGCAGCCAGTTGGGGGCCAGTTTTGTCTGAGTGGAGATAGAAATGACCTTTCGTCCATCGTAGGTGCTTTTCAGCACTGGAGGTGAGGGCTAGATTTAGCTCTATTCTGGCAGCTTCTTATTTAGCTAGAGAGTCTGGTATAGGCTTGTATTTGTGTGCTTTGCTGAGGGACTAGAATGTTTTCTCTAGGTTAACTACATTCAACTGTCTTTACTTCCTCAAGTGCGAGATCAGTTGAATAATTTGGCCACTCAATACCGCCTTGTGGGCCCCCATAGCGAGCTTGGGGAAATACCCCCTATGTCATTTTTTTGGAAGAATTCCCGAAGATCCTTCTCCAATTGAGTGCAGTGCACTGAGTTGGAGAGGAGGGTTTCATTAAGTCGCCACTGACGAGGGCCCGAATGCGGAATTGATCCAGAAATTTGAGGGATCCTAGAGAGTGATCAGACCATGGAACTGCATAGATCGAGGCACTGGAAGCCAAGTGAATTTCGGATGAGTGGAGGAAAATATGATCAATTCTAGCGTATGTCCTATGAGGGGCCAAAAAGTGGGTATAATCTTTTGCTGAGAGGTTTAGTTCCCTCCATATATCTAATCTATCAAGCCAAGTGTGTGAAGGAGCCGGGCTATATGGAGACTTTGCTTGGGGGGTCTCTTAAGGTGGGGGATACCTTGAGCGGATTTGTCCAGGAGACAATAAAATGCAATATTTGAGTCACCCCCCCATAATCACTTTACCCTCAAAATGGGGGGGATAAGGAGGTGAGCATATAAGAGAAAAAGGATGTCTGGCCCTGGTTTGGGGCGTAAATTGAAATTATGGTATACAATGCAACATTAATATGCCCTTTAACTAGGATATACCGTCCGCCTGTGTCTCTAAAGGTTTTGGAGTGTGTGAATGTAGTACATTTGGAAATGAGTACAGCAACCCCTTTTTCTTAACAACCATGTTGACAAGAAAAAATGTGGGGTAACTGTGGTGTAGGAAAGTGGGGGTATAGCTCTTGGGGAAGTGTGTTTTATGAAGTAGGAGTATGTCTATACCCCTAGAATGATAATTGTGGAAAGCCTTATGTCTTTTAATCGGGGTACGGTACATACCTGGTCCAATGCTGGGTATTGGTCTAGTAGGGTGAGCCTGTACGAGCCTGGAGCCCCAGTCAGGAAGTGTGGAGGAGCTCTCCGTGTAGGTACCTGGGAGGAAAACAAGAAGAGGAATAAGAAAGTCTGAGAAAAAAATGTCAACATGAAGTAAGGCACGGGAAGGAGAAAGAGGGACAGGTAAAGGTCCAGGGAGGAGAAAAGCCTGGACTACAGTGATGCAGAATTGGCCAGCCAAGTCCTGCTCTGACTCCCTATGGGGTATAGGGGTCGGTGTGATGGCAACCTTGGAGAAGGTTGCAAACCTGGTGCATCCAGAGGAGAACCTCTCCCCTAGTTGCAGCAGAAGGTGTGGCAAGTGGTCCCTCTCCGGACACCAGGCCCCATTTGAATACTTGGTTATGGTGGACCCTGTGACAAGTAGCATAAGAGATTGCAAAAAGTACATTAAACCGAAAGAATTCTAACAGCGTATTGTAAACTTGGATACAACTATGTAAGTAACAATGAAAGGATAGCTACCGTATCCTGAGGGGAGGGAAGGAGGGGGAGGAAGGGAGGGAAGGGGGGGAGAGAAGGAAGGGGAAGAGGAGGGGGGGAGAGGGGGGGGAGAGGACATAGATAAGAGGGGGACTCTGTTTTCAGATGTTCAGTCAATGTATACCGCCTCATCCCAGCCTCCGCCCCGTTTACAACAGGTCAGTGGCAAGGACCCAGCCCCATCAGGAAATATTCTGTTATACAGTCCCCCAAAAAAAAATAGAAAAAAGGGCCTCAGGAAGGGAAGTTGGTTGAAATGGGGGAAAACAGTTAGTCCAAATGTCAGACTAGGAATGCAGTAGTTGTAGTGTATGCCACTACACATTCGGAGGGATCTTCCATCCAAAGCAGGAGGTATGACAGACCCTTCAGGGCCACTCTTCAGTGTGACTTATCTCGGCGGAGCAGCATCTCGGTGCCTCTTTGGTAGTTGCTTATCCCATAGTGGTGAAAGAGGGCTGCTTAGAGGGGCCCCTTGGAGGAGTGTGGGCAATCGGCTGTGTGTGGATTGGGCAATTCCTGCGAGATGAACCCGAGTTGAAGGAGTAGGCGTTCGCCCTCTCGGAAGCTTGTGAAGCCATACGATTTATCCTTGTACTGAAACTGCAGGCGAAAAGGAAAGGACCATCTGTATTTTATCATTTTTTGGGAGAGTATCTCCAGGAGGGGTTTGAGTTTTCTCCACTTCTGGATGGTGGCAGTGGAGATGTCAGCAAATATTTGGATTTTATTCTCCTGAATGGATAGATTGTCCTGGTTGCAAGATTTTTTCATGACCTCCTCTTTGACTGAGTAGTAGTGGGGTTTAACCACAATATCCCTTGGGAGTCCATCTTGATGGGGGGCTTGTAAGGCTCTATGAGCTCTGTCCATTTCAAGCCTGTGGTTCGGGATATCAGGAATGATTTCTTTTAGGAATGATTTAACGGTGCCCTGTACATCCGTAATGGACTCCGGGATGCCTCTAATGTGGAAGTTGTATCTCATGCTCCTATTCTCCAAATCATCAATTTTGGATAGTGCGAATTCGAGTTGGTCCTGCAGTGTTTGTATGCAAGCTGTGTTCTGGTTTGTGCATGCAGCTGAGTTGTCTACTGCCCTGTACACACGGTCGGATTTTCCGATGGAAACTGTGCGATCGGAGCTTGTTGTCGGAAATTCTGACCGTGTGTGGGCTCCATCGGACATTTCCCATTGGATTTTCTGACACGTAAAGTTTGAGAGCAAGCTATAAAATTTTCCGACAACAAAATCCGATCGCATCAATTCCAACCGTGTGTGGACAATTCAGACGCACAAAGTGCCACGCATGCTCAGAAGAAATTCCGAGGCGGAACAGCTCAGTCTGGTAAAATTACTGTTCGGAATAGATATAGCACTTTCGTCAGGCTGCAATGTTTAAAATTGTTTAATGCAGCGCACTCTGTTCTTCTTTATAATGCTAGAAGAATGAAGTAGTTTTGCTGCTCATATTCACACAGACTTCTCACAAACTTCTTTCTTTATTATTTATCATGATTTCATTATATTTAGATTTGTCACATCTGTCAAAAAAGATATATGTTTTTTTTTTTTTTTTTGAGTTTGTATTTTTTATTTTTTATTTAATTTTTTTTACTCCAGAATATTTTTGGGTGTGTTTTGTGTGTCAAGTTACCACAACACCATTATTATCTTGTATTATTTAATCTCAAGGAGGTTGCTTGGTGCTGGTGTCTCTTGTTAATTTCACATTGTATTTTTGAAATGTACCTGCCTCCTCACAAACAAACTGTCATTTTAGAAGGAAAACACACATAGGCAAGTATAATTGAAACAAAAAATCCTTTATTAAGGGATCAGAACCAAACAAAGAGGGAGGCAACGCTGGAGAAACAGCAGAAATTGGCGAAGCCTTTGGCCCCCAGGGCACACATCAATTTTTTTACAGCAAAATTGGTGGCCTGAGGAGTCCTTATCTAAGGGAGTACAGTCTGGTCCAGAAGTCCAAGAGATCATGAAAGCAGCAGATGACATGTATTGTCCCCAGGCTGTGGTCATACAAAATCCTGCATCTTTTGCCAGACCAGACTGAACCCAGCCCATCACTCTCTGGTCTTCCTTAGACGCTTCCTTCCCGGCTGTGGCTCTGGTGTTGGAGGTGTGGCAGGAGGAGGAGTAGGACCTGGAGGAGGAGGAGGACCTGGAGGAGGAGGAGGGGGACCTGGAGGAGGAGGAGGGGGACCTGGAGGAGGAGGACCATGAGTGAGCTGACAAATGTAGGTTTCACATGTGAGTTGGCCCCTCAACCCCTTATTTAGAGCTTCCAAAATTACAATGGCCCTCCTCCATCTGCATCATTTTGCATGCAGTTAGCTCTGCAAAATCATCTTCCACACTGTGGGGTGTTCTGAGGGCCTCAGTAGCCTTCCAAAATAGGCCTATTGCTGTCTCCTCCAGGTTACTCCTCTTCCTGCCACTTTTTCTTTGAAGGCGGAGGGGAGGGATCTGGATATTGGGCAGCCTGCTTGGCCCGGCCACCTCCTGGCTGAGAGTTCCCTGTGTATGAAAAAGGGACATGGTTTTAGTTTTTGGTTCATCAATCACAGTCAGAAATTAGTACTCCAAACTAACATCTATTTAACATCATTGATTGGACAACCATAAATATTTTGAAGAATGCTATACCTGGCTCAAGCTGGGCTCCTCCACATGTTGCTGACTGGAAGGCCCAGGTTGGACGTCAGAAGCCTCAGCTGGGGGGGAAGGAAGCGTGGAAGGAAGAGTGGAGAGTGCTGGCCTGGGTTCAGTCTGACCTGACAGAAAATGCAGCCTGTCATAGTACCACAGCCTGGGGAAATAAATGTCATCTGCAGCTCCTTATCTCTGGGAATCCTGGACCTTCTTGCGCTCCCTTAGATAAGTGCTCCTCGTGCCACCAATTAGGATCTTCAAATAGGTGATGTCTGCCATGGGGATCACCGGCTTCACAATTTCCAGCAGTTTATCCAGCGATGCCTTCCTCTTCGTTTGGTTCTTATATTCGGGGTGGTTTACCTGCCACAGACAAGGCAGCTGCCTGAACAGATCTATGAAGATTGGCATAAAGTCCTGATCATTGACTAGATCCATTTTCACTGCAAGACACAACACCAGACAAACCCTAATGTCAGCCTAAAGTCTTATAAACTTGTCTAAATACAGGCCTCAATCTAGAAGCAGTATAGGCCAAAATTTAAATCTTATCTTCGTTATCGTGATCGGCGCCTCCGATACTCCTTCCTCCGCTCACAGATCGTACGTACTACGCACGCGTGTTACACTTTATATACACTGCGCATGCGTGAAACTCCGCCCGCCCCTGACGTTCTTTCTAGTCTATTCCCCGCCCCTTCTCGTTCGGCACAGTGGAGGAAGAGCACATGGCAGAGACACAGCAGGTGTGTGCTAATTACAGCAACGAGGAGGAAGAAAGCCCGGAGCCAGAAACGTCCTAATCATGGAAAGGACGATTTAAGGCCTCAAATATGTCCTTTGGGGAGATGTTGGAGATGGTCGACATAATGAAGAGGGCCGACTATGACGGGAAGTATGGACCTTACCCCAACCCCAATGTCAGAAAGGCCAAGATCATGGCGAAAGTGGTCAAAAATCTGCACCGGAATTTTGGGGTACGGCGATCCAAGGATCAGCTCAGGAAGTGGTAGTCGGACCTCAAAATCAGGGAGCACGAGTAGTACAGAAGGATCAGGAGAGTGCTACAAAAAAGTAAGTAGTTGTGCTGTGTTCCTATTCTTTATTTTAATTACGTTCGTGCTGCTCCATGTGCTTTTCTTTATACTGTTGTACAGTTTAAAATGGCAACTTTCATGTTCATGGGCACATTGTTCGTTCGTATGAAACATTGTTCGTTCAGCCTATAAAACACCATTGTTTTGGCCATATGCATTTGAATACATTTTTTCTAGCCTACTTCTCTTAAAATAATTTTGTTGTCTAGATGTGGTTGTAACTAGAATGTAATGCAAACTAGATTCTGTGTAAGGAGAGGACACTCAGCAGCAGTTTACACATCTGGGCACTGGAGCACTAGTGTGGGACAACAGAACACCCTTTTTATTAGGGGGTTCCACACAGGTGCTCCAGTGTATACTATAGGGGTGACTCCATCTGTGAAGCTTGTACAAAACAGGTAAGTATTCAAGCTTGACAAAGGAAAAAAATATTTATTCATCTTGGAACTCTGCCAAACAGACAATTGTACCCTACTTCCAAGCAATGTTTCATATTCCTATTTCTGTCATCAAATATCTGTGTGCTAAGTATACCTATTTTTTTTTACATAGGGGAGAAAAGACTCAGAGGACACCACTTAGTAGAAGAGACAACAGACCCCCCACCTCATGAAGAAGTGGAAATCCCCCAAAGCCAACAGGAGGAGGAGGAGGGAGACGTGGTGGAAATTGTCACCACAACAGGTGAGTGTCTGCGACCACAGGCTCAGGTAAGAGATGGATGCCGGAAGATTTATAATACATGGTGTGTTTTTGTTTCTAAATTTTTAGGTGATCGTAATGTTGTGGATCCAGGTCATTTCACCAGTGAGAGTGCCCAGATCCTGATTGAGGAGATCATGGGGTGTAATAGGGGCTTGGAAAACATCCAGAAAAACATCAATGATGTTAAAAACAAAATGAAGAACATCATTGATGTTTTAGGGAGAGTTTAAAACACCTCCAAATCCCTTCCTTTTTTGTGGTATTTGTGATGTAAAAATTTTTATCATTTTTTGCCATTTCATAGAAAAGCCAAATTTTGAAGATGCACACAGTGTGTCAACATGTGCTATCTGCCATCACGGGAGATCAATGTAGGCGTTTTGTGGGTGCAACCCCTTCCTCAATAATAAAGTAGCTGAGAGGAAGGGGTTGCACCCCCAAAACACGTCCCTTGATCCCCATGATGGCAGATAGCACATGTTGACATTCGACAATTTGTGTACATCTTGCATGTGGCTTTTCCAGGGGTGACTTCACCCCATCTGAACGCAATATCAAACACAGTTTATAAATACCCATGTCTGATATTGCCTTCAATTTATACAAAAGTTGAACTTTGTAAGTTCCAGATTTGTGTATTTCTTGTTTGCTTGAAACATGCCTGTTTTAACTTAAATGGACATTTCTACTTTTATTAATGTGACCCCAAAAAATTGTTATACAACAAACATGTTGGCTTGTTTTAAAAACCTTTTATAAATGCACATGTGATTGTGCTGATATTAAAAAGATTGATACTCAAGAATGTGTGGATTATTGTTTCAATGCTCCTAAAATTTGGTAAAGGTAAAATTGGTGTTTTCAGTGACAATGGGGGTTATTTCCTAAGGGCAAATCCACTTTGCACTACAAGTGCAGTTTCAGTGCAGGCTCAAGTGCACTTGTAGTGTATTTTCCTTTAGTAAATAACACCTAACAATGCTTTTTAAGGTTACACAATCACAACATTTTCAGGACTCCCCACATTAATTTCAGGGTCAGCTAAAAGAAACACAAGCAGTAAATGTCAGCAAAGATTTTAGTAGTTAAAATGTTTTTTTTATTTTAAAAATATATCAGACATTGTCTGGCATATTGATGGCCCCCCTACCCACAAAGTAATCAAGGTATCTAAGACGGACCTCGTGGGCACTCAGGGGGGGCAAGCCAGGACGGCCCCTTTCAAGCGCCGTCAGGGTTGGTTCATTTACTTGAATTCCGGCCTCAGGCCCAACTGAGGCAGCATAGTTGGCAGAATTTCACCTTAAAAAGTTGTGGAGAACACAGCACGCCAGGATGATATGATTCAGTTTATACTCCGCCATGTGTATGGGTGTAAGAAATAGGCAGAACCGGCTGGCCATGATTACAAATGTGTTCTCCACCACTCTTCTGGCTCTGGCCAGTCAGTAATTAAAAACCCTCTGGTCCGGGGTGAGGGTCCTCATCGGGAATGGCTGCATAAGATGGTCCCCCGGCACAAACATCAGCAATGAAGACGAATGGGAGTCCTTCCACATTGTCTTCTGGAGGTAGCAAGTCCAAGCTGCCATTCTGGAGACGCCTGTAGAACTCCGTCTGGGCGATGACTCCACCATCGGACATCCGGCCATTCTTCCCCACGTCCACATACAGGAACTCATAAGTAGCCGACACCACTGCCAACATCACAATACTATTGAACCCCTTATAATTATAATAGTATGACCCCGAGTTGGGTGGAGGGACAATGTGGACGTGTTTCCCATCAATTGCCCCTCCGCAGTTAGGAAAGTCCCACCACTGGGCAAAGTGGAAGGCCACAGTCTGCCATTCCTGTGGGTTGGAAGGAAACAAGAAAAATAAATTAATCATTTTGCACATAAACAGGGAAAGCAGATTAGACACAAACATTCTTGGCCAACATCAGTATAACATTTATTTTAGGGAGTATTTAAAGACAAAGGTATAAGGTCCACCTATCAGATTCCTCCTCCCCCCCTCATGGGCCATTTCTAAAATTTTATGGGGGGGTATGTTTTGGACAGGTAACCCTCTCCACTTCATTGAAAGATGAATACCTAAATAATGTGTATTACTTTGGCCAGCCCCACCTTACTTTACACTATTGGCAGCCCACTGGACAGGTAAGAAGTGTCATAATACAAAGATATAAATACACACTGTACACATTTTAGCACTGTTTCACATTCTGCTATGACCTATCAAGATAATAATAGGATACAAAAACTTTACACAGTACCATTTGAAAGTATTCAGGCAGGCCCTTGCACTACATGCTTTGGGGAATTCATCCATAAATCTGACCACAAAAGAGGTGGGTATAGTGTGTATGGGTTTGGCAAAGTCAGCAGATAGAGGATTGTTATCAGCTGAGTTAGCAGTTGGGGGGAGGGAGGGTTCCAAATGATTTTGGGACACCAAAAAAAAGCCTCTGGCACTCTGTCTGAATTTAAGGCACAAATTACAATTGTACACATTTTAGGGGGTATTTAGGGTAAAGCACTACTATGGAGCTGACAAAATACATTGTTAAGTGACTACATGAGGTAAATATAGGGCCAGGAGAGCATGCTGGGGAGGTAAGTGAAGGCAAATATTTATGAAGGACAAAAAAATTTTGTTAAAAATTCCAGCATGCATGAGCACAAAGGGGACATTCACAGCATATTACAATCATGGTAATTAGGGAATAAGGAAATAAATACAATACATTAACAAACATTAAATACAATAAAATGTGATGTTAAAGGATAAAAATCTTACCTTAATATACTCCTTCTGCAGGACCTGAATGATGGCAGAACAAGTTTCTGGGATAATGATCCCCAGAGCCTGGGGGGAGATGCCTGTTGAGAACTTGAGGTCCTGCAGGCTTCTCCCCGTCGCCAAGTACCGCAGGGTGGCCTCTAGCCTCTGCTCCTGAGTGATGGCTTGCCTCATGCAGGTATCCTGCCCGCTGATATAGGGGGTCAGCAAAGCCAACAAACGGTGAAATACGGGGTCCGTCATCCTGAGAAAGTTCCTGAAATCAACAGGATTATTCTCACGGATCTCACTGAGCAAAGGCATGTGACAGAACTGGTCACGCTGGAGCAACCAATTCTTGGTCCATGAACTCCTCTCCACCCTGTTCATGGACTGGGCTTGTGTCAAGGTAAGGACCCCAACACCAAGCTCCCGCACAGCACAAACTCTACGATGAGTACGTACACGCAACATAGCTAGAAAACGGTCGGCTGCTCAGAACGAAGTAACAGAACGCACTGAAGAACAGCAAGGCCTGTGAAGAGCGACCTGAAAATCAGTAACGAACGAACATGAACACAACGACAAGTCAATTGTACTCGCTGCACGCATTGAAGACCAGATACAAACCCACAAGCACAAACTGAACAGCAGAAAACGATCTGAAAACCACGAGTCTGAAAAAGCACGAAACGTCTCTCACCAAACTTTTACTAACACGAGATTAGCAAAAGGAGCCCAAAGGGCGCTTGGTTCAGAACTGCCCTTTTCTAGTCTTGTCGTACGTGGTGTACGTCACTGCGTTCTTGGCGATCGGAAATTCCGACAACTTTGTGCGACCGTGTGTATACAAAACAAATTTGAGCCAACATGCGTCGGAAAAAATCCATGGATTTTGTTGTCGGAATGTCCGATCAATGTCCGATTGTGTGTATAGGGAGCACAATGACAGGGAGTTCAATGACAGGGAGCAGAGATCGAGTGACACTTGTCACTAGGCAGAACGGGGAGATGCTGTTTACAAAGGCATCTCCCCATTCATCCTCTCCATGAGGCGATCGTGGGTATCCCCGCGGCGATCGAGTCCACGGGACCCGCGACCCGACTCACGGAGCTCCCGGCCGGCGCGCACGCAATGGCATGGCGGGGAATTCAAATGGACGTACAGGTACACCCATTTGCCCAGTCGTGCCATTCTGCCGACGTACATCGGCGTGCGCCGCTTGGGAACCGGTTAAAGTTTTTGTATCCTATTATTATCTTGATAGGTAATAGCAGAGTGTCCAAATGTGCTCAAATGTGTACAGTGTGTATTTATATCTTTGTATTATGACACTTCTTACCTGTCCAGTGGGCTGCCAATAGTGTAACTAAGGAGGGGCTGTTCAAAGCAATACCCATTATTTAGGCATTCATCTCTCAATAAAGTGGAGAGGGTTACCTGTCCAAGAGCCCCCCCCTATAATGTTAGAAATGGCCCATGAGAGGGGGGAGGGGGAATCTGATAGGTGTACCTTATACTTTGGTCTTTAAAAACTCCCCTAAATAAATGTTATCTTGATGTTGGCCAAGAATGTTTGTGTCTAATCTGCTTTCCCTGTTTATGTGCAAAATGAATAATTTTTTTTTGGTTTGACTCCACAGTTTGCTTCCATGCCACATGGCAGACTGTGGCCTCCCACTTTGCCCAGCGGTGGGACTTTCCTAACTGTGGAGGGGCAATTGATGGGAAACACATCCACATCGTCCCACCACCCAACTCGGGGTCGTACTATTATAATTATAAGGGGTTCAATAGTATTGTGATGTTGACGGTGGTGTCGGCTACTTATGGGTTCCTGTATGTGGATATGGGGAAGAATGGCCGGATGTCCGATGGTGGAGTTATCGCCCAGACGGAGTTCTACAGGCATCTCCAGAATGGCAGCTTGGACTTGCCACCTCCAGAAGACAATGTGGAAGGACTCCCATTCGTCTTTGTTGCGGATGAAGCATTTGCGCCGGGGGACCATCTTATGCGGCCATTCCCGATGAGGACCCTCACCCCGGACCAGAGGGTTTTTAATTACCGGCTGGCCAGAGCCAGAAGAGTGGTGGAGAACACGTTTGGAATCATGGCCAGCCGGTTCCGCCTATTTCTTACACCCATACACATGGTGGAGTATAAACTGAATCATATTATCCTTGCCTGCTTCTACACAACTTTTTACGGCAACATTCTGCCAACTGTGCTGGCTCAGTTGGGCCTGAGGCTGGAATTCCAAATGAACCAACCCTGACGGCGCTTGAAAGTGGCCATTCTAGCTTGCCCCCCTGAGTGCCCGTGATGTTCGGCTAAGATATCTTGAATTCTTTGCGGGTAGGGGGGATATCAATATGCCAGACAATGTCTAAAACCTTTTTCAAATAAAAAAAAAACTACTCAAATCTTTGGTGACATTTACTGCTTGTGTTTGTTTTAGCTGACCTTGACAGAAATGTGGTGAGTCCTGAAAATGGCGTGATTGTGTAACCTTACAAAGCACTGTTGGGTGTTATTTACTAAAGGCAAAGACGCTTTGCACTACAAGTGCACTTGAAACTGCACTGAAACTGCACTTGTAGTGGAAAGTGGATTTGCCCTTAGGAAATTACACCCATTGTCACAGAAAACACCAATTAGAGCACCACAAAAGTGTTGTAGCGTTGAGACAATAATCCACACATTCTTGATTAACAATCTTTTTAATACCAGCACAATCATATGTGCATTTAGAAAAGGTTTTTAAAACAAACCAACATGTTTGTTGTATAACAATTTTTGGGGTCACATTAGAAAAAGTAGAAATGTCCATTTAAGATAAAACAGGCATGTTTAAAACCAACAAGAAAGGCACAAATCTTGAACTTACAAAGTTCACATTTGGTAGAACCTGAAGGCAATATCAGACATGAGTATTTACAAACTGTGTTTGATATTGCGTTCGGATGGGGTGAAGTCACCCCAGGAAAAGCCAAATTTTGAAGATGCACACAAATTTACGAATGTCAACATGTGCTACCTGCCATCACGGGGGATCAAGGGACATGTTTGGGGGGGTGCAACCCCTTCCTCACAGCTACTTTATTATTGAGGAAGGGGTTGCACCCCCAAAACGCTTCCATTGATCTCCCGTGATGGCAGATAGCACATGTTGACACACTGTGTGCCTCTTCAAAATTTGGCTTTTTTCAAATTTGTCAAAAAATGTCAAAAATTTGTAGCACACAAAAAAACAAAGGGATTTGGAGGGGTTTTAAACTCTCCCTAAAACATCAATGATGTTCTTCATTTTTTGAAGAACATCATTGATGTTTTTCTTGATGTTTTCCAAGTCCCCATTACACCCCGTGATCTCCCCAATCAGGATCTGTGCACTTTCCGAGGTGAAAGGATCTGGATCCACAACATCACGATCACCTAAAAAGATAGAAACCAAAAAACACCATGTATTATAAATATGCCGGCATCCATCTCTTACCTGAGCCTGTGGTTGCAGACACTCACCTGTTGTGGTGCCAATTTCCACCACGTCTTCCTCCTCCTGCTCTTCTTGTCTTGGGTGGACTTCCCCTTCTTCCAGAGGTGGGGGGTCTCTGGTCTCCTCAGATGAGGGATGTACTCTGAGTCTTTTCTCCCCTATGTAAAAATAAATTGGTATACTTAGCACACAGATATTTGATGGCAGAACTATAAATATGAAACATTGCTTGGAAGTGGGGTACAATTGTCTATTTTGGCAGAGTTCCAAGATGTAGAATTTTTAGTGTCCTTTGTCAAGCTTCAATACTTTACCTGTTTTGTCCAAGCTTCACAGATGGAGACACCCCTATAGTATACACTGGAGCACCTGTGTGGGCCCCCTAATAAAAAGGGTGTTCTTGTGTCCCACACTAGTGCTCCAGCGTCCAGATGTGTAACCAGCTGCTGAGTGTCCTCTCCTTACACAGAATCTAGTTTGCATTTCATTCTAGTAACAAACACATCTACACAACCAAATTAGTTTCAGACAAGAAGGCCCTAAAAAATGTGGGCAAATGCATATGGCAAAAACAATGGTGTTTTCTAGGCCGAACGAACAATGTTTTATACGAACGAATAATGTGCCCATGAACATGAAAGTTGCCTTTTGAAACTGGATAACAGTTAAGAAAAGCACATGGAGCAGCACAAACATAATAAACATAAAGAATAGGAACACAGGACAACTACTTACTTTTTTGCAGCACTCTCCGGATCTTTCGGTACTGCTCATGCTCTCTTAATTTCAGGTCCGACCACCACTTCCTGAGCTGATCTTTTGATCGTCGAGGAGCACTTATCTTAGGGAGCGCAAGAAGGTCACGGATTCCCAGAGATCCGGAGTTGCAGCAGATGACATTAATATCCCCAGGCTGTGGTACTATGAGAGACTGCGATTTCTGTCAGACCAGACTGGAGTAAAGGAATCCCTCTCCACTCTTCCTTCCACTCTTCCTTCCACCCCAGCTGGGGCTTCTGATGTCCAACCTGGGACTTCCAGCCAGGAAGAAGTGGAGGAGCCCAGATGGAGTCAGGTATAGCATTCTTCTACAGATTTATGGTCAATAAATAAATGATCTTTACTAGATGTTATTATTGATCACTAATTGCTGATTTAATACAGTATTTTTACATATCAATAGAGAGTAGTGGGCAAAAATAATTGGGACAAGAATGAAAAATGCTGGGCTCAGAAGGATAGCCTGTTTTATTTGTTAACATTCAATTTGCAACAGTCATGAGGTGAAAATTGTGTGTGATTGATGAAGAAAAAACTATAACTATGTCCCTTTTTCATACACAGGAAGACCTCAGCCAGGACGAGGCTCTGGAATGTGACACACAGGAGGAGGCTGTGGAATGTGGCAGCCAGGAGGAGGCGGGGGTTAGTGGCAGCCAGGAGGAGGCGGGGCTAAGTGGCAGCCAGGAGAAGCCTGGGACCAGTAGGAGCCTGACCGAATCACAGATTCCTACCCTCCGCCTTCCAAACAAAAGACCCAGGAAGGAGAGTCATGTGCAGGATTCAGGGCTCAGGCTCATTCAGGAGGCTTCTGCATCCCTCAGAGCCTTACCCACTCCTGAAGAGGCCTTTGCCTGCATGGCTGCCACCAAACTGAAGGGCATGCAGGAGGGTCAACACCTCATGTGTGAGAAACTTCTTTATAAAGTCCTAACTAAGGGGGTGAGTGGCAAAATCACACCCAATACCGACGTGATTGAGTTGGACCATCCTCCTCCTCCTCCTGCCACAACTACACCACCACAGCCACAGTGTGGAAGGAAGCATGGAAGGAAGACCAGAGAGTGATGGCCCTGGGTTCAGTCTGGTGTGACAAAAGATGCAGTCTCTTGTCTGACCACAGCCTGGGGACACAGATGTCATCTGATGCTTTCATGATCTCTGGGACTTCTGGACTAGACTGCACTCCCTTAGATATGGACTCCTCAGGCCACCAATTTTGCTGGAAAAGAATTGATGTGTGCCCTTGGGGCCAAAGGCTTCGCCAATTTCTGCTGTTTCTCCAGTGTTGCCTCCCTCTTTGTTTGGTTCTGAGCCCTTAATAAAGGAATTTTTGTTTCAATTATACTCGCCTATGTGTGTTTCCCTTTAAAAAGGACAGTTTGTTTGTGAGGAGGCAGGTACATTTGTAAACTACAATGTGAAATTGACAAGGGACACCAACACCAAGCAACCTCCTTGAGATTAAATAATACAAGATAATAATGGTGTTGTGGTAACTTGACACACAAAACATACACAAAAATATTATGGAGTAAAACCCCCCAAAAAATAAAAAAAATACATCAGCCTGCAAAAAAATACAAACACAAAAAAAAATCAGCCTTGAATAAAATACAAAACAAAAATAAAACAACAAAAAGAAATTTGGTCAGATGTGACAAATCAAAATATATTGACAGAATCACGATAAATAATAAAGAAAGAAGTTTGTGAGAAGTCTGTGTGAATATGAGCAGCAAAACTACTTAATTCTTCTCACATTATAAAGAAGAAGAGAGTGCGCTGTATTAAACAATTTAAAACATTGCAGCGTGCCGAAAGTGCTGTATCCCTTCCAAGCGCTAATTTTACCAGACCGAGCTGTTCCGTCTCAGAATTTCTTCTGAGTATGCATGGCACTTTGTGCATCGGAATTGGCCAAACACGGTCGGAATTGACGCAATCGGATTTTGTTGTTGGAAAATTTTATAGCCTGCTCTCAAACTTTGTGTGTCGGAAAATCCGATGGAAAATGTCCAATGGAGCCCACACACGGTCGGAATTTCCGACAACATGCTCCGATCGCACATTTTCCATCGGAAAATCCGACCATGTGTACGGGGCATAAAAGATGGTGCAGCCATAAGACCATACAACAGAACAAAATATTACAACACACACATGCAAAAAAGACATTTACCTCCAGCAAGGCTTATTTAAAACACCTAAACATTTTCAAAAAACATTATCAAAAAATATCGGGATTTGGTCACACCATATTGCTATATGGTGCTTAAGCCCACATACTGCGACAAAGTACCCCAATATCTTCCTTGTCTATTGTATGGGTTCTGACCAAATCCTTTTGGGTGAGGAGCACCCCACTCCCTCATTAAGTACCTCTCATTAGTGTCCACTTGTGTCATGGGTGGAGACCTCAAGTTCTCCCATATAGAGGAGTGTATTGCTCCCATGGTTCAGAGAAGCAGGATCTCCCAATCTGTGGATAGTGTAGGATCCACTAATCATGGGGTACTTTGTCGCAGTAAGTGGGCTTAAGCACCATATAGCAATATGGTGTGACTAAATCCCCATATTTTTTTATAAAGTTTTTTGAAAATGTCTAGGTGTTTTAAATAAGCCTTGCTGGAGGTAAATGTCTTTTTTGCATGTGTGCGCTGAAATATTTTGTTCTACTTTAACAAACAAATCAGAACCTGGAAGGGGTATTGTAATACATTTAGACTCACTTAGCATTTACTGATCAAATATATCTAAAACAGAACTGCATCAGTATTACTACAGAAGTAATAAGCAATAAGCAATAAGCAATAAGCAATAAGACAGCAATGTAATTATATATATTTATATACTGTATATAAATGTATATCACCTGAAGGATATTGTTTTTTTTTTTGCTTAAAGTGACCCTGTCACTGGACCTCACATTATAAGTTAAAACCTTTCAGCAGTATAAAATGAAAAGCATGTTTCCCAAATTTTTCTGATGTTGTGACCTATGTAACTTAAGTAGAAATCTGACCACTACATGGAAGAGTAAATTCCCCTCTGGGCCCCTGCTCCTGTCCCCTCTTCCTGATGTTATGTAGGCAGATATCTGAAGCATGCATAGCTACTTGTTCTCAAATGTTAGTATTTTAGCCAAGATCAGTGATTTATTATTTGTGCACTCAAAGTGCCAGTTGGAGCAGAGTTACAACTACACAAAAATGTAAACAAACCAGGAGCTAATTGTAATATATACAGAGAGAATGACGTGTCATGCCGCGTACACACGAGCGGATTTTACGGCAGACTTTGCCCGGCGGACTCTTCGATGTACTTTACGACGGACTTTCTGAATGAACGGACTTGCCTACACACAATCCACCAAAGTCCGTCGAATTCGTACGTGATGACGTACGACCGGACTAAAACAAGGAAGTTCATAGCCAGTAGCCAATAGCTGCCCTAGCATGGCTTTTTGTCCGTTGAACTAGCATACAGACGAGCAGACTTTTTGACCGGACTCGATTTCGACGGATTGATTTAAAACATGTTTCAAATCTAAGTCCGTCCAACTTTTGAGAAAACAAAGTCCGCTGGAGCCCACACACGATCGAATTGTCCGACGAAATCCCGTCCGCTGGGCAAAGTCTGCCGTAAAGTCCGCTCGTGTGTACGCGGCATCACTGTTGACATACTTCCAATGTTCTGTAGTGCACAAATTCCCACTATCAGCCTCTTTGTCCTGCCATCATATAAATAAGAGATTGTTCAGTAAACCTCAAATGTTAACAAAAAATTACAGCAGAGGAATTCTACAGAATGTCTGACTGGGGGGATTAAAAGCACAAAACTTGATCATTTGACATGAAATCTTATGGAAAGTTTGTTTCTCAAAATAATAGTATATGGACAGGGTCTCTTTAACAAAACATATGTTTTGCTTTAACAGAAGTTGCTTTTAGGGAAGAAAGCACATACAGTATATAGTGGCCAAATGCTGGAGTTCTGTTATCTGTTAATTGATATAAAAAATGTTTTAGAGGTTATCTTTTCTGCAAAATGAAGACATTGCAGGAAAGAACTTTGCACTTTTGTCTCCATCTCTACCTATGCTTCCAGTAATTAGTTGTCAGTGTGGCTGGTGGCCCTGAAATAAAGTTTAACTGTATTATTCCATTCCATTCATTCAGAAAATGACAGTCTGATACATTCTAATGCCTTGTACACACAGTCGGATTTTCCGACGGAAAAAGTGCGATCGGATTGTGTTGTCGGAAATTCCGATCGTGTGTGGGCTCCATCGCACTTTTTCCGTCGGAATTTCAGACACACAATTTTGAGAGCAGGCTATAAAATTTTCCCACAACAAAATCAAATCGGTTAAATTCCGATCGTGTGTACACAAATCCGACGCACAAAGTGCCACGCATGCTCAGAATAAATTAAGGGACAAAAGCTATTGGCTACTGCCCCGTTTATAGTCCTGACGTACGTGTTTTACGTCACCGCGTTCAGAACGATCGGATTTTCGGACAACTTTGTGCGGCCGTGTGTATGCAAGACAAGTTTGAGCCAACATCCATCGGAAAAAATCCATGGATTTTGTTGTCGGAATGTCCGATCAATGTCCGATCCTATGTACAGGGCATAACAGTCGCGGTTACAATATATCAGCTGTCAGTGGGCACATAGCAGCGATCAGTAGTGATCGCTGCATGTGCCCTCTCTTATACAAGGGGGGAGCTTAGTAAACATGTTTACTAAAGCCCCTCAAGCCCCAACTTCACCCCCACCCGCACTGCTCCCCCTCCCGCCGCGATCTCCAGCCTGACAGATCAAGGAGATCTGTGCAGGGAGAAGCTGCAGAAGGAGGGAGGGGAAGGAGAGATGCCGCTCGGAGCAGCCATTGATCTGGGGTTCGGAGGAAGTTGGGAGGGTGATCTGACTGGCAGGGGGACACATCTGATCCCCCAAGCCCCATGCAGCATCTGAAACCAGGGGGAGTGGAAGAGGAGGGATGCCGGCTAATGATGGTTGCTGCGGGGAGCGGGTTTGCAGGGGGAGTCGGATCAGGTGGAGGGGGGGTAATTAGTGCTGGGGGGGAGAAGGGGGGTGAAGGGGATAGGAGAGGAGAGTAGGGGGGGCAGTTTTAGATGAAAGGGTGCGGCGGGGGTGGAGAGGCAGGGGACAGGGAGGCAGTGTGGGTGGGGGTGCTGTCACGTTAGGGGTTGATAACTCTGATCAGCAGGTGTAATCCGCTGAACAGAGTTATAAAATTGTTCAGCGGAGTCTGCTGAACAATTCTGTTATAAGCTTATGGTCATTGAAGTGACCATGGGCTTATAAGAGAGGGAGAAATGAGGTCCATAAGCCGTACTGACCTGGCCACCTGCGGGCACTTCTGTACATCCGTACGTGGGGTTGCCACCTTTTCTTCAAGTCAAACCCGAACACCTTAGCAGCACACAGCTTTTTTTTTATAGTAAAAACTATACATATATTTTGCAATTAAATAACATTTCTAATCATATAAATTTAATCACAAAAGTCTGAATCTGTAGAGTTCCCCTTTTACATCTAAACTCGCAGAGTTCCCTTATACTGCAAGGGGGGACTCTGCAGACTTTGATGTAAGGGGGGACTCTGCAGACTCTGATGTAAGGGGGAACTCTGGGGACTTGAACATAAGGGATGTTCTGGGAACCCGGATTTATGGGGGAACACTGTGACCTTTGTTGTAAAGGGGAACTCTGATGTAAGGGGTTCTCTGAGAACCCAGGTTTTACCTTACTGTACTCACTCAGAGGCAGGAGAAAGAAGGGGGGAGACTTCAGTCGCAGACAGGGATGGATGGGGATCTCACTCGCCCCTTGGCGGTCAGCACCTCTCATCCAGATGTATCTGAAGCTGCTGGACTTCAAATTTCTGGCCCCCACTTTTCTTTTTCTAAGGCACAGTGCTGGGGATCGGAGTGTAGACAGACACAGAGGGTAGAGGCGGTAGAAAGAGGAGCAGATCGAGCCCTCTCTCCTCTCCAGTCTGTGTGTGTGTGTGTGGGGGGGGAGAAATTGTTAATGCTGGCTTTGTGCAGTGTGAAAGAGAGTGAAACAGACACTGTTGGCTTAGACAACTGCAGCCAGCAACCCTGATGTTAAGCCATAATCTAGTCTGAATAATATGTCCGGGTTTCAGGTGGTCAAAAACCCGGACACATGATTCCAAACCCGAACTGTCCGGGTGAATCCCGGACAGGTGGCAACCCTATCCGTATGCTGTATGGACCTGGCAGTCAAAGGGTTAAGGAGACATCTGGGTTCTAATAGATCCCAGATTTCTAAGTAAAGAGTACCTGTCACTCCCTATACCTACATAATATTTACATTCCCTGTGATGACAATAAAAATGATAAAAAATATAAAATTAAAGGGACAGTGCCAAAATAAAAAAAAACAAAGTAAATAATTGTAAAAAAAAATTAAGCAGCCCAGTCTTCCCCGTGCTCGCACGCAAATGGGAACACATGCATCGGTCCCACGTTGGTATGTAAACAGAGATTGCACCATGCCTGTGAGGCATCACTACAAACGTCAGATCAAGGGCATGCACAATTTTAAAGCATGACATGTTTGACATCTATTTACTTGGCGTAACATCATATTTTATATTTCTTCAAATAATTTGGTATTATATTCTATTTTAGTGCATTAAAATTGCAAAAAGTGTATTTTTTCCAAAAAATGTTGTGTATGAAAAACTGCTGTGCAAGTACCATGTGACATAAAAAATTGCACCACCTACAATATTTTTCTCTAGAGCCTCTGCTTTAAACATACTGTATAATGTTTTGGGGATCAAAGTAATTTTCTAGCAAAAATTACTGATTTTTACATGTAAACAAAAAGTGTCAGAAAAGGCTTGGTCTTCAAGTGGTTAGACGTGTGTGTGATGTGTGGTGGACAGTTTAAACACCCCCAAATGACCCTTTTTGGAAAGTAAACACCCCAAGGTATTTGCTGATAGGCATGTTGAATCAATGAAAGGTTTTCATTTTTTGCCACACGTTTTTGGAAAATTACAACTTTTTTTTTTTTCACTCAGTCACTTTAATGAGGTATTTCTCACACATGGCGTGGGTATATGTAGAATTACACCTCAAAACGCATTCTGTTACTTCTATCACCACACGTGAGAGACTTTTTGGCAGTCTAGCCATCTACAGGCCCTTAAAATTCAATGATCACCTTTTAGGCTTTCAAAGGTGTTATTTCACTTCCTGTCTAACTATCACAGTTTCCAAGGCCCTAAAATGCCAGGATAGTACAAAACACGCCACAAATTACCCTTTTTTGGGGGGTATTTGCTAAGAGGCTAGCATTTTTCAGATCTCATGTGTCACCACAAGTTTTTGGAAAATAAAGAAATAAAAACAAAAATGTATTTTTTATTTTATTTTTTCATTTTTCAAAACCTTGTGGCAAAAAAATTATGTCTGCAAAATACTCACCTTGCCTCCTATCAAATTCCTTGGAGTGTCTACTTTCCAAAAAAAGAGTCATTTGGTGGGGTGTTTGTACTATCCTGGCATTTCAGGGCCTCAAAAATGTGATGAAGCATTTTTTTTTATGGAAAGTAGAAATCGTTTTTTTTTTTTCAACATTTTTGGTCTTTTTTCATCTATATAAAAAACCCAGTGGTGATCAAATACCACCAAAAGAAATCTCTTTTGTATATGTAAATACAATATATAATTTAATTTGGGTAAAGTGCTTCATGACTGAGCAATTACCAGTTAAAATAGTGCAGTACTAAATAGCACTGGTCATCATGAAGCGAGTAAAACCTTCCAGAGCTCAAGTGGTTAAAAGAAGTTGAAAAAAGCATAAAAACAAGAAAAACAATGCAGCTATCACATCTGTAAAGAAAAAAAAAACATATATATATATTTTTTTTAATGCAAGCTGAAGCAATTTATCAACAGTGGTTCTGTTGTATTGCAAAGGCAGCTTTTTTTCTGCCTTAAATTATGTTAGAAGAAAAGTTTGAAAACATCTGTCAATATATTTTTAACAGGTGTTACTATTTAGTCCCACAATTATATCACATTGAAATAAACAACAACTGCTCTCCAAGAGTTGTAAGGCTATGAAACTACTGATGACGATAACAAGCACATATTTACCTAAGATCTTGTTGCACTAAGTTGTTTCTTGCAATGTTTTACTTTAATATTCATTGCCCCTCTTGCCCAAAATACATTTTCATCCCCTTCATAATCTTTTAAGTATAAAAATCAGTCCAACATTTTTTTTTATCTTTTTATTTAAATTTTCATAATAAAGTTACAAACATTAAAACAGAGTCAACAGTCAGCCCTACAATACACCAGAGTCCAACTATTTTTAAAGCATCAATATTAGTTGAAATCAATTTAATCTAAATAAGAACAGGTATTAAATATGATTTAGAGACATTTAAAAATAATGAAATATTGGCAACTTAAAAAATTTTTGTTATCAGGATGATAGGTCAAAAAACTAAAATCTATTTTTCTATCTAGCACTTTACATTACATTATTAATGGATATTTTGTGTAAAACATTTAGTTTCCTATATTGACACTAGATGGCACTGCAAGTGACTGCAATGCTCAAATACAGTTTATATGAATGTCTGATGAATGTTTAATGGATTTAAGTCTGAATTGATTTGTAATTCTTTTGCTATGTTTTTGTATAGAATACAGTGCACCCACTGCAACATTTCCTAGTAGAACATCACATTTATCTTTACATTCTTCTTTGGAGTGTAAACTGTGAATTTTGCATAATTTGTCATTTGGAGTTGAAAATTGACAAATGCTGCTGATGTATAATCGATACGTAGTTTGATATCAGACAAGCTGAAACCAATACTAAGTAATTGTAGAACAGATGTGATCCAGAGATTTGCGGTTAGGTGACTATTTTGCAAACGCAAATCAGGAACATAAGCATCAGAAGTAACGTCAATAGTTCACAGTGGCAAAGATCAGGAACATTAAAATAAGCAGCAGACGTAACATTCACACTGGCAAAATGTAGACATTATGAAGGTCATGAAAACACTATTATCTATAATTATATATAATATTCAAATTGGTGCAAACTATGATATGATGATCAATTAAATTCAAAGCCATTAGGGCTTTTTTGCCAAAGGAGTAATAGTTGTTCATTTTGCAAGGTGTGTGTTTACTTTACTTTACACATTTGATTTTAGTAAGTAAGATGAGCATTTTCTATGCTGATTGAACAGTCTCTATTCATATAGCAATTCAACCCCATTATGTCCACTTGCCATAGTGCATTTAATACACAAATAATTACCTTAGGCAGCCCATACATGGTGCAAATTTCTTTCCTGCAACCACGGGTTGTGGGAAAGAAATTCACACAATTCCCCCAACGTAGACAGTGCTAACTGGGCAATCCCTCCTGCTGAGCTATCTTCTTCTCCTTGCCTGGGGGCAGGAGTGGGCAGGCAAAGCCGTCTCTGCCAGGAGAAGACAGTGATTATCACTAGCATCTATAGCAGCCACTAGCAAAATCTGTAAGAAAATCCAGAAGGCTGGTTGTACCCAAGTTGATTGATTGATCAACTTGGTACATTCAGCCTGCCCATTAACAGTTCAAATCTTGTCCTGTTCCTGCTAAACCGGCTGAAATTCAAACCAGGTTTGCTGGCCTTAGTTTTACCACATCAGCCCCGGAAGGATTTACCCCCTTCCTGACCAGAGCATTTTTTGCGATTCGGCAATGCGTTGGTTTAGCAGACAATTGCGCGGTCATGCGACGTTGTACCCAAACAAAATTGACGTCCTTTTTTTCACACAAATAGAGCTTTCTATTGGTGGTATTTGATCACCTCTGGGGTTTTTATTTTTTGCGCTATAAACAAAAAAAAGAGCAACAAATTTAAAAAAAAAAAACAATATTTTTTACTTTTTGCTATAATAACTATCCCCCAAAAATATATAAAAAACTAATTTCTTTAACAGTTTAGGCCAATATGTATTCTTCTACATATTTTTGGTAAAAAAAAAAAAAAAATTGCAATAAGTGTATATTGATTGGTTTGCGCAAAAGTTATAGCATCTACAAAATAGGGGATAGATTTATGGCATTTTTATTTATTTATTTTTTGCTAGCAATGGTGGCGATATGCAATTTTTATCAGAACTGCAACATTATGGCAGACAGATCAGACACTTTTGACACTATTTTGGGACCAGTGACATTTATACAGCGACCAGAGCTACAAATAGCTACTGATTACTGTATAAATGACACTGGCAGGGAAGGTGTTAAACACTAGGGGGCGATCAAGGGTTAAGTGTGTTCTCTGGATGTGTTCTAACTGTGGGAGTAATGGGCTCACTACAACATAGAGATCACTGCTCCCGATGAAAGGGAGCAGTAGATCCCTGTCATGTTGCTAGACAGAACAGGGAAATGCCTTGTTTACATAGGCATCTCCTCTTTCTGACTCTCCTCGCCGCAATCGCAGGCCACCAGCGAACATTGAATTTGTGGGACCCGTGGGCACGCTCCCGCAGTGGGCGCACGCATGCCCCTGGCAGCACACATGCCCTTTAGGCGGCAAATTCAAAGGGACGTACTGGTACGCCCTTTTGCCTGGCCGTGCCATTCTGCTGATGTAAATCAGTGTGCGGCGGTTGGCAAGTGGTTAATTATCTGTGTCTAAGAAACTGTGTTCACAAATATCCCAGTGAACATTCAATGTGCATCACAAGAAAGAAACAGTGAAATCAATATTCATTCTGTCACATTACACTCAGGGTTACTATTAGCTATCTTTGCTTACTAGCACAAATTGTAGAGCAAAAGGCAGAAAATCATATGGTTGCAAATTTATACATAAAGTATGCATAATTCTCAAGAACAGCACTAATCCAAAATCAATACAAACATAAATAAAAAAAAACATAAATATTCAAAATACAATACATATAGCAGTGCAAATTTGCAATTCATGTAGAGACTTCTTTGTGCAAACATATTTCTTAAAACACCCAATAAAATAGCAATAAAATGTTCATACACCCAACATGTTTTCTCTAAATGACTTCAGTATACAGTAGTTGTGCACGCAGGGTGTGCCGGGTGAGCCTGGGCACACCCTAAGGTGTGTCGGGTGAGCCTGGGCACACCCTAATTTGGGGGCTGGCAACCCATTGATCTTCATCTACCCATCGATCCCGGGCATGTGACAGGTAAACTGCAATCCTTCCTAACCCTGGAACCTGGAGAGGATGGGTGGCTGGGGTGGCATTTACTGGAACTGATTTGTATTTTCCTCCTGCAGCAGCTAAAAGTAGGCTTCCGCTCCTCTCCCTCCTACTGGCATTCAGCTGTTTCTTTTCTTTCTGCTGCCCAGGCCCCCATATGCTCCTCTGGTCCCCCCCTTCCCTGTTTTGTTTCAGGATGGAGAATGGAAGAGGGGCCAGTACATATGGCATTTACTGGGCCTTTCCTTTTCTGAATGAACACAGTGAGTGATTGGTACGAATTACCCCTGTGTCCATTCATTTCTGATGCATAGTAAACTATGTTTACTATGCTTTAGTTTGTGAATGAACAGGACGCCGCTTAACATTTCCCATTTAATCACTGTCCAGTGCAGCTGAGGTTGCAGAGAAAGGAACTGGATAATCTGTCCTCAAGTGAGACAACAGGGTTCTGTTTAGACCTCTGATATTTCATCAAAGAGTCCCCAATGGGGTTCCTAAAAAAAATAAAAAAAAAATAAAAACATAATAATAAATAATAATAAAAAAAAAACGAAATTATAAAAAATGATAAAAAAATTAAATTAAAATTAAAATAAAAAAAAAAAACAATGACATTGCCTACTGCCCTAATGATACCAATCTCTGCCCTACTGACACTATTCACTGCTCTACTGACACCAATCTCTGCCCATTTGACACCGTCCACTGTCCTACTAACACCATACACTACTCTACTGACTACACCATCCACTCTCTTATTGACACCAACCTCTGCCCTACTTACATGTCCACTGCTTTACTGACATTCTCCACTGCTTTGCTGACACTGTATACATGCATATGTGCTTGAGCTGTGGGGTGCACACACTAATGCAATAGGCTGTGCACTCCCATGGACTTTATCGGGAGTACTAGACTTCCATGATGCTCCACACACAAAAAAATACTCCCATAAACCCTTTAAAGAGGAAGTAAACCCTGATGGATTTTACTTCCTCTTTTTCTCCCTGCAAAGCCTGCAAATTAAAAGCATAATGGGCTAGTATGCATCGCATACTAGCCCATTATGTGACACTTACCTGCAAACTAATCCATCTCTGTCCCCTGTGTAGGCTGCGTCCATCTTCGCCCCTCTTCCTTCCAGGAGCCGCGGACTCCGGCTCTGTGACTGGCCGGAGCTGCGTGACATCACTCCCGCGCATGCATGCCGGAGCCGTCAGTAACGGCACACACTGGGGGCAGAAACGGCATGGAGGTCCGTTTCTTCACAGCACATGCGCTGATTACATCATTGGTGCACTACAAGTGAAATATCTACAAAACAGCGCACGTTTAGGAGATATTTCCACTACCTATAGGTAAGCTTTATTCTAGGCTTGCCTATAGTTAAAAGTCATTAGGGAGGGTTTACAACCACCTTAAGTGCAGATGAGGCTAATCACACTCCCTGTCCATGTAAAAAAGCAGCAATTAACCATGATCATATTACATACACTGTTATGCTTGCATTCTTTTCTGCTAGGACAAGATGCTTAATTTTAATGCCAGGCAGTACAATTCCAAATTGTTTTGAAGCCAAACAAAAAAAGATAAGAAAAAAATGAATGCAAATTCCATTAACACTACAGTACAAACACCTGACATCTGTTAAACATATAAATAGTTAGGAAAAAATAATAATTCAGGCTTGCATCAATGTGAAAACCTTTAGGGTACACTGTGTCCCAAAAACATATCTATTTGGTTTAATTTTTTCTTGCCCCATATTGGACCACAAAAATAAAAAAAAATGTAATCCCTTCTTTATTGCACTTGCTTGAAGTGCTTTGATAACTATGTTTATCTAAACTCTCCTCTATATTATGGATATGTTCTCCTATTCTCTTTGATAGTTTCCTAGTAGAGTTACAAGGACACTCCAGCATGTAGGTCATAGGTGTTGTATCAAATAAAATAAACAAGTTGTTCTCGCTTCCTAGAATCACCCCCCCCCCCCCCGTTCTACACAAGATATACTGTATTTTCTACATGTGAAAAAAAATTTCTATCTAAAAAAAGTCACCGTTTCCTCCAAGGTATTAATCACATTCAGTTCTGTATTCAACCTCACTGGTGCAGCCCTACTTTGGCAATATTGAGCCCAGTACTTTGTCCCTCAGTATAACTAGCCAATGTCTTTCCAGAATCCCCTATATTTGCTTATAATGGATGCTAAAGTCAGTAAGACATGCAAATTCATCATGGTCATAGGCAGCCCTTCAAATATCATCCGCTAACAAAACCCTACTGTCCAAATTAGCAACCTTCTGTCTGATTTTTATACCCTTTTTTGTAAATATATCATATTGAAATATCTGTCCATGTTTTAAAATCTTATATATTATCTCAATTTTTTTCTAATTCTAGTCATCTGTTCCTTAGGTATGTTCATAATCCACCTTGGAATGAGGCAGTTGGAAATAGGGATACAGCTGTTCCTGTCTGTATCCTTAAAAGAGAAGTACAGAGCTGGTCCAGGCTCGGGCACAATCACGACAATAAAGTCGGGATCAGCCCACATGCCTGGACCAGCACTCAGCTTAGCCTCTCAGCGAGCTGCTGAGAGCCTGAATGGGTGAACCAGCCACTCACACCTCCTCCACAGCTCATCACGCTTGTGAGCAAAAAGGGGGGGGAGCAGAGCAGACAGCGGTAACTGACCGTCACCAACTCTCTGCTCAGGGAGCCCTTAGAACGGATTGATTGGCAGTGTTTGATTGGGTTTTCAGTGTTATAGGGCGTACACACGGTCGGACTTTGTTCGGACATTCCGACAACAAAATCCTAGGATTTTTTCCGACGGATGTTGACTCAAACTTGTCTTGCATACACACGGTCACACAAAGTTGTCGGAAAATCCGATCGTTCTAAACGCGGTGACGTAAAACACATACGTTGGGACTATAAACGGGGCAGTGGCCAATAGCTTTCATCTCTTTATTTATTCTGAGCATGCGTGGCACTTTGTGCGTCGGATTTGTGTACACACGATCGGAATTTCCGACAACGGATTTTGTTGTCGGAAAATTTTATCTCCTGCTCTCCAACATTGTGTGTCAGAAAATCGGATGGAAAATGTCCGATGGAGCCCACACACGGTCGGAATTTCCGACAACACGCTCCGATCAGACATTTTCCATAGGAAAATCCGACTGTGTGTACGGGGCATTAGAGCCAAAGGGGCAGATGCAGCATCGGATCAACCAAGGTAAGTATGATTCTGAAAAAAAAAAAAGCCCATACTTCTTTTTTATAATTCATACATATCCTGCCATAATCTTTATAGATTACTAAATCCAGGAAACTAATGGTCTTTTGATCCCACGTACCAGAAAAATGAATACAATGTATTATAAAATAATATAAAATAAATATTTTTATTTAACTATTCCTAAAAACTTTTTTTATGGAATCTGGTGTACCTTTCCAAATAATGAAAATGATATCCACAACCCTCTATAAAAATGTTATTGGACCAATGTTCTAAACGCACTAATTTTGCCACTTTTCTACTAATATATCGGCCTCACTGGAGGCAAACTTAGTTCTCATCTCCACTTCCCTAGTTTGTAAGTAAAAGTTAATGTAATACCTAATGTTGTAAAGTGCTGCACAAACTGTTGGCGCTATATAAATGCTGTATAATAATAATAATATTAATACCATAATAAATATGGGAGCTAGAAAACTTAAACAAATGAATTAAAAGTCTATTTGTTCTAGCTCAGATACCTCATTTAAAAAACAATTAATTCACTCCATCCAAAGTCTCTGGTTGTCTTATGTTGGTATAAAAGGAATTTACGTCTACTGCATGGTCAAAAACAATAAACCCCTCATAGAAAATATTATATGACAATGACAAAACTTGTACATAGCCCTAAGGGATGCAGATAAGAATAAATGTACTCACTCATCTTGCAGAAAGCAAGCCTATACCACCCTTATGTGACTGGGCATCCTGGAGGAAGAACCCCTGGACACTGTCACAGGGATGGGGGTAATATTTAAAAAAAAAATCTAAAAACCGATTTGAAATTTGTTGCCGATTAAAAATAGACTCGTGGTAAGACTACTATGTCAATTCTAACAAACTGGAACATTGTTCCTCTTCAGTATAGGTTCTAGAATTGTATAAAATATTTTTTTAATATTAAATTTATCTTTACATTTTTGTAGATCATTACACTATAGGTGTAAAATTAGTTCTTTCTGAAAAAGTTCTTTCTTAAGGGCATATTTCAATCCTAAGTCTAGAACCTTAGGTTACTCAAGTTAATGTACTACTGTTGTCAGGTGTGTATAACGCTCCTGTTCAACGGTAGTGTTGGGCAAATGGTTCGGCCCGAGCATGAGTTTGGACCGAACTTGGCTGTTTGTCCAGTTCAGCGAACACCCAAATTTGCAAGGCTTTTGGCAGGTGTTTGCTCTCCCCCCCCCCCCCAAGCTCCCTGCAATGCACTGCATGCTGCACAGTGCAATATAAGCCCTGATTGGGCAAAGCTTTGGGAAAATCTAGGCAAATTCAGCCTGGCAGATTGGGAAAGGGACGCTCGCTCATCCTCCCCCTCCTGAACCATGCCAGGTCACATACCTTCAACATTGGGGGTGATTTGGGGCAGGGGGCTCTCTAATATGTTCAATTTATTTGTCTTCTTGCTAAGAAATGAGTTATGAAACACATATTGTTTTCCAAAAATTCATCTTTTTAAAGTTAAAGGCAATCTCTAAAAACATATTGCATAGGGAAAATCTGGCTGCTGAACTTCACAAAAGCACACAAACCAAAAAGTTTCTCAAGTAGCGGAAGTGCTTTATTACACATGCTTTTATGAAGCCAGAAAGCAGTCATTAAGAGTTTTTTCAGGTACATACAATGGTACATATTGGAGGATCTTAAAAGTACCTGAGTATCTCTAAATTACTTCCAAGACACCATGAAGCTTTATTTCACTTGCCTATGGCACAATAAAATAACCATCCAATTTCCCCTTTTTAACTGACTGTACAGGATAAAAGAGCCAAAATAATTATGTTCTTCTACCAATTGTTTTGCCTTTTGAGCAAAGTTTTCACTATTCTTCTTTTCAATACACAGAAATACACTCAAGGGCAATGACACTTGTTATGTAATCATATGACCTATGACTTCACCATTTACCAAGTAGCTTCATAAATGTTCCCTGAGTTATTCAACATTTCTTTGTAGTTGATGTAACCTAGGTATTCTCTCCCTTTACAGAAATATTTTATTTTCATGTAACTTTTTTTACTAAATGACCTTAATGAAATGTATTGAAAACATACATTTGCTAATCACTGTGACAATACTACTGTAACAATATTAGGTTACATCCCTGTACAACACATCTCCTCAGGCATAAAGCTACTTACAGATTTCAGTGAATGGTTTCCTGGAATGGTTTCAGAAACTTTATGGAATCTATATAGGGTGTGTGAAAGCATGACCTTGATTCTTGTCAGATGTATTTTTATGAACAAAAATATATTTTTCTAGAACACGCAATGCCAACCGTTTTAAACTTATGCACTGTAATGTGAATACACACAAGAGTGTAATGGTTCTTTAGAGAAAAACGTTATACTGTTATGGAGTTTTACATTTGAGTATCCTCAAGCATGCTGTAAGATATACAGTATATTCCCAGAAAACTGTGACGTGCACTGGGGCCCTCCCCTTTCTCAGACTTGGGGGATGGGCAGACGCTCATTGTGCGTCGATGCCACGCCCATACTCCATGCCTTTGATGTCAATATTGACACCATGGACCAACATTGTATATCCATCTGCATGCGTTTTGAGGGAGGATTGTGGTGTCCAGTGCCGGGCGTCAATGGTCGTTTGAAAACTGGCCCCACATTCCCATCAGCATGCAGAGTGATGTGGGTGGGGCCTTGTGGCAATGTGGTGGGTATTTATTCCACATCCCTATGAAGCACACACTCAGTTTGCTCCTTGCACCCTGATGACAATATGCACATCTCTGACTATGCTTTTCACTTCATTCCAAGGGTAACATTTGGCTTTTTATTTTTATATTTTTTTGTGCTATCTTTGATTCTATCACCCATTCTATGGTGTGTCACTCACCTGTTTCTACTTTACACTCACCATCTGGTCTCTGTTTATCTCCCCTTTGGTAATGGCCCCAATTATGTATTGTGTAGTCATTTTGCTGATACACTTTATTTACAATTTTTTGACCAAAGCCCTATGGACCCCTACGACCACTTATTACAACCACAGTTACTTATTGGAGATGACATCTCTATTGATGCTCACTCCTTGTTTTCTGTTCACCGCTGTACTGCCGCAGTCACCACCACCCACCTTCGTTTCCAGGGATGATGTTCCCATAGTGCCTTCAGCTACTAATACTACCCATGTTGTTGAATACTGTAGCTTACTTATAGGTAAGAGTGTTGGGACTAAGTTGTGGTTCCCCCTCTTCCTGTTATTTTAGTTACTTTATTTTTTGGCATTTATATTTTATTACAGACATACCTATATCGCATTTGGTCCTGATGAGTGGAAGTTATCCACAAAACGTGTGTAGAGGTTTTTATTGATGTATTGTCACAGCTACCATGCATCTACTATGAGACTACCTTGAAGAAATTTGAATCAATTTTACATTATCATGTGTGCAATTAGTCATGTCTAAATGCAATTTTGGGCTACATTTAATACATTTTAATATAGATATTATTTACTATGTAGGAACACTTATGTGTATGTATACATTTATATGTACCGTATTTATCGGCGTATAACATGCACTTTTCCCCCTTAAAATCAGGGGAAAAACGTGTGTTATACGCCTAACAACTGCCTCGGAGGGGAAAGAGGGAACGAGCGCTGCCGAAATAGACAGAGCCAAATCTCCTGTGTACTCGGCTCTGCTCGCAGGCATGCCCAGTCCCGCCCAGTCCCGCCTCCTAGCATTGATGTCCCACCATTGGACCGTTGTTATGTCCATCATAAGAGCCAGGCCAAGGGGCAGGACTGGGCGGGACTGCAAGCCGAGCTGCGTACATAGGAGATTCAGCTCTATTTATTTCGGCAATAACAAGGTTGCAGATGCACACTGATCATGCCGCGAAGAGGGGCAAGACTGCAGACGGGGCACTGATCATGCTGCAATGATGGGCAAGGCTGCAGATGGGCACTGATCATGCTGCAATGATGGGCAAGGCTGCAGATGGGCACTGATCAGACTGCAATGATTGGCAAGGCTGCAGATGGGCACTGATCAGACTGCAATGATGGGCAAGGCTGCAGATGGGCACTGATAATGCTGCAATGATGGGCAAGGCTGCAGCTGGGCACTGATCAGACTGCAATGATTGGCAAGGCTGAAGATGGGCACTGATCATGCTGCAATAATGGGCAAGGCTGCAGCTGTGCACTGGTCAGTCTGCAATGATGGACAAGGCTGCAATGATGGGGAATGATCAGACTGCAATGATGGGCAATGGCGAGGCTGCAGATGGGCACTGATAAGGCTGCATTGATGGGCACTGACCCTTATTTTAACTCTCTTTTCTTCATCCCTCTGCTCCACCCCACAATCTTTACATATCACCCTCACTTCTCCCCTCCCCCTATTATTGCACTCATCACCTCTTTCTAACTCTAAGCCCACTTGCTAACATACCCCCAGGATACTGAAGCATGTCCCCTCATACAAATCATATTCTCATATTACCTCCCTCACTCTTCTGCTTCTCCTAATCGCTAGAGATATTTCCCCAAACCCTGGGCCACCCTTATTTAACTGTGGCCAACACACCCATCACCCTACACCCTCTGGCAGTAGTTGCAATCTACACAATTTAGTCTCCATTCCTCTTCTTGCCAACACCAGCCTCCATCTCTCCTGCGCCCTCTGGAACGCCCGCTCTGTCTGCAACAAACTCACTGCTGTTCATGACCTCTTTGTCACTTATTCCTTTAATCTACTTGCTCTCACCAAAACCTGGCTCCACGAATATGACACCTCTTCTCCTGCTTCCCTCTCCCAGGGTGGCCTTCATTGGACTCACTCCCCCAGGCCTAATGGACGCAAGGGAGGTGGAGTGGGATTCCTCCTATCCCCCAGAGCACCTTCCAGGTTATTCACCCTCCTCCCTCTTTTTCACTCTGATCATTCGAAGCCCACTGTATACGTCTATTCTCTCCAACTTCCCTAAGAATTGCTGTGATCTACCGGCCCCCTGGACCATTATCGACTTTCCTTGATGAGTTTTCTGCCTGGCTACCCTACTTTCTCTCTTCGGATATTCCCACAATCCTTCTCAGTGATTTCAACATCCCTGCTAATACAAACACTCCTGCTACTTCTAAACTTCTTAGTCTAACCTCTTCATTTGACCTGAAGCAATGGGTACAGGCTTCTACTCACTCTGATGGCAACACCCTTGACCTTGTATTCTCTTACCTATGCACTCCATGCAACTTCTCAAACAATCCTTTTCCTCTCTCCGATCACCACCTTATTAGTTTCTCTTTCCCCCTGTCTTCCACCACCTTTCCCTCCAATCGCCTAACCATCACCCGTAGAAACTTTCACAACTTCAACTCCTCTCTCCTCTATTCTGCTACTGACCACCTCTATGACAAAATCTCTCCCCTGTCCTGCCCCAACCAAGCCATGTCCTTCTACAATAAATCTCTGTCCTCCACCCTGGACAAGCTCGCTCCCCTCACTACACGCAGAATCAGGCCTCGACCCCTACAACCTTGGCAAACAGATGACACTAAAATTCTTAAAAAATGTAGTAGCGCTCTTGAGCATCTGTGGCACAAGACTAAGACTCTCAAAGACTTCAACCAATACAAATCTGCCTTTCAAAAATACTATTCTTTCCTCCACACTGCCAAGCAAACCTATTTTACAACTCTTATTAACACCTTCTCATCCAATCCCCGTAAACTCTTCTCTACCTTCAACTCTCTACTTTGTCCTCCACCGCCTCCCCCCACTGACTTACCCACTGCCCAGGAAATCGCTAATCAAAAACAAGATTGATACAATCCGTGATGAAATCTCCACTCTACAGGTATCTCCCCCAGCTAAGACCCCATGTCAACAGGTACAACTGACACTCCCCCTATTCAAATCTGCTACTCCAGACGAAGTTGCTAAACTCCTTTCTATCGCCCACCTAATCACCTGTCCCCTGGACCCTATTCCCTCTCAAATGCAACGGTCACCCTCTGACCCCATCCTACACTCTCTAACCCACATCTTCAATCTCTCCCTCACCTCTGGCATCTTCCCCGATGCTCTAAAACATGCACTGGTCACTCCCATACTCAAAAAGCCGTCCTTGGACCCTACCAATCTTAACAACCTACGCCCTATCTCCTTGCTCCCCTTTTCCTCTAAACTTCTTGAACGCCTGGTTTACAACCAACTGAGTGACCACCTCATTAAAAACAACCTTCTTGATCCCCTTCAATCTGGATTTCGCCCTCAACAGTCCACAGAAACTGCTCTTTTAAAACTCACAAATGACCTACTAACTGCAAAAACCAATGGACACTATTCTGTACTCCTACTTCTGGATCTTTCAGCTGCCTTTGACACGGTTGACCACCCCCTCCTCCTCAAAAAACTTTACTCCCTCGGTCTCCGTGACTGTGCTCTTCAGTGGCTCTCATCCTACCTATCCCAATGCACCTTCAGTGTCACTTACAATTCTACTTCCTCCACTCCTCTTCCCTTCTCTGTCGGGGTCCCCCAAGGTTCTGTTCTTGGACCTCTTTTATTTTCAATCTACACCTCTTCCCTGGGTCAGCTGATAGCCTCTCACGGCTTTCAATATCATTTCTATGCTGATGACACACAAATCTATCTCTCCACCCCTCAACTCACTCCATCAGTCTCCTCACCCATCACTAACTTACTAACCGACATATCTGTATGGATGTCACACCGCTTACTCAAACTCAACTTGTCCAAAACCGAGCTTATAATATTTCCTCCCCCACGTGCCTCTTCCCCTGATTTCTCTGTGAAGAGCAATGGCAAAACCATCCACCCGTCCCCACATGTCAGGGTGCTAGGTGTTATCCTGGATTCTGAACTCTCCTTTCAGCCCCACATCCAATCACTTTCCAAAGCTTGCCGCCTCAACCTCCACAACATCTCTAAACTACGTCCCTTTCTAACCAGTGAAACCACAAAGCTCCTGATTCACTCCCTGGTTATCTCTCGCCTCGACTACTGCAACTCACTCCTCATTGGCTTACCTTTAAATAGACTGTCCCCCCTTCAGTCCATCATGAATGCGGCTGCCAGACTCATCCACCTTACAAACCGCTCAGTGCCTGCTACCCCTCTCTGCCAATCCCTCCATTGGCTACCACTCGCCCAACGAATTAACTTCAAAATACTAACAATAAGTTACAAAGCCATCCACAACTGTGCCCCCAGCTACATCACTAACCTAGTCTCAAAATACCAATCTAATCACCATCTCTGTTCCTCCCAAGATCTCCTGCTCTCTAGCTCCCTCATCACCTCCTCCCATATCCGCCTCCAGGACTTCTCCCGAGCCTCGCCCATCCTCTGGAACGCCCTACCCCAATCTGTCAGACTGTCTCCAAATTTATCCACTTTTAGGCGATCCCTGAAAACTTTTCTCTTCAGAGAAGCCTATCCTGCCTCCATCTAACAACTGCACTATTTTCTCCATTAGCTCATCCCCCACAGCTATTACCCTTTGTATAACTTGACCCTCCCTCCTAGATTGTAAGCTCTAACGAGCAGGGCCCTTTGATTCCTCCTGTATTGAATTGTATTGTACTTGTACTGTCTGCCCTAATGTTGTAAAGCGCTGCGAAAACTGTCGGCGCTATATAAATCCTGTATAATAATAATAATATTTTGCTTCAAAATTCTTTATTTAAAATGTAAGTTTTTTTTTCCTGAAACTTCCCTCTTAAAATTAAAGTACGTGTTATACAGTAGGTGACCGCGATATTGTGTCAATCTCGCCGTATTTCTCGGCGAGATTTGACACCTGCGAGCCCCGTCGCAGGAGTCAGCGCCGAGATGGCTCACTCATCGGGAAAGGAAAACTTTGTTTTCCTTCCGCGATGAGTGACAGGCAGTGCTGACAGCTGTCTGGTATGAATCCTGAGGCGGGAATACCGCGCCAAATTTTAAATGAAAAAACCGGCGTGGGTTCCCCCCCCTAGGATCATACCAGGCCCTTAGGTCTGGCATGGATTGTAAGGGGAACCCCCTATGCCGAAAAATCGTCGTGTGGGTCCCCCGCCAAATCCATACCAGACCCTTATCCGAGCATGCAGCCCGGCCGGCCAGGAAAGGGAGTGGGGACGAGCGAGCACCCCCCCTCCTGAGCCGTACCAGGCCGCATGCCCTCAACATGGGGGGGTGGGTGCCTTGGGGGAGGGGGGCACCCTGCGGAAGACCTGTGTAGTGTGTTTTTTTTATATTGACACTTTTCCCTAGGTGAATGGGTAGGGGTACCATGTACCCCATACTCATTCACACAGGGTGGGGGGCCGGGATCTGGGGGCCCCCTTATTAAAGGGGGCTCCCAGATTCCGATAAGCCCCCCGCCCGCAGACCCCGACAACCAACGGCCAGGGTTGTCAGGAAGAGGCCCTTGTCCTCATCAACATGGGGACAAGGTGCTTTGGGGTGGGGGGCCCCCGCAGGGTGCCCCCCTCCCCCAAGGCACCCACCCCCGCATGTTGAGGGCATGCGGCCTGGTACGGCTCAGGAGGGGGGGCGCTCGCTCGTCCCCACCCCCTTTCCTGGCCGGCCGGGCTGCATGCTCGGATAAGGGTCTGGTATGGATTTGGGGGGGACCCCCATGCCGATTTTTCGGAGTAGGGGGTTCCCCTTACAATCCATGCCAGACCTAAGGGCCTGGTATGATCCTGGGGGGAACCCACGCCGTTTTTTTCATTTAAAATTTGGCGCGGTATTCCCGCCTCAGGATTCATACCAGACAGCTGTCAGCACTGCCTGTCACTCATCGCGGAAGGAAAACAAAGTTTTCCTCTCCCAATGAGTGAGCCAGCGCGACATGCACAGTACCCTGTCGCCGAGAAACACAATCTCGCGGTCAGGTACTCTACGCCTGTGAGTGTTATATGCTGATAAATACATTATGTTTATTATGTTATTTGTTACATGTTATTTACTGTCCCACATGCATCCATGTGCACCATGTAATAGTATCTACTAATTGATTCATTTGGTTCTGGTGTTGTGCTTCATATAAAGTCCCACCATCCCCCCATTCCCCTCCCCCCTTTTTTTTATATGATTCAGGGATGGAGACATATGAACTCTGTAGCAGTCGTTGTCTCATATAAAGTCCCAACAATTTTATTTAATGAATACAGTATAAAATCCCTAACTGCAAATACTGTACTATCAAAAAAAAAATAAAGGATTTATTTTATTTGGAGTGTGATTTCTTATCAAATACCTTTTTTTTAGTGTATGGGTTTTCTGCAAAAGAATATGGTAAAAGATATGAGAGATTGCTTCTAATGGATTTATTGAAAAAAGGATATATATGTTTGATTTGTAGAGTGTAAAAGACATGTAGAGAGTCATTTTATTGGAACATGCTGTGTGGTGCCAGAGATTTTAAACCATCCTTCATTGTAGGATAGGAATAATTTATCCTTCAAGGATCTGGAGTCATAAGGCCTGGTATTTAGAATTGATCTATTGGGAGGATTAATCCCATTTTGATTGAATCCTTTTACTATACACATCTGTCCTGCTAATACAATATTTGACATATTCAAAATGTATTCAGTCATTTGGGAGGATATGCTTAATAAAAGTGCAAAATGAGAGAAGCCTGTTCTTTAAAGATAACCTATAAAAATAATTATTCAGCATTCTATACAAATTAAAAGATTTATATGTGAAGAAATGTATGACCTGGTAAAATGTTGTATTCTTTAGGAAATATTTGAAAGATAATAGATACCCACAAGGACAAAGAATACAAATATTTCCAAAAATCTGAGAAAAAAATCTAAGATTTCTATGAAATTTGGAAGAAAATCTACATCAACAATGTTGATGATGCAAATGTTACTGTAATTTTATTAGCAACAGTTTCTAATAGTAAATAGGGAAATAGAGACTGTCCTCAAGTCATTAGCTCCTATGAAAGGCCATGTAATATTTTTGCAAAAAAAGAAAGGACATATGTAATTTTATTGAGAGCTTAAATTAGGAAATCCTGGTTGGAAATAATTTAAAACTAGAGAGAAACAGATTTGCATATGTTTCTAGAAACATATAAATGGAACTCCCCAAATTATCAAAACAGAAGAATTAGGAAAAATGGGAAAGGATACCCTAAATATGAAGACAATAGTTTTTTTTAATCAGATACTGAGCAAGCAAGGGCACATTTAATAAGAAAAATTTGGTTCTTGGGGAGAAGTTGGATCACACATTAGGTGAAGAAGCACATAAGTAGAGTGAATCACACACACAGGATCATTTTTAATTATGCGTAATGGATTTTGACACAGGTGAGTTTATTTGATGGCACAATGAAGAGATGGAATACAGGGAGGGAGTTGTGGGCATCACACACAGACAGGACATGTGGGTGGATACTCCACAGATAGTACCCAATCCTAAAATATATGGCATGGATCAATACTTGGTGAGGAGCAAGGGGAAGTAGATCTTAAGATAGTCAATCTGTCTACATGCGCCCTCTCTTTCAGTCAGGAGCAAATAATTTTTAAAGGACTCACATTTTGCCCCACTATGATAGGGTACCAATCTGAGGCAGATCTATGGGATGAGGGACATGTGGACATTTAGGAGAAGGAGTTCTTACAAGTTGCTTTAATCTAATTATGAGGTTAGTGCTATTGGGACCTGTCCCAGCCATGACTAAGGACTAACGTACGAAACGCATTGGCCGTTTTACTACTTTTTACATGTATTTAATAAAAAGATACCATTTGGGATGTCATCCTGAGTGCCGACCATCCCTTTCCTTATTCTATTGGGACTTGTACCTTTGATGACCAGACATAGCTCACCAAATTGGTGCAGGGGAAAACTGCTTTGTGAGGGCAGTAAGATGGGGGATCAGAGTCCTGCATACTTTGAAAGTTGAGAAGAATAATGTTACTAAATATGAATGTGAGACTTTAGATGATCTCCAAAATAATGTTGTGATTAGGATTAAAACATCAGACAAAGGGGAATGTAGTGATTATGAACAAAGGGGGTTATGTTAAATGTAAATCGTGTTTGGTACCTTGCAATCTCTGATGGTAATTTTAAATCTGTTAACAAAGTTAGCATAAGAAGGAAACATTATAGCCCAAAAGAGAGTAGAATTTCTTAAGGTACATCATCTAAAGTTGTCCATGTTTTATGCCCTGCCTACAGTTAAAAAGTCAGTCAGGGTCCCAACTGTGAGGCCCATTATATCCAAAAAGGGGTCCCTAACTGGGGAAGTGCATGAATATATGTACATTGTACTTTGAAACCTTTTGTTTTGTATCTCCTCCTATATGTAAGGAACTCAACATGCCTTCTCACCCTTTGCAACAGTGCCACAGTTCCTCCAAACAGCATGCTGCTCACCTTGGACATGGAGGTCCTTCATTCTTCTTTTCAACATAACCTTGGGTTGAAAATTATAAAAAAAAAAAAAAAAAAAAAAAACATAGAAAATGTTTCCCAGAATTTTTGAAAATATTCTTAGATGAATGAGAGGGACATGCTTGAGGACAGGAACTCATTGGTGTGCCAGTCCAGGAGATTGGCCTGGTACAGGTACATTGACAATGTATTAATCCTATGGTCTAGTACAATTGAGGAAGTAATATACTGTATACATAGGCCTAAGAGCATAGAGGTTTAACAGAAATGGTCAACCATCATATTATGTTGCAAAAAATCACATATATCAAAGTGTGAAGATAAGCAACTCTCCTTAGTAATCCAAAACCTCAACAATAAGAGGCATTGTAACACATTTATGCAAAAGTTCTGATCATATTGTAAAGACATGAAACAGGAAAACACTATAGATGATGTATATCCCCCTCCCTCACACTGCAGACCCCCATGGTTAAGGCCACTAGGGCCTCAGGTTGGTACAGGTGATAAGCAGCGAGAGGATCTATAATCATATGTAGGCTGGCCGGGGTTGTTACCAATTATGTGGGCGTATTCTGCTGTGGATTGAAAATGTGTCCAGCAGGACCAACACGTGACGAATTTGGTGTCGCTGTAGATAGCAATGAGTTCCTCCATCTCAGCAATTGTGTTAATTCTCTGGAACCATTCGTGAACAGATGGGGCTCGAGTTATGCCCCAGAGGACAGGAGTGCAGAGCTTTGCTGCATTTAGCATGAGCATGGCCATAGATTTGAGATAAAACTAGAAAGAGTAGTGTGGTGTGGGAAAAAAGTCTAGAACATAGGAAGAAACTTGCATGATTAGCCAATGAAATTTAGTCCAGAACTTTTGGAGAATGGGGCATGTCCACCATATGTGCAATAGTGAGTCTGGTTCCACTCCACATTGCCAGCATAGGATAGGCTCAGATGGTGAGAAATTATAAATAACTGTAGGGGCTCTGTGCAGAGTGTTAGGACTTTATATCTATTTTCTTGGACTGTCACGTTCACTGAGCCTTTATGGATGCAAGTATAGATGTGTTCCCATTGTTTGTCCCTGAGGTCCAAGGAGAGCTCTGTTTCCCAAGATTGGCAGATCTTATCTGCCTTCGCAGAGTGTGTAGTTTAAAGAAGAGCGTAGAAAGTAGAAACAAAATTCTGTTGTGATGTGCATCTAGAACATATTGATTAAGAGAGTCTGGTGTCGAGACCAGACTTCCGATTAGTTTGATTTACGAAAGAAGTGTTGTAACTAAAGGTATATCCCAAATAAATTATTGGTCTGTCATATAGGAGACTCATAAATGTACCTTTATGAAAGAAATGATTGGCTAGGACTTGTTTATTTGGCCAGGTCCCCACAAGAAATTTCATAAGCATCCCTGAGGGAAGTCAGGGATTAACAAAGTCAATCATAAGTCAGCATAAGAAGGAAACATTATAGCCCAAAAGAGAGTAGAATTTCTTAAGGTACATCATCTAAAGTTGTCCATGTTTTATGCCCTGCCTACAGTTCAAAAGTCAGTCAGGGTCCCAACGGTGAGGCCCATTATATCCAAAAAGGGTGCCCTAACTGGGGAAGTGCATGAATATATGTACATGGAAGTCAGGGTTAAAGCAGGGGGCCCAGTGTGGCAGAGAGTTTGTTCTTTGTGTATGTATCTTTAAAGCAATGTAAGGTAGGGTCTATGAGGGCCTGGCTTCCAGTTAATATGACGTCCTCCTATTTTTGATGCGCATGCGCGACCTCGGGTTCACCCGATGCAGCGATCGATAGTGAGCTGTGTTCCTCACAGCCAATCATGATGTAAACACACTTGCCGATTATCGGCATTCCTTTCCTCATGCTGTCACAGTGTGAGGAGAGGCAGAGCCGGTAACTGGCAAATGTGAAAGGAAACACCTACACTGATAATCAGGGCACTGATCATTAGTGTCCTGATTATCAGTGCAGCCCCAACAGTGCCCATCAGTGCTGCCTCTCAGTGCCCAGTGTTGCCTATCAGTGCCTATCAGTGCTGCCAATCAATGTCCATCAGTGCTGCCAATCAATGTCCATCAGTGCTGCCAACCAATGCCCATCGATGCCACCTATCAGTGCCTCCTCATCAGTGCTCCCTATCAGTGTCCATCAGTTCTGCCCATCAGTGCCACCTATCAGTGCCACCTTATCAGTGCCCACCAGTGCCACCTCATTAGTGCCCATCAGTGCTGCTCATCAGTGGCAACCTAATCAGTTCAGTCTATCAGTGCCCATCAGTGCAGCCTCATCAACGCACATCAGTAAAGAAGAAAATATACCTGTTTGCAAAATGTTGTAACATAAACTAAGAAAACTTTTTTTTTTCAAAATGGTTGGTCTTTTTTGTTTGTTTGGAAAAAATAAAAATCTCAGTGGCGATTAAACACCACCAAAGAAAGCTCTATTTGTGTGAAAAAATTGATAAAAAATGTATATAAGTACAGTGCTGCATGACCGCGTTTTCAGCGTGACAGCACTGAAAGCTGAAAATTTGTCTGGACAGGAAGGGGGTAAAATTGGCTAGTAGTAAAGTGGTTAAAGCATAGGATTTAATAAAATTAATTTTAAGATTGGATAAGGTTTGAAAGTAGACAAAATCTTGCAGTAAATTTGTAAATTGCATTTTGAGGGTCCACAAGAAAAAGCAGAGTATCAGACCCTTAAAGTGATATTAACTACTTGGCGACCAGCCACCATCATTATACAGCCGCAGGTTGGTCCCCCCGTGCGCAAATCGCCATAGCTGTACAGCGACCATTTTAAGGGGTATAGGGCCGCGCGTGTGTGCCCGCAGCGCGATGAAAGACATGATGTGCGTGGCCGGCTGCCGCAATGTCCTCCGGCCACCTGCATTTGCTCCTGAGAGAGACAGAATGGGGATCGGTAAACAGACAGATCCACGTTCTGTCACGGAAGCAGAGAGAGATCTGCTGTTCCTAGTGATCAGGAACAGCAATCTCTTAACTCCCTGTCACTACACTGCCCCCACAGTTAGAAACACCTACCTAGTGAACACAACCCCTTGATCGCCCCCTAGTGTTTACCCCTTCCCTACCAGTGACATTTATACAGTAATCAGTGGCTATATTTAGCACTGATCGCTGTATAAATGTCAATGGTCCCAAAAAAGTGTCAAAAGTGTCCGATCTGTCCGCCGCAATGTCGCAGTCCCGCTAAAAATCACTGATCACCGCTATTTCTAGTAAAAAATAATAATAATAATAATAAAAATGCCATAAATCTATCCCCTATTTTGTAGATGCTATAACTTTTGTGCAAACCAATCAATATACACTTATTGCAATTTTTTTACCAAAGATATGTAGAAGAATACATATTGGTCAAAACTGATGAAGAAATTATTTTTTTTAAATTTTTTTGGATATTTATTATAGCAAAAAGTAAAAAATATTGTTTTTTTAATAATAAAATAAAATAAAACCCACAGAGGTGATCAAATACCACCAAAAGAAAGCTCTATTTATGGGACAAAAAGGAAGTCAATTTTGTTTAGGTACAGCGTCCCAATTGTCAGTTAACCACTTGCCGACCGCCTCACGCAGATATACTGTGGCAGAATGGCATAGGCAGGCAAAATCATGTACCTGTACATGATCTGCCTTCCGCGGGCGGGGGGTCCGATCGGACCCCCCCGGTGCCCGAGGCGGTCGGTTTCTGTCCGGGAGCGATGAGAGGTAAGAGGGTGGCCATCCATTCGTGGCCCCCCCTCGCGATTGCTCCCAGCCAATGAAATCCTTCCTCTGCTACTGTATAGTAAACAGCAGCAGAATAAGTAATGTCATCTCTCCTCGGCTCGGTATTTTTCGTTCCGGCGCCTAGGAGAGAAGACATCCGACTGAGTGCACAGCACACACACACACACAATAGAACAGGCCAGGCATACTTTACACCCCCCATCACCCCCAATAACCCCCTGATCACCCCCCAATCACCCCCCCGTCACACTGACACCAAGCAGTTTTTTTTCTGATTACTGCATTGGTGTCAGTTTGTGACAGTTAGTGTGGTAGGGCAGTTAGTGTTAGCCCTCTTTAGGTCTAGAGTACCCCCCTAACACCCCCTAATAAAGTTTTAACCCTTTGACCAGTGTCACTAAGCGATCATTTTTCTGATCGCTGTATTAGTGTCACTGGTGACGCTAGTTAGGGAGGTAAATATATAGGTTTGCCGTCAGCGTTTTATAGTGTCAGGGACCCCCATATACCAACTAATAAAGGTTTTAACCCCTTGATTGCACCCTAGTTAACCCTTTCACCAGTAATCACCGTGTAACTGTTACGGGTGACGCCGGTTAGTTTGTTTATTTTTTATAGTGTCAGGGGACCCGCCGTTTATTACCGAATAAAGGTTTAGCCCCCTGATTGCCCGGCGGTGATATAAGTTGGGTTTTAGGGTCAGATAGGGTCTGCGTTGCCCCAGGCAGTGTCACGTTAGCTCCAGTACCGCTAACACCCATGCACGCACCATACACCTCCCTTAGTGGTATAGTATCTGAACGGATCAATATCCGATCCGATCAGATCTATACTAGCATCTCCAGCAGTTTAGGGTTCCCAAAAACGCAGTGTTAGCGGTATCAGCCCAGATACCTGCTAGCACCTGCATTTTGCCCCTCCGCCCGGCCCAGCCCAGCCCAGCCCAGCCAAGTGCAGTATTGATCGATCACTGTCACTTACAAAACACTAAACGCATAACTGCAGCGTTCGCAGAGTCAGGTCTGATCCCTGTGATCGCTAACAGTTTTTTTGGTAGCGTCTTGGTGAACTGGCAAGCACCAGTGGCCTAGTACACCCTGGTCGTAGTCAAACCAGCACTGCAGTAACACTTGGTAATGTGGCGAGTCCCATAAGTGCAGTTCAACCTGGTGAGGTGGCAAGCAGAAATAGTGTCCCGCTGCCACCAAGAAGAAGACAAACACAGGCCCGTCGTGCCTATAATGCCCTTCCTGCTGCATTCACCAATCTTAATTGGGAACCCACCACTTCTGCAGCACCCGTACTTCCCCCATTCACATCCCCAACCAAATGCAGTCAGCTGCATGAGAGGCATTTTTTTTATGTCCTCCCGAGTACCCCTACCCAATGAACCCCCCCAAAAAAGATGTCGTGTCTACAGTAAGCGCGGATATAGGCGTGACACCCATTATTATTGTCCCTCCTGTCCTGACAATCCTGGTCTTTGCATTGGTGAATGTTTTGAACGCTACCATACACTAGTTGAGTATTAGCGTACAGCATTGCACAGACTAGGCACACTAACACAGGGTCTCCCAAGATGCCATCGCATTTTGAGAGACCCGAACCTGGAACTGGTTACAGTTACAAAAGTTACAGTTACAAAAAAAAGTGTAAAAAAAAATATATAAAATAAAAAAAAAAAAATAGTTGTCGTTTTATTGCTCTCTCTCTCTCTCTATTCTCTCTCTATTGTTCTGCTCTTTTTTACTGTATTCTGTTCTGCAATGTTTTATTTTTAATATTTTTTATCATGTTTGCTTTTCAGGTATGCAATTTTTTATACTTTACTGTTTACTGTGTTTTATTGTTAACCATTTTTTTTGTCTTCAGGTACGCCATTCAGCTGCAGCGCGGATTTATTTATCTTGACAGCAACAGCATTTGCTCCCACGATATATAAAGCCATGACTCCAGCGGAGGTGATATATGCCGAAGCATGGGGGCAACAGGGGCGGAGGAGCGATTTGCTCCTACCTTTTGCGGGAGGATGCCCCCATGCTTCGGCATATATAAATGGTGCATGTATGCCCATCATTAGAAGTGGGTGGATGAAGGGAGGTATTCTAATGGTGGGCATACCCACCGATCAATCTCTTTTTTTCATGCAGCCCACAGGCTGCATGAAAAAAAAAGATTACAATATATGCCCAACAAGGACCAGCAATGTACTGGTATGTTGCTGGACTTTGAGTGGTTATACCAGAATGATTCCTGCAGGTTTAGGTATCATCTTGGTATCATTCTTTTCAGCCAGCGGTCGGCTTTCATGTAAAAGCAATCCTAGCGGCTAATTAGCCTCTAGACTGCTTTTACAAGCAGTGGGAAGGAATGACCCCCCACCGTCTTCCGTGTTTTTCTCTGGCTCTCCTGTCCCAACAGGGAACCTGAGAATGCAGCCGGTGATTCAGCCAGCTGACCATAGAGCTGATCAGAGACCAGAGTGGCTCCAAACATCTCTATGGCCTAAGAAACCGGAAGCTACGAGCATTTCATGACTTAGATTTCGCCGGATGTAAACAGCGCCATTGCGAAATTAGGAAGGCATTTTATCACACTGATCTTGGTGTGGTCAGATGCTTTGAGGGCAGAGGAGAGATCTACGGTCTAATAGACCCCAATTTTTTCAAAAAAGAGTACCTGTCACTACCTATTGCTATCATAGGGGATATTTACATTCCCTGAGATAACAATAAAAATGATTAAAAAAAAAAATGAAAGTAACAGTTTAAAAATAAGATAAAAAATAAAAAAAATCAAGAAAAAAAAAATCACCCCTGTCCCCCCGCTCTCGCGCAAAGGAGAACGCAAGTGTTGGTGTGGTGTCAAATGTAAACAGCAATTGCACCATGCATGTGAGGTATCACCGCAAAGGTCAGATCAAGGGCAGTAATTTTAGCAGTAGACCTCCTCTTTAAATCTAAAGTGGTAACCTGTAAAGGCTTTTAAAGGCTTTTAAAAATGTATTTAGTTTGTCGCCACTGCATGTTTGTGCGCAATCTTAAAGCATGTCATGTTTGGTATCCATGTACTCGGCCTAAGATCATCTTTTTTATTCCATCAAACATTTGGGCAATATAGTGTGTTTTAGTGCATTAAAATTTAAAAAAGTGTGTTTTTTCCCCAAAAAATGTGTTTGAAAAATCGCTGCGCAAATACTGTGTGAAAAAAAATGAAACACCCACCATTTTAATCTGTAGGGCATTTGCTTTGAGAAAATATATAATGTTTGGGGGTTCAAAGTAATTTTCTTGCAAAAAAATATAATTTTTTCATGTAAACAAAAAGTGTCAGAAAGGGCTTTGTCTTCAAGTGGTTAGAAGAATCGGTGATGTGTGACATAAACTTCTAAATGTTGTACATAAAATACCAGGACAGTTCAAAACCCCCCAAATGACCCCATTTTGGAAAGTAGACACCCCAAGCTATTCACCGCCTTCAGGATTTCTAAGGGAGTACATTTTTTATTTCACTCCTCACTGCCTATCACAGTTTTGGAGGCCATGAAATGCCCAGGTGGCACAACCCCCCCCAAATGACCCCATTTTGGAAAGTAGACACCCCAAGCTATTTGCTGAGAGGCATGTCGAGTCCATGGATTATTTTATATTGTGACACAAGTTGCGGGAAAAAGACAAATTTTTTTTGTATTTATTTTTTTTGCACAAAGTTGTCACTAAATGATATATTGCTCAAACATGCCATGGGAATATGTGAAATTACACCCCAAAATACATTCTGTTGCTTCTCCTGAGTATGGGAGCCTAGCCGCATATGGGACCCTGAAAACCAAGCACTGCCTTCAGGATTTCTAAGGGCGTAAATGTTTGATTTCACTCTTCACTGCCCATCACAGTTTCAGAGGCCATGGAATGCCCAGGTGGCACAACCCCCCCTCCAAATTACCCTATTTTGGAAAGTAGACACCCCAAGCTATTTTCTGAGAGGTATAGTGAGTATTTTGCAGACCTCACTTTTTGTCACAAAGTTTTGAAAATTGAAAAAAGAAAAACATTTTTTTTTTCCTTGTCTTTCTTCATTTTCAAAAACAAATGAGAGCTGCAAAATACTCACCATGCCTCTCAGCAAATAGCTTGGGGTATCTACTTTCCAAAATGGGGTCATTTGGGGGGGGGTTGTGCCACCTGGGCATTTCATGGCCTCCAAAACTGTGATAGGCAGTGAGGAGTGAAATCAAAAATGTACTCCCTTAGAAATCCTGAAGGCGGTGATTGGTTTTCAGGGCCCCGTACGCGGCTAGGCTCCCAAAAAGTCCCACATATGTGGTATCCTCGTACTCAGGAGAAGCAGCTGAATGTATTTTGGGGTGCAATTCCACATATGCCCATGGCCTGTGTGAGCAATATATCATTTAGTGACAACTTTTTGTAAATTTTTTTTTTTTTGTCATTATTCAATCACTTGGGGCAAAAAAATTTAATATTCAATTGGCTCAACATGCCTCTCAGCAATTTCCTTGGGGTGCCTACTTTCCAGTGGTTAACCACTTCAACTCCGAAAGATTTACCCCCCTTCATGACCGTGCCATTTTTTTTACAATACAGCACTGAATTACTTTAACTGACAATTGCGCTGCAATTGGCGTGCAACATTGTACCCAAGTAAAATGTATGTACATTTTATCCCCACAAATAGAGCTTTCTTTAGGTGGTATTTGATCACCTCTGCATTTTTTATTTTTTGATGCTTTGACACTTCTTTGGGAACCAGTGACACTAATACAGTGATCAGTACTAAAATGATTAACTGTCACTGTACTAATGACACTGGCTTGGAAGGGTTAACATCAGAGGTGATCAAAGGGTTAACTGTGGACATCGGGTCCGTTAGACTCACAGCAGGAGTGAGCCACCAGAAGCGCACACCTGCGCTTAATACCCAGAATTGCAGGATCATGTGTATACAGACGTGATCCTGCGCAGCATGGCTGCCCTGTAGCTGTAAATGTGCTATAGGGTGGTCAGAAAGTGGTTGAAGTCTTAGGTTTTTTTGCTTAAAAATAACAAACATGTTATGCTTACCTGCTCTGTGCAGTGGTTTTTCACAGAGGAGCCCCCGGTCCTCTTCTTCTCGGGACCCTCGCAGGCCCTTCTGGCCCTTTCTCCTGCCAAGTGCCCCCATAGCAAGCAGCTTGCTATGGGGGTACTTGAGACGCTGCTCTGTGTGTCCTTTCAGACATGAAGCTTTGACTCGGCCCCGCCCCCTCTCTCTCCTCATTGGCTCAATTACTTTTATTGAGCCAATGGCACTCGCTGCTGTGTCTCAGTCAATCAGAAGGGAGAGTCCTGGACAGCCGAGGCTTTTGTGCAACATCGCTGGATCGAGATGGGGCTCAGGTAAGTATAGGGGGGCTGAGGGTGGCTTCTGCAGACAGAAGGTTTTAAGATTAAAAAAAAAGTATGCCTTTAGAACCACTTTAATATCAATGTTACTTTAAAGTTGACGGAGAGAGGGCTCCAAGGTTAGAATGAACAGGAATGGAGAAAGAGGGCAGTCTTGACATGAGCCATTCTGAATGGAGAAGGCATTTCACAGAAGAAAGTTAACTTTAATTTGGGCAGTAGGGTTCATGTATAACCCCATGATCTAATTATACATGTTGTCTTGGAGGCCAGTGTCCCGGAGGACTGCCACCATGTAGTCCCAGACCGCTCTGTCAAATGCCTGTATACAGGGGCTGCCCACTGAAAGCTTCCAATGCGCTTGGGAATAAGGAAGCTTGGTAAGGGGTAAGAGTTATGCTGTATGCAAGTAACATATGGGTAGAGGTTTATACTACAGGGAGAAGGATGTCAGCAATCAACAGTTCCACCTGGTGTGTCTGCAGGAAGAGTCTGTGAGGTTATACGGAGAAGTTCAGGGAGTAGTGGAATGTCTGATCCACAGAATAGTTGATCATGCTGTCAGGGAGTAAAGAATAATGGGACGTTGAAGAATGTCAAAACCAACCAGAATAAGGAAAGAGTAGCTATCAGTATCCACTGATAAGCAGGTAAGGCAAAGGGGAATTACGCTTTGTGATGGGCTCTTCTGTATGCTTGTGAGGCAGTGGGGCTATCTCCAGTTGAGAGCCTGCGAGCTGCGGGAGGTGGAGGGGTTGTAGGCGGGAATATGTGACAATGGATTCTCTGATCTTGAGCAACCATGGGTTCATCTTGCTGATTTCTGTTCCATGGCCCAAAAATGTGGGGGGTGCTGTAACAATCAGGTAGGTCAGGCAAGGGTAGATCCAGGGTTGCACAGAAACAAGGAAAATCCTCTGGCACTTGAAGAAGCATTGACCAACCCATTGTCAAGGCAAAAGGGGAATTTCCACCTGAAGGAAATGCCCCTGGCACGAATTAGGTTGACTAGAGGGCACAAGTCCTTTTGTTGTTGCAGTGTAATGAGTGATAAATCTTGGAAAAGCTTGATCTCCATATCATCATTAAGGATGAGCCAGTTCTCTCTAGCTTTTCTAAGGATCTCTTCCTTGAGAGGAAAGCTTACCAGGCAGCTTATGACATCATGAGGGGGATCCGACTCTTTCTCTCTGGGACAAAGGGCCCTATGGATATGTTTCAATGGGAGACTCAGGTGGTCTATTCAACAGACTGTTAAGGCTGGTTTGTACTGTCAGGTGCAGATTCTCAGGGTCAACAGATTCAAGGAGCCTCCTGGCTCTTATATTATATCTGTGCCCTCTGTTGCCCAAGTCCTCCATGTGTCTGCAGATCTTGCGCAGCTGGAGGGATTGAGTATCAGCCACTTGCTGTAATTCATTGAGGCAGTCTCATGGTGTCCAGTGGTAGCTTCTACTTCCTCTAATCTGTCAGTCACAGATTGTATATCAAAGCAGAGACCAGATATGGTGGAAGATAATGTATGCTTAATGTCAGATGCAATGACTTGCATATCTCCCAGGCTGAGTGGCTGAGCGGAGGAAGCAGAGTGAACGTGCCTGTCACAGGATGGACTGCAGTTGGAAGACCACGCTAAGCGGAAAGAGGCCTGTGTGGGAGGTTGGGAGTCCCGCTGTTGAGAGAGGAAGATCTCCGGGATGTTTTGCCTTAAATGTGTGCCACTCTCCCAGTGTGAGTGAGAGCGGGTAGCCAAGGCACTCTGTGTTGTTTTCCCCTATAGTAAGCACCATTATTACCTCCTCTGATAAAGAATTGTCCCTTGGTGAGTGGGAGTCAGTAGATCAGGCACCATTCAGCACCAGAGCCAAGTAATGCCCCAAATCACCTGCATTTTTATCTCCTGCATAACAAATCCTTTGCGACAAACACATACCGCACATCTGTCCTTCAGCATCTGATGCATGCCACTTGTTCATGTATTCTAGTGCTAAGGAAATCCTCCTCTTTACCGACCATCCAACAGTGGATCAGACGAGTGGAGGACATTAGGAATATGGAATGTCTTATTGCCTCATTGAAAAATAATAATAGAAATTGATAACTTTAAACAGTTGAAACCTGAGTGACCTGGAGACTCCATGGACACGTGGCCCACCTTAACATTTATCTTGTTGCGTTCTTGTCAGCACCACAAAGGTTTAAGTTCCCCAATGGCTGTTCCCTGATTTCCCTTTTCCCCCCTTTTTTTTTCTTTTTTACTATATTCTTGTCTTCTCCCTTTCTTTTCATTATTGGCCTCCCTAGATGGTAATTTCCATCTTTACATTTTGATCCTACCATACAGAGTTGGCCTTTTTCTCTCTATATTTCCCTTAATTAGCTTTCTGCCTACCTCATGGAAGTACTTGAAGTGTTGAACCATTGGTTGCAAAGCTGTCTTCTAGTCACAGTCAAGTTAAAGACATACTTTCTTTAGGGATTACGTATTCCAATCTTCATTAGTATCGGTAGTCATTGATTGCTGACTTTTTTTCATTGAATAATTGATTTTCTTTTGTGCTGTAAACTGCCCAGTGTTTTCATGTTCCTTATGCCTTGTACACACGGTCGGATTTTCCAACGGAAAATGTGTGATAGGACCTTATTGTCGTTAATTCCGACCGTGTGTGGGCTCCATCACACATTTTCAATCAGAATTTCCGACACACAAAGTTTAAGAGCTTGCTATAAAATTTTCCGACAACAAAATCTGTTGTCAGAAATTCCGATTGTGTGTACACAAATCCGACGCACAAAGTGCCACGCATGCTCAGAATAAATTAAGAGATGAAAGCTATTGGCTACTGCCCCGTTTATAGTCCTGACGTACGTGTTTTACGTCACCACATTTAGAATGATTGGATTTTCTGACAACTTTGTGTGACCGTGTGTATGCAAGACAAGTTTGAGCCAACATCCGTCAGAAAAAATCCATGGATTTTGTTGTCAGAATGTCCAATCAATGTCCGACCGTGTGTACAAGGCATTATACGTCTGCATAATTTTCCTATTGTTTGTATCTCATATACATGGAAAGCAATAAACACAGAATGCATAACAATGCAGTTACAACAAACAGGTTCTGTATACCTATGTCAGTTAATAATTCAGTATTATATTGACTCTAAAGTGTTAGAAGGAAAGTAAAATTATACAGGCTGTATGAGTCCAGTAGTGAACATAACTGCACAGGAACTGAGCCACTCAGTAATCTAACTAGACACTAATATTAAAATAACTTGCAGAGAAAAATGATAAACAATGTTTAGAGGACACCGTAAAACGGCTGACAGACTCTACTGGAAATATTTATATTCTGTCTAACTTTCGAGTGCCACATTACCCTTTTTTGCCCTGCTCCTCAGTCTATAGCACATAAAATGGCAATATGAGCATGTATTCTGCGGATTAAGATGGGGTGAGTGCCCATGCCATTCATCCCTGCTGACTTGATTCTTTAGATAGTAGTTAAACATTAGAAGGGATACTAGGGATGATAAAAAAACATCTTCCACTGTCTCAATAAACACAAACATGGCTGCAAAAAATTGCGAACATGTTTTAGGCTGGGTTCACACTATTGTGAATTGACAACAGCGGGAGATTTTGACCGGCTCTCTATGGAGCCAGTTCATATATCTCCGCTGCTGCTCCAGTGCAAATTTGCACAGGGGTCCTGTGCGTCTTTTGGTCTCTAAAATTTGGGCTGAAATGGGACCTGAAATGGTGAATGGGGACGCATCAAACCCCTGCTGTGAGCCGCATGCGGCGATAGTGTGAACCCAGACTAAAGGGTCCTGTAATCTCTAACTTACAGAGGTTGGCACAGTCATTTTTTTCTGCTTCTGACCTGCAAGTAAAATATTTAACTTGATTTGGTAATAAGAGTGACTGACATTAAATAAATAAATAAATAAATAAAATAAAAAACAGCTTTTTAAATTGTAAGGCTTTAATTTTCATTATATGTGTAAAATTTTACACCCCTTTAATTTAATTATCAACTTGCCAGCCATAAATTCAAATATTATTGAAGCTGTTTAATGTTCTTTTAATTATTTTATCTTTATACATTTGGTTTGCTTTCTTTTTAGTAACCTGAGGAAGTGTAAAGTGAAATAAAACTGCAAATAAATGATAAGGAACATGATCCCTAGATCTTAGTGGCAGAGTGTGAAGAAAGCAAAGTGCACCCAATGATTTACATTCAGATAGAAAATTATAATTAACAATAAACTGAACTGAAGGAATATTGTCACAGTTTAATAAAAGGCAAGGTAACAGTATAAACGAGTATCTACATCGTAAGGTGTCACATACAGTATATTTACATACATAAAGATAATCTTTTCTATGACACTCAACAGGAGCTGCTTACAGTCATATGCATTAATATACTACTCTACATAAGAGAGGTTCTTTTTCCTCAATATAATATAATATAAATATTGTTTGTTTTTGTTTTTTTTTACGCAGATTGGTGTTGCTGTTTTTTTAGTCCTTTACCATATGACCACTAGAAAGTTTAAACATACAGTAGTAAGTAAAGCTGGCCATACATAGTTCCATTTTTTTCATTCAGCCAGTCTGATAAATGAAAAAAACTGAACCGGTCCTCCCCACTGCACTATTGTATTCTGACAGTGGGGAGAACACAGGGTGGCCGAACAGAAGTAAATCGGTAGATTGACTCCTGTTCAACTGCAGTGGCAGCAGTGACCAAAGTGGGGACATATTGGATGATTGAAGACAGAACTTCACTTAAAGCTGGTCATACATACTGTAGATCAAAATTAAAGTGGTTTAGCAGCAGGGACCTGGCTGAATTTTGATCCATGTATGACCAGCTTAAGATGAAGTTCTGCTGACTTCAATCATTCAATCATGTATGAGCAAAACGTTTCCCTGTGCATGAATGTTTACTTAGTTAAGAATTCACTTAACTAAGTAAAAATTCTCTTGAAAAAAAAATAGTACTCATTTAATAAATCAACCCCACTGAGTGCAAAAGTAGAACTTTCTTTACATTCTGATTTCCCCTAAAGCAGCAAAAGAGTTTATAGTGTATATATATATGTAGCACACTACTCCCTTGGGAGCTGCAAAGTTGTTCATTTTCCCACTGGCCATCCCAGACCCTTGGAGCTGCCCTTACCTCTGACACCTCGGATTCCATCCTTGCAATAACACAAACTCACTGCTTTATAAGTAAATAGAAGAATATAAAACGTAAACACAAGGATTTTACTAGCACAAATGTAACAGTAATTACTATAACTATACCGCTACATAAATGTAATGCAGGCAAAGAATATTCACAATAAGCTGTATGTATGAAATTGTTTTAGAAGACCCCTGAGAGTGCGTCTGCAAGTGGGACTAATGCTCAGAGTGGCAAAACCTCAACTCTGAGCACCTTCCCACTTCCAGCACACTTATGCAACCACAGAAATGCAGAGGTATCAATACAGTGCAATACAATCTCTAGGGAGCTTCCCCTGCTTTATAATGCAGTCCCTCTTAATACCAATAGTATGCACGGCCTTGCAATGAGAGATAGTCTTTCCTTTGTTCTGTCTTCTGCTAGCTATTTGTGTTGTTTAAATTGTAATCCAACGATTAAACAAACCAGGGTTAAAGTAAAGTGGTTGTTGAAAACTATTCTTGTAGTGCAGCAACCTGTAACTGTCTCCGATGCAATTGACTTTGTGTAAGACAGCGTCAGTAGTATAGTGAAGGGTAGGCCAGTGCACTCAGTCTTGCTCCTCACCAGCCGGCACTGTTACACCGCTCCGATCCGATGGATGTATCGGGACCTTCAGATGGCTCCAACAGGTACCTCTGGATCCTTCCCAGCTGACTGGTACAAACAGAGTCACAGTCTGTGCCGCTCCGCAGTGGGTGTAGGCCGCGCTCTGTGGAACACCTCTGCACAGGTCCTCACAGGCAGGCCACGCATCCAGAGAGACCAAAGATGGCCGCGGGAAGCATTTTATAGCCTACCCAGCATGCATTTCAGTGCTGAGTGTTCATGGGTAGGTCACTCGGCATTCTGGGTAAGCAGGTCATTGTAAAATGTAAACAAACAGTCACATCCTGTAACATTTCTCTTCCGCCTGTGTTGAGGGGTGGGCACATCATTAATGACAACAACTCCCTCCCTCTAGTGCGGTATCATGCTTGCATGTCATCCTGCTGGGGGCGGAGTGGGCAGTGTGGGAAGAGGGCACAGTTTGCTGGGCACAACTATGCCAAGCAAAGAATATGCTGCTGAATGCAGCACAGTAGACAGAGATCGGCTTAGTCCCTGCATATAGATGTAGATCGTAACACCCGCCCCCTGCCTGCACAGTGCACTGTACTACTAGTCTCTCAGCAAGAGTAGAGTGGAATAGGCAGAGCACATGAGGTTGGGAAGGCATCGGCTATTGCTGATCCTCTGCTTGCCTTTTTTTCCCCCTCCATTAATCTCTATCATTCTTGCTTTCACTTTCACAGTGTCCTGATGTCTGTGTGACATTACCAGCTCCGCCCCCTAGCCTCCTGTTTTTTTTTTTCTCCCTGCTCTGGATGATCTTAGAGCCCATTCCATGTCTGTGCACCCTCCTCCTGTGCCCTTTCCCTTGGACTCCTTCCTCTCCAGCCCTACTGCCAAGATAAGTGGTGTTCTCTCCTCTGTCTCTGTGCTGCTGAGGATGGCACTAACTACTCAGCTAACAGGTAACACACTTTAAGACTTGATATCACTGATATAGCTGTGGAGACAACTGATATTTCAGATTCTAATTTTAGTACATGTGCATTTACAAGAGGGGCAAACAATGTGTCTCCCATGCAGGGCTGTGTTTTATCAGCATGAGGTACTTAGGTGTTGTGCACATCCCAGTACCAGCACCCCATTCATATCTACGGGGACATGAAGCTGCATGGACACAGCCACTGTATTGTAACATGACATGCATGTGCGGGTCCCAATGGAATTGTCAAAAAAGTAAAAATGACAGGAGACGGTTTTGGACAATTTGTTTATTAAAAAAAAAAGGGTCCTGCAATGTCAACCCATCTTCAATAACAGTGCCGATGACCCGAGGAAAAAAAACGGAAAAACTCTGCCTCCATGGGAGGAGTCTCGCCGACTGCAGCCTTTTCATGATAACAGCTGTTATATAGCTGAGGGCGGGTCACCCATTTATGTCACAGGGTGGCCCCCGCCTTCAGCTGTAAACCAGGTGTCATTGTGAAAAAGCTGCAGTTGGCGGGACGCCACCTATGGAGACGGTGTTTTTCCATTTTGTTTTTTTTCTCAGGATCCTTGGCTCTGTGATTGAACATGAATAGACAAAAGAAAGGGAATTTGGGACTTTAAGTGAAGTAGTTGACTCATATAGGTAAATATGTGAGATCAAGTTTTAATAGTCGAGTAAAATTGCAATAATACAACTTGTGGAAATAATATCATATTTGTACATATGCACATTAATAATAACATCATATTCATAAATTTATACATAATCAGCACATAGCAATGATGAATACCATTGTTGATTCATATATCAATTTGACAGCATAGTTTAGAGTTCAATGGGTTTAAAATGAATTGTATATCTAGATATAAATCCTAATGAGGCACATAGCTACATCCTAAGAATCTGACGCGTTTCTGTGTAAAAACACTTCTTCAGGGGCAAATGCTATAGGATATCTATAAAAAAAAAAATATAGTAATGATTAAACCTATTATTAAGTTTAGTACAACAGGACAAGACAATATTGTCAACCCTGAGTACTTACATGCCACAGGTAGCAATGCTGTGTGGTGTATGTAGTACCAGGGCCAGAAAGGTGGTCCGTTCTGGGAGCTGAGGTGGTCATGTAACCCCGTAGCTAAGGGGGCGCACACGTAGCACCGCCAAGCACAGACTGCCAGTCTCGATAGTATGTCCAGAATGGTGAAAGGAATGAATAATTTCCGATAAAACCTGTAATGAATGAGTGATCCTCTGCAGGTGGCCATGGGGCAAGCTTTTCCTTTTTTCTGCTGCTGGCCATGTTATTGAGCCACAACATGCAGAAGAGTTGGTGGAGTGGATATTAAAGCCATCCTCATCCTCCCCATCTTCTGTCACATAGGCTCAGAGTAGTTTGCCTTCCAAAACTGCCAAAGTGGCCTATTCCACCGGCTTCTTGTCCACAGTCACTCCTTCTGTAGCCCCACCATCATGCATGGAGGAGTCCCCATAATTATTCGACCACAGTGTCAGGTACATGCTGCTGGAGGATGTGCAGTGATTTCAAGGCTACGATGTTGGTTCCTAGGTTGAGGAAGGGAGTAGCATAAGCCTAGAGAGAGGGGGTGCCACAGAAGGACAAGAAACTGGCAGTCATGTTCCCCCAGCTGCAGCATACTGCCAAGTTTGCTCCAGTGATGAGGAGGGAGGGGATGATGAGGTCACTGACTGTACTTGGGTGCCGGAGAGTAGAGAGGAGGAGGAGGAAGCACAACTCCAACAAGGCAGGGGTCAGCTTAACAATAGCCACCCTATTGCATCACACCACAGAGCTCTGCGCTGCTGACTCCCCGTTGACTTTTAAAAGTTCCTTGGTGTGGGCCTTTTTCGACACGTGTGCAGCAGATCACACCGTTGCTGTTTGCAACCTATGTCTGAAGCGGATCAAGCGTGGACAGAACAGCAACCGCTTGGGCACTACATGCTTGACCAGTCATATGACGACCTGCCATGCAGTCCATTGGCAACAGCATTTGAAAGACCCACATCAAAGAAAAAGGCGGACTTCTCCTTGCTCCTCGTCTGGGATCTCCAACCCTACTTTAACTTCAGTCCTCTCAAAAACCTGCACTGAGTGGAATAAAGGTATAGCAATAGGTGTCCCAAGTACTTGCAGCCAATCTGCTAGCAGTACACCACCAACTGATTTTAGTGGGCAAATTTCCCTACCCCAGTTGCTTAACCGTAAAAAGAAATTTGGTCCCAGCCATCCACATGCTCAGCGTTTAAATGCTAGCTTGGACATATTGCTAGCACTGCAACTCTCTGCCTTTTCAGATGGTAGACTCTTCCACCTTTCGTGAATTTGTGGATTGTGCTGTACCTCAGTGGCAGGTTCCACAACACCATTTCTTTTCACAGAAGGCCATTCCGGCTCTTTACCGGCATGTGGAAGGCAATGTTTTGGCCTCGTTTAATGGGCGGTCAGCAGTAAGGTTCATATTACTGCTGACTCATGGTCCAGCAGGCATGGGCAGGGAAGTTACATTTCCTTCACGGCGCACTGGGTAACTCTGCTGGCAGCTGGGAAAGATGCAGGACAGGGTTCAGTGTTGTTGGAGCTTGTTCCGCCACCACGCCACACCACGCCAAAATGCTCCTCTTATTTTTCCTCTATGGCCTCTTCTGCAGATTTGTCCTCTGAACTAGCAGTGCTCCGTAAGCATTCAAGGAGCCGCACAAGCAGTCAAGCTAAAAGATGCCATGTAGTACTTGAGTTGGTCTGCCTAGAGGACAGGAGCCACACTGGGGCAGAGATTCTGTCAGCTCTGCAGGGCAGGCTCAGAGGTGGTTGACGCCATGTCAGCTTCAGCCAGCAATGGTTGTATGCGACAATTGCACCAACATTCTCTCCGCCCCCCAACAGGGATACTTGACCCATGTTCCATGTTTGGCACACTTCCTGAATTTGGTGGTGCAACGGTTCTTGAGCAGGTACCCAGGCTTACAAGATCTCCTGAGGCAGGCCAGAAAAGTCTGTGGTCAATTCCGCCGGTCATACAATGTCAGTGCTCGGCTGGCTGACATTCAAAGGGAATGCAACCTTCTCATCAACCGCCTCATTTGTGACATGCCCATCAGGTGGAACTCAACGTTGGCAATGCTGCAGCAGCTGCACATGCAGAAGAGGGCCATCAATAAGTACCTGTATAGCACCAGGACAGGGTCAGGGGAGCTTGGCTTTTTTTCGCCACGCAAGTGGCTACTGATGCACTGTCCTGTCACCATTTGAGTAGGTCACAAGGATGGTGAGCAGGGACAATGCATGCATAAGTGACACTGTCCCTCTAGTCTTCCTGCTGGAGCACACGCTTCATGGAATCATGGACAGGGCACTTGAGACAGAACCACGGGAGGAAGAGAAGGACTAACTTTCCTCTCGAGGCCCCCTTTATCCAGATAGCATCCCTGCGGGACCGCCAAACACACAAGAAGAAGAGGAGGAGGATTGTGTCAGCATGGATGTAGAGGAAAACACTTAGTAGCAGTCTTCAAGGGATGTTTTCAGTCCCCAGAAACCCAAGGAGTTGTACATGGCTGGGAGGAAGTAGTTACAAATCATGTGATCCTTAGAGGACTCAGAATCGACTGCCTCTGCAAACTTATGCTGCATGGCCTCCCTGATTCTGCAACGCCTGCCAAAGGACCCTAGGATTCGTGGTATCAAGGAGAAGGATCATTACTAGCTGGCAACCCTTCTTGATCCACGTTACAAGGGTAAGGTTGCAGAACTCATCCTGCCTTCGCAGAGGGAGTAGAGGATGAAACATCTTCAGGAGGCCTTGAAGAAAGGTTTGTGCAACACGTTTTCAGACCCTGGGAGGTTACCATTTCCTGGTGCTGGACAACGTGTTGCCAAGACTTTGTTCAGTCAGAGGAAGAGTGGTGGAGAAAGTGGCCATCTGACTGATGCCTTTAAACTATTTTTCAGTCCTCAGCGCAAAGGTCTGATCGGTTCAAGCAACCATCTCTAGCTTCTGCATTATATGTTTCAGGAATATCTAGGGGCAAGATTAGACTTGAAGACCTTTCCAACAGAGCATCCACTGGGTTACTGGGTCTTGAGGATGGACCACTGGCCAGAACATGCTCAATATGCCTGTTGTCAGAGAGCTCACCTCGTTAGACAGGCTGCTGCTCGCGGTGGTGTGCGTCGTGGTGTGCCGGCACGCTGGCGCACGCGTTCCTGTTGGTCCTGTTGCGCGCGCTCCTAGTGGCACTGGTTTGTATCTTCCAACCTTGCCTAGCGTGCGTGCCAGTGTGCGGGTGCGTGCCGGTGTGCAGGTGCGCGCACGTGGGCGTGTGCATGGGCGCGTGCCTGTGCGTGCCGGTGCGCACACCGTTTGGCACCAATCTGTCTATTTAAGCTGGTCTCTCTCTCTGATCAGTGCTGCCTGATCAACAGCTCTGCTGTTCCTTGTACCTGTTCCCTGTGCCTGTGAAACCAAGATCTCCTGACTACCCGGCTTGTTTCCTGGACTACTCTGAACTCTGCCTGCACCTGACCTCTGGCCTGTCTGACTATTCTTTTGCCTCCTCCATTGTACCTCGTTGCCTGCCTGTTGCCGAACCCAGCCTGTCTCCTGACCACCCTGTTCAGTCTTGTTGCCTGTGTTCCAGTCTGCACCTTGCTGTTGTGGACAGCTCATCTACCTGCACATGGACTCTATTAACAGGCTTCCATACCACTCCGTACTCCTGTGCCTCCTGTATACTCTACCAGGGGCCGCGAGTCAGACGCGTAAGAAGCCTACCCTCTGCCCAAGTGGACTCATTGGTCTGGTAAGTGCCAAGTCTGATAGTATCAGGCAGCCATGACCGAGTCCGGGCAAGGGGCTTCTCCGATGGATGAACTCTGCAGACATTTGGCGGGTTTAACCCAAGTGGTGAAAAGTCTACAAGAGGGCTATACAAGATTGGAGGAACGTGTCCAGGCTCTGTCTGCACCCACCAGTCCCCAGGGGGCTTCATCTGCAACTTTCACACCCTCCGTAGTTATGCTCCCTCCAGAGCCCAAAGTACCCATACCTGAAACATTTTCCAGAGACCGTAGCAAATACCGCGCAATCCGAAATGCCTGTGGACTCTACTTTGCTTTACAGCCCCATACCTTCTCTCTTGAGGCTACTAAGGTGGGCTTTGTCATTTCCCTGCTGTCCGGTGAACCTCAAACCTGGGCCCACCATCTTCTGGAACTAAAGTCTGTTTCTTTGGAAAGTCTGCATGTCTTCTTCCTGGCAATGTCACAGCTCTATGAGGATCCTCAGCTAACCGCAACTGCTGAAGCCACATTGCACTCCCTCCGTCAAGGCCGTAAGGCGGCTGAAGACTATGTTGTTGAGTTCAGGCGCTGGAGCTCTGACACAGCCTGGAATGATGCTGCCCTGTGCCACCAGTTTAGGATGGGATTGTCCGACCCACTCAAGGATGAGTTGGCACGGGTCAGAGTGCCTCAAACTCTGGAGGAGCTTATTAATCTTTCTATTCAGATTGACCATCATCTGAGAGAACGATGCACCGAAAGGTCTACCAGTACCTTTCTCCCCACCTGGATGCTCCCACAAGTTCCCAGTCCGCCCAGTCGGCCCTCTGCTCCACCAACCTCTCCAGTCCTTGATGCTCCAGAACCCATGCAGCTTGGCCTGCGTCGTCCCTCCTTGACTCCCGAAGAAAAGTTACGCAGACGTGCTCACAATCTGTGCCTTTACTGTGGAGGATCTGGGCACTACGCAAGCGTCTGCCCCAACAAGACGCGTAAATGCCATTCTACTGCTCGTATGTGTGCAACTATCATGCCAAAACCTAGTACTCACCTTACCATCTCTGTCACTTTGCAGCTTTCAGAAAGGACTATTCAGGTACCGGTCATCATTGATTCCGGGGCATGTAGCTGCTTCATCGACCCGGCCTTTGCGGCCCAGCACGACATACCACTTCGACCCAAGACCCAGAGTCTTGCTGTGGACCTTGCAGATGGTTCCATCCTCCGTTTCGGCCCTGTCATTCAAGAGACTGTTCCTCTACTAGCTATCATGGATCCTCAGCACCAAGAACTCCACTGTTTAGATGCCATTTCCTCACCTCTCTTCCCTATTATCCTTGGAATGCCGTGGCTACAAGCCCACAACCCCGTATTAACTGGGCTTCAGGAAGAATTGAGTTTCTCTCTGAGTACTGTCAACAGTGTTGTCTGCAAGGAGTAACCAACGAGACTCCTCAACTTCTCTGCTTGCATTCAGATGCTGAATTATGCCAAGCTTTCCAGAACCTTACCGGGACTTCTCGGATGTTTTCAGCAAGAAAGGTGCAGAAATCCTTCCCCCGCTCAGGCCCTATGACTGCCCTATAGAACTTTTACCCGGAACTCTGGTACCCTTTGGAAGGATTTTTCCATTAATGGAGCAGGAGTTAGACACATTAAAGAAATATCTTGATGAAAACTTGGAAAAGAAGTTCATCTGCCTGTCCACGTCTCCGGCTGGTGCCGGTATATTCTTCATAGAGAAGAAGGATCACTCTCTTCGACCATGCATTGATTATCGAGAGCGAAACAAGATAACAATCAAAAATCGCTATCCGCTACCCCTGGTGCCTGAACTATTCCAGAGGCTGGGAACTGCAACAGTCTTCACAAAATTGGATCTTCGCGGAGCCTATAACTTAATCAGTATCCGAGAGGGGGACGAGTGGAAGACCGCTTTCCATACTCGTTTTGGGCATTTCGAGTATCTTGTTATGTCCTTCGGTCTCTGCAACGCCCCAGCAACATTCCAACATTTTGTTAAGGACATCTTCCGTGAATTTCTGGATCTTTAAGTTATCGTTTATCTTGATGACATTCTCATCTTCTCCTCTTCATTGGCTGACCATCGCAGGCACATCCGGAATGTCCTTGCTCGGCTCAGGCAACACAGACTGTATGCTAAGCTGGATAAATGGGAATTTGAACTCCAATGCACTCAATTCTTAGGCCTCATTATTTCAGTTGAGGGCATCAAGATGGACCCTCAAAAGGTGTCCGCCATCCTGAACTGGCCAGCACCCACAGACAGAAAGGGGGTTCAACGCTTCATTGGATTTTCCAATTTTTACAGAAAATTCATCAAAGACTTCTCTAAAATTATCTCCCCATTACTGAACTAACGAAGCAGGGAACCCGATTCTGTTGGACTCCCAGGGCACAATCGGCCTTTGAGAAATTAAAAGAACTATTCACATCAGCCTCCATTCTCAAACACCCTAACCCTGCCTTGCCATTTGTTCTGGAGGTCGCAGTAGGAGCAGCACTCTCCCAATGACAAGGCGCCAAGGCTCTTCTATTTCCAATAGTTTTCTTCTCTCGCAAACTCTCTGTGTCTGAAAGGAACTACGATGTTGGAGAGCGGGAGCTTCTGGCCATCAAGACGGCTCTGGAGGAATGGCGCTATCTATTGGAGGGTGCTGTACATCCCATTCTAATTTACACCGACCACAAGAACTTGGAGTATCTGAGATCTGACAAGAGACTAAGACCACGGCAAGCTAGATGGGCTCTCTTTTTTTCCCGCTTTCAATTTCACATCACGTACAGACCTGGCTCTAAAAATGTCAAATCGGACACACTTTCACACATGTTCCATGACTCTAAAGAGACCGTCCCTCTGGACACGATCCTGCCTGCGGGAAATTTTTTACTCCTTCAAGGGGATCTGATCTCTAGAATAAGGCAAGCTTCTTCAGGAAAACCCCAACCTGCTGAGACCAGCCTAAGAGATGGTTTGCTATGGCACAAGGGCAAGATTATGGTCCCTAAGGACCTTAGGGTGCCGGTACTGGAGCTTTGCCATGACCATAAGCTGGCAGGTCATTTCGGGGCTCTGAAGACGGCCGAACTGGTACAGTGCACCTTCTGGTGGCCACAATTAGCCGATGATTGTAAGAGTTACGTTAATTCCTGTCACACTTGTGCCCGAAGTAAAAGTAACCGGACAAGGGCCTGGGGCTTATTGAAACCCTTACCCATCCCTGACAGACCCTGGAAAATGATCTCGATGGATTTAATCGTGGAACTCCCCCCATCCGAAGGCTTTTCTACCATCTTTGTCATAATAGACAGATTATCCAAGATGGCACATTTTCTCCCAATGAAGGGTACACCATCAGCCGTGAAAACGGCAAAGATATTTATCAAGGAAATCGTAAGATTGCATGGGGTTCCTTCAAATATTGTCTCTGATCGAGGTGTCCAATTCACCTCCAGGTTTTGGAAAGCTCTGTGTGGTTCCCTTGAAATTGAATTGGCATTCTCTTCGGCCTACCATCCCCAAACAAACAGCCAAACGGAGAGAACCAACCAGACCTTGGAGCAATACCTCCGTTGTTTCTCTGCCTTTTCCCAGAATAATTGGGTCTCTCTGTTGCCTGTTGCAGAATTCTCTTACAACAATTCTCTACATTCCGCCATCAACCAAATGCCATTCTTCGCCAATTATGGATTTCAACCTTCCTTTTTACCCAGCTCTATACCCGAATGTACCATCCCTGCAGTTTCCGAAACAATGGAGTTCTTCACTGCCAATAGCAAACTTCTACAAGAGACCATGGCCAAATGCCAGGCCTATTACAAAAAAATGTTCGACAAAAAGAGGCGTGGGGAACTCATCTTGGAACCTGGCAATCAAGTGTGGTTGTCCACAGCTAACTTAAAGATGGCCTGCCCCTCTAGGAAACTGGGGCCTAAATTCATGGGGCCTTTTCCGGTGAGGAGGAAGATTAATGACGTTACATATGAACGCGACTTGCCTGATTCTTTTAAAGTACACCCGGTTTTTCACGTGTCCCTGCTGAAACGGGTCGCCTCTAATCCCTTTACTGACCGTAGTACCAGTCCACCTGAACCCATCATGATCAATAATGAGGAGGAATTCGAAATTGAGGCAATTCTGAATTGCAGAAAAAGCCGCAATCAAATCCTTCAAAAATTCAAAGCCTTCAAAAATTCCCATGCAACCAGATTGGCCCAGCTGGGCATCCGGAGGCTGCCCTTGAGAAGGGGGCACTGTCAGAGAGCTCACCTCATTAGACGAGGTGCTGCTCGCAGTGGTGTGCGTCGTGGTGCGCCAGTGCACGCTGGCGCGCACGTTCCTGTTGGTCCTGTTGCGCGCGCTCCTAGTGGCACTGGTTTGCATCTTCCGACCAGGCCTGGCGTGCGTGCCGGTGTGCGGGTGCGCGCGCGGGCGTGTGCGGGGGCGCATGTGGGCGTGTGCCTTTTGGCGCCAATCTGTCTATTTAAGCTGGTCTCTCTCTCTGATCATTGCTGCCTGATCAACAGCTCTGCCGTTCCTTGTACCTGTTCCCTGTGCCTGTGAAACCAAGATCTCCTGACTACCCGGCTTGTTTCCTGGACTACTCTGAACTCTGCCTGCACCTGACCTCTGGCCTGTCTGACTATTCTTTTGCCTGCTCCATTGTACCTCGTTGCCTGCCTGTTGCTGAACCCAGCCTGTCTCCTGACCACCCCGTTCAGTCTTGTTGCCTGTGTTCCAGCCTGCACCTTGCTGTTTTGGACTGCTCATCTACCTGCACCTGGACTCTATTACCAGGCTTCCATACCACTCTGTACTCCTGTGCCTCCTGTATACTCTACCAGGGGCTGCGAGTCAGACGCGTAAGAGAGCCTACCCTCTGCCCAAGTGGACTCATCGGTCTGGTAAGTGCCAAGTCTGATACCTGTCCTGCATCCAGCGTGCTTTTCTGAATGCACATTCAGTGCTGCTGGAGGGTTTGTAACAGATCATAGAGTGCGCCTGTCCACAGACTCCGTTCATAGGCTCACATTCATAAAAATGAATCAGTCTTGGATCAGCAGCTATCAAGCACCTGATGCTGACGTAACTGATTGAATTTGATATGGATTTGGTATCCCTTGAAGACTGCCTATGCTGATTATCCTATTCCTCCTCAATCTTTATGATGCTAGCTTCCCACCATATTTTTGGTTTAGGGCACCACCACCCTTGGCCCAATTTTTCTGCCCCTGGTTGCCAGGGGCATGTAATTACAATTTTTGCTATAATATTTCAACACAGGGCCTGCTCCTGCACCCAACAAGAGTATCTGTGTGGGTTACAGTGTTGTGGCACCACCACCCAAGGCCCAATTGTTCTGCCCCTGTTTAACAGGGGCATGTAATTAGAATTTTTGATCTAATATTTCACAGCAGGGCCCATTTCTGCACCCAACAAGAGTATCTGTGAGGGATTGCAGTGTTGTGGCACCACCACCACCACCCAAGGTTCAATTTTTCTTCCCTTGTTTAACAGGGGCATGTAATTACAACTCTTGATATAATATTTCACAGCAGGGACCTTTCCTGCACCCAATAAGAGTATCTGTGAGGGGTTACAGTGTTGTGGCACCACCACCACCACCACCCAAGGCCCAATTTTTCTGCCCCTGTTAAACAAGGGCATGTAATTACAATTTTTGATATAATATTTCACAGCAGGGCTTGTTTCTGCAGCCCACAAGAGTATCTGTGAGGGGTTAGTGTTGTGGCACCACCACCACCACCCAAGGCCCAATTTTTCTGCCCCTGTTAAACAAGGGCATGTAATTACAATTTTTGATACAATATTTCACAGCAGGGCCTGTTTCTGCACCCAACAAGAGTATCTGTGAGGGGTTAGTGTTGTGGCACCACCACCACCCCCAGGGACCACTTTTTCTGCCTCTCTTTAACAGGGGCATGTAATTACGATTTTTGATTCAATATTTCACAGCAGGGTCTGTTCCTGCGCCCAACAAGAGTATCTGTGAGGGGTTACAGTGTTGTGGCACCACCACCCAAGGCCCAATTTTTCTGCCTCTGATTAACAGGGGCATGTAATTAGAATTTTTGATCTAATATTTCACAGCAGGGCCCATTCCTGCACCCAACAAGAGTATCTGTGAGGGGTTAGAGTGTTGTGGCACCACCACCACCACCCAAGGCCCAATTTTTATGCCCCTGTTTAACAGGGACATGTAATTACAATTTTTTATCTAATGTTTCACAGCAGGGCCTGTCCCTGCGCCCAACAAGAGTATCTGTGAGGGGTTACAGCGTTGTGGCACCACCACCACCACCAGAGCCCACTTTTTCTGCTCCTGTCTCCATAGGCGACGCTTTACATTTTTTTACAGGTTACATGGTTAGAGTTACAGAGGAGGTCTAGTGCTAGATTTGTTGCTCGCGCTCTAACTCATGCGGCAATACATGTGTGGTTTGAACAGCGTTTACATACTTGGGCGGGACTTACATGTGCGTTCACTTCTAAACGGGAGCTACCAGGGACAGGGGTGTATTTTTTTAATTTTTTTTTTATTTTACTTTATTTTTTTATTTTTACACTTTCTTTTACATTTTTTTATCACTTTTATTCCTATTGCAAGGAATGTAAACATCCCTTGTAATAGGAATCATTTGTGACAGGTCCTCTTTATGGAGAGATGCGGGGTCAGTAAGATCCCACATCTTTCCTCCAGGTTGGAAAGCACGAGATCAGGAAAAAAATCCATGATTTCATGCTTACCAGCCGCGATTGCGGCTTTGTTTACATCCGCGGCCCGGACGTGACATCATAATGTCGCACCCGGGCCTCCGACGGTTATAGAGATGACTGGTGACCATCTGGTCTCCGGAAATCTCTATGGTCATCATCCGGTGGTGGCCCATTCTTTCTCCGGGTCTCCAATGGCACAGGAGAGCCCGGAGAAAGACTGGATGGCGGCGGGAGGGGGGGATGTCCCTTCCCGTCACCTGTAAGAACGATCAAGCAGCGGAACCACCACTATGATCATTCTTATGGTGTGCAGAATCACCAGCTAAAAACAAGGATATTTGAATGAAGCCTATAGCTGCAGGCATTATTCAGATATTCCCACTGAAAGTCAAAGAGTGGTTAATATCCATATCCATAAGGCCAATTTTTGTGGTATTTTTGGTATTTTTATCTATATTGCTGGGATCCAAAAATACGTTACAGCAACGAGCAGTTTTAAATGACATTTTTTCCTTTAGAAATTTTGCGTGGCACTGTTATAAACATGGGAAAGATCCGCTATTTTACAGGCATACTAAGTACACCCCTCAGGCACGATATTTAAAGGAATATTTCATTTTTATTGTTTCACTTTAAGCATTATTAAAATCACTGCTCCCGAAAAAAAGTCCATTTTTAAAACTTTTTTTGCATTGATACATATCCCCTGGGGCGGGACCTGGGTCCCCAAGCACTTTTTATGGCAATAACTTGCATATAAGCCTTTAAATGAGCACTTTTGGTTTTTCACATTCTCGTCCCATAGGCGTCAATGGTGTTCGCATGTTCGAACAAATTTTTTGTGTGTTTGCATGTTCTGCTGCAAACCGAACCGGGGGGTGTTCGGCTCACCCCTATTTGGTATTAACACTGCTTCATGTTTTTGTAATTCAAAGTGGTTGTAAAGGTTCAGTTTAAAAAATAAAAAATAACAAACATGTCATACTTACCTCCGCTGTGCATTTGGTTTTGCACAGAGTGGCCCTGATCCTCCTCTTCTGGGGTCCCTCCGCAGCGCTCCTGGATCCTCCTCTTCTCGAGTGCCACATCGGAGAAGCACCCTCCTTTGTGGACACCCATGCAGGTGCGCTCCCATGTCTGGCTGCTGTGTCCATAGACATAGACAGTAGGACTCTACTTCACCCCCGGCGCCCGCGTCATTGGATTTGATTGACAGCAGTGAGAGCTAATGGCTGTGCTGATATCAATCTATCCAATCAGGACACAAGACACTGGTGGGAGCTGGTGTGCTCATTCCCCTCGTGGGAATTACGGGGCTCAGGTAAGTATAAGGGGGGGCTGAGGGGTGCTGCTGCAGCACAGGAGGTTTTTCATCTTAATGCATAAAATGCATTAAGGTGAAAAATGGCGAGGGTTTACAACCCCCTTAAGCCATTGCCTTGTAGACAGTATTCTGTATTCACATGTGCATGTGCATTTTAACCATTTTAATAAACGTTACTAAAAACAAATAAATAAATATGTTGCAGCAAAGGAAAAAGAACAAATTGGAGACTAAAATTAACCAACTGCATATGCAGTTGGACCCGATTAAGGAATCCCAGCTAGTTGCTGACTTTAATACCCGTATTAAAAAAGACTGAAAAAAGTAGACAAGAACACGCATAAGAAAAAGACAAAAATGTTTTATCGAGATTTGAATGATTTCAAAACAAATTCTATTTATTGCTGGCAAAGTACAATAAACTCTAGCAATAGGGACTCGTGTGCAGAAAGGGGTTCTATTTCAAGTCAAGTCGAGAGGACTCAACAAAATATTTCACAACCACCCCAACAAACGTATAGAAATGAAAATCCGAATAATGTGAAACCTTCCCATCCCAAATCAGTTTATCTGACCCCTAATCGTGCAAATCAGAGCAGAGGAAGGGGAATGAGAGGACAAGGAGGTTTTATTAGAAATCCACACCCTACAGCGTATGGGGATGCTTATCACGTCCCTGTGGCTAATAGGTTTGAACTATTGTGGAATTATAATGATGGAAATGATTCATATTCACCACGTACTTTTTTAGGGGGGGGTGAAGGAGAGGCCAAGGTTATTTGCCCTGGAGAGGCAGGCCACCCCCCCATGCCCCCCCATTTTCACCCATTAACAGAGAACCACAATAGAGAGAGCAACCTTACTGGGAGAGGGATTGCGCTCAACAACAAGGCCCAAGGAAGGAAGAAGCAGGGGCTGCAGGGTAGGATCCAAAAGAAGAAGGCCAACGGGAATTTATAACTTGTCCAATAAGTAATGTCCAATTGACCCATAAAGAAACTAATATACTGCATCTTGTTCTGAAATGTGGCCTGAAAAGACCCATCAGTAAATTTGACGTATATGTTGATGTACGTAATACATGAGGAAACTCTGTTAAAAAATATTTTTTAAATAAAAATTAAAATCCATTGAGCTCAAGTGGGAACTCCTCGATAGCAGTTGATAGTGGGCTGAGGAATAAATCATTATTCAACCCCCCCAACATAGCTGAACATCATTTGGAACTATTCAAAAGTTTGGTGTTCAGGGATTTGGAGAAAGTGACCCCTAAAAAAGGTGTCAACCCCAGTTTAATACGGGAAGGAATAGAGATGCTAGAAACCAGGTGATAATCAGACCAGCGGATAAAGGTGGGGGGGTGGTCATTCTGTCTAAAGAGTTCTACAACAACCAACTAACAGAAATGTTGTCAGATTTTGATACGTATAAAAGATTGGATAACAACCCCACCTCACAATACAATAAAGAACTGGAAGCCCTGGTAGAACATGATTATCAATCACGTGTATATAAAGAAAAAAGAGATTCCCCAGTGGTGGATTTTAGAGGCACATTAAAAAGGCGTAAAGGGAGCATGTGTAGTATAAACAGTAATTTATTAATTGAAAACATAGTAAAAACACAAAGCAAAAATATAGCAATAATTATAAGGAATGCAAATCAGGTACTTATACACAGATACAGTGTTGATACCAATATTCTTACACCCGACGCGTTTCGGAGTTACTTAGCCTCCTTCCTCGGGGGTGGGTATAGGTTTACAGAAATTTCTATATTAGAAAAAATGTATTAACAAGAAATGGTAAGCATATAGGTGTACATAAACATAAGAACGTTTACATGCTAGACTTTTCATTTTATTTTCACTTACATTAACACTGTGTAGGCTGACTTGGCATTCCAGAACAGTTAAAAACAAAGGCACTGACATTGTCTGTCTATCCAGGTTATTCCTGATTATGGTAGATGGAAGTTCATTATTATCATATCATATTATCAATGCTGTTACTTCATGCATAACAGTAAAAAAAAATTACGTATAGATGTAAGTAAGTGGTATTCTCTTCAGAAAATGAAGAGGAAAAAGCCCAAAGAAAAGGGCGTGGAGAAGTATAAAAAACCTGGAGCTCCACTGAGGCCGAGGGCGGGTCCTGCAAAAAAAATGTGATAGTGCAAATTTATAATGACCTACCGTTTTAGTCATATAATGTAGATGAACAAAGTTAGATAAGATATTGATAAGGTAAGTAACCCATACCTGATAGTGGCTCAGTAGATGACTCAAAAGGGTACGTAATAGATAACTGATAATGGCTCAGTGGATATGTCTTGGATAGCTGAAGGTAGTAGCGAAACAAGAGAGGTATGAGGGTACGGTTAATTGGATAAGCCGACTCTTCAACTATATATTATTCAGAGCCGAAACATTAAAATGTATCAGTATCTACAAAACTAGTGAAGTTTGAATGAAACTAAACTGTCACGAGTTAACTGTTGTCATATATAGTGTAATGAATTGAAATAGTTTGTAATATTATTGGCTATTTAAGCCAGTTAGAACAAACCATAAAAAGAGATCTAGATAAAGAAAATGTAAAAAAAAAAAATAATAAAAATTTGACATGAATTTTAAATCAAATTGAGCCATTCGAGATAGATAGCACCAGACCACATAACAGGTCTGAGTACAAGGAGTGATTATTAAAGTATGATCAGTGTAACCTAAATTGAAATGGTAGTCATAAGAGAGTAAAGTATTACTTACTTTTTTAGACACAGAGGAGTGGATGTCTGTTCAGGCCGGAATCATCCTGCAATCTGCAGCGGATGTCCAGCATGAACAGTTGTTGAGTATATAAAACCCTCCTCCCCCAATCAGCTGTTGATGAAACAAGCAACAGCTGATCGCCTAGGACGGAGGAGGGGCAGGCACGCCATGAATGGCCCCCCGGGTAGAGTGATAGGTGCCACGTCCACAGCGCACACGCGCAAGCATCCGCGTCAGGACGCGGCCACGCCTACTCCACCCGCCGACATGTTAAGCTTCCCCGGTGGACTGTGCATGTCCGCCGGGGGTCACAAGATGGAGGCCAGTGTAAGATGGAAATACACTGTAGCCTCACATAGCGCAGCCACAGGTTAAAGAACCCAGGCAGCTTTGTGTGCCGGGTGAGCTGCAGGTTTAATGAATGATATGTTGGTGTGGTGTAGAACCGTAGCACAGCAGCACCCAAAGTTCAAAAAATAAATAGAAAAACTACCACAAAAATCAGGGAACTGCTGCTCACAGGCAAAATCTTACAGGGTGAGATAACAAATTCAATAAAGATAAATACATATGACATTGGGAAACAGAAAGTAGATCCAATGAAAGGTATAACAGGGGGGATTAGATCACAAATAACCCACCTGGCTAGATTATATATGGGCTATGATAGCAATAGCAGAATCGAATTATGCATGTAATGTGTGTTTAAAGTTATTAATCGAAAACAAACGATGGAAGGAGATTAATTATACTGAATAAAAGAAATCTGCAGCGATGTTCGGTTGTACAAGCCATAAACACATATAAGAGTCAGAGGCAAGGGAGATCTTTCAATAATATTGAGGCAGTTATACCAAAAATCTAGTCCATACACATGCAGATAGGATTGGCAACATAAGCGCTGTAACAGTTTAGGTGGCAGAGGGTGACACGTGCTGCATAAGGCCAACATAGAGTATAAAGTTTGAAAATATCTGGGTGGTCTCATACAAGATATTAATGGTATTCAAGTAGGTGTTGTCATTTGAGCCTAGAATCTTTACATTACTCAAGAGAGAGTGCTATCAAGGTTGTTGTATTTTATAATGATTCTATTAGTATGTATCAGGGATTTTTTCACCCATAGTTATCCGCCAAAACATATGGCAGTGAGTAGAGGTGAAATACCGTCAAATTCAAAGGAATAGAAATAGAGACCAAATGTGTGCATCCGGGTCCCAGACGGAGGGGATGCACACACACATGTATTAACAATGTAAGAGAAAAAATACCTTGTCCCTAGCAGCACCTGTATTCCCACTATTTATACCCTCCCCAAAATACACAAAGACCCTCAACCCTCCTGCTAGGCCCAACCTATTTTTGTGCAATAATCATTTTTTTTCCCAAGAGAAAGGTGTAGCTATGGGTGCAAAATTTGCGCCCAGTATAGCTAATTTATTTATGGGGGAATGGGAGGATAAATATGTTTTTGGAAAGAAGAGGGATGAGCTATTCGTCTATAGGTGATACATTGATGATTTAATGTTTATATGGGTGGGGCCAGAATCATCTTTGATTAACTACCTTGCATTTTTGAACAGCAATAGGAATAACTTAAAATTAATCAGTCAGTGGAGTAAAGACCAAATAAACTTCTTAGACATTAATATATATAGGCTTACTGATAAATTAGAGACTTATGCCCTGTACACACGAGCGGACTTTTCGACTGGACTAGTCCGATGGACTGAATCCGTCGGACAATTCGACTGTGTGTGGGCTTCATCGGACTTCCGACTGACCTTTTCAGTCAAAAATCCACCGGACTTTAGATTTGAAACATGTTTCAAATCTTTCCGCTGGAACTCCGCCGGAACCAGTTCCTATCGGGAAGCCCGTTCATCTGTATGCTGGTCCGACGGACTAAATACGACGCAAGGGCAGCTACAGGATAGGATAGGATCGCGCTGGTTCTTGGCGACAGGGTATAATCTCGCACTTGCAGCGAGTGCGAGAAAGAGGCAACAATGTCATCTGGTATGGGTTTTAAGGGGACCCCCCTTGCCAGAAAAACAGTGTAGGGGTCCCCCCAAAATCCATACCAGACCCTTATCCGAGCACGTAACCCGGCCGGTCAGCAAAGGGGGTGGGGACAACCAACCCCCTCTCCTGAACCATATCAGGCCACATACCCTCAACATGGGGGGTGGGTACTTTGAGGAAGGGGGGCGCCCTGCGGCCCCCCACCCCAAAGCACCTTGTCCCCATGTTGATGAGGAGAAGGGCCTCTTCCCGACAACCCTGTCCGTTGGTTGTCGGGGTCTGCGGGTGGGGGGCTTATCGGAATCTGGGAGCCCACTTTAATAAGGGGGTCCCTAGATCCTGGCCCCCCATCATAAGGGCCGGGTGATGACCCCGGCCCTTATGATGGCACAGACCCAGCATGCCCCAGGACTGTGACGTCATAAGGGGCGGGGTCAATAGGTGACATCACCTGGTGACCACGCCCCATGCCTATATAAGTCATTACGCACCGCTCAAGCAGCATTACAGTGGGAGAGAGCGTCGTGCCAACATCGGAAGAAGAGAAGAGGGAACAAGACGACGGAGAAGACTGGGCCACCGCTAGCAAAAGAGAGGCAAAAGAGCAGAAGATAGCGGAGGAGCCCGGCAGAAGAACTAGAGAGCGGGAGAAGAACTGGACACCGGGAGAAGAGGCTGGAGAGCGGAAGAAGAACTGGAGAGAGCAGAGAAGTTGGAAGAGACCCCCGAAATCGGAAGAAGACCCCCGGAGCTGCCTAATAAATTACTTTAAAAACCTGTGTAGTGTGTTTTTTTATTGTCACTTTTTTCCCCCAGGTGAATGGGTAGTGGTACGATGTACCCCATACTCGTTCACCTAGGGTGGGGGCCGGGATCTGGGGGCCCCCTTATTGAAGGGGGCTCCCAGATTCTGATAAGCCCCCTGCCCGCAGACCCCGACAACCAACGGACAGGGTTGTCAGGAAGAGGCCCTTGTCCTCATCAACATGGGGACAAGGTGCTTAGGGGTGGGGGGGGCCGCAGGGCGCCCCCCTTCCCCAAAGCACCCACCCCCATGTTGAGGGCATGCAGCCTGGTACGGTTCAGGAGGGGGGCGCTCGCTCATCCCCACCCCCTTTCCTGACTGGCCGGGCTGCATTCTCGTATAAGGGTCTGGTATGGATTTTGGGGGGACCCCATGCAGTTTTCTTCAGCGTATGGGGTTCCCCTTAAAATCCATACCAGATCTGAGGGCCTGGTATGCCCTGCAATGGGGCTCACAAGGTGTCACTCTCGCCGATAAAAGGCGAGATTGACTTCCTTTTCTAGTCCGTCGTACCCGAGTCACATTCAAAATTTATGGACTTTAAGTCCGTCGGGAAGACCATCAGACCTAGTCTGCCAGAAAGTCCGGTCGTGTGTACGCGGCATAAGGTTTACTTCAAACCAACAGATCGCAATAGTTTCCTGCCCCTCCAAGTGGACATCCTTTATGGTTAAGGAATATTCCTAAGGGCCAAATAATGCGTGTAAAAAGAAATTGCTCAACAGTGGATGACTTTGTGGTCCAGTCAGAAGTATTAAAAGACCCATTCAGAGAGAAGGGTTATAATCCTCAGTGACTGAACGCAGTTGTGGATGAGATAAAGGCTATCCCATGAGAGGATTGTTTAAAAGACATGGCAACGGTCAAGACACATACAGATCATGAATGGGGTTTCATTTCATCATTCCATTCACAATTTAAGGAAATAGAATCCATCTTCAAGGCCCATTGACATATTCTGTGTTTAGACAAAACCCTTTAACCAGTACTACTCTAGATGCCCAAATTTATCTACCGGAAGGCCCCTAGTGTGGGAGACAGGGTAGTAAAAGAGGTTCTAGATCCCCCCACTAGGCTTTCCTCATTTTGGGACAGAGATGGCTTCTTTGCGTGCCGAAAATGTAAGGCATGCAGAGAGGTGGCTGCACCTGTGACAGGCCTAGATACATTTACATCAATTGTGAATAACAAAGAATTTGTAATTAAAGAATTCATCACATGCAATATAATAATGTAGTCTATGTTTTGGAGTGCCCTTGCGGGTTGATGTACATGGGCCGTACCAAAAGACCTTTGAGGGTCCGTATTTCAAAACGCATACAGAACATAAAACTGGGGTTTAAGGACCATAATGTGTCATTGCATTTCAAACTTTATTGTTTTATAATCAGGACCCCTCCCTCAGGTCTGAAATTTTGGGGAGTAGACCACGTGAAACCAGTGTGGAGAGGTTCCAATATGGTTAGGGAACTCTCCAAGCACGAAACTTACTGGATTTTTTTTTAATTGACCCTCTCACCCCAAAGGGTTAAATGTGGAGTTGGATATAAACTGCTTCATTAGCGACTATTGAAGCTATCTTGCCTGATTTTAGCACACTATTGATTACATTTAGAACTGTCAGAATCTTTTAATGCACATCTTTTAACGCATATCTTGTAATGTTGTTTGTACCTGATTCAGGTTTATCCTGGACTTTTTCCAGATTCATAGGACTGTATATGTATTTCTATGAGTTTTTATATTTGTAATTTTATATGTATTATTGTATATAGTTTTATATAGCATATATATATATATATATATATATATATATATATATATATATATATATATATATATATATATATATATATAAAAAATATGAGCTGTTATACACAGATCTAGTTTAAATTATTGTTCATTCTAGTGTTGTACGCATTCCAGTATTTTTGAATTATTGAATTATGTGTATCATCTATCTCACCTAACCATCACCTGTAAAAACTTTCGCAACTTCAACTCCTCTCTCTACTATGCTACTGACCACCTCTATGAAATCTCTCCCCTGTCCTGCCCCAACCAAGCCACGTCCACCTAAATCCCTATCCTCCACCCTAGACAAGCTTGCTCCCCTCACTACACTCAGAATCAGGCCTCAAGCCCTTCAACCCTGGCAAACAGATGACACTAAAATTGTCAAAAAACTTAGTCATGCTCTTGAGCGTCTGTGGCACAAGACTAATGGGGCCTACACACGGTCTGACTTTTCGGCTACAAAAGTCCGATGGACGCCGCCGGACCAAATCCGGCGGACAATCCAACCTTGTGTGGTCTGCATCGGACTTCCGACGGACCGTTTCGGTCGGAAATCCGACGTACTTTAGATTTGAAGCCTGCTTCAAATCTTTATGTCGTAACTCCACCGGACTCAGTTCCTGACGGAAAGCCCGTTCGTCTGCATGCTGGTCCGACGGACCAGATACGACGGAGGGGCAGGGTACTACATCTCACACTTGCTGCAATAGGAAAAGCACATTTTCCTATTGCAGTGAGCGTGGGGCATCCCAGGCCCTTAGGTCTGGTATGGATTTTAAGGGGAACCCCTATGCCGAAAAAATGGAGTGGGGTCCCCCCCAAAATCCAAACCAAATCCTGATCTGAGCACGCAGCCGGTCAGGAAAGGGGGTGGGGACGAGTGAGCGCCGGAAGTCTGGCGGCAAGTACGTCGGACCTAGTTTCCCAGAAAGTCAGACCGTGTGTACGCCCCATAAGTCTCTCAAAGACTTCAATCTATACAAATCTGCCCTCCAAAAATACTATTATTTCCTCCACACAGCCAAGCAGACCTATTTTACAACTCTTATTAACACCTTCTCATCCAGTCCCCGTAAACTCTTCTCTACCTTCAACTCTCTACTTCGTCCTCCACCGCCTTCACCCACTGACTCACCCCCTGCCCAGGAGATTGCTAATCACTTCAAAAACAAGATTGATACAATCCGTGATGAAATCTCCACTCTACAGGTATCTCTCCCAGTTAAGACCCCATGTCAATAGGCACAACTGACACTCCCCTTATTCAAATCTGCTTCTACAGATGAAGTTGTTAAATTCCTTTCTAACGCCCACCTAACCATCTGTCCCCTGGACCCTATTCCCTCTCAAATGGTACGGTTGCCCTTTGACTCCATCCTACACTCTCTAACCCACATCTTCAATCTCTCCCTCACCTCTGGCATCTTCCCCAATGCTCTAAAACACGCACTGGTCACCCCCATACTTAAAAAGCCGTCCTTGGACCCTACCAATCTTAACAACATATGCCCTATCTCCTTGCTCCCCTTCTCCTCTAAACTCCTTGAATGCCTGGTTTACAACCAACTGAGTGACCACCTCATTAAGAATAACCTTCTCGATCCCCTTCAATCTGGATTTCACCCTCAAGACTCCACAGAAACTGCTCTTTTAAAACTCACAAAGGACCTACTAACTGCAAAAACCAACGGACACTATTCTGTACTTCTACTTCTGGACCTTTCAGCTGCCTTTGACACGGTTGCCCACCCCCTCCTCCTCAAAAAACTTTACTCACTCGGTCTCCATGACTGTGCTCTTCAGTGGCTCTCATCCTACCCATCCCAATTCACCTTCAGTGTCACTTACATTTCTACTTCCTCCACTCCTCTTCCCTTCTCCGTCAGGGTCCCCCAAGATTCTGTTCTTGGACCTCTTTTATTTTCAATCTACACCTCTTCCCTGGGTCAGCTGATAGCCTCTCTCGGCTTTCAATATCATTTCTACGCTGACGACACCCAAATCTATCTCTCCATCTCTCAACTCACTCCATCAGTCTCCTCACGCATCACTAACTTATCAACAGACATATCTGTATGGATGTCACACCACTTCCTCAAACTCAACTTGATCCAAAACCTAGCTTAAAATATTTCCTTCCCCACGTGCCTCTTCCCCTGACTTATCTGTCAAGAGCAATGGCATAACCATCCACCATAATCAGTGAATTTTTGAGTGATACGCCAAACCTCCCTCCAGAAATTCTGCAAGTTAGGGCAGGACCAGAAGATGTGAAGCATTGAACCCTCTCCCACCCCACATCCCCAACAGCAATCTGAGGTGGCCGGGAAACATTTGTGTAACCTGGAGGGGGTGAGGTACCACCTTGATAGAATTTTATAATTTGTCTCCTGTATTTTGGTACACAGAGACGATTTGATAGCACAATTGATAATTTTTTGCTTTTGTAACTCCGAGAAACTGCGGTTGAGATCCCTTTCCCACCTAACTAAACAGGATAGGTGTGGTTGTGTGGAAGGTGTGTTGAGTAGCGTGTACATTTTGGAGAGAGTCTTCGCTAACGGGTCAGTTTCTGCACAGTACTCTTCAAAGGTCATCAGTTGACGGGAGAAGTCTTGAGGGTTAGGGATCGAATGTAGGAAGTGATATAATTGCACCGCTTTCCAAAAAGGAAGTTGGTATGTACCTGTCGCGTCAGTCAGCTCTGGTAGCGTAGGCCAACGTCCTGCTGTCACAAATTTAGCAGCATGGTCAAAGCCCAAGCTTCTTAGGGAGTCAAATTCAGTAGAATGGAGGCCCGGTGTAAAATTTGGGTGTCCCAGAATTGGGTATAAAGGAGAATTGCTTGAGGTAAGGGAGGATTGAATGGACACCTGGCTACTGTGTCGTAATGTGGTACCCAATAGGGAGTGTGATTTAAATCCCGAGGGGAGAGAGTCATAGCACCAGAGCGCACTTTTTAATGGTATGTCAGTTTGAACTTGCTCTAACCGCACCCAAAGTTTGGTTGTCATGTTACGCCTCCAGTCAAGGACATGACCTAAATGGGTGGCTTGAGAATATTGTCTGACATCTGGGAGCGCCAGGCCTCCATACTGGAAGTAAAAGTAGTGTCCTACGTATACGGGGTTTTTTGTTGGCCCATATAAATCAGGTGAATGGAGCATGTACTTGCTTGAAAAAAGAGTGTGGTATGTGGACAGGAAGAGCTTGGAACAGATATAAAAATTTTGGTAAGATACACATTTTTATGAGGTTACACCTGCCAAACCAGGAGTGCAGACCTCTGTTCCAGTTCTCTAATAAGGAGCAGGCTTTAGTCAGAATGGGAGGGAAGTTCAGTTCATATGTGCATCTGATGTCATATGGAATATTTGTACCCAAGTATTTTAGAGCCACTGAAGTCCATTTAAAATGGAAGTTAGCTTGCATAGCCTGCATGACATGGGGGTTGATTGCAATTCCCATAGCGGCCGATTTGGTGAAGTTGATTTTTAAATTTGACAGGGCACCGTATGCATCAAATTCTTTGGGAAGGTTTGGAAGAGAAATCGTGGGGTTAGTTAGGGAAAGAGTAGGTCATCCGCACATGCCGAGATTTTACATTGGGTATCGCCTAGGGTTAGACCTTGGATGTCTGGGTTTTGTCTTATTTTACACAGAAAAAGCTCTAAGGAGAGCGTGAAGATCAGGGTTGACAAAGGACACCGCTGTCTCGTTCCATTTGTGATGGGGAAAGGGGGCGAAAGTAACCCGTTTGCCTTCACTTGTGCCATGGGATTGGAGTATATCTTACTTATCCATCTAAGCATCCTGTCTCCTAAACCTATGTGACAAAGTACTGTGAACATAAAGTTCCAGTTCACTCTGTCAAATGCTTTTTCAGTGTCCGTGCTTAAAAATACGCACGGGGAACTTTTAGCGTTCGCCACATGGAGGAGGTTCAATACTTTTATGGTATTATCTCAAGTCTCTCTGTTGGGTATAAAATCCACCTGGTCTAAATGTATCAAGGACTGGAGATGTTGTGCCAATCGAGTTGCCAGAATTTTGGAAAACAGCTTTAAATCAATGTTCAGCAGGGATATGGGTCTGTAGCTCCCACATGAAGTTGGGTCTTTACCGTCTTTGGGGATAAGCGATATATGGGCTTTTAGCGTGTCTCTGGGAAAAACTTCCTCCGCTCCAAGTGTATTAAAAAATGCTACCATATGTGGGCCTATGATGGGAAGGAAAGCTTTGTAATATTGGGTGGTGTACCCATCTGGACCCGGGGCTTTCCCTGGTTTCATGGAGCCAATGGCGGTTTGGAGTTCTTCTAGAATGATTGGTGAATCTAGTTTCTCTCTTATTTCCGTGGTAAGGGAAGGGATTTGAGAAGTCCTTACGTAATCGTCAAAATCTGTTGGTTATCCTTTTCCTGAAAATATAAGGTCAATGTTCATGTCGCTTCTGCTAAGACTTCAGGAATCTGGAGGAGGCTCTCGTTCAGTCGCCAAAACCTTGACCTGGACGTGGACCTCCCTGTGAGTGTGTATGTGAGGGTAATAGGAGCATGGTCTGACCATGTAATGTGACCTATGGAGGAGTCTACCACTGAATGTAGTTGGTTATGAGGTATCAAAAAATAGTCTATTCTGGTGTACAGTTTATGTGTTTGTGAGTAGAAAGTATAGTCATGTTCTCCCGAGTGCTGGAGTCGCCACATGTCCACCAATTGCGCCTTGTGTAGGGAGTTAGCTATGCGCTTTCTATGGGTCGGTGGCACTGAGGAGTGTCCAGAGGATGTATCTGAAGATGGGATCAGAGGGACATTAAAGTCTCCGCCTAGGATCAGCTGGCCAGCCGTAAATTCCCCAAGTTTATCTAGAGTACCCATGATAAAAGTATCCTGATGTTCATTAAGGGCGTAAATTAATGCCAGTGTGAGTGGGACGTCGCCGATTAGTCCTCTAAGGAACACGTAACGACCTTCCGGATCTTTAAGCACTGCTTGGCATTGCCAAGGAAGTTTGCTCGAAATAATTATGGACAGTCCTTTAGTTTTGGCTGCGGGATTGGTGGAGTGATATGCTATTAGGAAAAATCAGTTTTTAAGCAACGGGAATTTGTCGTGTTTAAAATGGGTTTCCTGAATAAAGGCAATATCTGCTCGGGAATTTCGGAGGTCAGTTAAAAGCATCCGCCTTTTTTCTGGTATTTTCAGACCCTTCGCGTTAAGCAAAACTATTTTTATAGAGTCCATCACTCTGGCTGCCGCAGGGGTGGGGAAGGGAAGGAAGTAGGGGATGGGAGGGGGAGAGTAGAAAAAAAAAGGGGGGAAGGTTACTGAGAGAAGATTAGGAAAAGAAAGTCAACCCAAAGAGGGAGAGAGTATGTCTCACCCTGTATGAGAGGACAAAGTTACAGTGCAGGTCGAAACTTGAAGACCTGAATGTACTAAACTAGCAAGTAATCACTTGAATACACACGTCACTTCCCAGGGAAAAACCGGGAGTGCGTGTAAGCCTAATTGGGGGAGGAGTTGGATCGTGACTGGAAGAGAGAGGTTCCGACCCTCCCACTCACCCAAACAGGAATTTATATAAATATAGAAGCAAAATAGATACAAAATAAACTGTAACAGTATGAAACATGTATCAACAAATGAATTACCATTACTGCTGGTTTACGAGTAATATTGGAAGAAACCGTTAGCGTTTTCCCAGCCAAATTGTAAAACCGTGCCCTGTCAAAATTTACCCTCCCACTGCCTCTCCTGATAACGTGCTCCCAACACCTCTCCATACCCCATATCTGCTGCGAAATAAAACATCTCGTTCTGCTGGCCAGGGGAGGAAGAGCACCCAAGGGGCGTCTCACTTGTCCCAGGTAGATCTCCCAGGGGTCGTTGGTTTCCAGTACGTTGGAATGTCCACTGGGGTCCACCCCACACCCCCCAGATACACGGGAGTCCCCACCTGTTAGTGTCAACCGTCCGGGGTCCGTTTAAACTAAGCTAAGCTGCCCCTCCTATTCCAAACCCTTCTCCAAATAAGAGGCCCCCCAGATAGGGGCCCCCCGATCGGTGGAGAGCGCAGACCCCAAGCCTGTACAAAAGAAAAAACCTTCAATTTCAGGTGTGTTTCTATCTGTGTGTTAACACGTCCCCCTCTGATTGGCATATGGCCCTCTCCAATGAACACTTAGCCCAACGTAAGACATATGAGTAGTACTATGTCACTGTCCAGAATGGGTGTCGCCTCACTTTATCGCCAGCATCGTCATGCTTAACTAAGAGTTCCCGAATAATGGGATAGAAGGCGTGAGTCCCCATTCGGAGGCCGTATGTTCCTCAATATGCGACCTGCACTGTCTTTTACCCCTCGCCTTGACTACTGCAACTCCCTCCTCATTGGCTTGCCTTTAAATAGACTATCCCCCCTTCAGTCCATCATGAATGCTGCTGCCAGACTCATCCACCTTACAAACCGCTCAGTGTCTGCTACCCTTCTCTGCCGATCCTTCCATTGGCTGCCACTCGCCCAATGAATTAAATTCAAAATACTAACAATAATTTACAAACCCATCCCCCAGCTACATCACTAGCACTAGCCTAGTCTCAAAATACCAACCAAATCGCCCTTCTTTCCTCCCAAGACCTCCTGCTCTCTAGCTCCCTCATCACCTCCTCCCTTATCCGCCTCCAGGACTTCTCCCAAGCCTCGCCCATCCTCTGGAATTCCCTACCCCTATCTGTCAGACTGTTTCCAAATGTATCCACTTTTAGGTGATCCCTGAAAACTTTCCTCTTTGAAGAAGCCTATCCTGCCTCCATCTAACAACTGCACTATTTTCTCCATTAGCTCATCCCCCACAGCTATTACCCTTTTGTATAACTTGATCCTCCCTCCTAGATTGTAGGCTCTAACGAGTAGGGCTCTCTGATTCCTCCTGTACTTAATTGTATTGTAATTGTATTGTCTGCCCTAACATTGTAAAGTGCTGCATAAACTGTCAGCGCTATATAAATCCTGTATAATAATAATATTTGAAGTACAGGGGTGATAGTATTGTTATAATGGTCCTAAAATGCGCTAGAAACATAATCATATGCTTATTTATAGTTTACTATAAGGCAGATGTACTGTATATGTACTTTTAATTGAGTAATATATCAGCCTGGGCTTAGATATGTCCCACATTGAATTTAGGTATACAAGTTATGTAAAGCTTTTATGCGGAATGTGTATTGATCTCCAAGTTAAGTAGTGATGGTCGCCTGTGTGCATTTTTGTAGATATGAGCGATTTGGTACTTGGATGATTAATGCTTAGACTGCAACTTGTTGATATAAAAACTGGGATGCCATGCCGTAAGGCCACGCCCTCAGAGGAAATTGTGATGATGAAACTTGTCAGTGCGTGACCTTACGGCGGCCGGAAGTGACATTTGCGTTCCACGCCCAGGAAGAGACATCCTCAAATAAGCAGTGGATGCTGTCTTACTAACTTTTGAGAGTCTCGTACCTTTCCTGGGCTGTGAATAACGCTTTTTAAATGCTGATGACATAAGAGCCATTTTATTGTCAGATTTTATGGAGCCTGTCATTTGACATGAATAAAGGATAAGAAAATGGAATTACGCTATTTTGAGCTTTTTTTCTATCCGAGTACTTATGGGATATCCAGTGCAGCTCTGACACCCTCCATGACGTGGATGACATCCGTTGGTAACATATCAAGGCTTCATGTGTCCTTCTTTCTGGTGAGTGAGAACCCTTAAGGGGAGTGTGACGCACGGCTTAAGGATTCTGGTGTGTGGTGCACATCTTCAATACCACATTAGGATCACCATCTGCGTCTCTCTGGACTTTTATACCATCTGTCATTCATTTTTCTCATGTGCTATTATCATATGAAAGCTGGTCATAATAAGTAATGATGGTAGCGCTGCTTTAGTAATCAGGGGTACTTATTGAAGCACCTGTGGACATTTTACTATATTGTATGGACTGTTTTTTGACAATTTATTGCATTTTAAGTGGCAGCTGACATTTCGAATCGCTGTGGTTCATTGAATCACTGTGATTATTGAATGGTTTATATTATTTTTAGACTTACTAGCTCCATAGCACCGAGATAGTAGAAGGAGGCCTGGGTTGTCACTGTATTTTGATGTTGCAGGAACTGCAAGCTTTATGCTAGAATATAGTCTCCAAACTTATCAGGATTGAAGTGATTGTAAAGCTTGATTTTTTTTAAAAACAAACAAACATGTCATACTTACCTGCTTTGTGCAATGGTTTTGCACAAAGCAGCCCGAATCCTCTTCTTCTTGGGTCCCCCTTCTGGCGCTTCTGGCTCCTCCCCTCCGTGGGTGCCCCCATACGAAGCCGCTTCCCATGGGGGCACTTATGCATGCTGGATTCCAAGCTGGGCTGTTTGTATATATTCAGAAAAACTATTCACAAATATTCACACCACCCCCTGCAATCTGCTCACAGGTTTTGATTGACAGCAGCAGGAGCCAATGGCTCCCACTGCTCTCAACCAAGCCTGTGAGAGTCAGGAGAGGGGGGAAGAGCTGCTGCACAGCACTGGACTGAGATCAGGGTAAAGTGAGTATTTGGGAGGGGGGGGCACTATTAAAAGGTTTTTTTACCTTAAGGCAGAGAATGCATTAAGAAAAAAATAAACGTGTACCTTTAGAATCACTTTAATGAAGATATCTCCACCCTGTTTTGGATTTTCTTCACCTTGTTCAGCTGTCCTAGATTCCCAGACAGTGTTTGCTTTAATTCATAAAATATTGCTCTATTATAACCCACTAACAAACCTTTTTCAATGTATAGGGTTATCATTAGGTTTTGCTAAAGTGATTGTAAAGTCTCATTTTATTTATTTATTTATTTATTTATTTATTTTAAATAACAAACATTATACTTACCGCCTCTGTGCAGTTGGTTTTGCACATAGCAGCCCAGATACTCCTCTTCTTGGGTCCCTCTTTGCTGCTCCTTGCCCCCCCTCATATCGAGAGCCCCCTCAGCCAGCAGCTTTCTATGGGGGCACCCAAGCCGAGTCAGAGCTTCCTGGGTCCATTCAGACACGGAGCCACAACCGGGCCCCACTCCCTTTCTCCCTGATTGGCTGGCTGACTGACTTTGATTGACAGCCACAGGAGCCAATGCTGTGTCTCAGCCAATCAGGACAAGTGTCCCAGATGGCCAAGGGACTTGTGGACATCGCTGGAGAGAGATGGGGCTCAGGTAAGTAATGAGGGGTGCTGGGGTGTCTGCTACACATAGAAGGCTTTTTATCTTAATGCATAGAATGAATTAAGATAAAAAAAAACTTCTGCCTTTACAACTCCTTTAAGTTATCATGACGCACCTAAAAACAGAAAGAAAAATGTTTGATTCCTGTACTTTGGACCCATAGATACAACTTTTCTGTAAATAATTAGTTAAATATAGTTAACTTCAAGAGTAACTTTTGCGGGATCCAAAAGTTGCAAAAAAAAAAAAAAGAGGACACAAAACAAGTCATATTATAATTCAATGTTATTAAAAATTACCTTGCCCTTTCTATCCGCAGCACTGTGACACGCAATATGGCAACCTGGAGGTATTCTGTACCAACATGGTATACAGAATGACACTCCCACCACCATGCTTGACTGTAGGCAAGACACACTTGTCTTTGTACTCCTCACCTGGTTGCCTGCCACACGCTTGACACCATCTGAACCAAATAAGTTTATCTTGGTCTCATCAGACCACAGGACATGGTTCCAGTAATCCATGTACTTAGTCTGCTTGTCTTCAGCAAACTGTTTGCGGGCTTTCTTGTACATCATCTTTAGAAGAGGCTTCCTTCTGGGACAACAGCCTTGCAGACCAATTTGATGCAGTGTATGGTCTGAGCACTGATAGGCTGACACCGTACCCCTTCAACCTCTGCAGCAATGCTGGCAGCACTCATACGTCTATTTCCCAAAGACAACCTCTGGATATGATGCTGAGCACGTGCACTCAACTTCTTTGGTCGACCATGGCGAGACCGCCGTATGATCTTGGCCACCGTGCTGCAGCTCAGCTTCAGGGTCTTGGCCATCTTCTCATAGCCTAGGCCATCTTTATGTAGAGCAACAATTATTTTGTTTAGATCCTCAGAGAGCTCTTTACCATGAGGTGCCATGTTAAACTTCCAGTGACCAGTATGAGGGAGTGTTGGAAGTCAACATGGTCTAATGTTATATGTCTAAAGTTTCCACACATCTGTTCTTACAACCAAGATCAGCCATGCTGACACTTGCAGTCCCACAGTTTTAAAAAGTACAGAGGAATGTGGCCCCAAACAGAATCTGCATAGCAAAAGGGCTTGTCTCCAGCCCACCTGCTGTGATATGTGTGATTACAGACTTCAAAGAGAATAAGAGCTAGCTAAGATGGCCCAGGGCTAATAGAGACGCTGACCCTAGTGGCCAATATAGCATGCTTCCTGAAGAATGGGCAGACATTTGAAGGATTACCTCTTGGCAATATCTATTGGATGGAAGGCAAAAGGGGGGGGGCTACGAGTAGGCGTGTATGTTTGAATGAAAAGAGCACACACTCAGGCAATTCTGTCTCTCTGCCCCTTGCTCTCTCTGCTGATGTTGGTCTGTGCAAGCCTCATGTGGCTCGGCCATCTTGAGGCCTTGCTATGGGTGCTGGTTTGAGCCGCTGGTTTGAGCCTAAACTCCATGCAGCACCGAGCTCTCGCTTTCAACATCTTGAGACTGACCAGCCAAGGATGTGATAAGTATATTCTTGTATTACATGTTTGATTGTTGTTATATGTTGTAGAGATATGCTGTTTAGTATATTGTGTTCTAATTGTAAGCTATGTAACATTGTAATACCCTTTTAATACTTTTATGTTAGTTTCCTAATTTCTTGGGAAATAAATAAGACTTGATTACTTACTAAGCAGATGTGTTTGTTATATCATTGTGCTTATCAGATTATCATAGACTAGCTAACTATAGGGATCAGACAAATTAATACACAGATATAATATTAATTATTATATCGGTTACATCAGGGAGTGAGAGTGATGACACCAAATTGAATGCACCTGCTCCCCATTCACACCTGAGATCTTGTAACACTAAAGAGTCACATGACACCGGGGAGGGAAAATGGCTAATTGGCCCCATTTTGGACATTTTCACTTAGGGGTGTACTCACTTTTGTTGCCAGTGATTCAGACATTAATGGCTGTGTGTTGAGTTATTTTGAGGGGACGGCAAATTTACACTGTTATACAAGCTGTACACTACACTATTTTGCACTGTAGCAAAGTGTCATTTCTTCAGTGTTGTCACATGAAATTATATAATAAAATGTTTACAAAAATGTGAGGGGTGTACTCACTTTTATGAGATACTGTTTTTAGGTGAAGAGAATTGTCCGATCCCTCTGGATACCCCATCTGAGAGCAAGCTGTGCCCCGAGGGAGGAACGACATAAGCAACTTTTGTTTTCCACTTTATTCATTACGGTTATAGTAAATTATGATCATACCAGGACTGGATGATATGGACAGCAGTTCACTAAGAACATATAAAACATTTAACTTTTTAAGGTAGTAATACACAAAAAGGGTATAACATAATACAACATGGGGGAGAGGAAACAGGGAAAGGGAAGTGAGTCCCTTGAAAAATTCACCTACTCAGGAATATTATTTAGACGGTATATGAGCTTCTTTGAGGACAGGATTCATCACTTTAGAAGAGATTGTTTTAGTAATGTCTTACCGTGACCTATTGGATTTATATCAGTCTGACCAAGGTTGCCAGTTGTTAAGAAACTCTGTACTTTTCCTGTTAATTGATGCTAACATACTCTCATATGTATACTGCACAGAGAGTGTGCGTACAGCATCAGTTACCTTAGGTGGGTCTGGAGATCTCCATGTTCTAAATATTACTAGTTTTGCTGCCAGGAATAGATGAGTAAGTGCTATGGATATTAAGGGGAACCCTGTGCCAAAATTTGAAAAAAAATGGCATGGGGTCCACCCAAAATCCATACCAGACCTTTATCCAAGCACGCAAGCTGGCAGGCAGCAGGAAAAGAGGGGGGAGGAGAGAGCGCCCCTCCTCCTGAACCATACCAGGCCACATGCCCTCAACATGGGGAGGGTGCTTTGGGGTCCCCCCAAAGCATCTTGTCCCCATGTTAATGGGGACAAGGGCCTCACCCCCACAGCTTTTGCCCGGTGGTTGTGGGGGTCTACGGGCAGGGGGCTTATCGGGATCTGGAAGCCCCCTTTAACAAGGGGGCCCCCAGATCCCACCACCCCTATGTGAATGGGTATCAGGTACATTATACCCCTACACATTTACCAAAAAAAGCAGTGAAATGTGACAAAAGACAATAGCCGGTTTTTGACAATTCCTTTATTAAAAATGTTTTCTTCTTTCCCCGGTCTTCTCCATCTTCCTCCAGATTCTTCTTCCCCCCACTTCTTCCTCCATCTTCCTCCGCTTCTTCCTCCGGTCTTCTCCATCTTCCTCCGGCTTCTTCTTCTCCCAGTCTGTCCTCCGCTCCAGCTCAAAAAACAAACCTCCTCTGAAGCTGCAATGGGGAGGATGATGTTACTTCGAGACCCCACCCCTTTGTGACTTTGCCGCATGGGGCATGATGGGTCAGTGATGTCTCAAGGGGATGGCGTATCCTGATGACGTCATCCGGTGGCTACGCCCCATAGTTATATATGATATGTACTCTATGGAAGCAGACATATCGGCTAGCGTCGGGGGAGGTTCATTATTTTCATGTTCAGCAGGTCGGTGGCGGAGGTGGCAGAGGAGAAAGACTGGAGGAATATGGAGGATGAAGGGGAAAAAGAAGCTGAAGAAAGAAGGAGAAGGGAAAGACATTTTTAATAAAGGAATTGTCAAAACTGTCTTTTGTCACATTTTACTGCTTTTTTTGGTGAATGTGTAGGGGTACAATGTACCTGATACCCATTCACATAAGAGGGTAGGATATGGGGACCCTCTTGTCAAAGGGCCCCCCACCTGCAGACCCCCACAACCATCAGACAAGGGTTGTGGGGATGAGGCCCTTGTCCCCATCAACACGGGGACAAGGTGCTTTGGTTGGGACCCCAAAGCACCCTCCCCATGTTGAGGGCATGTGGCCTGGTACGGTTCAGGAGGGGGGGCGCTCTCTCACCACTCTCTTTTCCTGCGGGCAGCCAGGCTGCGTGCTCGGATAAGGGTCTGATATGGATTTTGGGGGGACCCCACGCAATTTTTTTTCTACATTTTGGCATGGAATTCCCCTTAAAGTCCATACCATATCTGAAGGGCCTGGTATGCAGTGGGGACCCTACGCCTTTTTTTCCTTGATTTTTGAATAGCTGGATTTTTGGAATTCCACACCATAATGTTATTGAATAATTACATACCATTGCATGCATTTGAAGAGTTAAAATGATGGAATAAACCAAACTGATGTGCATTCGCTAATTATGCTGCTGAGTACAATGTACATTTTCAGGAGGTGATCCCATTGGTGGGATTTAAACCCATGGCTTGAACCTTTGAAGGTAGCACAATCATACATAGAAAATACTATTACTAATGTTTGATTCTTTTCATTCTATACAATAATGTTTTGCATTTGAGGTATTAATATTATGGTGCCAACCATGTTCATGTGCCATTGGTTAGGAATGAGCCGAACACCCCGGTTCGGTTCACACCAGAACTTGCAAACATCTTTAATGTCTATGGGACACGAACATGAAAAATCCTAAGTGCTCATTTTAAAGGATTAAGTTAAAGTTATTGCCATGTTCCCTGGGGCAGGACCCGGGTCCTGCCCCAGGGGACATGTATCAATGCAAAAAAAGTTTTAAAAATGGCAATTTTTTCAGAAGCAGTGATTTCAATAATGCTTAAAGCGAAACAATAAAAATTAAATATTCCTTTAAATATTGTTCCTGGGAAGTGTCCTTAGTATGCCTGTAAAGTAGCGCATCTTTCCCGTGTTTAGAACAGTACCACAGCAAAATTACATCATCAAAATAAAAAAATTGTGTAGGGGGACCCCCCAAAATCCATACCAGGCCCTTCAGGTCTGGTATGGATATTAAGGGGAACCCTGCACCAAAATTTAAAAAATGGTGTGAGGTCCCCCCAAAATCCATACCAGACCCTTATCCGAGCACGCAACCTGGCAGGCTGCAGGAAAAGGGGGAGACAAGAGAGTGGCCCCCCCTCCTCCTGAACTGTACCAGACCACATGCCCTCAACATAGGGAAGGTGCTCAGCTGGGTTTACAGACTCTGAGATGCCTCTAAACTTTACATTATTTCTCCTCAAGCGGTCCTCTAAATCTGCCAGCTATGCTTTGATAAAATTTTGCTCATCTTCTACTTCATCATGAGCATCAATTAGATTGTTGATTGTGGTTGCATATTCTGCCATTTTGCCTTCTACTTGATCAATTCTGTCTCCCACAGCAGTGAAAGTTAAATTTCCTCATACATGCCATCATATCTGTGTGGATAGTGCTTCTTAGGGAAAAAAGCATATCCTTAAGTGTGGTGCCTAGAATGGGCTGATTCAGGGTAGGGAAAGCACTCGAGGCCTTCGGGTCAGACTGCATAGGTTAAGCATTTTAATAAATAAATAAATAATAAATAGTAAAGGATTCAGGGAGCTCCCTGGTATATTCCTGTGAGTCAGTGTTAGATCTCACCTCGTATTACTGTAGTCCTGAATCTTCCATCATGGGTTTAGTTTTTGCTGGGCTTCTGCAGTCTGGGGTAGAGGCCTTTGAGCTCCCCAGAAAGCGATGGTTGTTTTGGCAGGCAGAGCTGTTATGGTCAGGCCACACTGTTAGGAGAGGAGAAGGAGCCAGCGCCATCTTGTCCACTCTGCTGAGGCAACGTGTGGTGGGGGGCGCTAGGTCCGTGTTGCCACTTTTATACTTCCTGACGTTCCACTGGGGGAGAGGAAAAGATATCTACAAGGCTTATCCATATCATGGCAGCAAGCCATATCTTGCTAAAGGCTCATATTGACCTCTTTTTAATTAAAAAGGTCAACATCATCTGGTAAGCGGATATCCATTTACAGAGCACATTGGGTGTATAATACAGCTGGTGAAGGTGGTCTATCTATCTACACAGCAAGACATCTCATGTATATTGATCAGTGAAATTTATTTTTATCGTGGAGGATTCGCATATATTGATTTGTATAAGAACTTTTTATTGCACGTGGACTGTGTCATGTATTTTTATATTTTTTTTGTAGTCAATCTTTTTCATATGGTTTTTCTTAATGAAATCACAAGTTTATATTTTTATATTTTGTTCATAAATGCAGGGATTGCATGATTGTGAATAACGTTTTTTTGGAATTTATATATTCACTTAGGATTCTTGTATGGCACATAGTTGTTTATTTAAATATTCGGTTAAATTGTAACACTGTATATGTAATTAATTTTTGCTCACTGGCAACACGGACCTAGCGCCCCCACCACACATTTTCTCACTTGCACTAGAATCCATATCTAGTTTTGGGGATAGCAGCTTTGTATTTGTATATTCACTAACAATTTAATTCAGTGGCTCGAGGTTTACAGAAAACATTTTCACTCTGCTGAGGCGGCTGTTTGAAGTATGCCATTAGTTTCTTTGGCTTGTGCACATTCTTCTTTTTTGACATGAGGTAGGGATGCTGGCATGTCAGGGCACTGAATTACTGTAGCAGGAGAGTATTTAGGTGCCTGAGTTTGCTGTGAATCACTTTTTGTCCCATCCTTCAGCAGAGCTCCTGGTCTACGTGGCCATCTTGGCTGAGGTCACTCCACGCCCCTTTATTTTACATTTTGAGACAACAAAAAGCAAATGCTCTTGCGCACAGGTGTGTTGGCTAGGTGATCTAAAAGATCAAATTGGATAATAGCTTTCGGCCTTGCTGCCCTCCAGGATAGGGATATCCTAGCAGTAGACAAAAACACAAAGAAAAGAGGGCACACCAGCCTAGTGCATTATCTTTTGGTACATTTATTCAGAAAATATATTGAAAACTACTCACAAAAGTAGGAGACAATCACGCTTAAAAAAGTCTTTGACGTATGGAAGTCCGTCTACTGATAGCAGACTCTAAGTCCATTAAATACTTTGTTGAATTCTCCTGGTGGGGCATGGATGATGAATTTTGCTGCTACACGTACCTTCTCCTCATCAGACAGCTGGTGGAGGAGCAGCTGTCTGATGAGAAGGTATGTGTAGCAGCAAAATTTTACATTTTGAACCTGGAACCTTCAAGTTCTGTGCTGTGGCTCTGTCTGCTTTGCTACCAGAAGGTCTAAGTCTCTCCAGCATACACTCTGCTTGGTGTTTCTACCCCTGGGACACTTTGACTCCACCTGTCTTCCAGATAGCAGGACTTCTTGTGCTTTGTGCCTGTTTGTTGGATCTGTTTCCCTCAGTGTGTGCTATACTACCGAACTGCTGAACTTCTGGACTTTGAACTTTGCCTTATGATTTTTCATTACTTTACCAGTCTGTGTATGACCCTGCCTGTCCCTGACCACAGGTCTGGATTCTGAATTTGTACCTTGCTGTCAAGACTTGTTGCTTACCAGGCCGGCCTGACTATACTAACGCCTCAACCCCCAGCCAAAGCTCCACTCTGGACTAAACCTTTCAACAGGTACCTTGCATTGTTCTTCACCCTAGCTGAGTGTTGACTGGGCTGTATCTGAGTGTGGTCTCCAGCACTTCCAGGTGCCAATCTCTGCTATTTTAACTGTAAATGGATACTTTGTTTTTACTGAATAAAGAGTGCAAGATACTAATGCATCCATGTACCCTGTTTTCTTTCATGTTGCTTGATGCTGGTGGATTTTCACTGATTCTGAGTGCGAGGTGCAGCAGGAAGTATTAACCTCCTGAGTGCCAGATATACATCACCACAACCTCATTCAGTCATTTTTTTTTAAGACTTTGTAATACACTTGGGACATCTACAATACAGATTCCTCTCCTGATGTGCACGTTTTTGGAAGGTGCAACATCTTTTGTCATTAAATCCATAAATAAACTGGTTTACTTTCTTTTTGTGTTTCAATTGTTTTTATTGAAAGTTTTCAAAACATTTTTAACATTTAGGTTTAAACTGTATCCCATATTTCAGTATTATTATACAGTGTGTCTTTCTAGAAAAGTAAATTATTGTCTTCCGGCCTGCACATCTGTTACTGCGTATTGCTCCAATTCAGAAAAGGATAAAATGATAACACAACCGAATAACATTTCTGTAGTCTAAGAGGTAACTATGAATATCCCCTGGTTTCCCCGTCCCTCCACTACTCTCCATACAGGAGGGGAAGGAAGGGGGAAGACCAAGGCCATAGGCAATTCCAGAAAAAGAAAAGGAGAAGAATGAAAGTAAGAAGAAAAGATTATCAGAGGGGGAAGTGCACTCCTTTAGATTAACTTGGTCAATCCCTGAGATCTCACAAGGGGTCAGACTGTTATTTAATTCAGGGATCCTAGATCTTATCAAATAGGGCTTGTTTGTCCTGTATGATCGCCAAAAGGCATCCATTTACCATGATCCATGACAACTTGTTTTTCACCAGATCGAAAGGGATTGTGGGCATCTTCCATGATCTGGCAATTACTATTCTGGCTGCTGTAAAGATAAAGGCTACAAGTTTCCCTGCCTGTTTAGGTGTGCCTTCTACCGGGCGTCCCAGAAGAGCTTGCTGCGGTGATTTAATAAAAATTAACCTATGTAAGTGAGAAGATGAAATTATAGAGGCAGATCCAAAAATGTTTCACCTTGGGTCAGGACCACCATATATGGGTCACCATGCCTTCCAAACCACACCCTCAAAAACAGGAGGGAGAGCCACCTGGGACAAACAAAGCTATTCTTGTTGGTACCATGTACCATCTAAGCTAGACCTTGTAATTTTCTTCAATCAATGAGGTATTTATATATGATTTTGACACACACTGGGACTTGTGGACTATTCATCTACAGCGAATTTCTCCCCTATGTCTTGTTCCCACTTCTTCATAGAGAACAATTTTTCTGGAGTAGAGGTCAATATATTATAGATTTTGGAGATAAAGCCAGTGTGCTTATCAAAGGATCTGCATAAATACTCCACTGAAGTGGACGTGGTTATATCAGCTGCACATTGTAAGTTTTTGCAGAAAATGCACTATTTGCACATGATGAAAAATTTCTGAGTTTGGAAGAAGGTATTTCTCTTGAAGGGTTCCTTGTGATAGAATCCCGTTGACTTTTTGAACCTTTTTGATTGTTTTGATTCACTTTGTTTCCAAACGATGTACCTCTTTTCTAGTTCAGCCAGGTCTGTAGAAACAATATATCTGATTCCAAAGGTATTTTTTTTTACATTTTAAAGCAATATATTCAATACATTGTACTGTATTATAATATACAACCAAGGATACTTGGGTCCATTTTTTTACCCAATTAACCCCAATAAAGGAAGTTGCATTTCTCTGATACTACTATATTAAAGTATCTAGGTTCTATGTTGTGGAGTCAAAATAATGACACCTTCATCTGTAAGCTCCAGGCTGCATCACTTAAGATGTCTGTGCTCTAAGTTGTTTTTTTGATATGCTGTTAAGATTTTTAAAACTGAGATTCTAAGTGCATATGTTTTACATTTTATTTGTATCCGTTCAACTGCATTAAAATTCAGCTGTATCTCTAAGCCAGGAAATACCAAAGAAAGAGAAAAATGTCTTCATGAAGTATATAAGGAAACCAATCTGTTGCAATCTTTAGAAAACATTACACTGAAAAAGTTAAATAATGGTGCATGATTTAAACTTTTTGCATACATATAATGTTCCATTCAAGTCTGAACTCTGGAATACAAGTAAGTTTGCGTTATTACTTCCAATACATATTTGCATAATAGAACTTTCCATTTTTTAATATTAAAAATATACAGTTTAAGAGATAAATACCTTTCTAAAACCTGTAACATGACAGCTTCCACCAAGAAAAAGCAGCTATGGCCTAGTGCTCTAGGGAGGTATCAACAATTTACACAATCGCTTCAATTCACTGTTGCTCGTAGAAATCAAATTTTCTAACCAGTAATAGAAACTGTAGCTTTGACTGAGCAAATGTGGGTGAGATTGGGGGCAGGTGGTCAATCCAGGGGGTGATGATACTCCAGGTCAAATGATGCAATAATATCTGCACAAGTAGAACACTGATACCAAGACATTGCCACACAACCATAATCCCTACAAATAAAAAATGGATAGCAGAAGTATGGCATTTATTGGGGATGGAGGAAATGATTGACCAACAATACAACAGATAAAAGTCATTTTGTATCAATAAGACTAAATAGATCCTTTATAAGGACACTGATGAATTTAAGGCCATAATGTAACCCTCTATGCCAAGTTATTGGAAAACATACTTACTTCTTTAAAAGAAAAGTTAATTATTTTTTTTAAAACTTTACTACCTAGGTGGATGTGGCATCTGTCCCCATCGGCTCTAAGACTGAGAACTAAGCAATCAAAGACCACTGATTGCTCAGTTCTCAGAGCTCCATGAGCAGAGAGCTGGTGACTATCAGTCACCAGCTCTCTGCTTTGCCCTCCCATGCTCACTGGAGCACTAATCTGTGGAGTCCTGTGATCCACAGGAGACGTACAGACAATCAAGCTTTGGCTGTACTTTCCCTTTAAGCATGTATTGGTGTGATGGAGGGCTTTTTCTTCCTACTGTAATATTGCTCTAATTAACCTACCCCTTCCCTATCCCTGTCTTTTCCTCCCTTCTAATCACCTTCTAATCAAATCCTTTCTACTCCTTGTATCAGACTTGCTACATGGTTGCATTAGACACCCTGGAACACTTCCGGGTCTTCCTACTCTGAATATGAGATTTCAGATTTCTAATGCTGTACCCATTTTATTCACAAAACCAATAAGATGCCTAAACCATGCTGTAATCAATACTTGAACTATAACTAAGGAGTGTAATTCACATTTGATTATCATTGTATTTTTTTATTATTTAAAGAAGGACACCATAACTGCATCCCAATGTTTAGACTGAATTATGTAGCTATACCCTCACCCCTCCCTTCATTTATCCTACTGTATCCTACTCTTTATTCAATTTTTAAATAATTTTTAAATAAAAATAAATAAAAATGGTGCAATTATAGTGGGTGGATCAGACTTGTGTAATTATTGCTCCACTTACTGTAATAGGAGGACCTGGGAGTCTCAAATTAACCCACTTGCTATCTTTACATCATTTGATGTATAGAGGGCAATGAAATGTATTTTTTTTTAAGTGCAGCAAGTGCAGTGCCTGGATTTGAACACTGTAGGTATTAGCCTCTTTTAATCTCTAATACATTAACATTCAAAACGGATAAAGGGAGGGGCAGAACTAGGGAGCTATCAAGTGCGCTATCAGGTGCACTATTGGAAATAACGAAAGCAGCCCATAGATGAGTCATTTTTTTTGCGATCAACCAGCAGGTTGAATGAAAAAAATTGACCTGATTCCCCTATCCACACATTTAAAGATGAATCAGGGCATTTCTACAGTAGTTGATCGGCAGATCAACTTCTGTACGACTTAAGTGCCTATACTCGGATCACAATTCAGCTGGTCCCTGCGGAAGTGAATGAATTTCGATCAATTTATGGATGGCTTAACTAGAGTAGAGAGCACAACAATGACTTTAAGTATTTCACTGTTTCTTCACTTTGTTTAAATCTTAGGGCTGGCTGGCCAAAATTATAGATCTTTGCCAGGAAACTTTTTGAAGACCCCTTGTATATACAGTATCTCACAAACGTGAGTACACCCCTCACATTTTTGTAAATATTTTATTCTATCTTTTCATGTGACAACACTAAAGAAATGACACTTTGCTACAAAGTAAAGTAGTGAGTGTACAGCTTGTAAGAAAGTGTAAATTTTCTGTCCCCTCAAAATGACTGAACACACAGCCATTAATGTCTAAACCGATGGCAACAAAAGTGAGTACACACCTAAGTGTCCACATTGGGCCCAAAGTGTCAACATTGGACCCAATGTCCAATGTCCACATTGGGCCCAAAGTGTCAATATTTTGTGTGGTCATCATTATTTTCCAGTACTGCTTTAACTCTCTTGAGCATGGAGATTACCAGAGCTTCACAGGTTGCTACTGGAGTTCTCTTCCACTCCTTCATGATGACATCACAGAGCTGGTGGATGTTAGAGACCTTGCGCTCCTCCACCTTCTGTTTGAGGATGCCCCACAGATGCTCAATAGGGTTTAGGTTTGGAGACATGCTTGGCAAGTCCATCACCTTTACCCTCAGCTTCTTTAGCAAGGCAGTGGTCATCTTGGAGGTGTATTTGAGGTCATTAGCATGTTGGAATATTGCCCTGTGGCCCAGTCTGAGAAGGGAGGGGATCATGCTCTGCTTCAGTATGTCACAGTACATGTTGGCATTCATGGTGGGCTGACCTCCCACCCCTTCAACCTCTGCAGCAATGCTGGCAGCACTCATATGTCTATTTCCCAAAGACAACCTCTAGATATGACGCTGAGCACGTGCACTCAACTTCTTTGGTCGACCATGGCGAGGCCTGTTCTGAGTGGAACCTGTCCTGTTAAACCGCTGTAGATTTTTCAGATCCTCGGAGAGTTCTTTGCCATGAGGTGCCATGATGAACTTCCAGTGACCAGTATGAGAGAGTGAGAGCGATAACATAAAATTTAACACACCTGCTCCCCATTCACACCTGAGACCTTGTAACACTAAAGAGTCACAAGACACTGGGGAGGGAAAATGGCTAATTGGGCCCAGTTTGGACATTTTCACTTAGGGGTGTACTCACTTTTGTTGCCAGCGGTTTAGACATTAATGGCTGTGTGATGAGTTATTTTGAGGGTACAGAAAATTTACACTGTTATACAAGCTGTACACTCACTACTTTACATTATAGCAAAGTGTCACTTCTTCAGTGTTGTCACATGAAAAGATATAATAAACTATTTACAAAAATGTGAGGGGTGTACTTACTTTTGTGGGATACTGCATGTATTTAAATTGTGTATTTAGCTATTTGCCTGGAGGTCTTTAAACTCTTCCACCCTGTCCACTGTACATAAATGGCAGGGTGGGAGCTTTGCCATTCTGAGTCAACGTACTGATACGTCTCTGAGGATGAGTGCCTGCATTCCTGTGATTACAGAACACAAGCACAGATGGGGAAATGGGTGCTGAGTGTGGCCCTCCCGATCACATGATGGCTGTGTCCACTCACAGCCTTCACAGTGTAAACAGAGACATGTGTCTCTGTGACAGTTCTTCCTGCTGAGCTTAGTGAGAGCTCAGTGCTGGGGGGAGGGAGCGGGGGAAGCTGCAGCCTGTGTTGACAGCTCTGTGTGTAGATGATGATTTTACACATAGAGCTGTCACAGATCTCACAGACTGCAGCCATCCCCACACATAGTACACCAAGCACTACTGTCCCTGTCCCATGAACATTTGGCACAGTTTCCCCATAAACCTCTGTACCAGTGCACAAAACATCTGTCACAGTGCCCCATCACATCTATGCCAATGCACAAAACATCTATTACAGTGCCCTAACACACCTGCAATCTGCAAAATGCAAATACATCACAAATGCAACATCTGCAATAGTGTCCCATCGTGACATCAATATCTGTTTGTGTCCGCCGGTGGACGATCAACATCTGTCATAGTGTACAAGTACACAAAACATCTACCAGTGTCCCACCAATAAATAAATAAAAAAATTAAAGCGCCCGTCCCTCCATGCTCGCATGCAAAGGCAAACGCACACATTGGTCCTGTACGTATACGTAAACGGCAATCGCAACACACATGTGAGGTATCGCCGTGAACATCAGACTAATAACTCTAGCACCAGACATCCTGTGTAACTCTAAACTGGTAACCAATAAAGGCCTATAAATCGTCGCCTATGGAGATTCATAAATATCAAAGTTTGGCGCCATTTCACAAGTGTGCACAATTTTAAAGTGTGATATGTTTGGTATCTATTTATCCAGGGCAACACCATATTTTATATTTTACCAAAAATGTGGATATTATATTGTCTCTGTGCATTGATATTTTTTAAAATGTATTATGTGTTAGTGTGTAAAATTGTGTGTAAAACCGTGTTTGAAAAACTGCTGCACAAATACAATGTAAACTGTATGCGCAAATACTGCGAGACATAAAAATTTGCAAAACCCACCATTTTATGCTCGAGGGCCTCTGCTACAAAAATGTATAATGTTTGGGGGTTCTAAGTAAGTTTCTAGCAAAAAAAGGAAAATTTATTGTCAAATACTTACCGTAATTTTCCTTTCCTGATGGACTCCATGGCAGCCTACGTGTGGGTTAACCCCGCCTCCTCTCCAATGCTATAGGACCCCATTCCCATAAATGAGAGCTCACCGCTAGGTACCATGTTCTATAACTAGCCGACTCTTTGACCAATGGGTGGGGACTCCGTCTGCCATGGAGTCCATCAGGAAAGGAAAATTACGGTAAGTATTTGACAATAAATTTTCCTTTTTCCTGACAGACTCCATGGCAGCCTACGTGTGGGAAATAACTAGCCAACCACACGGGTGGGTATGCTGAACAAAACATAATTTAATTTGTCCTATCAACTGATAGGAATTTTCAAACCAAAGTTTACAGAAGACAGTGAAGCCGGCTCTATGCAGTAATGAGACATGAATGTATTAATAGAGGCCTAAGAGGCCGCTTTGCAAATGGTGTCTGGAGCCACTTGTCGGGCCGCCGCCCAAGAAGCTGCCATTCCTCTGGTGGAGTGTGCTGTCACCGCCTCTGGAGGAGCCCAGCCCTTAGCCCTATATGCTTGCTGGATGGTCTGGACGATCCAAGCTGTAATTATCCTGGTTGAAGCCCTCTCCCCTTCATAGCTGCCTGAGTGCAGTATGAATAGGTGGCTAGAACATCTAAAGGGAGAAGTAATTTGCAGGTATTCCCTTAGAACTTCGCCTATATCCAGAGGATGAGTTACAGTGGACCCCGGGGTCTTGAATGTAAGCAAGACGATTTCTTGGTTCTCGTGGAACACTAAAGTCACTTTCGGGTTCAAGCCCATTATAGGGATAAGGACTACCCGATTCAGAAAGAAAAACGTCAGAAAGGGATCTTCATGACCTAGTGACCCAATCTCAGAGACCCTTTTAGCCGAGGTAATGGCTACTAAAACAAAAGCTACCTTTGTTGAGAAATCCTTAATGGAAAGCGGGGAGGGCCCCGTGGTACTTAGTCCAGGCAGTGAGTCGAGAACAAGGGGAAGGTCCCACTTGGGAAAACTTGGTCTCCTTTGGGGCTTGAGTCTTGGCGCCCCATGGAAGAACTGCCAAATCAGGGGACGAACCTCCAATGAAGTCCCAGAAAAGGCTGACAAGGCTGAGACTTGGACTCTAAGTGAGCTGATGGATAGAGATAAAAACTAGGCCAGATTGAAGGAAACTGAGAATATCCTGAACTCCAGGATTTTAAAAGACCTGCTCGTAGAAGAAGCAGACAAATTCGATCCAGACTCTCCTATACACTTTATTTGTACTTGTCTTCCTTGAGCTCATGAGGGTAGAAACCACTCTTGCGGCGCACTCGAGATATTCCAACCTCTCCCCCTCAAGAACCAGACCATCGGTCCCAGTAGTGCCGGACAAGGTTTAGTTTTTTTTTTTTTTTTTTGGTGTAGGACTGTCCCTTGAGAAAGAAGGTCCGGCCTGAGGGGAAAGGCATTGGATCCCGGAAGCTAAGCTGGAATAGAAGGGGAACCAAAGCCTGTTCGGCCAATAAGGGGCTATCATCACTGATTCGACTACTTACGCTTGAAGCCTCTGTAAGAGTAGGAGGACAATTGGGAGCAAGGGAAAGGTGTATGCCCCCCAAACCTCCATTGATCCGTCAGGGCATCTGTTCCGAATGCTTGACTACAACGGCCCAGAGTAAAACTTTTTTTTTTTTTTTTTTTTATCTTGAAATTGCAGGGGGGAATCGAATAGATCTACTTCGGGACTGAATCCCAGCGACAGAATCCACTTGAATATCTGCACATGAGGGGATCACTCGTTGTTGTCTAACTGGGTGCGCGAAAGGAAGCCCGCTTGAGTGTTCTGGACTCCGGGAACGAATACCGCCGAGATGCCGGCCAGATTCTTCCGGACCCATGACATGATGGGTTCGACTTCTCGAAGAAGTGTGGAACTGCAAGTACCCCCTTGCCTTTTCACCTAGGAGCCTGCTGTGGTGTTATCCATCCCTAATAACACTGACTTTCCTTTCAGGAGATGAGAGAAGGATTGGAGGCACCCCAGGCCGCCCGAAGTTCCAGGACATTCGAACCTAGGTTGGGGAGATGTGTCCCACTTGCCCTGAGCAAGGTTCCACCCATAGAGGGCCCCCCCCCCAGCCGAAACCACTGGCATCGGTTGTGACCATGACCCAGAAGATGGGGCAATGGAGTGGCAATTTAGAAGGTTCTTGCACTGAAGCCACCAAAGGAGACTGCTCCTCATCGTTGCCAGTAAGTGGATAGGTTGACTCTTGTCCCTGACTTCCATTGCTGGAGGATCCCGATTGAAAAGGGCGTAACTGCTACAAGGCCCATTTGACCATATGGGTTGCAGAAACCATTGCGCCAATAATTTTTAGGCATTGTAATGCTTTCAGACGTGGTGAGTGAGTATAAGGCCTGAGAGATTGTCTCTCGAATAACTGATATATATATATATATTTTTTTTTTTTTAACCGGGAGAGAGATGGTGTTCTCCACTGTATCGAACTGAGCCCCCCCAGGTATATCCGGTGTTGGCCTGGATATAAGTGGCTCTTTCTATGTTTAGGAGCCACCCGAAGTTGAACAAGGTGGAGATCCCCTGTTCCCTGTAGACCAGCAGTTGATATTTGTCCTGAGACAGCACCAAGATGTTGTCGAGGTAATGATAAAGGCGTACTCCTTTCAGCCTGATGAGGGTCGCTATGGCCAAAAGAACTTTAAAAAAGACTCGAGGAGAAGTCGTTAGCCCAAAGGGAAGGCAGATGAATTGCATATGTTCTTGCCTGACTTGAAACCGGAAGTATTTCAGAAAACTCCTTCGCCACCGGGACATGTATGTAAGCTTCTTTTAAGTTAATTGAAATCGGCCAGTCGCCTAGCTGTATGGCTTGTTGAATGTGTCTCCAATTTGAATTTCCCATGTCTTATAAATTTGTTTAGGTAAGTCAGATCGATGACCGGACGCCATGCACCGTTTTCTCTTTTGAACTAAAAAAAGGGGGAGTATACCTCCTGGAACCATTTGTCCCTTGGGACACATATCACTGCTCCTTGGGCTTTCAGCAAATCCACGTAGGACAGTAAGGCCTGCTTCTGTTCTTCCACATGAGGAAGTAGAGTGGTGACATACCTGGGGGAAGGAATACTGGTGAAGGACCAAGCGTGGCCTGACGAAACCGTGTTGACACCCCTAGTAGTCCGAGATCAAGGCCACCCAGACATGCCAGACGAGGATCAGACGGGCCCCCACCCGACCTGCCTGGTGGAAGTGATCTCAAAAAGATTTGGCCAGATCACATCCGCTGGACGTTTAACCCTTAGTGAGCTTTCAGGATGATGGCTGTCCTCTGCCCCAATTCTTTCTGAGGTCTCGGCCAGGTCTGTCAGAGTGAGCTTCTCTCGAGCGTTCCGGGCTGCGTCTTCTGTACTGGGGTTTTTTCCATTAAAAAACAGACGCCTATCCTGGAGCCGGAAGCCCATGGTATGGGTTATGGCATCGTCCAACTTGATGCCGAACAGTGAGGACCCTTCAAAGGGGATTTTACACTAGGATTGCTTGGACGCCGGGTCAGCAAGTCAAGGATGAAACCCGAGGGCACATTTGGTCGTGAATGAGGGCAACATAATCCGCGCCAGCAGGCGGATCAAATCGATAGATGCTTCCCCCAGGAAGACTGCCGCCAGTATTAGCTCTGCAGCTGCCGAACTTCTAGCCAGCCCTTCTGAAACAGCCCTGAGGAAGGAGTCCACGTTCTATGTCGAGGCTTCCATAGCCTTAGACATGGCTGCTAGGGCCAAGGCAGGTTTGCAAGCCATTCCAGCAGGCCCCTAAATCTTCTTGAGGTCCTGTCTATTTTTCTCTCAAGACCATCCCTGAATGACACCGCATCCTACAAAGGGAGGGTCACACGCCTGGCCAGACGCATCAAGCTGCATCCACAAGAGGAGTGTTTTCACTTTTTCTGCCTTGACGGGGTATAATCTGGAGGTTTTATTTGACATGGAGGACTTCCTGTCCACCTTGCTTCATCCCTCATCAAAAAATGACCTTTGATTCAGAAAGGAGCGTAAAGTTTGAGTGCTCTTTCCCCAGGTGCTTAAAGAATCATTTTCTGTTTAGCCAGAGGGGTGGAAGGGTCTTCCCACTTAAGGGGCTCCTTAATTGCTTTGATTAGTAGAGAAACTAGAGAGGTCAAACCTCCGATATCCTCTTCAGCTTCCAACTCACCATCCGATGAACCGGGCAAAGTAATGCAAGGCTGGGAAGGGCCCGGATCCTCACAGGCCTCGTTAGCCAGGGAGCCAGATAGCGTGGTGGACTGGCTCTGCATGTGGGGTGTACGCATTTCCTTCAGGGATTTTTGCACCATACGCTTCATGAGAGACTCCATACGTTGATTCTCCGTCTCTTTTTCCCTGACCGCTCGGGCATAACAGTCACCTAAGGACTTGCCCTCCGGGACTCATGTCCCATATCCCCAGCAGGCTCTGCAGTCAGAGTGGCTGTCATGGCGGTGGGGCGGTGTCTGGAGGAGGAATGGAAGCGTCTCCTCTGGTGGTGAGTTCCAGACGGAGAGTCTTGTCTGGATTATGATACTGATGCTGTAGTTGTGGCCTGGCAAGGTCTGTGTCTCTCTGGACCACAATCTGAGGGTCCGACCTGGAAGGGCTGTAAGAGGTAAAAAAGGAAGGGGGGGAGGCAATATGTGACGTCGGACAACGCCAAAACTTGCGACTGTACCTCAACCCCTCCCCTCACCTGCACACACCTTGTGCGTGAGGGTTGGCCACATGAAGGCGGTGACTTGTTCATGCCTCTGGACGCAACACGTCACAAAATGGGTGGTCTGCAGGAAAACCAGGGGCCCAAGAATGCCAAAGACATATAGAGATCAATGATCTTATGTGCCCCATATTCCATAAATACATGTATGCTTAAAAGTTATTATTATTTTAATCATATATATATATATATATATTTTTTTTATATATATTATTATATTTTTTTTTTTTTTTTTACAATAATAAAAACTGATATGCAAAAGAATATTGCAACATTCCTGTAAATACACACATATTTCCCTCGATGAAAGGGAGAGAAGCAGACCAGCACTCACCAGTGTAGACCTGGGCTAGGGGAGATGTGCAGCTGCAACCGCTTCTGCTCATAGCCTGGGAGAATCCTATTCTAACAGGAGCCAGCAGCTGACTTCAAATCCCCCGCCCGTGACGTCACCGCCCCCCCACCTCGCGCCTGCGCTGTGGGGAGGACCCGTACGGCGCCTGCGCGGCTGCCTCGGGAACCCACCGTTCCGCGCACGCGCGAACCAAGCCTCGCTCTCGCAGAGGTCTCCGTGCATGCGCGAACGACGGTGACGGCCGCGACCCGGAAGCGCCGAGGCGAGCTGGAACGCAGAGCGCTCCAGCCGCCATGAGGGGACAAAAATACAGTTTATCGAATTATTTGAGCCACATACAACATATAAACACAGAAACGACTGCCATGGAGAAAGAAGAGGGTCGCAGACCTTGCCAGCCGATGATGCGTTCGTCCATCCTGCACACAGAGGCCACCTCCCATCCACCAGTGGGGTATCTAGTGCCTCAAAAGCTACTCGCCCACCCATGGCTGGGCCCTGAGCTGCACCGCATAAGAAGTGTGCTGAAGACTTTGAAAACACCCGGCCGGACACGAACAGCATGTGTAGGTCCATTGGAGGAGGACAAAGAAAGAACACGGTACCTAGCGGTGAGCTCTCATTTATGGGAATGGGGTCCTATAGCATTGGAGAGGAGGCGGGGTTAACCCACACGTAGGCTGCCATGGAGTCTGTCAGGAAATACAGATTTTTACTTGTAAACAAAATGTGCTGGAATAAGGTCTGGTCTTTTTTTTTTTTTTTTTTGAAAAGTTTTATTTATTGCTTTTTTTTAACATACCATAACAAGTACATACAAGACCCATTGGGTCACACACAAAATAAACTATTTACAGTTCTTCAGCATTGGGTCACTCCTCCCTCCTCCAGACCTCCGTTCAGTAAAAATAAAAAATAAGATAATAGTAATTAGGCCACCTTTTCACAATATCAGTCAATGAAAACTTTAGGATATGTCAGATAGTTACATACATGTTAAAACCCACTAAAAGCATATTCCGTTAGGTACCACTCAATCCGCCACCATAGTTTCACCATTCATCCAACTGCCCCACACTTTATCAAATTTTTGTGCTATGCCCCTGCTAATGTATGTAGCCTTGTATAAAGGTGCAGCCCTATTCACCACACCCTTCCATGCTGATACAGATGGAGGATTAGGCTTTTTCCATGACAACACTATCATTTTTCTAGCGTAATAGATTAGGATCGTTAGCAAAGTACGAGTCACTCTCTTTGGGGCTAGATTGTCCACCAGCCCTAAAAGGCACACCTCTATTGTGGGCTGTATAGGAATGGCTGTTACTTCTGCTATACATTCTGTAACTCCCTTCCAAAATGCTTGAATGTTTGAGCAATTCCAGAAAATATGCATGAAATCAGCAGTGAGGGAGCTGCACCGCCATCAACTAGGTGACCGGGTAGGGAACATTCCAGCTAATCTAGCTGGAGTAAGATATATGGGATGAAGGAATTTGAATTGAATGAGTTGGTCTCTAGCAGAAACCAATCTAGTAAAATTAATGTCCCATACATCGTCCCAGTCATCCCCGTCCATCTGGGGGAACACCTCACCCCACACCGCCCTACACTTTGCAAGGAGATCTCCCCCCTCACCGAACAGTTGTTTGTAGATTGTAGACAAGGCCTTGTCCAAAGTGTCCTCCCTCAGTAAAGACTCAATATTACTCATTTTCGTGGTGATACTATTATTTCCAAACTGGGCATTATATGCATGCCTGAGCTGAAAATAATGGAACAGGTGAGTGTTGGGAAGATTAAACTTAGTTTTAAGGGCGTCAAACTGTAGAAGTTCCCCACCACCCACTATGTCTTTCAGTGTCTTAATACCAAATTTAGTCCAGATAACCGGATCTGGATGCTCATAAAAGTGTGCTAATGTAGGATTCTTCCAAAGTGGTGTGTGAGGAGAAATTTCAGACGCATTACCCAGCTTGGTCACCGCCACCCATGCCCTACTAGTCGCATGCATGGATATCGTGAGTCTATACGGAGCCCTGAAACCCCGAAACGGGAGATATCTTAGTGCCTCATAAGAACCAATAACCGCTGCCTCTAGAGTGTTATCAGTGTCTTCTTCAGGCATAACAAACCACCTATGTACGATTACTAGCTGACCCGCTAAGAAATATCTATGAAAGTCTGGGACCTCCAATCCCCCTTGTTTCCACGGCAGCTGCAGCACCCGAAGTTTAATGCGGGGGTGTTGTCCCTGCCACAGGAAAGTTGTTATGAGCTGATCTATACTTTTGAATTTATATCTCGGAATCCAAACCGGGGAGTTCCGAAATATATACAGAAACAGAGGCAAAAATTTCATTTTCACTAAGTTCACTCTACCTATGAGTGACAATGGTAAATTCTGTCATGCCTGTAGCCTGGACCTTAGTCTAGTCAGAAGACATTCAAAGCAACAAAGTCTGATACGGAGTTGGATATGTGTAACCCCAGATATTTAATCACTTCTACCCGCTGCAAAGGACAATCTGTGGGAATTTCACATCTGGGAGATGGCGTCTTGAGTGATAGAATCTGGGATTTCCCCCAGTTGACCCTCAGACCCGAAAAGTGAGAAAAGGAGTTTAGGATGTCTAAAGCTGCCGACAGGGAATTCTTGGAGTCTCGCAAAAAAAGAACCATATCATCCGCATATAGTGCCATTTTTTCAGTCAGGCTACCCACCGTTATCCCTTGTACCTCCTCAGAGGCTCTCAAAGCCGCAGCCAAGGGTTCAATCATGATAGAGAAAAGACCCGGGGATAAAGGGCATCCTTGGCGAGTGCCTCTATATATTGGAAAAAAATCGGATAACATATTATTCAACTTTATTGCTGCTGTAGGACAATGATGTAGAATGTCGATCCACTTCCGGAACCCAGTACCCAATCCAAGTACCTCCAATACCACCCTCATGTAATTCCAATCCACGGAATCAAAGGCCTTTTCCAAATCTAGAAAGACCAGTATTCTACTGCTGGAAATATCTGGGCTCAGCTGCGTGTGAGTGAAAACCCTGCGCAAGTTAATATCTGTGGCCTTTTTGGGCATAAACCCCGTTTGGTCTGGGGAGATAACCTGATGCAGGACCAACATCAATCTAGTAGCTAACAGTTTGGTCAGTATTTTGAAGTCCATATTTAATAAAGAAATGGGCCTATATGATGAACACTGTAATGGGTCCTTATCTGGTTTAGCCAACAATACAATGTGAGCCTCATAAAAGGAGAGGGGGAGGCTTCCCTTTTGAAAACATTCTGTGTATAATTGAAGCAGTCTGGGTACCAAGGTCTCCGAGTAATGGCGGTACCACTCAATTGGCAGACCGTCGGGTCCAGGAGCCTTACCACTAGGGAATGACCCTACTGCCGAGGCTACCTCCTCCTCTATGAACTCAGCATCCAGAAAATTGCTAGATTCCTCTGGCAACCCAGGCAACTGTACAGCCCCCAAGGTATTCCTAAGGTTCTCAGTGTCGTATGAATCTATAGGGGAGTATAGTGACCTATAGAAGGACACAAACTCCCGTAGTATGTCTTCTACGTCTCTCAATATTTGTCCGGACGGAGACATTATGCAGGGAACTACTGTCGGGGATGTGTCCCCTGCCATCAGTAAAGCTAATAGTTTACCATTTTATTCTCCTTTTTCAAAGACTCTTGCTGCACTCCGTTGCAACTGGCAAGTAGTCACCTCATGATAATGGAGAGAGATATTCCTCCTTGCGAACCGCAACTGAGCCAACGTGGCAGGGGAGGGTGAATCAGCATGTGCCTTAGCGCATTCTTGCTCTTTGTCTTGAAGTTGTTTTTCTACACTATTCTGCTCTGTTCTCAGTGCTTTTATGGCTGATACGTATACCCCCGAGCTGTGGCCCCGAAGGCCTCCCACTCAGTGTGAACCATTGCTGATCCTTCATTAATCTGCCAATACGTATCAATGTGCGGTTTCAGCATCTCCTCCACAGTGAGTTCATCAACCCACCTAGGAGGCAAACGCCAAGCTCTCATTGAGCTCCGGGAGCCCAACTGCAAGGTAATCTGCAGTGGGGTGTGATCTGATAAGCCTCCTGCAAGATAGGCCGCCCCAGTCACCAGTGATAATAATGTTCCATTGGCGAATGCCAGGTCTATTCTGGAGGACGAAGCATGTACCGAGGACAAATATGAATAGCATCTGTCCATGGGATGCTTCCACCGCCATATCTCTGTGAGAACCGCAGCTTCCGCCCAATGCGACAAGTCCTGGTTCGGAGCCCTATGTGGATTGGATGTGTCTAATGTATAATTAAGAATAATATTAAAATCTCCGGCCACCAATAACTGAAATGGAGCATGTGGTGCCAATTTCTCCAACATCTCATACAGGATATTCCCTGTAAAAAGAGGGGGAATATATACATAACCAGGGCCAACCTACGGGAATAAACTTCAATTATTACCACTAAGTATCTGCCCCCAGGATCTGTAATCACTGTTTCTACAGAACAAGGTAAGGACTTGTGCAACAAGATAGACACACCTCTAGCATAAGAGGAATAAGTGGCATGTGTGGCTCTGTGTATCCAGGGTCATTTCATGGCTAAAATTTTATTGCCAAGTAAATGAGTTTCCTGTAAAAACATTATGTGAGGATGTTGGGTCTGTAAAAATTTCAGCACCAAAGCTCTCTTGAATTTTTAATTCAAACCCCTGACATTCCAGGAGATGATGTTAATATTCAAAGACATGACTGTAATTCAGAAATTTGCCACTAGATGGAGGCCTAAGAGCACAATTGAAGTCCAGAGGCACACAGAGCCATACAGTATGCTGAAGAAAACCATTTATCCACCTACAGACATTACATTCTGGTGGAGCCTGTTTCGGAGTGCCCCTCGATCTGCCAACCGTGCAGTTCCGAGGATGACACCACAAACAGACGACTACCAGAAAGGTGAAGCAAATACACAAAAACAAAACATAAGAGAGGACATGAACACACACTTCACTCCAAAACAATTCCCTGTTTTGCCAGCTTAAAAAAATGGGGGAGAAAACAGAAAAAAAAACCACAAACCCCGCATCAGCCGGCAGACTTGATCCCCAAACCCAAAAAACATACAAAACTGGAAAATTGTCTTGTACTTATTCCATGCGTCCCATAAAAGGAACAAAAAAGTTCAGAGGGTGAACACTAACACTACCCGCTTCTGTGGGTACTCTTTGCAGAGAGAACATCTGGCTCCATGTATAATGTAGCCATGAAGCACCAAGCAGCTAGACACATGCCGCAACATCTTGAAAGGAATGTTTAATGCAGTACAGGCAGAGTCCTTACAAATGTATCTCCTGACAAGGCATATGACCATTAAACCTATTGGGATGAAGAACTTTGGATAAGAGTATAGTCAAGTGTATGCACCCGCCAGTATACAGTCAGCCTTCACTGTACCGGATTATGGTAAAGAACAAAAAAAAACAAAACAAAAAAAAATGATGATTCACTTCATTTCAAGGTATCCAGCCAATCTGAGACATCCGAGGGGACCTCAAAGAATTTCACAGTGCCCCGGTGTTCAACTCGGAGCTTACTCAGGTACAGCATACTATACGTGAGTCCCTTTTCTCGGAGCTGCTTCCGAACCTCCACAAACGTGTGACGGCGCCTCTGCAGTTCCGGGGAAAAATCCGGGAAAAAATGCAGGGTCGTATTCTCAAACCGGAGCTGTGGTTTCTTCCGGGCTTCAGCCAGGATAAGATCTCTATCCCGGTAGTTTAGAAACCACACCAGGAATGGTCTGGGCAAGGCACCTTGTGGTCTCGGGCCCGTGGGGACCCTATGAGCGCGCTCCACAATGTAAGCTGAGGATACTTGCTGTAAATTGAAAATGTCTTTAAAGACATTTTCAGCAAAGCTGGCTGGATGGGAACCCTCCGCGCCCTCAGGAAGGCTCACCACATGCACATTATTGCGGCGCAGTCTATTTTCAGCGTCTTCAGAGCGCGCCATCGGGGTTTTAACCGTACGTTGCAGGCCAGCAACATTTTGGGGAAAGGCAGCCACAGTATCCTCGACCTCCGAAATACGATTCTCAGCAACAGTGACATGGCCCCTAAACTTGTCCATGTCTTGATGAATAAGACCACACTCTATGGCCAGTGTATCTATCCTCCCCATGACCATGGTTTTACTCTCCTCAATGGCCGCCAGGATGGCTGCAGTGGAATCCGTAGCTGGCGTTTGCTCCATATCTGAGGGCTGCTGCGGTTCTTCTACATTCTGCTCCATGTCCCTCAAGAGCTGTAGGGCTGTTTGTATGGCCGCAGCTCGCTCTGCACCGGAGGGCGCGACAACCGCCGCACGTGTCACTGCTGGAGAGCTCTGTGTCCTGGGAGGCGGCTGTTTCCTTGTCGATCGCTATTTGGATGGCATCTAAGGAATCCGGAGGTGCCCCCAATCACACTGCCGCCGTCTACCAGCCAGGAAACCACTTGCTGTAGGGTACCAGGACAGAGAACCAGGATGGAGGCAGTAGGATGTGAATTATAGTGGGCCCTGAACACGGCCATCAGCCCTCACAGTGCTTGGCAGGATGATGGGGTATCTGAGAGCTATTGTTCAACAAGCTGAGACAGGAGCAGGAGGATATGAATAATGCTGGGTCTTTGAACATTGCTGCCAGCTCTCACAGGCAGTTTCTATCCAACACTGAGCTGATCTTGGCAAAATGATGGGGTAACTGAGGATCACAGCCAAAGAGCTGGGATGTATTCAGGATAATGTGGGAAGCTCTGGGCCCTTGTACTCTGTCCCCAGCCTACACAGGCTTATTCCACCCAAATCCTATCTGAGCTTAGTAAGATGGTGAAAAGGCTGATATCTGCCTCATCCGTGCCCTGGATTACAGTCCGTTCCGGCCGCGGCACCCCTCCGTGGGCCGGCCTCTTAGGAAAATGCGGTGGGCGGCAGGCTTCACTAGGCCACACTAGGCCGCACCAGGCCAGACCAGATCGCGGCCGCCACAAGCAATCTCGGCGGCCCCGTGGATCACCGGACCCCACCAGGCACAATACAGGGCAGGCTGGATGCTGAGGGAGTCCCCTACTGTACCTCCAGGCTGGCAGCAGCTCTCTCCATGAGGATGTAGGCCGGGAAGATGGCAGCGGCCGCGGATGTGCGGGATCCGTGTCTCCCTGTCCAGTCCAGTGACAGATCTTGCTCAATATAGCCACCTGGTGCAGCCAGACAGGTATAGGGACAGTTTGGGGAAGAAATGTAGCAGATTTGGGCTGCTTAGTGCTCGGATGGCTAAGGATTAGGGTCAGGATTTCTGGAGCTCCTCTCTCTCACGTGTGTCTCCTTTCACATCCGGACACGCCCCCCAAGGTCTGGTCTTAAAGTAGATAATGGCTGAAGGTACTCCTTGGATGTTGCGCATCTCTATGTGGCTAGGCTATGACAAAGTCTCACACATATGGTATCTCCATACTCAGGAGGAGTAGCATAATGCGTTTTGGGGTTTTGTTGCATATATGCCTATGCTGTGTGTGAGAAATAACTTGTTAATATGAACTTTTTGTGAAAAAAATAATATTTTTTTTATTTTCCAAAGAATTGTGAGAACAAATTACAGCTTCAAAAAACCTCTTACTAAATACCTTTAACTGTTTACTTTCCAAAAAAGGGGTCATTTGGGTAATATTTGTACTGTCTTAGCATGTTAGGCCCCAAGAAATGAGATAGGACATCAGTAAATCAGGTGTGATCAATTTTTAATGATTGTGCCATAGCTTGTAGTCTCTATAACATTCACACAGACCAAATAATATACACTGATTTGGGTTATTTTTACCAAAGAAATGTAAGATATACATTTTGGTCAAAATGTATGAAGAAAAATTACTTATTTGCATAATGTTATAACAGAAACTAAGAAAGTTTTCTTTTTATCAAAATCTTTGGTCTTTTTTCATTTGCAACGCAAAAAAAAAAAAAAAAAAAAAACTGTGGCGGTTAAATACCAGCAAAGGAAAGCTCTATTTGTGTGGAAAAAATGTCCTTATGGGTAAAGTGTTGCATGACTGAGTAATTCTCATTCAAAGCATGACAGCCCTGAAAGCTGAAAATTGGCCTGAGCAGGAAGATGGTGAACGTGTCCAGTATTGGGATAGTTAAAATTCCCATATTACTTATCAAATGAAACTACTGGGAAAATAGAGGAAAGATATAGCTTATTTTTCAAATCATATTGAATATATTTTAGTGTATTGTTCTACATTTTTTAAAGGCCTTCCAGAAACTGCTACATCCAAAGTCTTACCGCCTAAGGACAACTGCTACCAGAAATCGTATATAATCATATGTGCAAAATATTTATTTATATGCCTTCATGATTTCAATGCATTTTTCATAACCTGATTTATTTGTTTACCATTCAAAACAATTGGAAGAATTCATGTAGTTACAAATGTGACTGCTTCAGGAAAATGAGTTGGTTATGTACTTCAAGTCATCTTGTTTTTTTCTTTCCTATGAGGAAGACCTTATTTTTGCTTATAAATGAATTTATAAGACTGACTTTAAAAGCTTGGTTTTCCAAGGGGAGTCACTTGTTTTCTAGTGTTCACATACATATTTTTAGCATTCAGTAACACAAGAAGCTACCAAAGCCTTGGCTGACAAAAGGATTAATTGTAACTAACATACCCATTTACCCGTCCAAAACACACTTCACGCTGTGAGAATACAATGGCACTGTGCACTTGAATGACACATTTTCTGTCAAGAAACATAATGTCCCAACTGGCTCTGCAGCTGGTGGATGTTTCTGGCTTACTGCCAATACATCTTACTTACATGATTTTTGTATTTCTTTCTCTGTTTTTTCAAAAGAAAACAATAGCAGTCTGCATGACCAATACATTTGTACAATTTAAAATTGCATGCATCATTTACGTTAACCTGTTCTTTGTGTGTTATGTAATTATTTCTGCCAAAGAATAAATCAGCTACATACTCCAGATGATAAAAAAAAGTTCAGAATAAAATATACTACCCAGTTAATATGTTGAATTGAAACTCTTTGTGGGAAGCATGTACTTTGTTCTTCTTAAAACTAAATACCAAAAAATAAAGAAGGTTCTAAGGTCTTTATGCTAAACAACAAAACATTGGTATGTGGTGAAAATGATATTTTAGCTTTTGTAGATGCTTGTAAGCTGTTTTATTCATTAACATTGTTTAGTTTCTTAGAAGAATCTTGTGATGAGGTATTTCCACCAGTTTCTTGCTTGTCTTTATCTCACCGGAGCAAAATTAATAATTTTATCATCATTTAGATCATTACTCATACTGTAGTTAACTTTAAATTATTGAGCTGTAAAAGTTTTCAAAGCAATACCTATGGGCACATTTTGGTATAGTAGCTTGTTGCATTTTTGCAGGCACACAGGGTTTAAAGTTTTTATACCCATCTACTCAACTCAGTCTCATAATTTATAATTTTCAAAAAAAAATTCATATCATATCATTGTATTTGTGTGTTTGAAAAACAATCTACTAGAGGTGGTGAGCCATATCATTCATTGCTGAAAGCCACTGTATAGTACAACTTCTATGAATAGAGGAGGAGGGTGGAAAAGGCAAGCATAGTTGGCACTCTTGACGAATACTCATAATATATTTTATTCCAGGAATCACAACTAGTGTGTTTTTTCAAAGACAACAGACAGAAATATTGTATAGACTTGCTGCACATTATGCAAGCATTTGTACATGGATACTATGATAGAAGAAGAGATAAGACATATGTTATTCCAAACAAATTTGGTTTATTATGTCACAGTCGGTGGTGGAGCTTGTCCATGCACAGAGATGGACCAGCATGGGAAACTATCCAGTCCCGGCATCTACTACAGCTGTGATCTCCCCGGAATCTGCAGCAATGTGAGTCCTGGAACTCCTGTCCGACAACATGTTCCACAAGAAGACTCTTCTGGTGGGTCTAGCAAGATAACCAAATTCTTCAGTGGCTTGCACCCACTGGACATCCAAAATGATGACGAATAAATACCTTCATAGCCGCTAAATTGAGAGATCTTTGGTCTCAACTTAGCAACTTAAACACTCTTATGACTATTACATCAAATGACTTTGTCTTTCTTTTAACTTGCTACACAACAGACCAGGTGCTTTTTTGGCAAAGCAATATAATTGCAAAGTGGCTTCCTCCAAAACACATTTTTTGAAATATAAACATGATGAAACATTTTTTAACCCCTCAGAAATTGCCAATTTCATACATTTTTGTTGTTGTTGTACAGTTGTTTCGTCATATCTGACTCTTCGTGACCTTATGGACCATAGCACCGTAAGCTTTTCTGCCCTCCACTCTGCCTCCCGAAGCTTACTTATTTTCATGTTCATTGTTTTGATGTCGCTATCTATCTACCTTGTTTTCTGTTATCCTCTTCTCCTTTTTCCTTCCATGTTTCCCAGCATTATGGTAATTTCCAATGAGTCCTTTCTTCACATTAGGTGGCTAAAATATTCATGTTTCAGCTTCAGGATCTGTCCTTCCAGTGAATATTCAAGGTTGCTTTCCTTCAGAATTGACTGGTTTTGTCTTCTTGCCATCTAAGGGACTTTCAAGAGTCTTCTTCAATACCATAGTTCAAAAGCATCAATTCTTCAGCGTTCAGCCTAAGTTTTTTGTCCAAATTTCACAGCCATAGATTACTACTGGGAATACTACAGCTTTGACTATATGGCAGCTTGTCGGTAGGGAGATGTCTCTGCTTTTTTATGTTGTCCAGGGGTGCCATTGTTTTCCTCCCAAGAATCAAGGGTCTCTTAATTTTATGGTTACAGACACTGTCTGCTGTGATCTTGGAGCCTAAGATGATAAAATCTGTCACTGTTTCCATTTCTTCTCCATCTATTTGCCAAGGAGTGATGGGACCGGTTGCCATGATCTTAGTTTTCCTAATGTTCAACCTTTTCTAACTGTTGCTTCTTGACTTGCATACAGGTTTTTCAGAAGACAGGTGAGGTGGTCTGATATTCACATTTCTTTCAGTATTTGCCACATGTTGTTGTGATCCACACAATGGAAGGCTTTACTGTAGTCAATAAAGAAGAACTAGATATTCTTCTGGAATTCCCTTGCTTTCTACATGATCCAGCAAATGTTGGCAATTTGATCTCTAGTTCCTATGCCTCTTTAAAATCCAGCTTGTACTTGTGGTAGTTCTCAGTTCACATGCTGCTGAAGCCTAGTTTGTAGAATCTTCAGAATAACCTTGCTAGCGTGTGAGATGAGTGCGATCGTATGGTAGTTTGAACATTCTTTGGTGCTGCCTTTCTTTGGTATCAGAATGTAAACAGACCTCTTCAAAGTCCTGTGGCCATTGTTGAGTTTTCCAAATTTGTTGGCATATTGGGTGCAGCACTTTAACAACATCATCTTTTAGGATTTTAAATGACTCAGCTGGGATACCAACATTTCTGCTAGCTTTGTTTTCAGCAATGCTTTCTAAGGCCCACTTGACTTCACTCTCCAGGATATTTGGTTCAAGGTCAGTGATTGCATCATCGTGGTTATATAGGACATTCGGATCATCCTTGTATAGTTCTTCTGTGTATTTTTGCCGTCTCTTCTTTATCTCTTCTGCTTATGTCAGGTCCTTGCCAATTTTGTCTATTATCCTGCCCATCTTTGCACAAAACTTTCCCTTGATATCTCCAATTTTCTTAAAAAGTTTTCTAGTCTTTCCCATTCTGTTGTTTTCCTCTAATTCATTGATTGTTTAAGAAGGTATTTTTGTCTAATCTTGATATCCTCTGGAAATCTGCATTCAGTTGGGTATATTTTCTCTTTTCTCCATTGCCTTTTGCCCTCCTTCTTTGTTCAGCTATTTGTATGGCCATGCTTTCTTGCATTTCTTCTTCTTTGGGATATTTTTCATTGCTGCGTCCTGTACGATTTTACATACTTCTTTCCATAGTTCCTTAGGCACTCTGTCTATCAGATCTAATCCTTTAAATCTGTTTGTTGCCTTTGCTGAGTATTCACAAGGGATTTAGATCATTTCTAATCTGACCTGGGGTTTCCCACTTTCTTCAATTTAAGCCTGAATTTTGCCATAAGAAGCTCATGGTCTGAGACACAGCCAGCTCCAGGTCTTGTTTTGACTGAGTGTATAGAGCTTCTCTATCTTTGGCTGGAGAGAATAAATCTGATTTCTGTATTGACCATCCAATAACGTCCATGTATATAGTCACCTCCTTGGTTGTTGCAAAATAATTTGTTATTACCAGTGTGTTCTCTTGACAAAACTCTATTAGCCTTTGTCCTGCTTCATTTTGAACTCCAAGGCCATATTTACCTGTTATTCCGGATGTTTTGACTTCCTACTTTAGCATTCCAAGGATATCTGAGAAGGATATCTTTTTTTGGAGATAGTTCTAAAAGGTGTTGTAGATCTTCATAAAAGTGGTCAATGTGAGCTTCTTCAGGTTGGTGCATAAACATGGATTATTGTGATGTTGGGTGGTTTGCCTTGGATATGGACTGAGATCATACTGTCCTTTTTGGGATTGTATCCCAGTACTACTTTCCACACTCTTTTGATGACTATGAGTAGGGATGAGCTTCGAGTTCGAGTCGAACTCATGTTCAACTCCAACATCGGCTGTTCGCCAGTTCGCCGAACAGCGAACAATTTGGGGTGTTCGCGGCAAATTCAAAAGCCGCGGAACACCCTTTAAAAGTCTATGGGAGAAATCAAAAGTGCTAATTTTAAAGGCTTATATGCATGGTATTGTCATAAAAAGTGTTTGGGGACCTGGGTCTTGCCCCAGGGGACATGTATCACTGCAAAAAAAAGTTTTAAAAACGGCCGTTTTATCGGGTGCAGTGATTTTAATAATGCTTAACGTGAAACAAGAAAAGTGTAATATTCCTTTAAATTTCGTACCTGGGAGGTGTCTATAGTATACCTGTAAAGGGGCACATGTTTCCCGTGTTTAGAACAGTCTGACAGCAAAATTACATTTCAAAGGAAAAAAAGTCATTTAAAACTACTCGCGGCTATTAATGAATTGTCGGTCCGATAATACACATAAAAGTTAATTGATAAAAACGGCATGGGATTTCCCCACAGGGGAACCCCGAACCAAAATTAAAAAAAAAAAAATGGTGTGGGGGTCCCCCTCAAAATCCATACCAGACCCTTCAGGTCTGGTGTGGATTTTAAGGGGAACCCCATACCAAAACTTTAAAAAAAAAGGCGTGGTGTCCCCCCAAAAATCCATACCAGACCCTTATCTGAGCATGCAACCTGGCAGGCCGCAGGAAAAGAGGGGGGAGAGAAAAAAAGAGAGAGCGCCTCCCCTGAACTGTACCAGGCCACATGCCCTCAACATTGGGAGGGTGCTTTGGGGTAGCGGCCCCCCAAAACACCTTGTCCCCATGTTGATGAGGACAAGGGTCTCATCCCTACAACCCTTGGCCGGTGGTTGTGGGGGTCTGCGGGTGGGGGGCTTATCGGAATATGGAAGCCCCCTTTAACAAGGGGACCCCCAGATCCCGGCCCCCCCTGTGTGAATTGGTAATGGGGTACATTTGTACCCCATCGGAGAAAAAAAGAGAGAGCGCCTCCCCTGAACTGTACCAGGCCACATGCCCTCAACATTGGGAGGGTGCTTTGGGGTAGTGGCCCCCCAAAACACCTTGTCCCCATGTTGATGAGGACAAGGGTCTCATCCCCACAACCCTTGGCCGGTGGTTGTGGGGGTCTGCGGGTGGGGGGCTTATCGGAATATGGAAGCCCCCTTTAACAAGGGGACCCCCAGATCCCGGCCCCCCCTGTGTGAATTGGTAATGGGGTACATTTGTACCCCTACGATTTCACAAAAAAGTGTCAAAAAGGTTAAAATAACACAAGAGATAGTTTTTGACAAGTCCTTTATTAATTTCTTCTTCTTTCAGCTTCTTCTTCCATCTGCTTTCTTCTGGTGTTCTTTTGGTGTTCTTCTTCTTCCTCCATTTTCTTCTTCATCTTCTTCTTCTCCATCTTCTTCTTCCTCCGCTCTTCTCGTCCCGCATCTTCCTCCAGGCTTTTTTTCCGCTCTGTCCATACGATCCGCCTCATTGGGAGTAGATTTCATCTCACTTCCTGTTGTCTCCTTCCGTTTGCAAGTAGGAGTCGTTTGTAAGTTGGATGCTTGAAAGTAGGGGCCTGCCCTATATACTCTGCAGAAATTGGGGCCTTAGGTGTTGGTGTTGCCACAACATTGTAAGCCCTCACAGTTACTCTTGGTGGGCGCAGGAACGGGCTGTGCTGTGAAATATTAGATCAAGGATTCTAATTACATGCCCCTATTGAACAGGGGCAGAAAAATTGAGCCTTTGGTGGTGCTGGTGCCACAACACTGTAAGTCCTCACAGTTACTCTTGGTGGGCGCAGAAATAGGCCCTGCTGTAAAATATTAGATCAAGAATTGTAATTACATGTCCCTGTTGAACAGGGGCAGAAAAATTGGGCCTTAGGCACTTGTGCCACAAAACTGCAACTCCTCACAGATACTCTAGTTGGAGCGCAGGAATGAACCCTCCTGCAAAATATTGCATCAAAAATTGTAATTACACGCCCCTGTTAAACAGGGGCTGAAAAATTGGGCCTTAGGCACTACTGCTGGTGCCACAACACTGCAGCCCCTCACAGATACTCTAGTTGGAGCGCAGGAACGAGCCCTGCTGCAAAGTATTGCATCACAAATTCTAATTACACACCCCTGTTAAACAAGGGCTGAAAAATTGGGCCTTAGGTACTGGTGCTGGTGCCACAACACTGCAGCCCCTCACAAATACTCTAGTTGAGTGCAGCAACGAACCCTCCTTGCAAAATATTGCATCAAGAATTGTAATTACACGCCCCTGTTAAACAGGGGCTGAAAAATTGGGCCTTAGCCACTGGTGGCGGTGCCCAGAACCAAAAATATTCTTACAAGCTATCAGCATGTTCATTGAGGAGGAAGAGTATAGTCACTCAGCATAACAGGATAGTCACTCAGCATCAGCATAAGCAGTCTTGAAGGGATCTGTCATTTCAAAAAAAATTATTTAGTTACATCCGCATCAGGCTGATTCATTTTTATGAAGGTCAGTCGATCGACCGAGTCGGTAGACAGGCGCACCCTGTGATTGGTTACAAAACCTCCAGCAGCATTGAATGTGCGTTCTGAAAGAACGCTGGATGCAGGACAGGCCAGTAATTCAATTGCATACTGTGCAAGCTCTGGCCAGTGATCCATCCTCAAGACCCAGTAACCCAGAGGATTTTCGGTGGGAAAGGTGTCCAAGTCAGATCTTGCCCCTAGGTATTCATGCACTATGTAAAACAGACACTGGTGATGGTTGCTGAAACCAATTATACCTAGGGGCTGCGGACTAAAAAATTGTCTTAATGCATCGGTCAGACGGCCAACTTTTCCACCGCTCCTTCTTTGACTGACCGAAGCCTCAGCAACAGGTTGTCCAGGAACAGGAGTTTGTAACCTCCCAGTCTCTGGGAACACATTGCACAGACCTTTCTGCAAGGCCTTCCGAAGATGTTTCATCCTCTGCTCCCTCTGCGATGGCAAGATAAGGTCTGCAACCTTACCCTTGTAAAGTGGATTAAGGAGGGTTGCCAGCCAGTATTGATCCCTCCCTTGATACCACAAATACGAGGATCCCTCCGCAGGCTTTGCAGGATCAGGGAGGCCATGCAGCGTAGGTTTGCTGAGGCATTCGGTCCAGAGTCCTCTGGGTCAGTAAGGACGACATGATCAGCAGCCACCTCCTCCCAGCCATTTACAAATCCATGGGTTTCTTGGGACTGTAAATGATCCCTTAAAGACTGCTGCTGAGTGCCAGGCTCCACCTCCATGCTGACACAATCCTCCTATTTCTCCTCTTCCTCCTCCTCCTCCTCCTCCTCCTCCTCCTCCCCCTCCTCCTCGTCCTCTTCCTGTGTGATCGGCGGGCACGCAGGAACACTGTCTGGATAAAGGGGGCCTTGAGAGCTAAGGAAGTCCTCCTCTTCCTGCCTCTGTTCTGCCTCAAGTGCCCTGTCCATTATTCCAGGCAGCGTGTGCTCCAACAGGTGGACCATGGGGACGGTTTTACTGATGCATGCACTTTCACTGCTCACCAACCTCGTGGCCTCCTCAAAGGCCTTGTGACAGGACAGTGCATTCATCCCTGATCATGGCCCACCGGCGTGGGGGAAAAAAACAAGCTCCCCTGACCCTGTCCTGGTGCCATAGTCACACAGGTACTCATAGATGGCCCTCTGCTGCGGGTGCAGCCACTGCAGCATGGCCAACGTTGAGTTCCACCTGGTGGGCATGTCACAGATTAGGCGGTTCTTGGGCAGGTTAAATTCCTTTTGGAGGTCAGCCAGCTGAGCACTGGCATTATATGACCTGCGGAAATGCACACAGACTTTCCTGGCCTGCCTCAGGACATCCTGTAAGCCCGGATACCTGCCCAAGAACCGCAAGAAGTTAAGGACGTGAGCCAAACAGGACACATGGGTCAGATGTCCCTGTCGGAGGGCAGAGAGGAGGTTTGTGCCATTGTCGCAAACCATCATACCTGCCTTAAGCTGGTGTGGCGTCAACCACCTCTGAACCTGCCCCTGCAGAGCTCACAGAATCTCTGCCCCAGTGGGGCTCCTGTCCCCCAAGCACACCAGCTCAAGCACCGCATGGCATCGTTTGGCCTGCGTGCTTGCGTAGCCCCTTGAACGCCTACGGAGCACCGCTGGTTCTGAAGTCAAATAAGCACAGGAAGAGGCCATGGATGAAGAAGAAGAGGAGGGGGTGGAGGAGAGAGGTGTGGCAGAATCACAACTAGTAGTATTTTGGAGGCGTGGTGGCAGAACAACCTCCAACACTACTTCACCCTTTCCTGCATCCTTCCCAGCTGCCAGAAGAGTCACCCAGTGCGTGGTGAAAGATAGGTAATGTCCCTGTCAATGCCTGCTGGACCATGATTCAGCAGTAATATGCACCTTACCGCTGACCGCCCTGTCCAGTGAAGCCAAGACATTGCCATCCACATGCCGGTAGAGAGCCGGAATCGCCTTCCATGAGAAAAAGTGCCGTTTGGGAACCTGCCACTGAGGAACCGCACATTCCACAAACTCATGGAAGGGGGCAGAGTCTACCAACTGAAAAGGCAGTATTTGAAGTGCTAGAAATTTAGCCAAGCTAGCATTTAACCGCTGGGCATGTAGATGGCTGGGAGCGAACTTCTTTCGGAGGTGCATAAGCTGGGGCAAGGAAATTTGCCTGGTACAATCTGAAGTCTGTGTACCGATAGCAGATTGCCCCAAGTACTTGGCTGTGACACACCTAATTCTACACCTTCATTCCTCTCAGTGCAGGTCTCAGAGAGGACTGAAGGTAAAGTGGGGTTGGAGATCCCAGCTGATGAGGAGCAAGGAGAGGTCCTCTTTGTTCTTTGGTGTGGGACTTTTAGGTACACTTGCCAATGAACTGCATGGCAGGTCAACACATGTCTGGTCCAACTTGTGGTGCCCAAGTGGGAGATGTTTTGGCCATGAGAGGTACGCTTGAGACATATGTTGCAAATAGCAGCGGAGGGATCTGATGCACTCATCTCAAAAAAGGCCTACACCAAAGAACTTTTGGAATAACATGCAGAGACAGCAGCGCCCTGAACATGCGGAGCTCTACGGTGTGATGCAGTGGGTGTGCTGCCCTTAAGCTGGCCCCTGGAGGGCATCCTGCCTCATTGGTGATGTGCCTCCTCCTCCTCTCTCCTATCAGACACCCACGTGGAGTCAGTGACCTCATCATCCCCTCCCTCCTCATCACTGGAGCAAAGCTGGCAGTTTGCTGCAGCTGGGGAAACATGACTGCCAGGTTGCTGTCCTTCTTGGGCACCTCCTCTCTCTGGGCTCACGTTACTGCCTTCCTCTAGCTGGGTACCATCATCAGAGCCTTCAAAACGCTGGGCATCCTCCTTGAGCATGTACCCAACACTGTGATCAAACAGATCGGGGGACTCCTCAGGAGGACTTGGTGGGGCTAGGGAAGGAGTGACTGATGCCATTGAGCCGAGAGAAGGGGGCGCATTGGCAGCTGCTTTGCCACACAAAGTAACAAGAGCCTGGGTGAGAGAGGATGAGGAGGATGTAGACGGCTTGGTCATCCACTCTACCAAGTCTTCCGCATGTTGCGGCTCAACATGGCAGCTGCCGAAAAAAAGGACAAGCGTGTCCAAAGGCCACGTGCTGATGAGGATGCACCATCTCTAAGACCAGCACTGTTGCCTCTAGACACAGAGCCTGCTTGCCCTCTTTTATTGGCTTGTGACTGTCTGCCTGTCCTTGTTGGCCTTCCAGATGCACTAATGGCCTGCAGTGAGATGTAGCTGCACAAAGCTGGGGTGTATATATATACTGATACTGCAGCTAGCAGAATCAACTGCCTGCCTGTATTATTATTAGGATGAGAACACCAGCAATTGTCTTCAGGTAGCTTTAGGTGCACACTGTGCAGAGGACACAGTACACTAACTGTAAATACTGTAACTGCCTGCCTGTGGTATTAATAGGAGAGGAACAACAGCAATTGTCTTCAGGTAGCTTTAGGTGCACAGTGTGCAGAGGACGCAGTACACTAATTGTAAATACTGTAGCTGCCTGCCTGTGGTATTAATAGGATCAGAAGAACACCACCAATTTTATTCATGTAGCTTTAGGTGCACTCTGTGCAGAGGACACAGTACACTAACTGTAAATACTGTAGCTGCCTGCCTGTGGTATTAATAGGAGCAGAACAAAAGAAATTTACTTCAGGTAGCTTTAGGTGCACACTTTGCAGAGAACGCAGTACACTAACTGTAAATATTGTAGCTGCCTGCCTGTGGTATAAATAGGATCAGAAGAACACCACCAATTTTATTCGGGTAGCTTTAGTTGCACACTGGGAAGAGGGCACAGTACTCTAACTGTAAATACTGTAGCTGCCTTCCTGTGGTATTAATAGGAGCAGAACAACAGCAATTTTCTTCAGGTAGCTTTAGGATGCACACTGTGCAGAGGACGCACTACACTAACTGTAAATACTGTAGCTGCCTGTCTGTAGTATTAATAGGATCAGAAGAACACCACCAATTTTATTCAGGTAGCTTTAGGTGCACACTGTGCAGAGGACACAGTCCAATAACTGTAAATATTGTAGCTGCCTGCCTGTGGTATTAATATAGGATCAGAAGAACACCACCAATTTTATTCAGGAAGCTTTAGGTGCACAATGTGCAGAGGACACAGTACACTAACTGTAAATACTGTAGCTGCCAGCCTGTGGTATCAATATAGGAATAGAAGAACACCACCAATTTTCTTCAGGTACCTTTAGGTGTACACTGTGCAGAGGACACAGTACACTAACTGTAAATACTGTAGCTGCCTGCCTGTGGTATTAATATAGTATCAGAAGAACACCACCAATTTCATTCAGGTAGCTTTAGGCACACGCTGTGCAGAGAACACAGTACAATAACTGTAAATACTGCAGCTGCCTGCCTGTGGTATTAATAGGAGCAGAACAACAGCAATTTTCTTCAGGTAGCTTTAGGTGCACACTTTGCAGAGAACGTAGTACACTAACTTTAAATACTGTAGCTGCCTGCCTGTAGTATTAATAGAATCAGAAGAACACCACCAATTTTATTCAGGTAGCTTTAGGTGCACACTGTGCAGAGGACACAGTACACTAACTGTAAATACTGTAGCTGCCTGCCTGTGGAATTAATATAGGAATAGAAGAACACCACCAATTTTATTCAGGTAGCTTTAGGTGCATACTGTGCAGAGGACACAGTACACTAACTGTAAATACTGTAGCTGCCTGCCTGTGGTATTAATATAGGAATAGAATAACACCACCAATTTTCTTCAGGTAGCTTTAGGTGTACACTGTGCAGAGGACACAGTACACTAACTGTAAATACTGTAGCTCCCTTCCTGTGGTATTAATATAGGATCAGACGAACACCACCAATTGCATTCAGGTAGCTTTAGGTGCACGCTGTGCAGAGGACACAGTACACTAACTGTAAATACTGCAGCTGCCTGCCTGTGGTATTAATAGGATCAGAACAACAGCAATTTTCTTCAGGTAGCTTTAGGTGCACACTTTGCAGAGAACGCAGTAAACTAACTGTAAATACTGTAGTTCCCTTCCTGTGGTATTAATATAGGATCAGACGAACACCACCAATTTCATTCAGGTAGCTTTAGGTGCATACTGTGCAGTGGACACAGTACACTAACTGTAAATACTGCAGCTGCCTGCCTGTGGTATTAATAGAATAGAACAACAGCAATTTTCTTCAGGTAGCTTTAGGTGCACACTTTGCAGAGAACGCAGTACACTAACTGTAAATACTGTAGTTGCCTGCCTGTAGTATTAATAGGATCAGAAGAACACCACCAATTTTATTCAGGTAGCTTTAGATGCACACTGTGCAGTGGACACAGTACACTAACTGTAAATACTGTAGCTGCCTGCCTGTGGTATTAATATAGGATCAGAACAACACCACCAATTTTATTCAGGTAGCTTTAGGTGCATACTGTGCAGAGGACACAGTACACTAACTGTAAATACTGTAGTTGCCTGCCTGTAGTATTAATAGGATCAGAAGAACACCACCAATTTTATTCAGGTAGCTTTAGGTGCACACTGTGCAGTGGTCACAGTACACTAACTGTAAATACTGCAGATGCATGCCTGTGGTATTAATAGGAGCAGAACAAGAGCAATTTTCTTAAGGTAGCTTTAGGTGCACACTTTGCAGAGAACGCAGTACACTAACTGTAAATACTGTAGTTGCCTGCCTGTAGTATTAATAGGATCAGAAGAACACCACCAATTTCATTCAGGTAGCTTTAGGTGCACACTGTGCAGTGGACACAGTGCACTAACTGTAAATACTGTAGCTGCCTGCCTGTGGTATTAATAAAGGAATAGAAGAAAACCACCAATTTTCTTCAGGTAGCTTTAGGTGTACACTGTGCAGAGGACACAGTGCACTGACTGTAAATACTGCTGCTGCCTGCCTGTGGTATTAATAAGAGCAGAACAATAGCAATTTTCTTCAGGTAGCTTTAGGTGCACACTTTGCAGAGAACGCAGTTTACTAACTGTAAATACTGTAGCTGCCTGCCTGTAGTATTAATAGGATCAGAAGAACACCACCAATTTTCTTCAGGTAGCTTTAGGTGTACACTGTGCATGAGGACACAGTACACTAACTATAAGTACTGTAGCTGTCTGCCTGTGGTATTAATATAGGATCAGAAGAACACCACCAATTTTATTTGGGTAGATTTCAGTGCGCACTGTGCAGAGGACACAGTACACTAACTGTAAATACTGTAGCTGCCTGCCTGTGGTATTAATATAGGAATAGAAGAACACCAATTTTCTTCAGGTAGTTTTAGGGGTACACTGTGCAGAGGACACAGTACACTAACTGTAAATACTGTAGCTGCCTGCCTGTGGTATTATTATAGGATCAGAAGAACACCACCAAAGTCATTCAGGCAGCTTTAGGTGCACGCTGTGCAGAGGACACAGTACACTAACTGTAAATACTGTAGCTGCTTGCCTGTGGTATAAATATAGGATCAGAAGAACACCACCAATTTTCTTCAGGTAGCTTTAGGTGTACACTGTGCAGAGGACGCAGTACACTAACTGTAAATACTGTAGCTGCCTGACTGTGGTATTAATAGGAGCAGAACAACTGAAATTTTCTTCAGGTAGCTTTAGGTGCACACTTTGCAGAGAACGCAGTACACTATCTGTAAATACTTTAGCTGCCTGCCTGTGGTATTAATAGGATCAGAAGAACTCCACCAATTTTATTCAGGTAGCTTTAGGTGCACACTGTGCAGAGGACACAGTACACTAACTTTAAATACTGTAGCTGCCTGACTGTGGTATTAATAGGAGCAGAACAACAGCAATTTTCTTCAGGTAGCTTTAGGTTGCACACTGTGCAGAGGACGCAGTACACTAACTGTAAATACTGTAGCTTCCTGCCTGTAGTATTAATAGGATCAGAAGAACACCACCAATTTTATTCATATAGCTTTAGGTGCACACTGTGCAGAGGACACACTACACTAACTGTAAATACTGTAGCTGCCTGCCTGTGGTATTAATATAGGATCAGAAGAACACCACCAATTGTATTTGGGTAGATATAGGTGCACAATGTGCAGAGGACACAGTACACTAACTGTAAATACTGTAGCTGCCTGCCTGTGGTATTAATATAGAAATAGAAGAACACCACCAATTTTCTTCAGGTAGTTTTAGGTGTACACTGTGCAGAGGACACAGTACACTAACTGTAAATACTGTAGCTTCCTGCCTATGGTATTAATATAGGATCAGAAGAACACCACCAATTTTATTCATGTAGCTTTAGGTGCACACTGTGCAGAGGACACAGTACAATAACTGTAAATACTGTAGCTGCCTGCCTGTGGTATTAATATAGGATCAAAAGAACACCACCAATTTTATTTGGGTAGATTTAGGAGCACACTGTGCAGAGGACACAGTACACTAACTGTAAATACGGTAACTGCCTGCCTGTGGTATTAATATAGGAATAGAGGAACACCACCAATTTTCTTCAGGTAGTTTTAGGTGTACACTGTGCAGAGGATACAGTACACTAACTGTAAATACTGTAGCTGCCTGCCTGTGGTATTATTATAGGATCAGAAGAACACCACCAAAGTCATTCAGGCAGCTTTAGGTGCACACTGTGCAGAGAACACAGTACACTAATTGTAAATACTGTAGCTGCCTGCCTGTGGTATTAATATAGGATCAGAAGAACACCACCAATTTCATTCAGGTAGCTTTAGGTGCACACTGTGCAGAGGACACAGTACACTAACTGTAAATACTGTAGCTGCCTGCCTGTGGTATTAATATAGGAATAGATGAACACCACCAATTTTCTTCAGGTAGTTTTAGGTGTACACTGTGCAGAGGACACAGTACACTAACTGTAAATACTGTAGCTGCCTGCCTGTGGTATTATTATAGGATCAGAAGAACACCACCAAAGTCATTCAGGCAGCTTTAGGTGCACACTGTGCAGAGAACACAGTACACTAATTGTAAATACTGTAGCTGCCTGCCTGTGGTATTAATATAGGATCAGAAGAACACCACCAATTTCATTCAGGTAGCTTTAGGTGCACACTGTGAAGAGGACACAGTACAATAACTGTAAATACTGTAGCTGCCTGCCTGTGGTATTATTATAGGATCAGAAGAACACCACCAAAGTCATTCAGGCAGCTTTAGGTGCACACTGTGCAGAGAACATAGTAAACTAATTGTAAATACTGTAGCTGCCTGCCTGTGGCCTTAGTATAGGATCAGAAGAACACCACCAATTTCATTCAGGTAGCTTTAGGTGCACACTGTGCAGAGCACACAGAACACTAACTGTGAATATTGTAGCTGACTCCCTGTGGTATTAATAGGAGCAGAACAACAGCAATTTTCTTCAGGTAGCTTTAGGTGCACACTTTGCAGAGAATGCAGTACACTATCTGTAAATACTTTAGCTGCCTGCCTGTGGTATTAATAGGATCAGAAGAACTCCACCAATTTTATTCAGGTAGCTTTAGGTGCACACTGTGCAGAGGACACACTACACTAACTGTAAATACTGTAGCAGCCTGCCTGTGGTATTAATATAGGATCAGAAGAACACCACCAATTGTATTTGGGTAGATTTAGGTGCACAATGTGCAGAGGACACAGTACACTAACTATAAATACTGTAGCTGCCTGCCTGTGGTATTAATATAGAAATAGAAGAACACCACCAATTTTCTTCTGGTAGTTTTAGGTGTACACTGTGCAGAGGACACAGTACACTAACTGTAAATACTGTAGCTTCCTGCCTATGGTATTAATATAGGATCAGAAGAACACCACCAATTTCATTCAGGTAGCTTTAGGTGCACACTGTGCAGAGGACGCAGTACACTAACTGTAAATACTGTAGCTGCCTGCCTGTGGTATTATTAGGAGCAGAACATCAGCAATTTTATTCAGGTAGCTTTAGGTTGCACACTGTGCAGAGGACACAGTACACTAACTGTAAAAACTGTAGATACTTGCCTGTAGTATTAATAGGATCAGAAGAACACCACCAATTTCATTCAGGTAGCTTTAGGTGCACGCTGTGCAGAGGACACAGTACACTAACTGTAAATACTGTAGCTGCTTGCCTGTGGTATAAATATAGGATCAGAAGAACACCACCAATTTTCTTCATGTAGCTTTAGGTGTACACTGTGCAGAGGATGCAGTACACTAACTGTAAATACTGTAGCTGCTTGCCTGTGGTATAAATATAGGATCAGAAGAACGCCACCAATTTTCTTCAGGTAGCTTTAGGTGTACACTGTGCAGAGCACACAGTACACTAACTGCAAATAATGTAGCTTCCTGCCTGTGGTATTAATATGGGATCAGAAGAACTCCACCAATTTTATTCAGGTAGCTTTAGGTGTACACTGTGCAGAGGACACAGTACAATAACTTTAAATGGTAGCTGCCTGACTGTGGTATTAATAGGAGAAGAACAACAGCAATTTTCTTCAGGTAGCCTTAGGTTGCACACTGTGCAGAGGATGCAGTACACTAACTGTAAATACTGTAGCTTCCTGCCTGTAGTATTAATAGGATCAGAAGAACACCACCAATTTTATTCATGTAGCTTTAGGTGCACACTGTGCAGAGAACAGAGTACACTAACTGTAAATACTGTAGCTGCCTGCCTGTAGTATTAATGGGATCAGAAGAACACCTCCAATTTTATTTAGGTAGCTTTAGGTGGACACTGTGCAGAGGACACAGTTCACTAGCTGTAAATACTATAGCTGCCTGCCTGTGGTATTAATATAGGAATAGAAGAACACCACCAATTTTCTTCGGGTAGTTTTAGGTGTACACTGTGCAGAGGATACAGTACACTAACTGTAAATACTGTAGCTTCCTGCCTATGGTATTAATATAGGATCAGAAGAACACCACCAATTTCATTCAGGTAGCTTTAGGTGCACGCTGTGCAGAGGACACAGTACACTAACTGTAAATACTGTAGCTTCCTGCCTATGGTATTAATATAGGATCAGAAGAACACCACCAATTTCATTCAGGTAGCTTTAGGTGCACGCTGTGCAGAGGACACAGTACACTAACCGTAAATACTGCAGCTGCCTGCCTGTAGTATTAAAAGGAGCAGAACAACAGCAATTTTTTTCAAGTAGCTTTAGGTGCACACTTTGCAGAGAACACAGCACATTAACTGTAAATACTGTAGCTGCCTGCCTGTGGTATTAATATAGGATCAGAAGAACACCACCAATTTCATTCAGGTGGCTTTAGGTGCACGCTGTGCAGAGGACACAGTACACTAACTGTAAACAGTTGCCTGCCAGTGGTATTAAAAGGAGCAGAACAACAGCAATTTTTTTCAAGTAGCTTTAGGTGCACACTTTGCAGAGAACACAGCACATTAACTGTAAATACTGTAGCTGCCTGCCTGTGGTATTAATATAGGATCAGAAGAACTCCACCAATTTTATTCAGGTAGCTTTAGGTGCACACTGTGCAGAGGACACACTACACTAACTGTAAATACTGTAGCAGCCTGCCTGTGGTATTAATATAGGATCAGAAGAACACCACCAATTGTATTTGGGTAGATTTAGGTGCACAATGTGCAGAGGACACAGTACACTAACTATAAATACTGTAGCTGCCTGCCTGTGGTATTAATATAGAAATAGAAGAACACCACCAATTTTCTTCTGGTAGTTTTAGGTGTACACTGTGCAGAGGACACAGTACACTAATTGTAAATACTGTAGCTTCCTGCCTATGGTATTATTATAGGATCAGAAGAACACCACCAATTTCATTCAGGTAGCTTTAGGTGCACGCTGTGCAGAGGACACAGTGCACTAACTGTAAATACTGCAGTTGCCTGCCTGTGGTATTAATAGGAGCAGAACAACAGCAATTTTCTTCAGGTAGCTTTAGGTGCACACTTTGCAGAGAACACAGTACACTAACTGTAAATACTGTAGCTGCCTGCCTGTGGTATTAATAGGATCAAAAGAACACCACCAATTTTATTCAGGTAGCCTTAGGTTGCACACTGTGCAGAGGATGCAGTACACTAACTGTAAATACTGTAGCTTCCTGCCTGTAGTATTAATAGGATCAGAAGAACACCACCAATTTTATTCATGTAGCTTTAGGTGCACACTGTGCAGAGAACAGAGTACACTAACTGTAAATACTGTAGCTGCCTGCCTGTAGTATTAATGGGATCAGAAGAACACCTCCAATTTTATTTAGGTAGCTTTAGGTGGACACTGTGCAGAGGACACAGTTCACTAGCTGTAAATACTATAGCTGCCTGCCTGTGGTATTAATATAGGAATAGAAGAACACCACCAATTTTCTTCGGGTAGTTTTAGGTGTACACTGTGCAGAGGATACAGTACACTAACTGTAAATACTGTAGCTTCCTGCCTATGGTATTAATATAGGATCAGAAGAACACCACCAATTTCATTCAGGTAGCTTTAGGTGCACGCTGTGCAGAGGACACAGTACACTAACTGTAAATACTGTAGCTTCCTGCCTATGGTATTAATATAGGATCAGAAGAACACCACCAATTTCATTCAGGTAGCTTTAGGTGCACGCTGTGCAGAGGACACAGTACACTAACCGTAAATACTGCAGCTGCCTGCCTGTAGTATTAAAAGGAGCAGAACAACAGCAATTTTTTTCAAGTAGCTTTAGGTGCACACTTTGCAGAGAACACAGCACATTAACTGTAAATACTGTAGCTGCCTGCCTGTGGTATTAATATAGGATCAGAAGAACACCACCAATTTCATTCAGGTGGCTTTAGGTGCACGCTGTGCAGAGGACACAGTACACTAACTGTAAACAGTTGCCTGCCAGTGGTATTAAAAGGAGCAGAACAACAGCAATTTTTTTCAAGTAGCTTTAGGTGCACACTTTGCAGAGAACACAGCACATTAACTGTAAATACTGTAGCTGCCTGCCTGTGGTATTAATATAGGATCAGAAGAACTCCACCAATTTTATTCAGGTAGCTTTAGGTGCACACTGTGCAGAGGACACACTACACTAACTGTAAATACTGTAGCAGCCTGCCTGTGGTATTAATATAGGATCAGAAGAACACCACCAATTGTATTTGGGTAGATTTAGGTGCACAATGTGCAGAGGACACAGTACACTAACTATAAATACTGTAGCTGCCTGCCTGTGGTATTAATATAGAAATAGAAGAACACCACCAATTTTCTTCTGGTAGTTTTAGGTGTACACTGTGCAGAGGACACAGTACACTAATTGTAAATACTGTAGCTTCCTGCCTATGGTATTAATATAGGATCAGAAGAACACCACCAATTTCATTCAGGTAGCTTTAGGTGCACGCTGTGCAGAGGACACAGTGCACTAACTGTAAATACTGCAGTTGCCTGCCTGTGGTATTAATAGGAGCAGAACAACAGCAATTTTCTTCAGGTAGCTTTAGGTGCACACTTTGCAGAGAACACAGTACACTAACTGTAAATACTGTAGCTGCCTGCCTGTGGTATTAATAGGATCAAAAGAACACCACCAATTTTATTCAGGTAGCTTTAGGTGCACACTGTGCACAGGACACAGTACACTAACTGTAAATACTGTAGCTGCCTGCCTGTGGTATTATTAGGAGCAGAACATCAGCAATTTTATTCAGGTAGCTTTAGGTTGCACACTGTGCAGAGGACACAGTACACTAACTGTAAAAACTGTAGATACTTGCCTGTAGTATTAATAGGATCAGAAGAACACCACCAATTTCATTCAGGTAGCTTTAGGTGCACGCTGTGCAGAGGACACAGTACACTAACTGTAAATACTGTAGCTGCTTGCCTGTGGTATAAATATAGGATCAGAAGAACACCACCAATTTTCTTCATGTAGCTTTAGGTGTACACTGTGCAGAGGATGCAGTACACTAACTGTAAATACTGTAGCTGCTTGCCTGTGGTATAAATATAGGATCAGAAGAACGCCACCAATTTTCTTCAGGTAGCTTTAGGTGTACACTGTGCAGAGCACACAGTACACTAACTGCAAATAATGTAGCTTCCTGCCTGTGGTATTAATATGGGATCAGAAGAACTCCACCAATTTTATTCAGGTAGCTTTAGGTGTACACTGTGCAGAGGACACAGTACAATAACTTTAAATATGGTAGCTGCCTGACTGTGGTATTAATAGGAGCAGAACAACAGCAATTTTCTTCAGGTAGCCTTAGGTTGCACACTGTGCAGAGGACGCAGTACACTAACTGTAAATACTGTAGCTTCCTGCCTGTAGTATTAATAGGATCAGAAGAACACCACCAATTTTATTCATGTAGCTTTAGGTGCACACTGTGCAGAGAACAGAGTACACTAACTGTAAATACTGTAGCTGCCTGCCTGTAGTATTAATGGGATCAGAAGAACACCTCCAATTTTATTTAGGTAGCTTTAGGTGCAAACTGTGAAGAGGACACAGTTCACTAGCTGTAAATACTATAGCTGCCTGCCTGTGGTATTAATATAGGAATAGAAGAACACCACCAATTTTCTTCGGGTAGTTTTAGGTGTACACTGTGCAGAGGATACAGTACACTAACTGTAAATACTGTAGCTTCCTGCCTATGGTATTAATATAGGATCAGAAGAACACCACCAATTTCATTCAGGTAGCTTTAGGTGCACGCTGTGCAGACGACACAGTACACTAACTGTAAATACTGTAGCTTCCTGCCTATGGTATTAATATAGGATCAGAAGAACACCACCAATTTCATTCAGGTAGCTTTAGGTGCACGCTGTGCAGAGGACACAGTACACTAACCGTAAATACTGCAGCTGCCTGCCTGTAGTATTAAAAGGAGCAGAACAACAGCAATTTTTTTCAAGTAGCTTTAGGTGCACACTTTGCAGAGAACACAGCACATTAACTGTAAATACTGTAGCTGCCTGCCTGTGGTATTAATATAGGATCAGAAGAACACCACCAATTTCATTCAGGTGGCTTTAGGTGCACGCTGTGCAGAGGACACAGTACACTAACTGTAAACAGTTGCCTGCCAGTGGTATTAATAGGAGCAGAACAACAGCAATTTACTTCAGGTAGCTTTAGGTGCACACTTTGCAGAGAACGCAGTACACTAACTGTAACTACTGTAGCTGCCTGCCTGTGGTATTAATAGGATCAAAAGAACACCACCAATTTTATTCAGGTAGCTTTAGGTGCACACAGTGCAGAGGACACAGTACACTAACTGTAAATACTGTAGCTGCCTGCCTGTGGTATTATTAGGAACAGAACAACAGCAATTTTCTTCTGGTAGCTATAGGTTGCACACTGTGCAGAGGACACAGTACACTAACTGTAAATACTGTAGCTGCTTGCCTGTAGTATTAATAGGATCAGAAGAACACCACCAATTTTATTCAGGAAGCTTTAGGTGCGTACTGTACAGAGGACACAGTACACTAACTGCAAATACTGTAGTTGACTGCCTTTGGTATTAATATAGGATCAGAAGAACACCACCAATTTCATTCAGGTGGCTTTAGGTGCATGCTGTGCAGAGGACACAGTACACTAACTGTAAATACTGTAGCTGCCTGCCTATGGTATTAATAGGAGCAGAACAAAAGCAATTTTCTTCAGGTAGCTTTAGGTTGCACACTGTGTAGAGGACGCAGTACACTAACTGTAAATACTGTAGCTGCCTGCCTGTAGTATTAATAGGATCAGAAGAACACCACCAATTTTATTCATATAGCTTTAGGTGCACACTGTGCAGAGGACACACTGCACTAACTGTAAATACTGTAGCTGCCTGCCTGTGGTATTAATATAGGATCAGAAGATTTAGGTGCACAATGTGCAGAGGACACAGTACACTAACTGTAAATACTGTAGCTGCCTGCCTGTGGTATTAATATAGAAATAGAAGAACATCACCAATTTTCTTCAGGTAGCTTTAGGTGTACACTGTGCAGAGGACACAGTAAACTAACTGTAAATACTGTAGCTTCCTGCCTATGGTATTAATATAGGATCAGAACACCACCAATTTTATTCAATTAGCTTTAGGTGCACACTGTGCAGAGGACACAGTACACTAACTGTAAATACTGTAGCTGCCTGCCTGTGGTATTATTAGGAGCAGAACATCAGCAATTTTATTCAGGTAGCTTTAGGTTGCACACTGTGCAGAGGACACAGTACACTAACTGTAAAAACTGTAGATACTTGCCTGTAGTATTAATAGGATCAGAAGAACACCACCAATTTCATTCAGGTAGCTTTAGGTGCACGCTGTGCAGAGGACACAGTACACTAACTGTAAATACTGTAGCTGCTTGCCTGTGGTATAAATATAGGATCAGAAGAACACCACCAATTTTCTTCAGGTAGCTTTAGGTGTACACTGTGCAGAGGACGCAGTGAACTAACTGTAAATACTGTAGCTGCTTGCCTGTGGTATAAATATAGGATCAGAAGAACGCCACCAATTTTCTTCAGGTAGCTTTAGGTGTACACTGTGCAGAGGACACAGTACACTAGCTGCAAATAATGTAGCTGCCTGCCTGTGGTATTAATATAGATTCAGAAGAACACCACTAATTTCATTCAGGTAGCTTGAGGTGCACACTGTGCAGAGGACACATTACACTAACTGTAAATACTGTAGCTGCCTGCCTGTGGTATTAATAGGAGCAGAACAACAGAAATTTTCTTCAGGTAGCTTTAGGTGCACACTTTGCAGAGAACGCAGTACACTATCTGTAAATACTTTAGCTGCCTGCCTGTGGTATTAATAGGATCAGAAGAAATCCACCAATTTTATTCAGGTAGCTTTAGGTGTACACTGTGCAGAGGACACAGTACAATAACTTTAAATATGGTAGCTGCCTGACTGTGGTATTAATAGGAGCAGAACAACAGCAATTTTCTTCAGGTAGCCTTAGGTTGCACACTGTGCAGAGGACGCAGTACACTAACTGTAAATACTGTAGCTTCCTGCCTGTAGTATTAATAGGATCAGAAGAACACCACCAATTTTATTCATGTAGCTTTAGGTGCACACTGTGCAGAGGACAGAGTACACTAACTGTAAATACTGTAGCTGCCTGCCTGTAGCATTAATGGGATCAGAAGAACACCTCCAATTTTATTTAGGTAGCTTTAGGTGCACACTGTGCAGAGGACACAGTACACTAGCTGTAAATACTATAGCTGCCTGCCTGTGGTATAAATATAGGATCAGAAGAACACCACCAATTTTCTTCAGGTAGCTTTAGGTGTACACTGTGCAGAGGACGCAGTAAACTAACTGTAAATACTGTAGCTGCTTGCCTGTGGTATAAATATAGGATCAGAAGAACGCCACCAATTTTCTTCAGGTAGCTTTAGGTGTACACTGTGCAGAGCACACAGTACACTAACTGCAAATAATGTAGCTGCCTGCCTGTGGTATTAATATAGATTCAGAAGAACACCACCAATTTCATTCAGGTCGCTTTAGGTGCACACTGTGCAGAGGACACAGTACACTAACTGTAAATACTGTAGCTGCCTGCCTGTGGTATTAATAGGAGCAGAACAACAGAAATTTTCTTCAGGTAGCTTTAGGTGCACACTTTGCAGTGAACGCAGTACACTATCTGTAAATACTTTAGCTGCCTGCCTGTGGTATTAATAGGATCAGAAGAACTCCACCAATTTTATTCAGGTAGCTTTAGGTGTACACTGTGCAGAGGACTCAGTACAATAACTTTAAATATGGTAGCTGCCTGACTGTGGTATTAATAGGAGCAGAACAACAGCAATTTTCTTCAGGTAGCCTTAGGTTGCACACTGTGCAGAGGACGCAGTACACTAACTGTAAATACTGTAGCTTCCTGCCTGTAGTATTAATAGGATCAGAAGAACACCACCAATTTTATTCATGTAGCTTTAGGTGCACACTGTGCAGAGGACAGAGTACACTAACTGTAAATACTGTAGCTGCCTGCCTGTAGCATTAATGGGATCAGAAGAACACCTCCAATTTTATTTAGGTAGCTTTAGGTGCACACTGTGCAGAGGACACAGTACACTAGCTGTAAATACTACAGCTGCCTGCCTGTGGTATTCATATAGGAATAGAAGAACACCACCAATTTTCTTCGGGTAGTTCTAGGTGTACACTGTGCAGAGGACACAGTACACTAACTGTAAATACTGTAGCTTCCTGCCTATGGTATTAATATAGGATCAGAAGAACACCACCAATTTCATTCAGGTAGCTTTAGTTGCACGCTGTGCAGAGGACACAGTACACTAACTGTAAATACTGTAGCTTCCTGCCTATGGTATTAATATAGGATCAGAAGAACACCACCAATTTCATTCAGGTAGCTTTAGGTGCACGCTGTGCAGAGGACACAGTACACTAACTGTAAATACTGCAGCTGCCTGCCTGTGGTATTAATAGGAGCAGAACAAGAGCTATTTTTTCAAGTAGCTTTAGGTGCACACTTTGCAGAGAACACAACACATTAACTGTAAATACTGTAGCTGCCTGCCTATGGTATTAATATAGGATCAGAAGAACACCACCAATTTCATTCAGGTGGCTTTAGGTGCACGCTGTGCAGAGGACACAGTGCACTAACTGTAAATACTGCAGTTGCCTGCCTGTGGTATTAATAGGAGCAGAACAACAGCAATTTTCTTCAGGTAGCTTTAGGTGCACACTTTGCAGAGAACGCAGTACACTAACTGTAAATATTGTAGCTGCCTGCCTGTGGTATTAATAGGATCAAAAGAACACCACCAATTTTATTCAGGTAGCTTTAGGTGCACACAGTGCAGAGGACACAGTACACTAACTGTAAATACTGTAGCTGCCTGCCTGTGGTTTTATTACGAACAGAACAACAGCAATTTTCTTCTGGTAGCTATAGGTTGCACACTGTGCAGAGGACACAGTACACTAACTGTAAATACTGTAGCTGCTTGCCTGTAGTATTAATAGGATCAGAAGAACACCACCAATTTTATTCAGGAAGCTTTAGGTGCGTACTGTACAGAGGACAAAGTACACTAACTGCAAATACTGTAGCTGCCTGCCTGTGGTATTAATATAGGATCAGAAGAACACCACCAATTTTATTCAGGTAGCTTTAGGTGCACACTGTGCAGAGGACAAAGTACACTAACTGTAAATACTGTAGCTGCCTGCCTGTGGTATTAATATAGGATCAGAAGAACACCACCAATTTCATTCAGGTAGCTTTAGGTGCACGCTGTGCAGAGGACACAGTACACTAACTGTAAATACTGCAGCTGCCTGCCTGTGGTATTAAAAGGAGCAGAACAACAGCAAATTTCTTCAGGTCACTTTAGGTGCACACTTTGCAGAGAATGCAGTACACTAACTGTAAATACTGTAGCTGCCTGCCTGTGGTATTAATAGGAGCAAAACAACAGCAATTTTCTTCAGGTAGTTTTGGGTTGCACACTGTGCTGAGGACGCAGCACACTAACTGAAAATACTGTAGCTGCTTGCCTTTAGTATTAATAGGATCAGAAGAACACCACCAATTTTATTCAGGTAGCTTTAGGTGCACACAGTGCAGAGGACACAGTACACTAACTGCAAATACTGTAGCTGCCTGCCTGTGGTATTAATATAGGATCAGAAGAACACCACCAATTTCATTCAGGTAGCTTAAGGTGCACGCTGTGCAGTGGACACAGTACACTAACTGTAAATACTGTAGCTGCCTGCCTGTGGTATTAATAGGAGCAGAACAACAGCATTTTTTTTCAGGTAGCTTTAGTCTGCACACTGTGCAGAGGATGCAGTACACTAACTGTAAATACTGTAGCTGCCTGCCTGTAGTATTAATAGGATCAGAAGAACACCACCAATTTTATTCATGTAGCTTTAGGTGCACACTGTGCAGAGGACACAGTACACTAACTGTAAATACTGTAGCTACCTGCCTGTGGTATTAATATAGGATCAGAAGAACACCACCAATTTTATTCAGGTAGCTTTAGGTGCACACTGTGCAGAGGACAAAGTACAATAACTGTAAATACTGTAGCTGCCTGCCTGTGGTATTAATATAGGAAAAGAAGAACACCACCAATTTTCTTCAGGTAGCTTTAGGTGTACACTGTGCAGAGGACACAGTACACTAACTGTAAATACTGTAGCTGCCTGCCTGTGGTATAAATATAGTATCAGAAGAACACCACCAATGTCATTAAGGTAGCTTTAGGCGCACGCTGTGAAGAGGACACAGTACACTAACTGTAAATACTGTAGCTGCCTGCCTGTGGTATTAATAGGAGCAGAACAACAGCAATTTTCTTCAGGTAGCTTTGGGTTGCACACTGTGCTGAGGATGCAGCACACTAACTGTAAATACTATAGCTGCTTGCCTTTAGTATTAATAGGATCAGAAGAACACCACCAATTTCATTCAGGTAGCTTTAGGTGCACGCTGTGCAGAGGACACAGTACACTAACTGTAAATACTGTAGCTTCCTGCCTGTAGTATTAATATAGGATCAGAGGGACACCACCAATTTTATTCAGGTAGCTTTAGGTGCACACTTTGCAGAGGACACAGTACACTAACTGTAAATACTGTAGCTTCCTGCCTGTGGTATTAATATAGGATCAGAAGAACACCACCAATTTCATTCAGGTAGCTTTAGGTGCACGCTGTGTAGACTAAACAGTACACTAACAGTAAATACTGCTGCTGCCTGCCTGTGGTATTAATAGGAGCAGAACAATAGCAATTTTCTTCAGGTAGCTTTAGGTGCACACTTTGCAGAGAATGCAGTACACTAACTGTAAATACTGTAGCTGCCTGCCTGTGGTATTAATAGGATCAGAAGAACACCACCAATTTTATTCAGGTAGCTTTAGGTGCACACTGTGCAGAGGACACAGTACACTAACTGTAAATACTGTACCTGCCTGCCTGTGGTATTATTAGAAGCAGAACAACAGCAATTTTATTCAGGTAACTTTAGGTTGCACACTGTGCAGAGGACGCAGTACACTAACTGTAAATATTTCAGCTGCCTGCCTGTGGTATTATTAGGATCAGAACCACAGCAATTTTCTTCAGGTAGCTTTAGGTGCACACTTTGCCGAGAACGCAGTACACTAACCGTAAATACTGTAGCTGCCTGCCTGTGGTATTGATAGGATCAGAAGAACACCACCAATTTTTTTTCAGGTAGCTTTAGGTGCACACTGTGCAGAGGACACAGTACACTAACTGTAAATACTTTAGCTGCCTGCCTGTGGTGTTAATATTGGATCAGAAGAACACCACCATTTTCATTCAGGTAGCTTAATTTGCACACTTTGCAGAGGACACGGTACACTAACTGTAAATACTGTAGCTGCCTGCCTGTGGTATTAATATAGGAATAGAAGAACACCACCAATTTTCTTCAGGTACCTTTAGGTGTGCACTGTGCAGAGGACACAGTACACTAACTGTAAATAATGTAGCTGCCTGCCTGTAGTATTAATATAGGATCAGAAGAACACCACCAATTTCATTCAGGTAGCTTTAGGTGCACTCTGTGCAGACTACACAGTACACTAACTGTAAATACTGCAGCTGCCTGCCTGTGGTATTAATAGGAGCAGAACAACAGCAATTTTCTTCAGGTAGCTTTAGTTGCACACTTTGCAGAGAATGCAGTACACTAACTGTAAATACTGTAGCTGCCTGCCTGTGGTATTAATAGGATCAGAAGAACACCACCAATTTTATTCAGGTAGCTTTAGGTGCACACTGTGCAGAGGATACAGGACACTTACTGTAAATACTGTAGCTGCCTACCTGTGGTATTATTAGGAACAGAACAACAGCAATTTTCTTCAGGTAACTTTAGGTTGCACACTGTGCAGAGGACGCAGTACACTAACTTTAAATACTGTAGCTGCCTGCCTGTGGTATTAATAGGAGCAGAACAACAGCAATTTTCTTCAGGTAGTTTTAGGTGCACACTATGCAGAGGACACAGTACACTGACTGTAAATACTGTATCTGCCTGCCTGTAGTATTAATATAGGATCAGAAGAACACCACCAATTTTCTTCAGGTAGCTTTAGGTGTACACTGTGCAGAGGACACAGTACACTAACTGTAAATACTGTAGCTGCCTGCCTGTGGTATTAATATAGGATCAGAAGAACAACACCAAATTTATTCAGGTAGCTTTAGGTGCACGCTGTGCAGAGGACACAGTACACTAACTATAAGTACTGCAGCTGCCTGCCCGTGGTAGTAATAGGAGCAGAACAACAGCAATTTTCTTCAGGTAGCTTTAGGTGCACACTTTGCAGAGAACTCAGTACACTAACTGTAAATGCTGTAGCTGCCTGCCTGTGGTATTAATAGGATCAGTAGAACACCACCAATTTTATTCAGGTAGCTTTAGGTGCACACTGTGCAGAGGACAAAGTACACTAACTGTAAATACTGTAGCTGCCTGCCTGTGGTATTATTAGGAGCAGATGAACAGCAATTTTCTTCAGGTAACTTTAGGTTGCACACTGTGCAGAGGACGCAGTACACTAACTGTAAATACTGTAGCTGCCTGCCTGTGGTGTTAATATAGGATCAGAAGAACACCACCAATTTTCTTCAGGTAGCTTTAGGTGTACACTGTGCAGAGGACACAGTACACTAACTGTAAATACTGTAGCTGCCTGCTTGTGGTATTAATATAGGATTAGAAGAACACCACCAATTTCATTCAGGTAGCTTTAGGTGCACGCTGTGCAGAGGACACAGTACACTAACTGTACGTACTGCAGCTGCCTGCCTGTGGTAGTAATAGGAGCAGAAGAACAGCAATTTTCTTCAGGTAACTTTAGGTTGCACACTGTGCAGAGGATGCAGTACACTAACTGTAAATACTGTAGCTGCCTGCCTGTGGTATTAATAGGAGCAGAACAACAGCAATTTTCTTCAGGTAGCTTTAGGTGCACACTGTGCAGAGGACACAGTACACTAACTGTAAATACTGTAGCAGCCTGCCTGTGGTATTAATATAGGATCAGAAGAACACCACCAATTTTCTTCAGGTAGCTTTAGGTGTACACTGTGCAGAGGACACAGTACACTAACTGTAAATACTGTAGCTGCCTGCCTGTGGTATTAATATAAGATTAGAAGAACACCACCAATTTCATTCAGGTAGCTTTAGGTGCACGCTGTGCAGAGGACACAGTACACTAACTGTAAGTACTGCAGCTGCCTGCCTGTGGTAGTAATAGGAGCAGAACAACAGCAATTTTCTTCAGGTAGCTTTAGGTGCACACTTTGCAGAGAACTCAGTACACTAACTGTAAATGCTGTAGCTGCCTGCCTGTGGTATTAATAGGATCAGTAGAACACCACCAATTTTATTCAGGTAGCTTTAGGTGCACACTGTGCAGAGGACAAAGTACACTAACTGTAAATACTGTAGCTGCCTGCCTGTGGTATTATTAGGAGCAGAACAACAGCAATTTTCTTCAGGTAGCTTTAGGTGCACACTGTGCAGAGGACACAGTACACTAACTGTAAATACTGTAGCTGCCTGCCTGTGGTATTAATATAGGATCAGAAGAACACCACCAATTTTCTTCAGGTAGCTTTAGGTGTACACTGTGCAGAGGACACAGTACACTAACTGTAAATACTGTAGCTGCCTGCCTGTGGTATTAATATAAGATTAGAAGAACACCACCAATTTCATTCAGGTAGCTTTAGGTGCACGCTGTGCAGAGGACACAGTACACTAACTGTAAGTACTGCAGCTGCCTGCCTGTGGTAGTAATAGGAGCAGAACAACAGCAATTTTCTTCAGGTAGCTTTAGGTGCACACTTTGCAGAGAACTCAGTACACTAACTGTAAATGCTGTAGCTGCCTGCCTGTGGTATTAATAGGATCAGTAGAACACCACCAATTTTATTCAGGTAGCTTTAGGTGCACACTGTGCAGAGGACAAAGTACACTAACTGTAAATACTGTAGCTGCCTGCCTGTGGTATTATTAGGAGCAGAACAACAGCAATTTTCTTCAGGTAGCTTTAGGTGCACACTGTGCAGAGGACACAGTACACTAACTGTAAATACTGTAGCTGCCTGCCTGTGGTATTAATATAGGATCAGAAGAACACCACCAATTTTCTTCAGGTAGCTTTAGGTGTACACTGTGCAGAGGACACAGTACACTAACTGTAAATACTGTAGCTGCCTGCCTGTGGTATTAATATAGGATTAGAAGAACACCACCAATTTCATTCAGGTAGCTTTAGGTGCACGCTGTGCAGAGGACACAGTGCACTAACTGTACGTACTGCAGCTGCCTGCCTGTGGTAGTAATAGGAGCAGAACAACAGCAATTTTCTTCAGGTAGCTTTAGGTGCACACTTTGCAGAGAACTCAGTACACTAACTGTAAATGCTGTAGCTGCCTGCCTGTGGTATTAATAGGATCAGTAGAACACCACCAATTTTATTCAGGTAGCTTTAGGTGCACACTGTGCAGAGGACACAGTACACTAACTGTAAATACTGTAGCTGCCTGCCTGTGGTATTATTAGGAGCAGAAGAACAGCAATTTTCTTCAGGTAACTTTAGGTTGCACACTGTGCAGAGGACGCAGTACACTAACTGTAAATACTGTAGCTGCCTGCCTGTGGTATTAATAGGAGCAGAACAACAGCAATTTTCTTCAGGTAGCTTTAGGTGCACACTGTGCAGAGGACACAGTACACTAACTGTAAATACTGTAGCTGCCTGCCTGTGGTATTAATATAGGATCAGAAGAACACCACCAATTTTCTTCAGGTAGCTTTAGGTGTACACTGTGCAGAGGACACAGTACACTAACTGTAAATACTGTAGCTGCCTGCCTGTGGTATTAATATAAGATTAGAAGAACACCACCAATTTCATTCAGGTAGCTTTAGGTGCACGCTGTGCAGAGGACACAGTACACTAACTGTAAGTACTGCAGCTGCCTGCCTGTGGTAGTAATAGGAGCAGAACAACAGCAATTTTCTTCAGGTAGCTTTAGGTGCACACTTTGCAGAGAACTCAGTACACTAACTGTAAATGCTGTAGCTGCCTGCCTGTGGTATTAATAGGATCAGAAGAACACCACCAATTTTATTCAGGTAGCTTTATGTGCACACTGTGCAGAGGACACAGTACACTAACTGTAAATACGGTAGCTGCCTGCCTCTGGTATTAATATTTGATCAGAAGAACACCACCAATTTTATTCAGATAGCTTTAGGTTCACACTGTGCAGAGGACACAGTACACTAATGCCCCGTACATACGGTCGGATTTTCCGATGGAAAATATCAGATCGGAGCGTGTTGTCTGAAATTCCGACCGTGTGTGGGCTCCATGGGACATTTTCCATCGGATTTTCCGACACACAAAGTTTGAGAGCAGGCTATAAAATTTTCCGACAACAAAATCCGATCGTGTCAATTCCGACCGTGTTTGGCCTGTTCCGACGCACAAAGTGCCACGCATGCTCAGAAGAAATTCCGACATGGAACTGCTCGTTCTGGTAAACTTAGCGTTCGCAATGGATACAGTACTTTCGTCATGGTGCAATTTAAAAAAATGGTTTAATAGAGCGCACTCTCTTCTTCTTTATAATGTGAGAAGAATTAAGTAGTTTTGCTGCTCATATTCACACACACTTCTCACACACGTATTTCTTTAGTATTTATTGGGATTCCCTTAATATATTTTGATTTGTCACATCTGACAAAAATATGTTTGTGTTCTTTTTTTTTTTTTAATTTTTTTAAAGGCAATTTTATTTTTTATTTTAGGTTTGTATTTTTTCAAAGGCTGATCCTTGTTTTATTTTATTTTTTGTTTTACTCCAGAATATTTTTGTGTGTGTTTTGTGTGTCAAGTTACCACAACCCCTTTATTATCTTATATTATTTAATCTCAAGGAGATTGTTTGGTGTTGGTGTCCCTTGTTAATTTCACATTGTATTTTTGAAATGTACCTGAATCCTCACAAACAAACTGTCCTTTTAGAATAAAAACACATATAAGCAAGTATAATTGAAACCAAAAATCCTTTATTAAGGGATCAGAACCAAACAAAGAGGGAGGCAACGCTGGATAAACAGGAGAAATTAGCGAAGCCTTGGACCCCCAGGGCAGACATCAATTCTTGAACATCAAAATTGGTGGCCTGAGGAGTCCATATGTAAGGGAATGCAGTCTGGTCCAGAAGTCCCAGAGATCTGGAAAGCAGCAGATGACATCTGTTTCTCCAGGCTGTGGTACCACAAGAGGCTGCATCTTTTGGCCGACCATACTGAACCCATGGCCATCACTTTCTGGTCTTCATTCCACGCTTCCTTCCTGGCTGTGGCTCTGCTGTTGGAGATGTGGCAGGAGTAGGTGTAGGACCTGGAGGAGGAGGAGGACTAGTAGGACCTTGTATGAAAAATATTTGGTTATGTAGATGGGTTTGTTACTAGAATGAAATGCAAACTAGATTCTGTGTAAGGAGAGGACACTCAGCAGCTGTTTTCACATCTGGATGCTGGAGCACTAGTGTGGGACACCAGAACACCCTTTTTATTAGAGGGCCCACACAGGTGCTCCAGTGTATACTATAGGGGGGTCTCCATCTGTGAAGCTTGTACAAGACAGGTAAAGTATTTCAGCTTGACAAAGGACAATAAAAATGCTACATCTTGGAACTCTGCCCAAATAGACAATTGTACCCCACTTCCAATCAATGTTTCATCTTTATATTTTGGCCATCAAATATCTGTGTGCTAATTATACCATTTTTGTTTTACATAGGGGAGAAAAGACTCGGAGGACACCCCTCATCCGAGGAGACCACAGACCCCCCACCTCTGGAAAAAGGGGAAATACCCCCAACCCAAGCTGAGCAGAAGGAGGAAGAAGACGTGGTGGAAATTGACACCACAACAGGTGAGTGTCTGCGACCAAAGACTCAGGTAAGAGATGGATGCCGGCAGATTTTTGATACCTGTTTTTGTTTGGTTTCTCTCTTTTTAGGTGATTGTGATGTTGTGGATCGAGATCCTTTCACATCAGAAAGTGCACAGATCCTGATCGGGGAGATCATGGGGTGTAATTTAGAATTGGAAAACCTCAAGAAAAAAATCAATGATGTTATTCAAAAAAATAATAACATCATTGATGTTTTGGGGCAAATTTAAAACCCTGCAAAATCACTTTGTTTTTTTGTGTGCTACAATCTTAAAAATGTTTTAGCGATGTTTAGAAAAGCCAAATTTGGAGGATGCACACAGTGTGCCAACATGTGTTATCTGCCATCACGGGAGCTCAATGGATGCGTTTTGGGGGTGCAACCCCTTCCTCAATAATAAAGTAGCTGTGAGGAAGGGGTTTCTCCCCCAAAACACGTCCCTTGATCCCCCGTGATGGCAGCTAGCACATGTTGACATTCGTAAATTGGTGTGCATCTTCCAAATTTGGCTTTTCAAGGGGTGCCTTCACCCCATCTGAACGCAATATCAAACACAGTTCCTAAATACTCATGTCTGATATTGCCTACAAGTTTTACCATATGTGAACTTTGTAAGTTCAAGATTTTTGTCTTTCTTTTTGGTTTTACACAGGCCTGTTTTATCTTAAATGGACATTTCTATTTTTGATAATGCCACCCCAAAAATTGTTATACAACAAACATGTTGGTTTGTTTTAAAAATCTTTTCTAAATGCATGTGTGATTGTGCAGGTATTAAAAAGATTGTTAATCAAGAATGTGTGGATTATTGTCTCAACGCTACAACACTTTTGTGGTGATGTAATTGCTGTTTTCTGTGAAAATGGGGGTTATTTCCTAAGGGCAAATGCTCTTTGCACTACAAGTGCAGTTTCAGTGCAGTTTCAAGTGCACTTGTAGTGCAAAGTGTCTGCGCCTTTAGTAAATAACACCCAACAGTGCTTTGTATAAGGTTACACAATCACGCCATTTTCAGAACTCCCCACATTGCTGTCAGGGTCAGCTAAAACAAACACAAGCAGTAAATGTCACCGAAGATTAGCTTTTTTTTTATTTGATAAAGACTTCACAAATTGTCTGGCATATTGATGGCCCCCCTACCCGCAAAGAACTCAAGGTATCTTAACCGGACATCACGGGCACTCAGGGAGGGCAAGCCAGGACAGCCACTTTCAAGCACCATCAGGGTTGTTTCATGTAGAATTCCGGCCTCAGGCCCAACTGAGCCAGCATAGTTGGCAGAATGTTGGCGTAAAAAGTTATGTAGAACACAGCACACCAGGATTATATGATTAAGTTTATACTCCGCCATATGGATGGGTGTAAGAAATAGGCGGAACCGGCTGGCCATGATTCCAAATGTGTTCTCCACCACTCTTCTGGCTCTGGCCAGCCGGTAATTAAAAACCCTCTGTTCCGGGGTGAGGGTCCTCATTGGGAATGGTCGCATAAGATGGTCCCCCAACGCAAATGCTTCATCAGCAATGAAGACGAATGGGAGTCCTTCCACATTGTCTCCTGGAGGTGGCAAGTCCAAGCTGCCATTCTGGAGATGCCTGTAAAACTCCATCTGGGCGATGACTCCACCATCGGACATCCGGCCATTCTTCCCCACGTCCACATACAAGAAGTCTTAATTAGCTGACACCACCGCCAACAACACAGTACTATTGAACCCTTTGTAATTATAATAGTTCAACCCCGAGTTGGGTGGTGGGACGATGTGGACGTGTTTCCCATCAATTGCCCCTCCGCAGTTAGGAAAGTCCCACCGCTGGGCAAAGTGGGAGGCCACAGTCTGCCATTCCTGTGGCGTGGAAGAAAACTGTTGAAGAAAACAAAAAAATTAGTATTTTTGCACATAAACATGGCAAGCAGATTAGACACAAACATTCTTGGCCAACCTTCAGATAACATTTATTAAGGGGAATTTTACAACACCAAAGTATAAGGTACACCTATCATATTCCTCCTCCCCCCCTCTCATGGGCCATTTCTAACATTATAGGGGGGGGGGGAATCTTGGACAGGTAACCCTCTCCACTTCATTGAGAGATGAATGCCTAAATACAGGGTATTACTTGGAACAGCCCCTCCTTAGTTACACTATTGGCAGCCCACTGGACAGGTAAGAAGTGTCATAATACAAAGATATAAATACACACTGTACACATTTGAGCACATTTGGACATTCTGCTATCACCTATCAAGATAATAATAGGATACAAAAACTTTAAACAGTACCATTTGAAAGTATACAGGCAGGCCCTTGCACTACATGCTTTGGGGAATTCATCCATACATCTGAGCACAAAAGAGATGGGTATAGTGTGTATGGGTTTGGCAAAGTCAGCAGATAGATGATTGAGGATAGATAGAGAATTGGGATCAGCTGACTTAGCAGTTGGGGGAGGGAGGGTTACTAAAAATGATTTGGGGACACCACAAAAAAAAAAGTCTCTGGCACTCTGCCTGAATTTAAAGCACAAATCACATTTCAAAACATTTTAGGGGGTGTTTGGGGTAAAGCACTACTATGGAGCTGACAAAATACATTGTTAAGTGACTACATGAGGTGAATATAGGGCAGGAGAGCATGCTGGGGAGGTTAGTGAAGGCAAATATGTATGAAGGACAAAAAAAAATTACATAAAAATCGAGCATTAATGAGGACAAAGGGGACATTCACAGCATATTACAATCATGGTAATTTGGGAATGAGGAGAGAAATACAATACATTAGCAAACATTTTATACAATAAAATGTGATATTAAAGGATAAAAATCTTACCTTCATATACTCCTTCTGCAGGACCTGGATGATGGCAGAACAGATCTCTGGGATAATGATCCCCAGAGCCTGGGGGGAGATGCCTGTCGAGAACTTCAAGTCCTGCAGGCTTCTCCCCATCGCCAAGTACCGCAGGGTAGCGACGAGCCTCTGCTCCGGAGTGATGGCTTGCCTCATGCAGGTATCCTGCCTGCTGATATAGGGGGTCAGCGAAGCCAGCAGACAGTGAAATACGGGGTCCATCATCCTGAGAAAGTTCCTGAAATCATCAGGATTATTCTCACGGATCTCACGGAGCAAAGGCATATGAGAGAACTGGTCACGCTGAAGCAACCAATTCTTGGTCCATGAACTCCTCCCCACCCTGTTCATGGACTGGACTTGTGTCAAGGTCAGGACCCCAACACCAAGCCCCCGCACAGCACAAACTCTACGAGGAGTACGTATACGCAACATGGCTAGAAAATGGTCGGCTGCTCAGAACGAAGTAACAGAACGCACTAAAGAACAGCAAGGCCCGTGAAGAGTGACCTGAAAAACAGTAACGAACGAACAAGAACACAATGACTAAGTCACGCGGAACTTGCTTGCACGCACTGAAGAGCAGATACAAACTCACAAGCACAAACTGAACCGCAGAAAACGATCTGAAAGCCACGAGTCTGAAAAAGCGTGAATCGTCTCTCACCAAACTTTTACTAACACGAGATTAGCAAAAGGAGCCCAAAGGGTGTCGCGCTTGGTTCTGAACTGGCCTTTTCTAGTCCCATCATACGTGGTTGACATCACCGCGTTGTTGGCGATCGGAAATTCCGACAACTTTGTGCGACCGTGTGTACGCAAAACAAGTTTTAGCCAACATCCGTCGGAAAAAATCCTAGGATTTTGTTGTCGGAATGTCCGATCAATGTCCGACCGTGTGTAAGGGGCATAACTGTAAATACTGTAGCTGCCTGCCCGTGGTATTAATATAGGAATAGAAGAACACCACCAATTTTCTTCAGGTAGCTTTAGGTGTACACTATGCAGAGGACACAGTATACTAACTGTAAATACTGTAGCTGCCTGCCTGTGGTATTAATATAGGATCAGAAGAACACCACCAATTTCATTCAGGTAGCTTTAGGTGCACACTGTGCAGAGGACACAGTACACTAACTATAAATACTGCAGCTGCCTGCCTGTGGTATTAATAGGAGCAGAACAACAGCAATTGTCTCCAGGTAGCTTTAGGTGCACACTGTGCAGAGGACGCACTACACTAACTGTAAATACTGTAGCTGCCTGCCTGTTGTATTAATAGGATCAGAAGAACACCACCAATTTTATTCAGGTAGCTTTAGTTGCACACTGTGCAGAGGACACAGTACACTAACTGTAAATACTGCAGCTGCCTGCCTGTGGTATTAATAGGAGCAGAACAATAGCAATTGTCTCCAGGTAGCTTTAGGTTGCACACTGTGCAGAGGACGCACTACACTAACTGTAAATACTGTAGCTGCCTGCCTGTGGTAGTAATAGGATCAGAAGAACACCACTAATTTCCTTCAGGTAGCTTTAGGTGCAGAAATTTGATCCACCATTAGATCCACCACTGACAACCCCTAAAATTGTGAAGCAAATAGTGGCGCTAAAGTGAATAAACTAAGTGCATCAACTGAATGATTACAACATAAGAAATGTGAAACTAGTGAAGACAAGTGGTAATTAACCTAAACCACAGTTAATAAGTTTAAATATCCTAAAAATTGAAAATAAAGTAAAAAATTAATCAAATATGTGAATAAGTGATCCAAAAACAATGTATTGAATAAAGTCCTTTAAAGTGAACAACCAAAGAGTATAAGTATATGGACCAAGTCCAAAAAAATTATTGAAGAAAATGTTGCTGTGTAAAATCCGTGATGTGATATAGTGAAGACCTTTGGCTAAATAAATCTTCCACCACACCTCTGTGTCCGTGATTTCACTCCCCTTTAGAGGACAAACTCACCAGCTTTCTTTGCCTTACACTCTCGTGTTCGGCTAGATCGCTTTAACCCACGCATAAGGGGGGAAAATAATGACCTCCGATATTCCAGCACTAGCATCCAGTGTATTCACCATTAATACTCTCTCCACATGTAAAAAAGAAGTGCTCCAAATAGTGTGATACCGTAATAGGTTTATTATAAAATCATATAAAACTCTTCCACCATTAAACTCACATCTTAAAAGATCACATCAGGCAGAGAAAATCATCACAGCAAAATATCACATCAAGGAAACTTCAAACGGGAAAATAAGCGTGTTGCGTTCACAGCGGACCCAAGGAGTGCAATGGTCGGTGACAACCTCCCCCGTTCCTCGGAGCCGACCCTCAACTTCCTAGTGCAGCGTACAACGTCACAGCGTATTGCATCACATGTAATCGATTGCCGTACAGCCACGCCCTGACTTGTTTCATCACAAGGACTTAATCATGGGATTGGCTGTACAGCTAGGCAATCATCCCCTTTATACGCTCCGCTCTCATTGCGGGTGGACGTAACTTCATTTCGCTTGCTCACCCATCGTGTCCTCACTCACGCAACACACTGACAATACATTGCAGCATAGCATTAGACACAAGCATGAAAAGCTATCCAAATAAAGAATAAAAAATAACCATTGCTGTAAACTGATCAATTATCATATACTGTGAAGGTATTAATCTGTCATAACATCAAAGGTAAGGCGGATAATAAAAATATTCATTCAATAAAATCAAATCATTTAAAACTATTAAAAACTGAGCATTACCTCACTCTTTAGATAAATGATTGGAAGTGCAAATGATACTAAAAATGTGGCAAACATCACACAGAGTCTGCCTAAACATCCAAAAACTCAAAGTATAATTCCCTCAAGCTGAGTGTCCCATACATAGCCTGAAAGGGAAAAATTAGGGGGAGGGGGTGTAAACAATGGGATTCCAATGGGTATCCCAGGGTTGACTATCCCCCCAAAGTATCCTCCCCCCTCCTTTGTCTTGTTGTGAGATGCCACACTTCATATAGGAGATAGGGTAAGCTCTAGCTAGGGACCACAGTATACACAAATCCAATATCCCGGCTATGCCAGTCTCTTGGCTCTCAATTCATATATACTATACAGAGAAAATCATAAAAAGAATCTCTAACTTCTAAAAGGGAAAAAGATCAATAATTATTGATAAAGCAGTTTAGGTCTAGTTCTATATTTAGGCCTCTAGGGAAAAGACATTTCAAAAGGAAAATTCACTGAGTTTCTCGTTGGGATAGGTCCCTCACCCGGTTTGATCCCCTCCAAGCCGGGTAAACAACATCAATCCCACAAAACTGTAGCAGACTGGGGTCCTGGTTATGTTTTTCTTTGAAGTGAAGGGACACGCTATGATATTTGTATCCATTTTTTATATTGGTAAATGTTCAGAAATGCGTACTTTTAAAAGTCTCTTAGTGCGTCCTACGTAAAATAATCCGCAGGGACACCACATAAGATACACCACATACGATGAATTGCAAGTAATGAATTCCCTTATTTCAAAGGTTTCATTTTCATGAGTAGTGATCTTCTTCATGCCTCTATTGCTTGTCCTCACCGTTCTGCAGCAAATACACTTCCTGCACGGAAAAAATCCCTTTAAATCTATTTTTATTGAGGGTTGGCCAGGTGGATCCAGAATCTGTTTCGCTACCCTGTCTCCAAAACTGGGGGCACGTCTATAAATGAATTTGGGTTGTTCTGGTAAGACCTCACCCAGATGTCGATCCCTACATAGAATGTACCAATATCTATTAAAGATCATCTCAGTTTCTTTATATTGACAATGGAAACTCGATATAAACCCCCACTGGTGTTGCTCATTAGATGTGACACACTCTCTATTCTTCAAGCATTGTTCCCTTGGGATGTTGGAGACTTGTTCTATAACCTCATTTAAGGTGTTTTCCTGGTACCCCTTTTGTAGGAACCTTTCCTTCAATATATTTGCCTGAGAGAAATAATCCTCCTGTTCAGTGCAATTTCGACGGACACTTAGCATCTGTCCCTTAGGGATGTTATTAATTCAAGCAGGGTGGTGACCACTCCTGATGGATAAGGGGGGAGGATACTTTAGGGGGATCATCAACCCTGGGATACCCATTGGACTCCCATTGTTTACGCCCCCTCCCCCTAATTTTTCCCTTTCAGGCTATGTATGGGACACTCAGCTTGAGGGAATTATACTTTGAGTTTTTGGATGTTTAGGCAGACTCTGTGTGATGTTTGCCACATTTTCAGTTTCATTTGCACTTCCAATCATTTATCTAAAGAGTGAGGTAATGCTCAGTTTTTAATTGTTTTAAATGATTTGATTTTACCGAATGGATATTTTTATTATCCGCCTTACCTTTGATGTTATGACAGATTAATACCTTCACAGTATATGATAATTGATCAGTTTACACAAATGGTTATTTTTCATTCTTTATTTGGATAGCTTTTCATGCTTGTGTCTAATGATATGCTGCAATGTATTGTCAGTGTGTTGCGCGAGCGAGGACACGATGGGTGTGCAAGCGCAATGAAGTTACATCCGCCCGCAATGAGAGCGGAGCGTGTAAAGGGGATGATTGCCTAGCCGTACAGCCAATCCCATGATTAAGTCCTCGTGATGAAACATGTCGGGGCGTGGCTGTACGGCAATCGATTACATGTGACGCAATACGATGTGACGTGGTATGCCGCACTAGGAAGTTGGGGGTCGGCTCCGAGGAACGGGTGAGGTTGTCACCGACCATTGCACTTCTTGGGTCTGCCATGACTGCAACACGCTTATTTTCTCGTTTGAAGTTTCCTTGATGTGGTATTTTGCTGTGATGATTTTCTCTGCCTGATGTGATCTTTTAAGATGTGAGTTTAATGGTGGAAGAGTTTTATATGATTTTATAATAAACTTATTACGGTATCACACTATTTGGAGCACTTCTTTTTTACATGTGGAGAGAGTATTAATGGTGAATACACTGGATGCTAGTGCTGGAATATCGGAGGTCATTATTTACCCCCTTATGCGTGGGTTAAAGCGATCTAGCCGAACACAAGAGTGTAAGGCAAAGACAGCTGGTGAGTTTGTCCTCTAAAGGGGAGTGAAATCATGGACACAGAGGTGTGGTGGAAGATTTATTTAGCCAAAGGTCTTCACTATATCATGTCACAGATTTTACACAGCAACATTTTCTTCAATAATTTTTTTGGATGTGGTCCATATACTTATACTTTTTGGTTGTTCACTTTAAAGGACTTTATTCAATACATTGTTTTTGGATCACTTATTCACATATTTGATTCATTTTTTACTTTATTTTCAATTTTTAGGATATTTAATCTTATTCACTGTGGTTTAGGTTTTTTTACCACTTGTCTTCACTAGTTTCACATTTCTTATGTTGTAATCATTCAGTTGATGCACTTAGTTTATTATTTTATTATTCGTTTCACCATTTTGGGGGTTGTCAGTTGGATCAAATTTCTGTCTTCATACTCACTCTCACCAAGTTGCTGCTTTATTTATGCAGGTTTGATGGTTCCAAGAGCGCAGTGTTGGGAATATAGAAGTGGGTGGATTTCCTGTATACCCAATTTTGTATTTTTAGCTTTAGGTGCACATTGTGCAGAGGATGCACTACACTAACTTGTAAATACTACAGCTGCCTGTGGTACTGTACTAATAGGATCAGAAGAACACCACTAATTTTCTTCAGGTAGCTTTAGGTGCATACTGTGCAGAGGATGCACTACACTAACTTGTAAATACTGCAGCTGCCTGCGGTACTGTACTAATAGGATCAGAAGAACACCATTAATTTTCTTCAGGTAGCTTTAGGTGCACACTGTGCAGAGGACACACTACACTAACTGTAAATACTGTAGCTAATAGGACTAATAGGATCAGAAGAACACCAACAATTTTCTTCAGATAGCTGTAAATACTGTAAAAACACCTGCCTGCCTGTCAGTAGTAGGAAGAGAATAACAGGAACAGATCTAGCTAAACTGAATACATTGTGTGTATATATATATATATATATATATATATATATATATATATATATACACACACACAACACCTAGGATGTATATATATATATATATACAAAATACACTGTAAGTGCAGCTAACTGACTCGCCTGCCTACTCTATCTAACTTAAATCAAATGACACTGTCTCTCTGTCTAACTATCTCTCTCTCAATGCCGAAACACACTACACACGTCCGCCATGCAGGCGGCCTTATAAAGTGTGGGGCGTGTACTAAATCCCCTGAGCCATAATTAGCCAAAGCCACTCTGGCTTTGGCCAATTACGGCTCTCTGTACAGATGGCACTGTGATTGGCTAAGCATGCGGGTCATAGTGCATGCTTGGCCAATCATCAGCCAGCAATGCACTGCGATGCCGCAGTGAATTATGGGCCGTGACGCGCCACTCAAATTTGGCGTGAACGGCCCATAACGTTCGTAATTCGGTGAACGACCGAACAGGCGATGTTCGAGTCGAACATGCATTAAATTCAAACACGAAGCTCATCCCTAGTGTTGATTCACGCTTTTCAGTTAGTTTCTGAATGGCCGTTCGTCAACCAGCCATGTTGCATAATCAGAGACGAGAACATGTGATTATTGGGCTAGGAGTTATTGCTTTGACCCAAGTCCAGTCCAGGAATAGGAGGAGGAGTTCTTGGACAAAAAATTGGTTGCTTAATCATGACCAATTATGTCATATGCTATTGCTGCGGGAGCTCTAGCAGAATAATCAGGATGTTTTTCGGAATTATCTCTGGATGACGGACCCCTGCTTTCACCAACTCTTGGCATTGGTGACCCCCTATATTAAAAAGCAGGACACATGTATGAGGCTTTTCATCACTCCAGAGTAAAGGCTCATTGCCACCTTGCGGTACCTGGTGAAAGAGAGAAGTCTCCAGAATCTCAGGTCTCCCCCCAGGCGCTGAGAGTCATTATTCCAGAGACCTGCTCAGCCATCATTTAAGTCCTGCAGAAAGACTATATTAGGGTAAGTTTAGACCTTTAAGATCAGAAGCTATGTATTTATGTTTGCTAATGTAGCTTATTAATTTTTTGATTACATAATTATCAATATTGTAATATGCTGTGAATGTCCTCTTTGTCCTCATGCATGCTGTGAGCTTTTCCTGCTCTTTTTTGGTCTACATGCATATTTTCCTTCACTAACCTCCCTAGCATGCTATCCTGAGCCCATACACACCTAGCCTCGTAACTTAACAATGTTTTTTGTCAACTACATTTTGATGCTTACCCTAAGGCTGCTTTCACACTGAGGCCCTTTACAGGCACTACAGCGCTAAAAATAGTGGGCTATCACACTGGAGCAGTGCGCTTGCAGGACAGTCAAAAAAGTTCTGAAAGCCGCATCTTTGCAGCACTGTACGAGCAGTGTATACACTGCTCCTAAAGCGCCCCTACCCATTGAAAACAATGGGGCAGCGCCGCCAAACCGCTGGCAAAGTGGCTCTACAGCACTGCTTTGCCGGCGGTTTTAATCCTTTTTCGGCTGAATAGCGCTGCTAAAATGACGGTAAAGCACTAAAAATAGCGCCGCTCTACTGCCGATGCCCACCTGCCCCAGTGTGAAAGTAGCCTTAGGCCCCTTTCACACTGTGGTACTTGTAAACTGCCAGTAAAACACTGAGCACTTTTGAAGAGCTTTTCAGATGCTTTTGAAATGCTTTCCATTCATTTCAATGGAGAGGGGAGTTTTTTCACCACCCTGCCAGTGCACTGCCCCCGTGTGAAAGCATTCATTGATTTTGATAAAAATAGGTTTTCATGAGCTTTTCAGGCACCTTTTTTAGCGTGAAAATGCCTGAAAAGTGCCTCAGTGTGAAAGGGGTCTAAACAACCCCTAAAATGTGTACAAATGTTATTGTTATCCTCAAATTCAGGCAGAGTGCAAGAGGCCGTTTTTTGGGGCCCAAACTCATTTGGAACCCTCTCTCCCCCCAAAAAAATTCTAAGTTAACAGATCCAAGTACTCTATCTGCTGACTTTGCAAAACCCATGCACACTATCCCTCTTTAGTGTTCAAATTTCTGTATAACTTCACAAAGACCATGTAGTGCAAGGGCCTACCTTATTACCTACAAATTGAAACTTGTTAAGTTTTTGTCTCCTATTATATTAATTGGTTAAAACATAATGTCAAAATGTGCTGCAATTTGGACAGTGTGTATCCAGCTTTTTAGATTATGACACTTATTACCTGTCCACTGGGCTGCCAATAGTGTAAGTAAGGAGGTGCTGGCCAAAGCATCACTGATTATTTATGCAAACAGCTCTCATGGAAGTGGAGAAGGTTACCTATCCAAAACATCTACTCATTACCCCCCTAAAATCTGTCTAATGGGCCACCAGGGGGGTTCAGATAAGTTGACCTTTTGTCTTTAAATACTTAATTAAGTGTATCTTTATGTTGGCTAAGCATGTTTGTGTCAAATCTGCTTGCAATGTCATGTGCAGAAGTAGTAATTTCTTTTTTCTTTTTTTAATCCACAGTTTCCTTCCAACCCAGAGCAATAACAGGACATTACAGCCCAGTTCCATGATCAGTGGGATTTTCACAACTGTGGTAGTGCTATTGATGTCAAGCATGTCCAGATTGTACCACCACCCAACTCTGGCTCCTATTATTTTAACTATAAGGGTTTTTGCAGCATAATCATGCTAGCCGTATTGCCTGCCAGCTACGAGTTCTTGTATTTGGGTGTTGGGAAGAATGGCCTCAACTCTGACAAAGGAGTAATTATGCAGACAGTTCTACAAGCGGATCCAGAATGGCCCTTTAAACTTGCCACCTGCTGAGGAGAACGTTGAGGGCCTCAGTTTTGTTTTTGTGGCAGATGAAACCTTTGCTTTGGGGGAACATTTGAAGAAGTAGTTTCCTATGAGGAACCTCACCCCAGAGCAGAGAATCTTCAATTACAGGCTCTCTCGTGCCAAAAGGGTGGTTGAAAAACATCTTTGACATCCTATCGAGTTGTTTCAGGCTGATTTTGACTCCAGTCAACCTGGCACTCAACAAGATAAACCATGTGGTCCTGTACTGCTGTATACCACATAATTTTTTAAGGAGAAATGCTACCAGCTACCTAGCCTCACTGCCAAGGGACATGGACCTGCAGTGGCAGGCCCAGCTGAAGAGGCTGCAGCTCATCCGTCTATGGGTATGCTGATGGCTATTGAAAATGCATGTACTAGATTGCCCTCACAAATTACCTGGGATTTATGGCAAAAATACCTGGAATATTTTGTGGGGAGAGAGGCAGTGGCTTGGCAACAAATTGTAGCTTATCATTTATACATTTTTTGTAGATCATAAACTCCTATTTCATTTGAACTACTGTTGTTTGTGTTTCTTATATGTCTAATATGTTCCCAAATGGGCTTTATTTTGGGCACTTGCTCCAATAGTGCAAATGTACCTTAATTGCTACATGAGGTGACAATATCTTCTTCATTTAACTATTATGGTGTGCTGTGGGTCTGACACACACACACACACACACACACACACACACACACACACACACACACACACACACACACACACAATGTTTTTGTTCTTAATGGATCTAATGAATGAAGTTCAAAAACATAATGCCTTTAAAACTTCTTTAATTTTTTGGAGGTCTAAAAATTGTCCACATTTAAAAGCACATTGTCACTGTAACTACAACAACTTATGAAATACACTGGTATTGAGCAATGAAATAATAAGCCACACATTGTTTATTAAAAAATATTTTACTCAAAGCATATTCACATGTGCATTTTAAGGTTTTAAAACAAACCAACATCTTGGTGTATAACATGTATGTTTTGCATTATTTCTCCTTTTTTTGTGGCTAAACAGGCATGTTTTAAAACATTAGATACACATCCCAAACTCAGTAACTTAAAAAGTTCGAGTGGTGAAGTGAAGGCTAAATGAGACATCAGTATCCCAAGACTGTATGGATGTTGCCTTCTTCAGATAGGGTGATCTCACCCCTCTAAAAGCCAAAATTTGAAGCCACGTACACATAGAGGCATATCAATTAAATGTCCCTTATGATCCCATGTCTAAAATGTGTGTAGTTACAAACATCTATTTTTATAAACCCACAAAACACACAGTGTGTCAACATGTGCTATCTCCCATCACGGGGTATGAATGGACGCATTTCAGGGGTGCGACCCCTTCCTCTGAGCTACTTTAGTTATGAGGAAGAAGTTGCACCCCAAAATGCATCAATTGATACCCTATGATGGAAGATAGCATATGTTGACACACTGTGTGTTTTGGGGTTTTTGAAAAATAGATGTATGGAATTACACACATTTTAGACATGAGATCATGGGGAAATAAAAATGTTAAGGTCCAATTTGGGGGCACCTTCAAATTTTGCGTTTTAGATTGTAAAAAACACATAAACATTACAATTCACATTCATTAGGGCAGTGTTTCCCAACTCTCCTCCTCAAGATGCAAACCCAGGTCATGTTTTCAAAATTTCTTGAATTGGCACAGGTGATGTCATTTTCACTGTTAGTAATTCGCACAGTCGTTTTTAGACTGAGGAAAATCTAGAAAACAGGACCTGGTGGTGCACCTAGAGGAGTGAAGTGTAGAAACACTGAGTTCTGTTCCTAAACTTTCACATTTAAAAGTCATAAAAACATGGTAATTAGTAAAAGGGCAAACAGGAGCCAACATGTGGAACAATAAAAAGGCCCATGGCCTTTGGCCCACCTAGAAACACCCCTGTCAGTGGCTAAATGAGTGTGTTTGAAGTTGGCACTTATGTTTTTTTGGGGGGAAGATGGCCTTATGCCTCCCCTGTTGTGGCCCGAGCGAGGGTAGCCTCCCTTCGTCCCTTCGTGGTGGCTTGGCTGGGGCCTCCCTGTTGAATGAAGAAAAAACAATAAGTTCCAAAAAAAGTAATGTCCAAAAACATGAACAAATAAGAATGTTCATATATGCTTTATATTTACCTTCATATTTGGAATCCCAAGTCATACAAAGATTTTAGAAAAGCTTATATAGAATTCTATAGAGCTACTTGGAGAAAGAACATATACATACAGCTAATTTACACATATACATATAGTTTAGATCCAAATATTGCTTACTTTTTTATGATCTGATGTATGTACTCCATCTGGTCTTGTTCACGGTGTTTGCGATCAGACCATCATTTTCGGATTTGGTCCTTTGATCGTTCCACCGAAAATTTGCAATGCAAAATGGCGATGACCTTCTCCAAAATTATGTCCTTTCGGGTGTTGGGCCTTTCGTAATTGCACAGCTTGCATTTGTAATTGTGCTTCTCTAGGATGCGCACCATCTCCATCATCTCACCCTTGCTCATGGTGGTTGCTTTGTGCCTCCTATGAGCTCCACCACCACGTGGCTAGCTGGAATCATCCGAATCCGCCATGTTGTCCCTCCCAAATTTTCCACTGTGTGTGTCGCATGCAGAAAAGAGATGGTCACGCCCCAGCGTCATGACACACTGAGAGCAGAGCTTGATGCATGCGCAGTGTGTATAAAGCCAGAACACATGGTCGATGGAACGATCTTGGAGTGGAGGACGAAGGATCACCATCACACGAAGGAGGCATAAAATGAAGGTAGAATTGGAAATTGGGGAATAGGTGGGTAGTGGCCTATACTGCTTAGATTGAGGCCTATATTAGGACGAGCTTATGGGTTAAGCCAGACATTATGATTTGTCTTGTGTTCTGTCTTGCAGGCATCATATCATTTATCATGACCGATAAATTTAATCCCCCTGAATTTCTACCCCAATTCATTGACCTGTACTGGGAGCTGCCCTGTCTCTGGAAGGTGAAGAGTAGAGACTACTTAAATAAAATATTGAGGAAGGCAGCTTTGGAGAAACTGGTCAAGTTGGTCAAACCTGTGTACCCCAGGGCAGACACCAACTACGTCAAGCAAAAGATTGCTAACCTGAGGAGGACATTTAAAAGGGAGCTGAACAAGGTCCTGGAATCTGAGAGATCTGGAACAGTAGTGGATGACCTATATGTCCCCAGGCTGTGGTATTACCACAGCCTGTGTTTTTTACAGACCAGACAGAACCCAGGCCATCGCTGTCTATGCTCCCTTTGATGTCTGCTGAGGCCACAGCTCCTGAGGTCCGCACAGGTCCTGATGCACAGGATGAAGATGTGGAGGAGCCCAGCTTGACCCAGGTATAGCATTGTTGAACATATTTGTATCAAAAAATACAATGATAGCTAGACATTATTGGGAAAATATTTCTGCCTTAACAAAGTGGTTTCCATATCAATAGACAGTAGTGACCAAAAATGATTTGAACAAGAATGAAAAATGCTGGGGTCAGAATGATAGACTTTTCTATTTGTCCACATTCAATTTGCAACAGTGAGGAGATCAAACTTGTGTGTGATTGATGACCAAACCCTAAAAAAGATTCTAATTATGTCCCATTTTCATACACAGGAAATTGTCAGTCTGTAGGAGCCAGCGGCCAGCATCCAGAGTCCCAGATCCCTCCCCTACTCCCTCTTGCTAAAAGGGCCAGGAAGAGCAGGAATCTGGAGGAGGCCACAGCTTCCTTTCTCAGCCAGGCCACTACTGTGCTCCATACTGACCCAGATGAGGCTGAGGCATTTGGGTGTGTGACGGACAATAAATTAAGGCAGATGGCCATTGAGCAAAGGAGCAGGTGTGGGGAATTCATCCTGCAGCTCCTCAACAAGGGGGTGATGGGCCAAATTTTAGAAAGCACCCACATTTCTGATTTTGTGGCCCCACCTCCACCACCTCCACAACCAGCCCACATGCCACAGCCACTCCACCCACCACAGCAGCATGGTGGTCAGTGGCACTACCAGCCACAAGAACCTCAACAACCCTACTGGACTGGGGATTTTAACCCCTTCACCACTTACTAATTTCTATTTTTTTTTTGAATAATGATTTTATTTGTCTTTTTTATATTATTGTATGCATGAAATGAACTTTTTGGTTAAGTTGGATGGCAGAAAGCATGTCTAATTTTTTTTTTTCTGCACAATAAAAAAATTGTGTAGAATAATACTTGGCTATGTGTTAAACTTCAAATTACAGTGTGGGAGTAGGCAAATACATTTAAAAAATACAATGTATAGGAGGTCTGGTCCATAAAGACCAAGTGGGCTTTATATCTAGACGACAAGCCAGCGACAATATTTGGCATGTCATATTATTGCAACATCTAGCCAGATCACGCAAAATACCTATGCATCTCCTATCTCTTGATATAAGAAAAGCGTTTGACACAGTCTCCTGGTCTTACCTGCACTATATCTTGCAGCGCTGGGGTTTTGGCCCAAAGTTTTTACAATGGATAAGCACTCTATACACCCAACTCCAAGCATATGTAAAATACTCTGGGTTTTGCTCTGAATTCTTCCCAATCCAAATAGGGACGAGACAAGGTTGCCCCCTGTCCCCATTGCTTTTTTCCCTCGCAATTGAACCCCTTGCAGCCTTGATCAGAGCAAACCCAAATATCCAAAGTCTGGAGATAGCCTCCACATCTCACAAATTGTGTCTTTTTGCGGACGACACACTATTGTTCATTACCTCACCACATATAACTCTCCCAAACCTTATACAACTCCTGGACAAATTAGCTCTGGTCACAGGCTTAGAGGTCAATCAAACAAAATCTAAGGTCCTCAACGTATCCCTATCACAGACAGAGCTTCACCTCCTTCAAGAGAATTTCCCCTTTCTATGGTCCACCTCATCTATACCATATTTAGGAATAAAACTGACTAGTAATCCGGCCCACCTATTTCACACAAATAATCTCCCAATGCTGAACCATCTGTCTTTGCTACTTAAGACCTGGCAACCCCTATTTGTCTCCTGGCTTGGGCGGATAGCGGCAGTGAAAATGTCACTGCTTCCCAAGCTCTTGTATCTTTATGGAGTCCTCCCGATTGCGATTCCTCCATACTTTCATCGAGTCATACAGAATCGAGTATTCAAATACATTTGGGGCTCTACAATACCCAGGGTCTGTCAATCAGTTTTGCTTCGCAATAACCTTAACGGAGGCCTAGGGATGCCTAATTTTCTGCAATACTTCCATGCAGCCCAACTAGCCCAAATCACACTCTATCTTGCAAAAGACTAAACGCCTCTATGGGTTAGCCTGGAAGCAATAGATCTTCATCACCTCACAGTGTCCAACTTGTTATGGCTACCTGCCTCAGCTCGTGGCCCTATTATAAATCCTATAACACAGCATTCCCTAAAAATATGGGACAAATTAAAAAGGCCCTTCAAACTAATATCACCACACTCTCCATTACTCTCTTTTCTTGGCCACCCACTCTTCTACCCAGCTTACACCGCACCAGCTTCATTCCAACCCTGGATTCGGGCGGGTCTGAGCCGCATATGCGATCTAGTCACTGATGGGGCTCTTAAGACATTTCCAGCCCTACAGGCGTAAGCTCAAATCCCACCTCAGGAGTGCTTTCATTTTCTACAAATCTCCCATTTTGTTCAAACTATTATTGGATCGCATACTGAGCTGGATAATCTCTCAATATTTGAGGGTGTGTGCGACTTGGACCCGCATGCTCCAGGTATCATTTCCCGTCTCTATGCCCATCTCACATCCCCTCCTGCTACACTTCCATTATATACTCAGCAGTGGACCAAAGACTTAGCTATAGACATAGCAGTGGAAGACTGGGCAAATATTTGGGCTAACACTAAAATTTCATCCCAAAATATAGTCGCACTAGAAGCAAACTATAAGGTCCTTATGCGGTGGTATTTGGTCCCGGTCAGGATTGCCACATTCCTATCATCATACCCACCAGACTGCTTCCGGGGTTGTGGCGAAAGAAGCACACATTTTCATATATGGTGGACATGCCCGACTGTACAAAACTTCTGGGCGACTATATTTCAAATGGCCTCTACCCTGCTTCGGGAAACTCTTGACCTTGATCCATCCTTTGCCTTACTAAACTATTTACCACAAGACTACACTAGATCTCAGTTACGTCTTCTCCTCCAGCTCACCACTGCAGCTAAGCAAACAATAGCTTGAGCTTGGAAAACCCAACCCTTAAACATAGCAGAGGTGAAAAATAGGGTCACACAGGCCATGATTCATAGTAAAATTGAAGCCACTATTCTTGATAAGATTCCCCAGCACCTCAAAGTCTGGCGCCCCTGGATAGACCACTTTTTACCCCCTGATTTTGACAAACACCTTTTAGTGCCATAAACTACCCCACCCCCCCAACTGGTCCGTGCGAGCCAGCTGACCACCCTTATGCCTCTTTACCTCTCTTTCTTTTTCTTTTCTTTACTCTTTACCTGTTCTTAACACCAATTATTCTTCCCAGTCCCCCTCATGTCCCAAAAGCTTACCACTGGTGACGTTATTAAATGATGTATGTTGTTAAGCTGATACCATGCCTACCCTACTACGGAGTACTTCCTTAAAATACCCTGACCGTAATTAAGGGCTCGGCTCCCACTGACAAAGCAAACAGTGATATCAACCTGCATTTATAAGTTCTTTTTGTTACTCTGTACAACTTATTATCTCCCTTAATTTGCCATCGTTATACATACCCACCAAAATGTACTCTGTTTGCTGTAACTTACCTTAAGCTAAACCTAAGCTGTCTGTATTTGAAATTTGTCTGTTGCCAATAAAAAATTTTTGAAAGGAAAAAAATACAATGTAAAATTAACGGGACACCACCATAGTTGTATCTTTGATCTTAAAAACTATGGGATAATGGTGTTGTGGTAACTTGCCCAAAAACAAAAAAACAAAAAAAAAACAACAAGCATAATAATAATATATTTGCTATCACTAGAAAAAGAACGCCTTTTAAAATACGTTTGCCATAACTCCATCAATATCACCAACAAAGCAGCTTCATTATTATCCCATTAAAGAAGAAGAGAATGTGCGCTGCAGTTCGACATTTCATAATTTGCCGTGTCACGAATGCTAATTCTCTATTACGAATACTAGTTTACAAGACCGGTCGCTTCTGGCTTGTTCCTTGCTTCCGATCATGCGTGTTTGTACTTTCGACTTTTGTGTGACGGATTTGTGTACTGACCATACGAAAATTTGACATCAAACCGTTGTCCACCGAAAATTTACTAGCCTGCCATCCAACATCTGTTGGTCGAAAGTTGGACAACAATTGTCAAAAGGAGCATACTAGCGGTAAGATTTTAGGACAACAGTCTGTCAACAGGCAATACCCTGTCAACAATCGTACTGTGTGCATGAGGCTATACAGGGATCTGTCGTTTAGCAGTGGCAGTGCTAAATTCACACCCACAAGCATTGTTTTTAAACAAACAATGTCACATTTAATGGAGTGTATCCTACTGCAACAGGAATGTGTTATCTACAAGAATTGTTTAATTTTATTGTTGCCCTTTAAATCATGTTAATAAACCCTCTTGCTCTGAATGGTATTTTTTTCCTCTCTATGACAGTGCCCAGATATTCATGCCCCTTTTATCCTTGAAAGGGACCGGAAAAAATTCAAATATTTGACTCAAATAGACTTCAGTCGAGGCAGATACTATGTCTGGTTTACTCATCACTAGAAGATCTTTTTTTTTTTTTTTAATTGTATTTTTATTTAGGAATTTCAAAGGAAATACAACAAAGAGTTACTGTCAAACAATTGGCAGTACAAAGTGATACAAACATTCAAAAAGTATAACACGTAAATTTAAATTTTCAGAGCAAGATTGCAGTGTTACCAATTTCACAGGTTAACAAAATGACAATTCTGGATATATTAGTAGTTTGCAACATAAGAGTTCTCACTCACTGGGTCTGGGGTTAGCGGGGTCTCAGGAGCGCCTATACCAGACAGATGGGCTCCATGGGATTCCCACAAAGGAAAAGGGGAGGGGGGAAGGTGGGGATGCACCATGAATCTCCAGGGAAATTCGTAGATGGGCATGGAAGGACAGGCATTTACCCTACATTGTTCAAGAAAGTATAATGCTATTAGAGAGTGGAGGAATAGTTCCGGGGGTTGAGTTCTGTGTGGTCCCACAGATACCAAATCCTTGAAAATTGGGGAAGTGTATCATGGATAGTAGCTGTGAGGTGTTCCATTCTGCGTATTTGTTCCAATATTTGCAGGACTTGTGAAAGGGAGGGTGGAGATGAGGATAACCATATCGAGGGTATGGCTCGTTTAGCTGCCAGCAGGATAAAGCCAACTAGTTTTTGAGCATACTTGGGAAGGTCTGGGAATGGCAAACCTAGGAGAAAATGAATTGGGTCTAAGGGAAGATTGGCTTCGAAAAGGTTTTGTAAGTATGTATGAATAGAGGACCAGAAGGTTTGGATAATGGGGCATTCTCAAAAAATATGAACATGAACATATGAACATATCTTCACATCGTGAAGATTTGGACGTAACTTCCCATATTTTCTGTCATTGGGGGGTGAGGATGGGTTGTTTGATAATTTGGGAGCATTTCTTCATATATATATATGATATGTGGGGGGGAGTGGGAGGACCACATGTAGATATTTATACATTTCTGAATTAAGACGGGTTTGGTATGGGCCCTTTAAAAACGGCCTTTTTTTGGGGAGCAGTGATTTTAATAATGCTTAAAGTCAAACAATAAAAGTGTAATATCCCTTTAAATTTTGTACCTTGTGTTGCATTTGTTACAATATGATTTTTTTTTATTAATCAGACTTGATACATGGGACATAACATTACACAATAGTGGTTGGTCATAGAGATATTGTCAGTTTTTGGCTTGAGTAGATTTCTCAAACAAATGCTGTTTTATACAATGGGGGTAGATATCATTGTTGTATTCAATTGACAATTCAATTAACAGGCTATTGACTCTATAGCTACAGTAAACAAGTAAGACATTACTTGTTTGGGATTCTTTCAGCTTTCAAACTGAAAGAATGGCTGTTAAATTACTGTCTTGGTTTGAGTAGACAATGGTACGTAGATACCATTTTTGTACATAGATACAGTTTTCAACAGTCCATTGTTTCTACAGCTACAGTAAACAGGCATGTTTTCTGTTGTTTGATAACTATGGCAAACAGCCTGACACATAAAAGTGGTGAGTAGGGAGACAGACACACACACAGACACACACACACACACACCCCATCATGCTTTGAAGATCAGAAACTGCCACTCATGATACAAGAACATTACCTGGTGTCCAAGAAGCATCATTGCCAATGGAGATCACAAACATACAGTAACAGAAGATAAGTAACTTTTAAGTGTATTTGTACTGATATAGACTATAGGCTGTTCATGTGATAGGCATTTTGCTTGTTATAGAGATCTGTCAGTCTTGTATTGTATTCCTAAGATTGTAATAGTTTTGTATGTACAGCATCTTTGTATAGTAAAAGCACAATTTACACACTGCAGAAATCTCAGCTTCCTTGCTTATACCACAGAGTAACCTTGCTAGATAGAGGCAAGCAAAACATTTGGGGGCTCGTGCCATGGTCTGTTCTATAGTTCAACTAAAGCAGATCTGTTTTTTCTGTAGTGTGTTGTGTAGCTTTTGCTAGGTAAAATGCTGCGTAAGCTGTTTAGGAAAAGCAAGGCTGCAGAGGGTTCTGGTGGCCAGAAGGAAGTGTGCAGCTTACCTATCTGGGCCAGAGACAATGAGTGGGAGCCTCTTGCTAAAGAATTTGTGAAGTATGCTTCTCCCTTGAAGCTGACTTGGGGTGATAAAATCTCAGATCATTTTGTAGATTTTAGCCTTAAGGGGTTGGATTTAAGTAAAAAAGAGAAGAGGACAGTGTCCACATTGGGCTGGTATTTCCTTAATGCTATTTACACTGAATCACAGAGAAGGGAGAAGGCAGAGGCAAAAGTTAAGGTATTAAAAGACCAGCTAGCAGTTGCTTCAGAGTGTGTGCATTCAACTGCTAGTCGGGCTGATGATTTGCAAGAGTGGTGTGCAGCCCTCATGACCAAATCAATAAATGCCTTAAGGAAAAGGAAAGGCCATAAACCTGTTAGTAAAGCCAGGGTACGTGCCATTGTCACATCCCAAAATTGGGATTGTGAGGATGTGCTTTCCTCAAATGATAGTGAGGATGAGGAGATAGAGTTTGATATTTCGCATGATTATCTGCTAGTGCGAATTAAAAAGTATGCCAGACCTCTCATTACTAAGCATAGGAAACAGCAACCTGATAGAGAGGATATGGCAGATGGGGAGGTGCATTATCGCAACCCCAGAGATGTTGAATTTGAAGAAGTACAGGAGTTTACACAAACTGAACTCCATGAGCTGGCAAAACAATACAAACAAAGGTCTGGGGAATCCCTATAGAGTTGGCTTCTACGCTTATGGGATGAAGGGGCGGACAGTGTTGTTTTGTCAGATAAGGAAGCAGTGACTATGGGAGTGTTAACCCATGATCCACAATTGCGTCAGGCAATGCGAAAAGCCCGAGAGTTTAGCGTGAATTTTTCACTGTTAGACCTCGTGAGAGATGGAATAGTCAGAGTATACGCTAGTCCTACTGACCTGGAAAATACCTACTCATGGAGAGCAATAGGAGAGGGTATTTCCAGGTTACGTGAGATGGGTTGTATAACCGGATTAAATATGTTTCCAGAATAGATGGGTCCAGATATGGAACCCTTTACGTCTGCTCTGCGCTCTAAGCTGATGAAGTCTGTGCCGTTTAATCTCAGGGCTCCATTATTGGCCTTGTTGGGAGGCCTGGGATTAAACAGCAAGATTCATGAAGCCACAACCCTTTTAAGCCAGTTGGGGGAGCTAGAGGAGACTAAAACAAAACCTGTCAGGGCAGAAGATAAGGTCAAGGCCAGACAGGAAGAATACAAGCAGAAAAGAACAGAGAAGAAAGGGAATGGGGTAGAGAAGACAGGAGGTGAAGAGAAAACCAGGCTAGTAATTGCTAGGAAACAAATGTGGGTGGACCTATTAAAGGCAGGAGTACCTAAAGATGAGATAGATGGCATTCCTACTCCAGAAATGCTGAAGAGGTGGAAACATTTAGTAGGGAAAACTGTCAGGGTTAGAAACACTACTCCTAGTGAAGATAACACCAGCCTGGAATTAGAGAAAACAGAACAGACCCCTCCTGTTAGCCCCAAACCAATTCCCAAAACTGAACATGAAGCCAAATCCCTTTATCCTGGGGAGGAGTTAGAGAGAATCAGAAAAGGGGATTGGGAGGGTCCTTATCCTTTATGAAGGGAAGGTGAGTCTCCTGTAATAGCCGTGAGGGCAGTGACAGCAGGAGACAGACGCCCATATGCACCTGTCACTGTATGGGGGGGAAGTAATCTTCTCCTACACATGTAATGGCTTTAGTTGATAGCGGAGCCGAAGTCACACTTTTGCAAGGAAATCCTTCCCATCACAAAGGAGAATTAATTATGTAGAAAGTTTGGGAGGGCAAACCACACCAGCAGTTAGGATATGGGTGAAATTGGCTATTGGCAAGGGATCAGGATTTATGACAAATGTTTTGGTATCAGAGTTACCCAAAAATATTCTTGGGATGGATGTACTTCAAGGTCAGTCAATTCAGACTGAAAGAGGTACATTCACATTCGGGTATCCTGATAAAGCGTATCTGGTTAGGGCAGTGAAGGCTGTGGTCAGAGGTCATGCGAAATGGACCCCTGTCTACATTCCTCCACCAGAGAAGCCAGTCTGTCTCAAGCAGTACAGACTTCCTGGAGGCCACAAACAAATTGGGGAGACTATTCAAGAACTGTTGAGAGTAGGGATCCTTAGACCTGCTGTAAGTCCTTTTTTGTCTCCGGTGTTCCCAGTAAAAAAACCTGATGGGACATATAGAATGACTGTGGATTACACAGGTCTAAACAAAGTGGCACCTCCATTGAAGTCAGCTGTACCAGATATGATCTCAATTGTTGAGAAAATTGCTAAAAATGCAGGAGAATATCATGCTGTGATAGACCTGGCTAATGCTTTCTTTTGGATTTTGATAGACCCAGAGTGTCAAGACCAGTTTGCTATAGTGTGGGATGGCCGCCAGTACACTTTCACCGTGCTTCCGGAAGACTATGTTCATTCTCCAACGATTTGTCATGGACTGATTTCCCGAGATTTAAGTACCCTTTTGAAAGTTTGAAAGTCACTGTGTTTCACTACATTGATGACATCATGATCTGTGGAACAAAAGAAGATGTAACTGAAGCACTGCACCTGCTGATACATCACATGAAGAACAGAGGGTGGGCTATCAACAGAGACAAAGTCCAAGGACCTGCCACAGAAGTGAAATTCCTGGGAATTATGTGGACTGGGCTGCAGAGGAAAATTCCAGAGACAGTTGTGCAAACTATCCAAGCGCTGTCGCCCCCTACTACCAAAAAGGAGGCACAGAAGTTCATTGGAGTTGTGGGGTTCTGGAGATCGTTCATCCCACATCTTGGACTGATTCTGATGCCTATATATAATGTCACCAGAAAAAAGACTGAGTTCTCATGGGGTTCAGAGCAGCGGACTGCATTCCTGGCTGCATCAGGGATTAGGACCTGTGAGACAAGGAGTACCATTTCAGCTGGATGTAGTGGAGCAGAATGGTACCATATCTTGGAGTCTGTGGCAGCCAAATGAAAAGAAAGGACTGAGAGCAATACCCATTGGATTTTGGTCCAAACAACTGACAGGGGCACAGAAGAGATACACACCGCTAGAGAAGTACCTGTTTGGGGTCTACACAGCACTTCAACATGTAGAGACCATTACAGGAAAGGACACAGTCACCATCCATACTGCATTGCCAATAGCAGGATGGGTGAGAGATAATGGACTGACCACTAGGGCAGCTGTAGCCCAGAACCAGACACTGATGAAATGGAAGTGGTACCTTCAAGAAAGCGGGGATATTGCAGCTGGGGATGTTAGAGACATTTCAAAACAGTTGGCTGGACTTGTCACTTTTTGCCAGCACCCGGCCAGAAGAAGAAATTCCTGTGCTGCAGTCATCCCCCATTCAAGAGGCTCCACCCTTTGAGTCTCTGTCAGAAGACATGAAGGAGTCAGCGTGGTTCACTGATGGTTCAGCCATAGTCACCTCGTCTGGATGTAAATGGACAGCAGCAGCCTACAACCCAAGTACAGACACAGTCCTGCAGGAGACCGGAATTGGAGGGTCCAGTCAGTATGCAGAGTTGAAAGCTGTGGTGATGACTCTTCAGGAGGATCCTTCTTCCCATGTCACTATCTACACTGACAGCTGGGCGGTTTTTAAAGGACTGACAACTTGGATGCCCACGTGGAAGTCCAATGAATGGATGATTCATGGAAAGGTGGTGTGGGGAGATAAGGAAGTCTGGGACTACATCTGGAAGGAAGCTCACTCCCGCACCATAAAAGTGGGGCATGTTGATGCACATGTGCCCCTAGTCCCAGACTTTGAGAACTATAACAGAGTTGCAGATGAAATCGCCAAAGTGAAGGCAGTTGTGCCAATTGATCCTGTCTTGATGAACTTGGCCAACTGGACCCACAAGCAATCTGGACATTTGGGGCAGAAAGCAACATATGAATGGGCACAGCAGAGAGGATTGCCTATATCCATGGACATGATAAAGACTGTAATAGGGAATTGTACAATGTGTGGAGAAGTACAACAATGGCCATTGCAAAAGTTCTCCACTGGGTCGATTAAGAGGGGTGAGAGGCCTGCAGAGATCTGACAGATCGATTTCATCGGTCCCCTGCCCCGGGGGAAATAATGGACTGAGATATTGTTGCACTGCAGTGGACACCTATTCAGGACTTATGCTTGTTCATCCTTGCAAATGTGCAGATCAAGCCGCAACGCTTCAATTGCTCCAGAAACTTGTCGTTGCTTATGGTTGTCCCAAACAAGTCCAAAGTGATAATGGCTCACACTTCACTGGATCTAAAATACAGCAGTGGGCCAAAGATTCTGGAGTGTACTGGTTGTGCCACATCCCATACCATCCACAGGCAGCTGGTTTGATTGAAAGATACAACGGGCTATTGAAGGACCAGATATGCAACTTACACCCACACATACACTAAGGGGGTGGGATCGGGTCCTCACACAGGCAGTCATGTTGTTAAATTCTAGGCTAATAGCCAATAGCACACCATATGAGAGGATGGAAGGGGCTGGGGCACAGATTCCACAGCTGGAGTGCAGAGTTCAGTATTTATGTAAGGTTCCTGAAAGAAGAGGGCTTAACAGATACCATGTTACTGCTTCTCATGACATAGAAACCAAGAGTGACGTATCTGAAGCTGAAGCCTATCTAGGAATGAGAGGGAATCTGGCAGGAAGGTTTGAAGTTACATTTGCATTGACAGATGAGCTTCAAGACAGTGGCTGGGACTCTGACTGGTTAGTGGATACTTCCCAGCAAGAGTGGAAAGTGAGGCTACATAACAGCAAACCTTCCAAAATAAACAGCAGTGATCTTCTGGGAAATATCAGTATATTTCTTGTCCTCCCTATTGATGTTCTTTGGGAGGGTCAGAAGTGGGTACAGGCAGGGGGCAAAGTGTTAGTCAGATATCCAGGCAAGAAGCCATTTAGAGGAGAGATTTTAGCTGAAGGGCCTGGATCTACTGTTTATGTATTATTAGAAAGAACAGATAATCCGCTTTGTTTTCCACACCACAGGCTGTCTCCGATTTGATCCATAGGAAGACCAGAGAAAAGTGGTTACATGATGGAAAGAATGACGGAAGATCGCAAGAGCTGTGCAAGGCCTTTGACGTATTACAAGCCTGGACTTGTTTCTAAAGAACTTTAGGATGGACTTTCTAATGAACTTTTTTAGTTAAAGACTGAAACACCTTCTCAGTGACAGAAATGGGAGGTATTGCTTTCAAGGAAAATGAATGTTTGAAATGAGTCTTCATAGTAATGAAATGATTTTCTGTATGGAGTCTGAAAGGAAAAAAAAAAAAAATAGGGCGGAATGTGTTGTGTTTGCTAAAATATGATTTTTTTTTATTAATCAGACTTGGTACATGGGACATAACATTACACAATAGTGATTGGTCATAGAGATATTGTCAGTTTTTGGCTTGAGTAGATTCCTCAAACAAATGCTGTTTTATACAATGGGGGTAGATATCATTGTTGTATTCAATTGACAGTTCAATTAACAGGCTATTGACTCTACAGCTACAGTAAACAAGACATTACTTGTTTGGAATTCTTTCAGCTTTCAAACTGAAAGAATGGCTGTTAAATTACTGTCTTGGTTTGAGTAGACAATGGTACATAGATACCATTTTTGTAGGTAGATACAGTTTTCAACAGTCCATTGTTTCTACAGCTACAGTAAACAGACATGTTTTCTGTTGTTTGATAACTATGGCAAACGGCCTGACACATAAAAGGGGTGAGTAGGGAGACAGACACACACACAGACACAGACACACACACCATCATGCTTTGAAGATCAGAAGCTGCCACTCATGATACAAGAACATTGCCTGGTGTCCAAAAAGCATCACTGCCAATGGAGATCACGAACATACAGTAATAGAAGATAAGTAACTTTTAAGTGTATTTGTACTGATATAGACTATTGGTTGTTCATTTGATAGGCATTTTACTTGTTATAGAGATCTGTCAGTCTTGTATTGTATTCCTAAGATTGTAATAGTTTTATATGTGCAGCATCTTTGTATAGTAAAAGCACAATTTACACACTGCAGAAATCTCAGCTTCCTTGCTTATACCACAGAGTAACCTTGCTAGATAGATGTAAGCAAAACATACCTGGGGGATGTCTATAGTATGCCTGTAAAGGGGCGCATGTTTCCCATGTTTAGAACAGTCTGACAGCAAAATGACATTTCAAAGGAAAAAAGTCATTTAAAACTACTTGTGGCTATTGCATTGCCGGTCCGACAATACACATAAAAGTTCATTGATAAAAATGGCATGGGAATTCCCCACAGGGGAACCCCGAACCAAAATTTTAAAAAAATGACGTGGGGGTCCCCCTAAATTCCATACCAGGCCCTTCAGGTCTGGTATGGATATTAAGGGGAACCATGCACCAAAATTAAAAAAATAAAAACGGCGTGGGGTCCCCCTAGAAATCCATACCAGACCCTTATCCAACCACGCAACCTGGCAGGCCGCAGGAAAAGAGGGGGGGACGAGAGAGCGGCCCCCTCCTCCTGAACCGTGCCAGGCCACATGCCCTCAACTTCGGGAGGGTGCTTTGGGGTAGCCCCCCAAAACACCTTGTCCCCATGTTGATGAGGACAAGGGCCTTATCCCCACAACCCTGGCCGGTGGTTGTGGGGGTCTGCGGGCGGGGGGCTTTAACAAGGGGACCCCCAGATCCCGCCCCCCGTGTGAAATGGTAAGGGAGTACAAAAGTACCCCTACCATTTCACTAAAAAACTAAAAAAACTGTCAAAAATGTTAAAAATGACAAAAGACAGTTTTTGACAATTCCTTTATTTAAATGCTTCTTCTTTCTTCTATCTTCCTTCATCTTCTTCTACTTCTGGTTCTTCTGGTTCTTCTGGTTCTTCTGGTTCTTCCTCCGGTGTTCTCGTCCAGCATCTCCTCCGCGGCGTCTTCTTCCCTTCTTCACCTCGGGCCTCTCCGCATCCATGATAGCATGGAGGGAGGCTCCTGCTCTTCTCTTCATCTTCTTCTCTTCTTAATCTTCTTTTTTTCTTCTCTTCTTCATCTTCTTCTCCAGGCTGCTCCGCATCCATGCTGGCATGGTGGGAGGCTCTCGCTATGTGACGCGTCTCCTCTTCTGACGGTTCTTAAATAACGCCCCCCTCTGATGCATGGTGACTTGACGGGACTTCCCTGTGACGTCACGGGGAATGTCACAGAAAAGTCCCGTCATGTCCCGTGCGTCAGAGGGGGGCAGGGTCACTGGGTGGCCCCCCCCATTATTTAAGAACCGTCAGAAGAGGAGACGCATCACACAGCGGGAGCCTCCCACCATGCCAGCATGGATGCGGAGTGGCCCGGAGAAGAAGATGAAGAAGAGAAGAAGATGAAGAAGAGAAGAAGAAAAGAAGATTAAGAAGAGAAGAAGATGAAGAGAAGAGCGGGAACCTCCCTCCATGCCATCATGGATGCGGAGTGGCCCGAGGAGAAGAAGGGAAGAAGACGCGGTGGAGGAGATGCTGGACGAGAACACCGGAGGAAGAACCAGAAAAACCAGAAGAAGATGAAGGAAGATAGAAGAAAGAAGAAAGAAGAAAGAAGAAGCATTTAAATAATGAATTGTCAAAAACTGTCTCTTGTCATTTTTAACATTTTTGACAGTTTTTTAGTGAAATGGTAGGGGTACAAAACTTACCATTTCACACAGGGGGGAGGGCCGGGATCTGGGGGTCCCCTTGTTAAAGGGGGGCTTCCAGATTCCGATAAGCCCCCCGCCTGCAGACCCCCACAACCACTGGCCAGGGTTGTGTGGATGAGGCCCTTGTCCTCATCAACATGGGGACAAGGTGTTTTGGGGGGCTACCCCAAAGCACCCTTCCAATGTTGAGGGCATGTGGCCTGGTACAGTTCAGGAGGGGGGGCGCTCTCTCGTCCCCCCTCTTTTCCTGCGACCTGCCAGATTGCACGCTCGGATAAGGGTCTGGTATGGATTTTTGGGGGGACCCCACGCCTTTTTTTTGTTTTTTTTGGCGCGGGGTTCCCCTTAAAATCCATACCAGACCTGAAGTGTCTGGTATGGAATTTAGGGGGACCCTACACATCATTTTATTTTTATTTTGGCCGGGGTTCACCTTAATATCCATACCAGACCTGAAGGGCCTAATATAGAATTTAGGGGGACCCCCACGTCATTTTTTTTTAAATTTTGGTTTGGGGTTCCCCTGTGGGGAATTCCCATGCCGTTTTTATCAAAGAACTTCTATGTGTATTGTCGGACCGGCAATGCAATAGCCGCGAGTAGTTTTAAATGACCTTTTTTCCTTTGAAATGTCATTTTGCTGTCAGACTGTTCTAAACACAGGAAACATGCGCCTCTTTACAGGTATACTATAGACACCCCCCAGCTACAAAATTTAAAGGGATATTAAACTTTTATTGTTTGACTTTAAGCATTATTAAAATCACTGCTCCCGAAAAAACAGCAGTTTTTAAAACTTTTTTTTGCATTGATACATGTCCCCTGGGGCAGGACCCAGGTCCACAAACACTTTTTATGACATTAACTTGCATATAAGCCTTTAAAAGGAGCACTTTTGATTTCTCCCATAGATTTTTAAAGGGTGTTCCGGGGCATTCAAATTTGCCGCAAACACCCCAAATTGTTCGCTGTTCGACTCGAACTCGAAGCTCATCCCTAGTCAGGATTAAACAACACATTTAACAGGGGTGGACATGTGGATGAAAGGGAGAACTGACGGGAGCATTTTTTCCATATAGAGAGAGTGAAAATCATCGGGTGTAAGCATAAATTTCTAAGTTGGGTTATAGAGGACTCTAGGTTTGTCCAAATCATGGAGCCGGGGTGAACATGGCAAGTAATGTTCATTTCAATAACTGACCAGATACTGGATGCCATTCTATGAGACCAGACTATGATCGGTTTTAGATGGGTAGCAAAGTAATATCTAAGGAGGTCCGGGGCTCCCAACCCACCTCTGGATCTGGGGGTGAGTACAACCGAGCTGGCAATTCGGGGAGCTTTATAGTGCCATATAAAGCTAAGGAATGACCTCTGAGTGGCTTTGAGTTGTGACATTGGGACGGGGATTGGTAGGGTCTCAAATAGATAGAGGAGTCTCGGCAGGATAGACATATTCAGGACATTGATGCCACCCAAGAGAGAGATGGGATATGTGTCCCATTGTCGCAGGAGTCGGTCAATGCCACGGAAGAGAGGGGGGAAATTGGCTTGGTAGAGGCTGGAATATGAGGCAGTTAGATTAATTCCTAAGTATTTAAGGGATTTTGTACACCAATTATATGAATAATTTTGTTGTAGGGTGGTAAGATCTGAAGGTGAGATGAGTATGGGCAAGGCTTCTGTCTTGCTTGTGTTCATCTTATAGCCTGAGAGGGAACTGAATTCTTTAAGCAGAGCATGTAGGTTTGGGAGAGGAATGTGAGGTCTAATCAGGGTTAACAGAATGTCATCTGCAAATAGGGATAGTTTCTATTCGTTTTGGCGTAATGAGACTCCACGGATGTCAGGGTGAATGCGGATGGGTGCAGCTAAGGGTTCCAGACAAAGGATGAAAAGCAAGTGGGATAGTGGACACCCCTGCCTAGTACCATTGCTTAGGGAGAAGGATGGTGATAAGTAGGACAATAATTGGACTTGGGACGAGGGGCGGGAATATAGAGCATGCAGTGCGGCAATGAAGGGGCCTTCAAAACCATAATTAGAAAGCGTAGCAAACATAAAGGGCCAACTGAGCCTATCAAAGGCTTTCTGAGCGTCTAGGCTTAGTATTAGAGCTGGGCGTGTTGTTTTGTTCAATAGATCAATAAGGTCTATAGTGTATCTTGTATTGTCTCCCGCGTGCCTGGCTGTTACAAAACCTACTTGATCTTTATGTATGAGCCTGGGGATCAAGTGGGATAGTCTATTAGCTAGATTTTTTGTAAATATTTTGTAATCTGAGTTGAGTAATGCAATGGGTCTGTAATTATCTGGGAGGGAGGGATGCTCAACGGGTTTTGGGATTACGGAGATATGGGCATGAAGGAATTGGGGGTGGGGTAAAGTGCCTTTGAATAGGGAGGAGAATAGGGAGATTAGATGTGGGCTAAGGATTGGTAGAAAGGTTTTATAATAGGAATATGGCAAGCCGTCAGGGCCAGGGGATTTTTGGGTAGGGAGATTTTTAACTACATCAACTAATTCCTCAGGGGTGACAATTGAGTTTATAGATAAAAGGTGATCAGGAGAGAGTTTGGGTAAATGTAGGGAATCAAAGAAAGAGTCAATTTTTTCTTGTGTAAAGTTGTAGTGGGGGTCTGATTGCAGGCAGTTGTACGGTTTGTGATAGAAGTCTCCTAATACTTTAGACATTGTAGAAGGGCAGTATGTAGGGGTGCCGTCAGGTTGTCTAAGAAAGTCTGGGGATGAGTAAAAAGGACGAGGTTTCAGTTTATTCACCAACATCTTATGGGGTTTGTTCGAGTATTCATAGAATTTCTGTTTAGACCATAGGAGAGATTTGTCAATTTTTTTCATGGCTAATGATCTGAGTTGATTACGTAAAGAAATAATGGTTCAGAACCTAGGCACCGTGGGGGAGGAGAGTAAAAGTTTTTCAGCTTTGCAGAGTTTGGAAATAGCAGAGGAGTGTTGAAGAGCTGTGTCTCTATTCAGACAAGAACCTGTGGCAATACAGTGCCCTCTAAAGACAGCTTTGTGAGCTTCCCATAGGGTGGAAGGCCCCGAGACCGTTTTATCATCAAGCTGAAAATATTCAACTAAGCTATTGGATAGGTGGTCTCTGGTTTCAGTGATTCGGAGAAGGGTTTTGTTGAGTCGCCAATGGCAGGTTCTAGAGGACGCTGAGGACAGGGCAATATCCAGATTGACTGAGGAATTGTCTGACCAGGAAACGGGATTAATTTCGGACAAGACTATGGATATCAGAAAGGGTGAGGAGATAAAGAAATGATCTAATCTAGAGTAAAGTTTGTGAGGGTGAGTAAAATTTGTATTGTTTGTGTGTTGGGTGTTTGATTCTCCGGATGCTCTGATGAGCTTCCGAAATGATTTGGAAAGGCAATCAGAGTTAGATGGAGTTTTAGACGGGAACAGTACAAGTCTGTCCTTACTGGAGGACATAGTCATATTAAAATCCCCGCCGATTACTGTGAAGGGTTGAGAAAATTTATCGAGGACGTCAAACATAGTGGAGAGGAAATGAACCTGCCCAGAGTTGGGAGTGTATACATTGACTATCGTAAGGGATTGGGAAAGGAACATGCAGTCCAGGATAATAAATCTGCCATGGGGGCCCAAGCAGGAGGATTTAATTTGTAATGGACAGAGGCGATTAATGAGGATCGCCACGCCTGCCTTACCAGATGGGTCAGATGCCATAAAAGATAACGGAAAATGTTTACTAGCAAATTTGAGGGACCCCCCAGGACGGAAATGGGTCTCCTGGACTAGGATTACATCAGCTTTAGAAGCCTTAAACTCTTTCAATGCCAGCCACTAAAGAATTTTAGTGCCATAACGACTTAACCTGGTGAGTATGCGTTTGATAGGTAACATAGCATTTGTCGGGTGAGGGATTCCATGGTCCAAGAGTTATAGGGAGGGTGGAAAGTAACCGTTCAAAACATAAAACATCATCAAAACTATAACCTTGACAATTCCAATCTAGGAGATGTAACCACCTCTGGTCGGGAAAAAAGGCCAGAGGATAAGCAGTGGAGAAGACATTATAAAAATGAAAATGAAAAAGTAAATAAAAAATGAAATAACCACAAAAATGCTACTATTTATCGGATGACAATTTACCAAGTGTTAATTTTGACATTGTTTGATACCATTGTTTGTATTAACATTTAATAAAGCTTATTGACCCACCGTTTATGTGTTGGCTTGCAAACCATTGGCTTCATTCAAAGTCCCACCCCCTTTCCTTTACCCGCTCGCTATTGCTTGTGGGTTTCTTATATTCTGAAAGAACAGAATATGTTGAATAAAAAGATGGCACTACTGATTTTTGTACATCCTGCGATAGTTGTGCAGATGTTTATCAAAACAATATTTTTTCGAAGAATACACTAACATTGTTTTTAGCACAAACACAACATAACTTACGAAGTTCCAACTTAACTTTAAAAAGACTAATAAAACAAACAAATAAACAACAAACATTTGTCAATTTTTAATTGTGCCTTTTTGCAAAATGGTAAAAATTGAAAGTATGCAAAACTATGAATGAACAATTTATGCTAAAAACTGAAAGTTTGCTTCATACCTCTACATTGTGGTAATGCTCATTCATAGTGCCCTGTGTGCACTGTATTGGTGTGTGTGTGTGTTGAGATAAAAATGATGGCATATATTAGAATTCTTTTACATGGGATTCCATGAGTAAGTCGTTATGACAAAACATCGGGACCTGGCTGTGCGGCAACCAGTTTTTCACGCTTGATGCTATACCGGAAGTAATGTTCAAAGGATCATGCTTTTTCGCTGATGAGATTCAGTTCAGCTATGTTGTGTCCGCTAAGACCACATTACACCAGTACTTGCTGCTGCAAGTGAATGCCTCTATGCTTCATTGATTTGAGCTTATGTGAGTGCAATGTTTGAAGCTGTTTTAATAGAATAAACTTTTTACAATGATACTGCACTATTGGAGCACTTTGTTTTATTAGATATGGAGAGTTCATGATATCGTGTGTCACGTCTGGATATCAGTGGATATCTAACCCTGTAAGGGTTGATGCTGTTTTGCCAAGCATAAGAGTGCAAGGCATCGGGGGGGCATGGCCAGCAGCCGGAGGAGATGGCTGCATAAGGAGAGAGCTCCGTGTAAGTCAGCTGCAGCGGCCCGCATAACGCGACTACGAAAGCCGGTAAACACATATCGAAAGAGCCTGAGAACCCCTGAACATCGATCCAGCGATGGGTAAGAGAAAACCCCCGGGGGGGCCCCGCAAATTGACGGACTTTTATCCCTCGGCTAGCACGCCGGAGATCCAAGATGGCGCCGCCGCTCACAGGCAGCAGCGCGCCAGGCAGACTGACCTCAGAGGGAAAGGGAGAGAAGAAAGCAGACAACCATCCTTCTCTCCAGGCCACAGCAGCCGCTCTTCCACCTGCCATACCCCTTCTCAGAGCCCACAAAAAGCAGCCCCTAAACGTTCCTCTGCCCATACTTATGCAGGGGAAAGAAATGAGGAGGACTATACATCCCATGACAGTACCACTGAGTTCATCGAGCAGATCCAGGAGTTCCCAACGTCCGGTCAGCCCCTAAGCGACAATGAAAGAGATGCTGGTCTCATTGCGGGGGTCCATGCACAGGGACCTCATGGATTGCATATCACAATTAAAAACAGATATTACTGAAATTGGGGAGAGAGTTAGCCACGTAGAAGACAAAATGGCAGAATTCACAACAGCACATAATGAATTAGTGGACGCCCATAATGAAAAAGATGATGAGTTGGAAGCCCTAAAAAACAAGATGGCGGATTTAGAGGATAGGTCCCGTAGAAATAATATAAAACTGCGAGGAGAAGCGGAATCTGTACCTCCCTCTGAACTCCAGAACTATGTTCAGCAACTAATTCATGACCTGCTTCCAGACACGCCACCTGGGGAAATCACGGTAGATCGAGCCCACAGGCTACCTAAGCTGCAATACCTGCCAGAAAAAATACCCCGCGACGTCATAGCTCGCATACACTTCTTCCACGTCAAGGATGACTTAATGCGCTTTGCGAGACAAAACTTCCCATTACCCAATCCCTACTCGGGCATTGCTATATATGCGGATTTCTCCCAACACACAATGTTGGCAAGAAAAAAGTTATTAACACTAACAAAATTACTACACAATAGCAAACTTCCTTATTCTTGGGGCTTCCCCACGAAACTCCTTGTCACTAAAGATGGTCGTACTTACACCATTAGATCTCTGGAAGAGGGCCTTCAACTTACCAGAAAATGGGGGCTTCTCCCAGCTGAAGAAGAAGACATCCTCACTACCAAAACCCCTAGAGGTATATCCCCAGAATGGAAAACAGCCAACGACACTTGACTGATCTCTCATGCATTAGAAACACACTTGATGTTTACTCACCTAATCCAAGGGCTGAAGCTGGCTATTAGGAGCCTGTACCCCCAAGTGTTCCTATGCGATGTTACTCGCACTACGAGGAAAATGTCCTCAATTTTTTAAGCTTTGTTTTTTGTTTGAATGTTGACGTTTTTCACCTTTTCTTTTTTATTCTACCACCGACAACCACCCACGGCAAACCTGATGACAACAATCTGAAGTCTAAATCCTCTGCGCAACTACTTCTCTTGAACGAGCACCCTTCACTCAAGGTTATGACAACTTTAACCACAGGTACCCTTTTGTACTGCTCCACAACTCAAATTTTTTTTTTTTTTAACCATAGATTTTTATTATAAATTTTCAGTTTATACATAAAGTGCAGAGGATTGTTTACAGTATATGACATAAACAGGGTGAGTATTGACTGACCATCATAATTCCACAAAGAAATAAATCTACCTGAGCCACCATAACCACGTAGCTAACGGCCTCAACAGGAGGCAGGCCCTGTCACCCCTACTGGGTACTGACTGTGAGCAGGAGCCTATAGCAGTCTTAAACCAGGCAGCCCTCTAATGACCTTAATGAGGGTCAATAGTGAGGAGATACAATATATATTCATTTCGAACTTTGTGGATATCTATCTTATTAACTTCAAACGTAGATATATTCTTAATACGTTAATAACAGAAAACACATACCTTTTAGAGCAGTCACTAAATAATACAGTCTAGGTTGGTTCTTCTGTATTGACTACTTCTAGTAATGTCGATTGTTTATCGATACTCTGATTACTTTATCTAGTTATTTAAATACTTTTACCACTATAAGCTTAGTCGTTTAGCCTAAATATCATGAAACCTAATACTCAGTTTCACAAGTGAGAGGGAGCATACTTAGAAGATTTCCAGACTTCCCAGTGTTTGTGGAAGGCCGGGACTCTTCTTTCCTTATACGCTAGTATTTTTTCCATTGTGTAGTGGGCATTCACTCTGGAGATTACTTCTTCGATTTTTGGTGGTGATTAAGAGCGCCATTCTCTTGCTAATGATAAGCGTGCAGTGAATAAAATATTTATAACAACCTTTCTCGTCAAATGAGGAAAGTTGTCTATGCCCAAGCTGAGGAGGGAAAGTTCAGGATTTAGTGGGCTTGTGGTATTTGTAATTGTGTGAATGATGGAAGCTACTTTCTGCCAGAAAGGTTTTATTACTTTGCAGCTCCACAATATGTGTAGAAGGTTGCCAGTATTGTCACATTTTCTCCAACATATTGGGGAGGAACTCGGGTTCATTTTGTGAATTCGTAGGGGAGTAAGATACCACCTATGTAGTATCTTCAGTGCATTATCCCAGTGGTCTATGCACGCTGAAGATTTACTATTACTCTTCACCGCTAGCTGCCATTGGTGTAATGGGAATTCCTTTTTGAGGTCCTGTTCCCACTTTCTCATGTTGGGCAATTTAGCTTGTAAGTATAGAGGGGTAGCGAATTTATAGAATAACGATATTCCCTTGTGTTTCCCCGGGCTTTTGTTTAGTAGATAGTGCCACAGTATTTGGGGTAATTTAATTGGTCCAGTATTCACAACTCAAATTTTGATTGCATCTACACCTAAGAATATTCCCCTACAGTCCAATGGTCCTTAATTTTATAACTATAAACGCTCATGGTCTTAATAGTCCTTTCAAAAGGAGAGCTATGTGGCAGCAAGCAAAGTCCCTAAAAAGCGATGTGTTATGCATCCAGGAAACTCACTTTGTCCAGCAAAAACACCCTATATGCAAGGACAGACACATATTTTCATGGCTTCAGGCCCAAAGAAAAAGGGAGGGGTGATGATCGCTATTAACCAAAATGTTGCATTTAATCTGCAGGAAATAGTAAGCGATAAGGCGGGAAGATATATTATACTGATTTGTGAACTAAATAATACTATGTATACAATCATTAATGTATATGCTCCGAATTGCAGACAATTGTCTTTTTTGAGTGCCCTCAAAAAAAAGGTTGAGAACATCAAAAAAGGCTTGATATTATATTGTGGGGATTTCAATTGTGTTCCTGACAAACAACTAGATTGCTCATTCCCACGAAAATCCATGCGTACTGAACTTCAATCCTTTTTACACTCTTCTAATCTGTATGACGTATGGCGTTGCGTCAATTCAGGAGAGAAAGATTTCACCTACTACTCAGCTCCTCATAAGTCCTATTCAAGAATCGACTTATTTGTAGCTGACCTAGCTTGTCTTAACAATGCATTATCTGCTAAAATCCATCCAATCACTTGGTCTGATCACGCGCCTGTTTCACTCTCGATTAAGGAAAAAAATGCAGCGTCACCCATACGTCTGTGGCGAAACAATATATCAATTCTGAATAATTCTAAACATAGAGATGGTTTGCGTGATCGGATCAAAGAGTTCTTTCAATTTAATGACACTCCGGAAATGAACATTTTCACATTGTGGTGTACACACAAAGCATTTAGCAGAGGCCTACTTTTACAAACAGCAGCACGGGAAAAAAAAAGGAAATTAAAAACATTTACCACTTTAATGGCTAAACTTACATCCCTTGAACAACAGCACAAAGCAAATCCCTCCCCCACGATAAACACAGAATTAACTCAAACTAGACAAGAGGTAAGGGATTATTTAATTTCAGAACATCAAATATATTTGCAAAAATTTAGAGCTACACACTATACCCAAGGAAACAAGGCTGGCAAATTTTTAGCGGCCTACATCCGCAAAAAACAACAAAAATCTAAACTATCTTACATTATAGATCCTATCACGTCACAAGCAGTGTACCACCCAAAGGACATTGCAAATGCATTCTGTAAGTACTATAAACAACTATACAATTTGAAAGAAGACCGCTCAACGACACAACCTACCGACAGAGGAATTAATACTTTCCTTAATTCGGTTAATCTCCCTTCCCTAAACAGTGACCAATTAATGTACTTAAATTCTGCAATAACAAATAAAGAAATTGCCCTAGCTGTTCAATCCCTACCCCACAACAAATCACCTGGTGCTGATGGCTTCTCGGCAGAGTATTATAAAGCCTTCTCCAGTATTTTAATGCCATATATGAATAAACTCTTCCAGAAAGCCACCACTGACAGCATATTTCCGGAAGAAATGCTCCAAGCAGTTATAGTAGCCCTCCCCAAACCAGGGAAAAAAACAGACGCCCCACAAAACTTTAGGCCCATATCCTTGCTCAACACAGATTTGAAAATATATTCAAAAATTTTAGCTAACCGCTTAGCGGAAGTAACCCCTTACTTAATCAAAGCGGATCAAGTAGGCTTTGTAAAAGGGAGACAAGCCCCGGATGGAACCCGTAGAATGTACAACCTCCTCAAAATAGCTATTTGCTGAAGATGTGGTACTGACACTAACTTCACCAACCACATCTCTTGACAGAACTCAACAAATTCACAAATCCACCCTCCTCAGGAGTCCAGATGCGCACTGGAGAAGCCAGAGACCTAAGTCTGAGGATCAAAGCAGTGAGGGGCTGCTATCTATATGGACGGTGTTGGCAAAGGAATAGTCTGAAGTGGAAGGCCTGAGCAGCAAGGATCTGCAATTTGGAGTGTCATCTCCATTACCGTGGGACCATCTTTCCAGACAAGTCTCCATTCCCTTCCACCTAGCGTGGTACATGCTGGTTTGACCTACCTGTTAGATCAGGGGTCCATTTGCTGAGGTGAGCGGTTTGGCTGGCCGGTGGTGGTATCACGGATGCGTAGCACTGCATGGAATATTTTTGAGCACTTATATCATCACAGTGGAGAACTGTTTTCCTATCTACAACTGATTCTATTTTAAAGGGACTGTGTCAATGGACTTTTAGTTTAGCGCTGCACTGCTTTATTTTATTATATGTTTTCCGGAGGTTTTATATGTTTACCTTCAGTGCACAGCAGCTTATATTTCGTGTTAGTTATATTTCTGCGCTGACTGTATTATTTTAACATAACCATTTATATTCCCATTGTACTAACCACTGGGATATGTCCCTTAAATTGCTATATAGAAGCTACCTAACACCGATGAGAATCTCACAAATCTTTCATAGCTCTGATATACAATGTTGGTGAAATTGCGGCAGCAAGGGAACAATATTTCACATATTGTGGGATTGTAAATCTGTAAGAAGCTTCTGGAACTCGGTTTTCTCTCTACTAGCAAAAATTACTGGAATTGTCTTTTCTCCCACTCCTGCATTAGCTCTTCTCAACTTAGGAATAGATAAAATACTGATAAATTACAGACGGTTAACTACTCACATATTAATAGCAGCACGGTTATCCATCACTTCAAAATGGAAATCAAATAGAATACCAAATATTAGTGAAGTAATAAATAGAGTAAATACCCACTACCAATATGAAAACTTTTTCGCTCATTCCATTACTTCAATGGCAAAATTAAAGAGTGAATGGGCTCCATGGTGTGCAAGAGTTCCAGAGGCTTCTCATTAACAATCTGATATGGACATAATAACTAAAACCTCATTTGGTGGTAAGATGTTGTCATTGCAATCTTATGTTTGGTTCTACGTTTCTTTATTTTATAATTTTTTATAGTTTTTATTTTCACCTTTTCTTCCTTTCTTATTATTTTCTCTTTAATCTGTAAGAATGTGTTAAGTGAAAGCTTAAACACTCAGCCGTATATTTGACTTCATTTTTTCTTAATGTTGAGCTTTGTTAGCAATTCTATGTGACATTGCACCAGTACAAATAAGTATTTACGATACAAAATATGGAGTGGAATTGGGAGTTCCAAGAAATAACTGTTCTAACAACTGTAATACAATTAAGAACATGGGGGGGAGGGGGAGTACCTCTTCGGACACAGTTTGTTCCCAGATGGGGTGTCTGGGGGGGAGGCTCCCAGTCCCGGTCCCATTCTTGTGAATACAAGAAAATAGTTTGTAATACTCAATTTAACTCGGTTAAAAGTTAGTATAAATTGTACACTGTGATATGTCAAATTACGTGTTGGATGCATTTGCAGAAGCAACTAAGGAATATTTGTAACTGTATACGGATGTACTGTTATACTGTTGTTTATATGAAAATTTCAATAAAAAATAATGAAACAGAGAGTGCAAGGCATCGTCATTTGGTAATAACCAATGGGGAGTGGAAACACTGAGTGCATGTGGTGTTGTGAAAGTACTGAAGATCTCACATCAGGATATATTCAGCTTTCCTTTTTGAGACAATCCAGTCTCATTTATGGACTATTTTTGCACAAACTTTATTATTAGTTGTTTATTTATGTATTATTGTTGATCACTATCACCTGTCACTGGGTTTATTTATATAGCGCTACTATTTACTTTAGTTTACACTGTAAATGCTTATTTATATTTATTTCATTTAAAGTAGCAGCTGTTGCACATTTAGGTTACTTCTGGAGCAGTGGTGGTAGTTGAAGAGTGGGTGTACGGATCTTTTGGGACCAGTTTTGTTGAATATATATTTATACATTATTGCTTTAGGTATAGGAACACAACCCAGTGCAGGCGGCAGCTTACAAATGTTCACACATTTATATATCAATTGGATAATTGCACATTTGGTGTATTAATAGAGTTTAGGTCACTCTTATGCACAAAGTTCATGGTTGCTGAAGCATCCATTAACTCATAATCGAAAGGAATTACAGAGGATATAAGGGTTACTGAGCTGGAGAGCTGCAAGGAGTTCTTTTTAGATGCTACCCTTATTACCAGGTCAGTGAAAGGGTAAAATGAATGTTTCATAATATTTGTGTGTTTTTTTACATTTTAGTGTTTCTTGGAATGAGTATGTGGAGGGTACTTATAATAATCTGGAAGCCTCCTTGATAAGGTGCCCCCAGATATGCTCTTTCCCTCAGGGGAATGAATATGGGGCTACACTAGGAGAATAAACACAACAGATACATACATTAGAAAAGCAAACAAAAACAAACACTGAAAAAATAAAGAAAAGAATGTAAATATGTTTCTCCAGTTGTCCAGCAATGTCCATCAATCAGGAGAAACCACCAATTCTCTCACATGCCTTTGTTGAGGGAGATCGTCTGTTGGCTTTGCTGTCCCCCTGTGTTACCAAGCAGGACACCTGCATGCGGCAAGCCATCACTCCTGAGCAGAGGCTCGTTGCCACCTTGCAGTACTTGGCGACGGGGAGAAGTTTGCAGGACATCGAGTTCTCGACAGACATCTCCCCCCAGGCTCTGAGAATCATTATTCCAGAGACCTGTTCTGCCATCATTCAGGTCCTGCAGTAGGATTATATTAAGGTAAGTTTTCTCCTTTAACATCACATTCTATGTATTTAATGTTTGCTAATGTATTTTATTTATTTTATCATTCCCTAATTACCATGATTGTAATATGCTGTGAATGTCCTCTTTGTCCTCATGCATGCTGGAAGCTTTTAAAGTTCCTTTTTTGTCCTTCATGCATATTTGCCTTCACTAACCTCCCCAGCTATCCTGGGCCCATACACACCTAGCTTAGTCACCTAACAATGTATTTTGTCAGCCCCATTGTAGTGCTTACCCTAAACACCCCCCAAAATGTGTACAAATGTGATTGTTGTCCTTAAATTCAGGCAGAGTACAAGAGTTTTTTTGGGGGGGCCAAAACTCATTTGGCATCCTCCCTCCCCCAAACCGCTAAGTCAGCTGATAACAATACTCTATCTGCTGACTTTGCCAAACCCATACACACTATACCTACTTTTGTGTTCATATTTATGGATGAATTCACCAAAGCATGTGGTGCAAGCGCCTGCCTAAATACTTTCAAATGGTACTGTTTAAAGTTTTGTTCTCCTATTATCTTGATAGGTAATTGCAGAATGTAAAAATGTGCCTCAATTTGTACAGTGTGTATTGGATTATGACACTTCTTACCTGTCCAGTGAGCTGCCAATAGTGTAAGTAAGGAGGGTCTGGCCAAAGTAAAACACATTATTTATGCCTTCAGCTCTCATTGAAGTGGAGAGGGTTACCTGTCCAAAACATCTCCCCCCCACCATAACATTTTTATAATGGGCCATCAGAGGGGGTGAGGAATCAAATAAGTGGACCTTATACTTTTGTCTTAAAATACTAATTTCAATAAATATTATAATTACGTTGGCCAAGAATGTTTGTGTTTAATCTGCTTGCAATGTTTATGTGCAAAAGTACTATTTTTTTTCTTGTTTGACTCCACAGTTTCCTTCAAACCCACAGGAATGGCAGACTGTGGCAGACTATGGCATCCCAGTTTGCCCAGCAGTGGGACTTCCCAAACTGCGGAGGGGCAATTGATGGAAAACATGTCTGCATCATCCCACCTTCCAACTCAGGGTCATACTATTAAGGGGTTTAATAGTATTGTGTAGTTGGCAGTGGTGTCGGCGACATACAAGTTTTTGTATGTGGACGTGGAGAAGAATGGCCGGATGTAGGATGCTGGAGTCAATGCCCAGACAGAGTTTTACAGATGGCTCCGGAATGGTGGCTTGGGCTTGCCACCTTCGGAAGACAACGTGGCTGGTCTTCCGTTTGTGTTCATCGCTAATGAAGCGATGAGGACATTTCCCATGAGGACCCTCACCCCGGACCAGAGGGTTTTTAACTACAGGCTGGCCAGAGCCAGAAGAGTGGTGGAGAATGCTTTCGGAATAATGGCCAGCCGGTTCTGCCTATTTCTGACACCAATCCACATGTAGGAATATAAACTGAACCATATTGTGCTTGTCTGCTGCATTCTACACAATTATCTCCGCAAAAATGCTACAAACTATGTGGCCTCAGTTGGGGCTGAGGCCGTATTACCAACTAATAATTTGACGGCGCTTGAAGTTGGCCGTCCTGGCTTGACCTCCCAAAGCACCCGCCAAGTGAGACAAAATTATCCTATTATTATTTTTAAATAAATTTTTATTATAAACTGAACTTATACTTCATTTGATTTACTGCTTGTGTTTATTTTAGCTGTCTCCTAGGTTTTCCAATGGGCTTTTCTTTTTGGCCATTTACTTCAATAGTGCAAGCGTAATTTATTTGATACATGAGCTGACAATCTCTTCTTCAGTTAACTATTATGTTGTGGGTCTGCTACACACACACGTTGTTGTTGTTGTTAATGTATGTAATGCATTAATGATAAAAATAATCATCCTTTTCAGCACCATGAATTAATTGTTTTGAGTACCTAATATGGCCTGATTGGTACAAATTTTAGAGCACTGTGGGGGTTATTTATTAAAGGCAAATCCACTTTGCACTACAAGTGCACTGCAAGTGCAGTGCAAAGTAATAGATACCCCCATTGTCACTGTAAACTACACCAACTTACTCCAAAAACTGTTATTGAGCATTGAAAGAAGAAGCCACACATTGTTACATATAAAACATTTTACTCCATGCACATTCACATGTGCATTAGAAAAGGGTTTTTGAACAAACTAACATCTTTAGTGTATAACATTTTGATAGTTGACATTAGAAATAGCATTTTTTTGGTTAAACAGACATGTTTAAAACCATAATAACATACACAACTCAGGAACTTACAAAGTTCAACTTTGAAAAAGTGAAGGCAATATCAGACATTAGTGTGTCCAAACTGTGTTAATGTTGCCTTCATCAGATGGGGTGATGTCACCCCTGTAAAAGCCAAATTTTGAAGATGCACAAATTAGGAGTCAAAATGTGGATTTCCCTATGATCCCATGCCTAATGTCAACATGTGCTAGCTCCCATCATGGGGGATCAATGGACGTGTTTTGGGGGTGCAACCCCTTCCTCTCACCTACTTGAGTTGCTAGTAAGGGGTTGCACCCCCAAAATGCGTACATTGATATCCCATGGTGGCAGATAGCACATGTTGACACACTGGGGGTTATTTACGAAAGGGAAATCCATTTTCACTGCAACAGCACTTGAAAGTGCACTTGGAAGTGCAGTCGCTCTAAATCTAAGGGGTAGATCTGAAATGAGTGGAAGCTCTGCTGATTTTATCATCCAATCATGTGCAAGCTAAAATGCTGTTTTTTATTTTCCTTGCATGTCCCCCTCGGATCTACAGCGACTTTACTTCCAAGTGCACTTTCAAGTGGATTAGCCTTTTGTAAATAACCACCACTGTGTGCATCTTCAAAATTTGGCTTTCAAATTACTTTAAAACTTGATTTAAAAGAACAAATTCCATGACCAAATGGTACAATTTTTGTGTTTTTTAGATTCTGCCTAAAACATCAATGAAGTTCTTAATTTTTTGTTGATGTTTTCCTTTATCTTTTGTAAATCACGATTGAACACCATGATCTCCCCGATGAGGACGTGTGCACTTGCACTGGTGGATTGAGTTTCTTCTTCCACAACATCCACATCACCTAAAATAAAAAAAAACACACCATGTATTATAATTATGGTCACTGTTTCTCCCACTTCATGTACCCCGGAATCCACATCCTCAGGTTGTGCTGTGGGGATTTCCCCTTCTTTAGAAGGTGTGGTGTTCTTGGTGTCCTCTGATGTCCCAAGTCTTTTCTCCCCTATGTGAATTAAAACAAAAGTATACTTAGCACACAGATATTTGAGGCAAGAAATAGGACTATAGGAATGAAATATTGCTTGGAAGTGTCATACAATTGTCTATTTTGGCAGTTCCAAGCTGAAGACATGATTTTTTCCTTTTCTTAAAGTTGGAATACTTACCTTTTTTGTTAAAGTTTTGCACATGGAGACACCCCTAGTATCCACTGGAGCACCTGTGTGGGACACCCTAAAAAGGGTGTTCTGGTGTCCCAGACTAGTGAATCCTGCATCCAGATGTGTAAACAGCTGCTGAGTGTCCTCTCTTTACACTGAATCAAGTTTGCATTTCATTCTAGTTACAAACCCATCTAGACAACAATATAATACATTTCTTTTAATACAAATTGGCCTGAACAAATGTAGGTAACCTGCATCTGTGAAAAACATTGTATTAGTGAGCGAACTAACAATGTTTACTACAAATGATTACTGTCCCCACGAACCGGAAACTTGCCATTTTAAATGCCATTTTAAACTGTACAACAGTAAAGAAAAGCACATGGAGCAGCATGCAAGTAATAATAATAATAATTATAGGAAGACACGACAAAATACTTACTTTTTTGCAGCACTCTCTAGATCCTTCTGTACTGATCCTGCTCCCTCAATTTGAGGTCTGTCCATCATTTCCTCAGTTGCTCCTTGGATCGTCGTACTCCAAAATTCTTGTGCAGACTTTTCACAACTTTAGTCATGATTTTGGCCTTTCTCACATTTGGGTTGCTGTACGGTCCCATATTTTCCATCATATTCGGCCCTCTTCAAGATGGCCACCATCTCCACCATCTCAACAAAAGCCATATTTGACACCTTAATTCTCCTCCTGGATTGGGACGTTTCTGGCTCTAGGCTTTCGTCGTTGCTGCTCTCCTCTGCATGCACCTGTTGTTTCTTCACCATGTGCTCTCCCACTGCGCCGAAGGGGCGGGGAATATACTAGAAAGAAGGTCAGGGGAGAAGTTTCACACATGCGCAGTGTATATAAAGCATAGCACGCGTGCGTCGTATGTACAATCTGTGAGCGGAGGATGGAGTAGCGTAAACACCAATTGTGCAAACAAAGGTACCATTTTAACTTGGGGCATCAGTGGCCTATACTGCTTATAGATTGAGGCCTATATTGGGAGAAGATTAGGAGAGTTTAGCCTGACATTAGGGTTTGTCTTGTGTTGTGTCTTGCAGAGAATATGGATAAATTCAATGACATGACTTCCTCCCAACTTCATTGATAAATACAGGGAGCTGCCCTGTCTGTGGCAAGTGAAACACCCATTTTATAATAACAATCAAAGAGGAAGGCAGTGCTTGATCAACTGTTGGAATTAGTGAAGCCAGTGATTCCCACGGCAAACATCAACTATTTGAAGTGCAAAATTGATGGTCTGAGGAGCACATATAATAGGGAGCGTAAGAAGGTCCAGGATTCCATGAGATCAGGAGCAGCAGCAGATGATGTTTATGTCTCCAGGCTCTGGTACTACAACAGACTGCAGTTTTTGTCAGACCAGACTGAAATCAGGCAATCACTCTCAACCCTTCCTTCCACCTCAGATGAGGCTTCCGACGTACAACCTGGGCCTTCTACCCAGGAAGATGTGGAGGAGCCCAGCTTGAGCCAGGTATAGCATTGTTCAACATATTTTTTGACCAAAAATGAATGATGTTAACTAGATGTTATTATTGATCATTAACTTTAGATTTAACTAAGTGGTTTACATATCAATAGACAGTAGTAGCCAAAAAAATGATTGGGACAAGAATGAAAAATGCTGGGGTCAGAAGGATAGTCTTTTCTATTTGTTAACATTCAATTTGCAACAGTCATGAGCTCTAAATTGTGTGTGATTGATGACCAAAAACCTAAAACTATGTCCCATTTTCATACACATGAAAGTCTCAGCCAGGAGGTGGCCGTGGAAAGTCTCAGCCAGGAGGTGGCAGGGGAAAGTGGCAGCCAAGAGGTGGCCATGCTCAGTAGCCTGACTGAATCACAGGTTCCTCTCCTCCACCTTCCAACAAAAAGGCCCAGGAAGGGGAGGAACAAGGAGGAGTCAGCGCTTGATTTGATTCGGCAGGCTACTGCGGTCCTCACAAACACCCCTAATGTCCAGGAGGCCTTTGCGTGTATGACAGCCAGTAAAATGCAGGAAATGGAGGTGGGCCGATGCCTCATCAGTGAGGAGCTCATATTTCAGGTCCTAACTAAGGGGGTGAGGGGCGAATTCACCAGGAAAAGTCACGTATGTGAGTTGGACCATATTCCTCCTCCACCTCCTGACACAACTCCAACACCACAGCCACAGCCTGGAAGGAAGTCCTGAGAGTAATGGCCTGGGTTTGGTGTGGTCTGGCAAAAGATGCAGACTCTTGCACGACCACAGCCTGGAGACATATATGTCAGCTGCTGCTGCTCCTGATCTCTCGGAGTCCTGAACCGTATTGTGCTCCTTATTAAATGGACTCCTCAGGTTACCAATTTGGCATGTCAAATAATTGATGTCTGCCCTGGGGTACAAAGGCTTCACCAATTTCAACAGTTTATCCAGCGTTGCCTTCCTCTTTATTTTGTTATGACCCCTAATAAATTGCTTTTTTTTTTTACAAACCCTTGGCTATGTGTTTTAGTTCAAAAAGGACAATTTGTTTGTGAGTAGGCAGGTACATTTCAAAAATACAACGTCAAATTAACAAGGGACACCAACACCAACCAACCTCTTTGAGGTTAAAAAATACAAGTTAATAATGGTGTTGTGGTAACTTGACACACAAAACGACTAAAAATATTATGGAGATCACTAGAAAAAAGAAAAATCAGATCTTGATAAAAAAAAGTAGATCACTCTAAAGAAAATAAAAAACATTATTCTGGAGATCTGACAAAAAAAAGAAAAAAGAAAAGATTATTCAGGAGATCACGAGAAATAATAAAGAAATCAGTTTGTCAGAACTCTGTGTTAATATCAGCAGCAAAACAACTTCATTATTCTAGCATTATAAAGAAGAAGAGAATACGCTGCATTGAAATATTTCAAAATTTGCAGCGTGATGAATGTGCTGTCTCCATTACGAACGCTAGTTTTACCAGACCGAGCGCTTCTGTCTCCTAATTGATTCTGAGCATGTGTGGAATTTTGTGCCTCGGACTTGTGTACACACGCTCGGAATTTCCGACAACAAAGTTTTTTGTCGGAAAATTTGAGAACCTGCTAACAGATTTTCCAACAGTTGTCGGAAATTCCGACAGTAAATGTCTGATGGAGCATACACATGGTCAGAGTTTCCAACAACACGCTCACATCGAACATTTGCCATCGGAAAATCCGATCACGTGTACGGCCCATTAGTGTGGCAAGGAGAAAAAGAAAAAAGGAAGAGATAGTAAAGTAAAGGAAAGAAGATGGAAAAAGGGTATCTTAGTTGATTGCCTAAAGACTGATCCTAAATGAGCAGTCTTAAAGGCTCAGTTCACATAGAGTATATGCAAATTGGATGCATTTTGAACCCCATCCAATTCTCATGACATGTGAACCGAACCAGCTTTCTCTGAAACCGGTTCACACATGTCAAGGCTGGTCACAGTTCATTTCTAAAAAGAGTCCTGTACATTTCTCAGTCTGGTTCAGGTGCGAATTCAAGAGTCATACACTGTAAAAATTTACACTACTGGTGAAAATCCACACTGAAATCTTTAAAAAACACAAAAAACCGTGCCCTGAACATATGTTAACTCAGCCTTAGAATTTGTCCACATTATAGCACAGGAGTAGTCAACCTTTTGAGCACAGTGTGTCGAAAAATGTTTTCAAATAAATTGAGCATGCCAATTTTATAACAAAAACCTGTCAACTTCACGCTCTCAATCACGAAAAGGATTTTTTATAAAGTAAATGCTGTAAACTACTTTAGCAGTGAGAAATTAACATTCTCTCACGCCTTAGATCAGCACCAATTGCTGCAACTCCACACCTCAGATCAGCCCCAATTCATACAACTCCACACTTCAGATCAGCCCCAGGTCATGCACCTTCACACCTCAGATCACTGTCCCCCATGCAATTCTGTACCACCCTGCTCGTTTGTCCCACCACTGTCCAACCTGCTCTTCTGTCCCACCACTGTACCATACTGCTCTTCTGTCCCACCACTGTAATCCCCTGTAGACATGTGCATTTGTTTTCATCCGAATGCATTTTCGTCCGAATTTCAGGTATTTTCGTTATCGTTTTAACAAACAATAACGAAAGTGCAGAATACGAAAACCAAAATATCCAACATAAACAAATGCTTTATTTTTGTTTTCGTTGCGACAACAGTTTGATATAGATAGGAGATTTGACATGACGCTGACAATAACAACATGTGTCTATCGAACCTGTGGTCGAATGTGCCCAACCTTAACTCTATTAGTCCAAGATTATTTGACATAGAGAGAAAAGATTCGACATAGAGAGAAAAGATCGCTGCTGGAATTGGGTGGGGGAAGTAAAATAAAAATAATGATGATGATGAATGTTATTGGTCAATTGTAACCAAAGAGGAGGGGCAGTAAAATAGCTAGAACTAAGTATACATGTACAGCCAACTTACTTTCACTTACCATTTGCTAGCAGAGACAGACACACACACACTGAATCATTTCAGAAGACAGTCAATCATAGCTGGTCCATTTGTCAGAGAACCTGAATTATTTAGCAATTAAGCATAAGCACAGCAGCAGAACAATAGTGAAGCAAGCTAAAGTTCAACTTAACTTTTTCATAATAATCTGCTGCTATTGTGTTAGTGTTGTGAACTTGATAGTGATACTAGTGTTGCTATTGTTGTGATAGCCTCAGAGGCTGCCCGTGTTGTGGGGGGGATTTATTATTATAGATTCTATATTATAATGTCATATCAATATCTGACACGACGTCGGATGCCACGCCCGCCATTGCACTTGGAGATTGAGAAACGAATGTGAAAGTTGGCTGACTGTTGGGGTAGAGTGGACCATTCAACATGAACGATGAAGATTTGACAAAGCAATGAAAAACATACAAACTTCGAATCTTTGGCTTATGGTGTCTGTCGAAAGTTCTAAGAAGATTCGACAGAGCAGCTAAACTGTACTACGCTGCAATCGTACATTTCCGGTCAAACGGGCTATAGAAAAATTCTAATGTTGGTTGACTAGTAAAATAATTAATAAATATAATTATTACTAGTCATACAACTTTAGAATTCTACTTCAGGTAGCTTGTAGGTGGAAAATTCGGAAATGTACACGTACAGTTTAGCTGCTCCGTCGAATCTTCTTTGAACATTCGACAGACATCATAAGCCTTCAATGACAGATTCAACCTTAATTAATTTGGATTTTCGGACTAATGCAATTTTTAACGAAAAATGAAATAAATAAAAATTAATTTCGGGAGTAACTAAATAAATTTATTTTTCAGACGAAAACGAAATTCCGAAATGAAATATTTCAGTGTGCACATGTCTAATCCCCTGCTCATCTGCCCCACCATAGTTCCCCCCTTTCTCATCTGCCCCACCACTGTAACCCCTTTCTCATCTGCCGCACCACTGTAACCGCTTTCTCATCTGCCTCACCACTGTAACCCCCTGCACATCTGCCCCGCCACTGTACCCCCTGCACATCTGCCCTGCCACTGTAACCCCCTGCACATCTACCCCGCCACTGTACCACCCTGCTCATCTGTCCCGCTACTGTACCACCCTGCTCTTCTGTCCCACCACTGTACCACCCTGCTCTTTTGTCCTGCCACTGTACCACCCTGCTCTTTTGTCCCGCCACTGTACCACCCTGCTCTTTTGTCCCACCACTGTACCACCCTGCTCTTTTGTCCCACCACTGTACCACCCTGCTCTTTTGTCCCACCACTGTACCACCCTGCTCTTTTGTCCCACCACTGTACCACCCTGCTCATCTGCTTTACCAATGTTCCCCCTTTCTCATCTGCCCCACCAATGTACCCCCTTTCTCATCTGCCCCACTGCTGTAACCCCCTGCACATCTGCCCCATCACTGTAACCCCCTGCACATCTGCCCCACCACTGTAACCCCCTGCACATCTGCCCCACTACTGTAACCCCCTGCTCATCTGTCCCAGCACTGTACCACCCTGCTCTTCTGTCCCACCCTGCTCTTCTGTCCCACCACTGTACCACCCTGCTCCACTGTCCCACCACTGTAACCCCCTGCTCATCTGCCCCATCAATGTTCCCCCTTTCTCATCTGCCCCACCACTGTCTCCCTGCACATGTGCTTCACTGCCGTATCCCCATGCTCTTCTGTCTCACTACTGAATCACCTTCACATCTGTCCTAACACTGAACCCATCTGCTCATCTGGCCCATCACTGAACCCCCCTGCTCATCTGGCCTATCACTGAACCCCCCTGCTCATCTGGCCCAACACTGAACCCCCTTCTCATCTAGCCTATCACTGAACCCCCCTGCTCATCTGCCCCAACACTGTACCCCCCTGCTCTTCTGTCCCACTGATAAACCCCCTGCTCATCTGGACCACCAATGTACCCCCTGCTCATCTACCCAAAAATGTTCCACCTGTTCATCTGCCCCACCAATGTCCCCCCTTTCTCATCTGCCCCACCAAAGTTCCCCCTTTCTCATCTGTCCTGCCAATGTTCCTCCTTTCTCATCTGCCCCACCAATGTTTCCCCTTTTTCATCTGCCCCATCAATGTTCCCCCTTTCTCATCTGCCCCATCACTGTACCTCCCTGCACATCTGCTCCACTGCCGTACCCCCATGCTCTTCTGTCTCATCGTTGAACCATCTTCTCATCTGCCCTAACACTGAACTTATCTGCCCCACCAATGTACCCCCTTTCTAATCTGCCCCACCAATGTAACCCCCTGCACATCTGCCTCACCTCTGTAACCCCCTGCACATATGCACCACCACTGTACCCCCCTGCTCATCTGTCCTACCACTGTACCACCCTTCTCTTCTGTCTTACCACTGTACCACCCTGCCCTTCTGTCCCACCACTGTACCCCCCTGCTCATCTGTCCCACCACTGTACCCCCCCTGCTCATCTGTCCCACCACTGTACCCCCCCTGCTCATCTGTCCCACCACTGTACCACCCTGCTCTTCTGTCCCACCACTATACCACCCTGCTCTTCTGTCCCACCACTGTACCACTCTACTCTTCTGTCCCACCACTGTAACCCCCTGCTCATCTGCTCCAGCAATGTTCCCCCTTTCTCATCTGCCCTACCACTGTACCTTCCTGCACATCGGCTCCACCTCCCTACCCCCATGCTCTTCTGTCTCACCGCTGAACCATCTTCTCATCTGTCCTAACACTGAACTTATCTGCTCATATCCCCCCCCACTGTAACCTCCTGCTCATCTGTCCCACCAATGTACCTCCTTTCTCCTCTGCACATCTGCCCCACCTCTGTACCCCCCTGCTCCTCTGCACCACTGCTGTAACCCCCTGCTCATCTGTCCCACCAATGTACCTTCTTTCTCCTCTGCTCCAACGCTGAACTCCCCTGCTCATCTTTCCCACCACTGTAACCCCCTTCTCATCTGGTCCAACACTGAACCCCCCTGCTCATCTGTACCACCTCTGTACCCCCCTGCTTTTCTGTCCCACCGCTAAACCCCCTTCTCATCCCTCCCACCACTGTACCTCCTGCACATCTGCCCCACCACTGTACCCCCTTGCTCTTCTGTCCCACCACTGTAACCACCCTGCTCATCTGCCCCTTCAATGTACCTCCTTTTGTCATTTGCCCCACCACTGTACCTCTCTGCACATCTGACTTACCGTCGTATCCCCATGCTCTTTTGCTTCACTACTGAATCACCTTCTCATCTGTCCTAACACTGAACCCTGCTGCTCATCTGCTCCACCACTGTAACCCCCTTTCTCATCTGCCTCACCAATGTACCTCCTGCACATCTGTCTCACCTCTGTACCCCCCTGCTCTTCTGCCCCACCTCTGTTCCCCCCTGCTCTTCTGCCCCACCTCTGTTCCTCCTGCCCCACCACTGAACCCCCTTCTCATCTGTCCCAACACAGAACCCCCTTGCTCATCTGCCCCAACACTGTACCCCCCTGCTCATCTGGCCTATCACTGAACCCCCTGCTCATCTGCCCCAACACTGTACCCCCCTGCTCATTTGTCCCACTGCTGAACCCCTTCTCATCTCTTCCACCACTGTACCTCCCTGAACATCTGCCCCACCGCTGTAACCTCCTGCTCATCTGTCCCACCTCTGAACTCCTCCTGCTCATTTTCCCCATTGCTGTACCCTCCTGCTCATCTGCTCCACCACCGTACCTTCTCCTCATCTATGATATGCATAATCGTGAAAGGAAGCAGAGATGAGACACATCTACCTGTCCTGGCACACTCATCCTGCTGATCCAACTCTCGCATCCAGCCCACGTGCTTGTCACATACAAGCATCTGGAATGGATGCGCAATGATGAGCTCAGGTCAGGGGCATTTTCTAAAAGTATTGGGCCTATGTGCAGGATCATAAGTTGGGCCCCCGCAGCTGTGACAAAGTGAGGCGCTCTCTGCCACAGGAAAAGTTGGGTGTGATTTTCATTGCGCTAAATAGTGGCTCTGGCTTAAAGGGACACAGAGTGCAGGGGTTCAGTAGTAAGTGATGCAAAGTTTCAGGAATAATTTCAACAAAGTTCCCAGAAGCTAAACAGTAATTCCACAAACTGTCACCGGACAGTGGTCTTCTAAATCGCAGTGAAATTCCTTCTTTCTGAGATTGGTAGTGGCAACCAAGCGTGTCATCTTTCTCCATATGGAAAGTAGGGCCAGCAGGACTGTGATTGGCTTTAGCAGTGGCCAATGACAGTCCTCCTCCTCCTGGAAACAGGGCCCCCCTAGCAGAACTGCACCCAATCTCTTCCCCATCACAAAAGCTGATGATTGCAGCTACAGTGAAGTTAGAGAACCAAAGAATGTTTCCCATCTTTTACAATGTGTGGGGGCACAGTGCCCCCCACCTCAGTGCAGGTGTGTTGTGGGTAACTCTGAAATTGGAATGCATTCGTGTCTCACTGAATTTCCCTGTGCTTCTCTGCTGATGGGGAGGGAGTCGAGTGGCGGCAAAAGAGGCATTACCTGCTGCTTGCGGCACCAGTGCCGGGGGGGTTGCTTACCCCTGTTATAGCATATAAAGCAATATTACATGGGAAAGCTACTGAAGGCTGTTTCAGTAACACTTTCACAGTGCCAAGATACTGGATGTGCCGGAACCTATTGGTGTTTAAACTTCTCACCTGTTTCAACCAAATCCTGGGCAGTTCTTCTTATTAAAGCTCAGGGACTTCTTGGTAGATTCAAAGTTTGCTTACCCCATCCTGCCTCATACATATTCCTACTGGCAAGTGAGGAAGCATCATAGATATAAGCAAATAATAATGTGTGGAAGATGTGAGTGTAAAGGCAGGCTTCAACATTTAGAGTATTAACTTCTTGAACTGCATGTAAAGACTTATATTTGACAGATTTTTCCTAATTTAATTGGGTGGGTTTAATTAACTAGAGCGTAACATAAGGAAAATGCAGTAAAGTGAAATGGTCTGTATATAACCACATTGCTTATTGCAGTTGGCATGTCTGCAAACTCTTCCACAGCATGCACAAGTACTAAAGAATGGTGATTGCCATTGTCATTTGAAGGCATGGATACAACCTCATAAGGTAGTGCACTCTTCTGATCTAATGCAAAAGTAATATTGTTTCTAATAGCCTCATTATCAGTGTGTCACCTCTCAACCTGTCAGTTAGTAAAAAAATCCAAGCTAAGTAAATATTGTAATAGTATAAAAGGGTTTTTGCATATTTTTAGGTTAAAAAAAAAAACAAAAACAGTCCACACATAGAGAGTAGTATAAAATATTAGCCAAGTGTTAAAAGTATAAAAGTTGCTGTTTTAATCCATTTTTTTTTAGTATCTTACTAACATCAAAACTGTACAAAAAGTGATGAAAAGGACAAAAATGTAAAAAAAAAAAAAAGAAAAAAAAAGCTGTACTTTTTGGTTGTTTATTTTTACATTCTTTATCGTATTATGCAAGGTCATGGTTAGTAATCATGATCATACATGCTGCAAAAAATATAAACTCCCCTGAGAAAAAATGCAAATACACATACCCTTGTGTTCTAGGTATATTTCAGATTTTTTAAAAAATAGAAAAATTCCAAATAGCAGCATGAATCATAAACAGACAGTATATTTTTTTAAATGTTGAATTGTTTTGATGCATTTTACTTTTGCCTATTTGGAAACATCAGATAACAGAAAATACACAAAAATACTATAGTATTATTTAGAATTGTATCCAATACAAAACTTCTGACTAGAAAGGTCCAACTTTATTGAAACGTTAGGACATACTGTATGTCCTTGTGCTACAAAACATTTTGAATATAGACCTCAATAAGAACTAACTACACCCAAAAACAAAGCAAATAAAAACATTCATGACATGCACAAAAAGTACTTAAGTGCCATCTAAAGCCCTGGGAAAGTCTAAACTGCCATAACCACTTCATCTAACCATATTTGTCCCCTCCATTGGCTCAAATGCATTTACAAAAATAGGTTCAATTCAGTGAAGATGGTTGGTACTTTGACAGAAATTGAATGAAGTGAAACTAGTCATTTTGCTCATGCTTAATCCTCAGTTACATATATACATAGTAGGTGAGGTTGAAAAAAGACACAAGTCCATCAAGTCCAACCTATGTGTGTGATTATATGTCAGTATTACATTGTATATCCCTGTATGTTGTGGTCGTTCAGGTGCTTATCTAATAGTTTTTTTAAACTATCCATGCTCCCCACTGAGACCACCCCCTTTGGAAGGGGATTCCACATCCTGGCCGCTCTTAAAGTAAAAAACCCTCTACATAGTTTAAGGTTAAACCTATTTTCTTCTAATATTAATGAGTGGCCACGTGTCTTATTAAACACGCTTCTGCGAAAAAGTTTTATCCCTATTGTGGGGTCACCACCAGTAAGGTATTTGTAAATTGAAATCATATCCTCTCTCAAGCGTCTCTTTTCCAGAGGGAATAAGTTCAGTGCTCGCAACCTTTCCTCATAACTAATATCCTGCAGACCCTTTATTAGCTTTGTTGCCCTTCTTTGTACCCACTCCATTTCCAATACATCCTTCCTGAGGATTGGTGCCCAGAACTGGACAGCATACTCTAGGTGCGGCCAGACCAGAGTCTTGTAGAGCAGGAGAATTATTATTTTATCTGTGGAGTTAGTCCCCTTTTTAATGCATGCCAATATTCTTTATGCTTTGTTAGCAGCAGCTTGGCATTGCATGTCATTGCTGAGCCTATGATCTACTAGGACCCCCAGGTCCTTTTCCATCCTAGATTCCCCCAGAGGTTCTCCCCACAGTGTATAGATTGCATTCATATTTTTGCCACCCAAATGCATTATTTTACATTTTTCTACATTAAACCTCAATTGCCATGTAGTTGCCCACCCCATTAATTTGTTCAGATCTTTTTGCAAGGTTTCCACATCCTGAGCAGAAGTTATTGCCCTGCTTAGCTTAGTATCGTCTGCAAATACAGAGATTGAACTGTTTACCCCATCCTCCAGGTTGTTTATGAACAAATTAAATAGGATTGGTCCCAGCTAGGGATGAGCCGAACACCCCCCGGTTCGGTTCGCACCAGAACCCGCGAACGGACCGAAAGTTCGCACGAACGTTAGAACCCCATTGACGTCTATGGGACTCGAACGTTCGAAATCAAAAGTGCTCATTTTAAAGGCTAATTTGCATGGTATTGTCCTAAAAAGGGTTTGGGGACCCGGGTCCTACCCCAGGGGACATGTATCAATGCAAAAAAAAACTTTTAAAAACGGCCGTTTTTTCGGGAGCAGTGATTTTAATGATGCTTAAAGTAAAAAAAAAAAAAGTGAAATATTCCTTTAAATATCGTACCTGGGGGGTGTCTATAGTATACCTGTAAAGTGACGCGTGTTTCCCATGTTTAGAACAGTCCCTGCACCAAATGTCATTTTTAAAGGAAAAAATCTCATTTAAAACTGCTTGCGGGTTTAATGTCATGTCGGGTCATGGCAATATGGATGAAAATCAGTGAGACAAACGGCATGGGTACCCCCCAGTCCATTACCAGGCCCTTTGGGTCTTGTATGGATATTAAGGGGAACCCCGCACCCAAATTAAAATAAGGAAAGGTGTGGGGCCACCAGGCCCTATATACTCTGAACAGCAGTATACAGGCGGTGCAAACAAGACAGGGACTGTAGGTTTGTTGTTAAGTAGAATCTGTTTGTAATTTTGAACATTTTTAACGTGTTTAGCTCCAGCCAAAAAATCTTTTCTAAGCTTTTTGGAAAACATAGGGAAGGGTTATCACCCCTGTGACATTTGTTTTGCTGTCTTTCCTCCTCTTCAGAAGATTTCACCTCACTTTTTTGTCCCAATGAAAAATGTTTTTTGAAAATTTGGGTTTTTTTGTGGAACAAGGATTGGAAAGCATCAGTGGAAAGGAGAAATTGTTTTCCCATATTAACTCTTACAGGAGAGAATTTCCCTTCCTAGGGGTAGATTTCATCTCACTTCCTGTTGTCTCCTTCCGTTTGCAAGTAGGAGTCGTTTGTAAGTTAGATGTTTGAAAGTAGGGTCCTGCCCTATATACTCAGCAGAAATTTGGGCCTTAGGTGTTGCTGTGGCCACAACACTGTAAGCCCTCACAGGGCCCTGCTGTGAAATATTAGATCAAGAATTGTAATTACATGCCCCTGTTGAACAGGAGCTGAAAAATTAGGCCTTAGGCACTGGTGCTGGTGCCACAACACTGCAACCCCTCACAGACACTCTAGTTGGAACGCAGGAACGAGCCCTGCTGCAAAGTATTGCTTCAAAAATTGTAATTACACGCCTCTGTTAGACAGGGGCAGAAAAATTGGGCCTTAGGCACTGGTGCTGGTGCCACAACACTGCAACCCCTCACAGACACTCTAGTTGGAACGCAGGAACGAGCCCTGCTGCAAAGTATTGCATCAAAAATTGTAATTACACGCCCCTGTTAGACAGGGGCAGAAAAATTGGGCCTTAGGCACTGGTGGTGGCGCCCAGAACCAAAAATGTTCTTACAAGCTATCAGCGTGATGATTGAGGAGGAAGAGGATAATTACTCAGGGATAGTCACTCAGCATCAGCATAGGCAGTCTTTGAAGGGATCTGAGATTTCAAAAAAAATTATTCGGTTACATCAGCATCAGGTGCTTGGTAGCTGGTGGTGATCCAAGACTCATTCATTTTTATGAAGGTCAGCCGATCGACCGAGTCGGTGGACAGACGCACCCTGTGATCGGTTACCACGCCTCCAGCAGCACTGAATGTGCGTTCCGAAAGAATGCTGGATGCAGGACAGGCCAGTAGCTCAATTGCATACTGTGCAAGCTCTGGCCAGTGATCCATCCTCAAGACCCAGTAACCCAGAGGATTTTCAGTGGGAAAGGTGTCCAAGTCTGATCTTGCCCCTAGGTATTCCTGCACCATGTAAAACAGACGCTGGCGATGGTTGCTGGAACCGATCATACCTTGGGGCTGCGGACCAAAAAATTGTCTGAACGCATCGGTCAGACGGCCACCTTCTCCACCGCTCCTTCTTTGACTGACCGAAGCCTCAGCAACACGTTGTCCAGAAACAGGAGTTTGTAACCTCCCAGTCTCTGGGAACGCATTGCACAGACCTTTCTGCAAGGCCTCCCGAAGATGTTTCATCCTCTGCTCCCTCTGCGATGGCAAGATAAGGTCCGCAACCTTACCCTTGTAACGTGGATCAAGGAGGGTTGCCAGCCAGTATTGGTCCTTCTCCTTGATACCACGAATACGAGGATCCTTACGCAGGCTTTGCAGGATCAGGGAGGCCATGCAGCGTAGGTTTGCTGAGGCATTCGGTCCGGAGTCCTCTGGGTCACTAAGAACAACATGGTCCGCAGCCACCTCCTCCCAGCCACGTACAAGTCCATGTGTTTCTTGGGACTGATCCCTTAAAGACTGCTGCTGATGCTGAGTGCCAGGCTCCACCTCCATACTGACACAATCTTCCTCCTCCTCCTCCTCCTCTTCCTCCTCGTCCTCTTCCTGTGTGATCGGCGGGCACGCAGGAACACTGTCTGGATAAAGGGGGCCTTGAGAGCTAAGGAAGTCCTCCTCTTCCTGCCTCTGTTCTGCCTCAAGTGCCCTGTCCATTATTCCACGCAGCGTGTGCTCCAACAGGTGGACAAGGGGGACAGTGTCACTGATGCATGCACTGTCACTGCTCACCATCCTCGTGGCCTCCTCGAATGGTGACAGGACAGTGCATGCATCCCTGATCATGGCCCACTGGCGTGGGGAAAAAAAAACCAAGCTCCCCTGACCCTGTCCTGGTGCCATAGTCGCACAGGTACTCATTGATGGCCCTCTGCTGCGTGTGCAGCCGCTGCAGCATGGCCAACGTTGAGTTCCACCTGGTGGGCATGTCACAGATTAGGCGGTTCTTGGGCAGGTTAAACTCCTTTTGGAGGTCCGTCAGCCGAGCACTGGCATTATATGACCGGCGGAAATGCACACAGACTTTCCTGGCCTGCCTCAGGACATCCTGTAAGCCCGGGTACCTGCCCAAGAACCGCTGCACCACCAAGTTAAGGACGTGAGCCAAACAGGGCACATGGGTCATTTGTCCCTGTCGGAGGGCAGAGAGGAGGTTGGTGCCATTGTCGCAAACCACCATTCCTGCCTTAAGTTGGCGTGGCGTCAACCACCTCTGAACCTGCCCCTGCAGAGCTGACAGAACCTCTGCCCCAGTGTGGCTCCTGTCCCCCAAGCACACCAGCTCAAGCACCGCATGACATCTTTTGGCCTGCGTACTTGCGTAGCCCCTTGAACGCCTACGGAGCACCGCTGGTTCCGAGGAAGAGGCCATGGAGGAAGAAGAAGAGGAGGGGGTGGAGGAGAGAGGTGTGTCACAATCAGCATTTTGGAGGCGTGGTGGCGGAACAACCTCCAACACTACTGCACCTCGTCCTGCATCCTTCCCAGCTGCCAGCAGAGTCACCCAATGCGCCGTGAAACTTAGGTAACGTCCCTGTCCATGCCTGCTGGACCATGAGTCAGCGGTAATATGCACCTTACCGCTGACCGCCCTGTCCAGCGAGGCATGGACATTGCCTTCCACATGCCGGTAGAGAGCCGGAATCGCCTTCCGTGAGAAAAAGTGGCGTTTGGGTACCTGCCACTGAGGAACCGCACATTCCACAAACTCACGGAAGGGGGCAGAGTCTACCAACTGAAAAGGCAGCAGTTGAAGTGCTAGCAATTTTGCCAAGCTAGCATTCAACCGCTGGGCATGTGGATGGCTGGGAGCAAACTTCTTTCGGCGGTGCAGCAGCTGGGGCAGGGAAATTTGCCTGGTACAATCTGACGTCGGTGTACCAAAAGCAGATTGCCCACAAGTACTTGGCTGTGACACACCTAATTCTACACCTTCATTCCTCTCACTGCAGGTCTCAGAGAGGACTGAAGGTCTAGTGGGGTTGGAAATCTCAGCTGATGAGGAGCAAGGAGAGATCCTCTTTGTTCTTTGGTGTGGGTCTTTTAGATACACTTGCCAACGAACTGCATGGCAGGTCAACATATGTCTGGTCAAGCATGTGGTACCCAAGCGGGAGATGTTTTGGCCACGCGAGATACGCTTGAGACATATGTTGCAAATAGCAGCGGTGCGATCTGATGCACTCGTCTCAAAAAAGGCCCACACCAAAGAATTTTTTGAATAACGCGCAGAGACTGCAGCGCCCTGCACATGTGGAGCTTTGGGGTGTGATGCAGTCAATGTGCTGCCCTTAGGCTGGTCCCTGGAGGGCATCCTGCCTCGTTGGTGATGTGCCGCCGCCTCCTCCTCCTCCTCCTCCTCCTCCTCTCTCCTATCAGGCACCCACGTTGAGTCAGTGACCTCATCATCCCCTCCCTCCTCATCACTGGAGCAAACCTGGCAGTATGCTGCAGCAGGGGGAGCATGACTGCCAGATTGCTGTCCTTCTTGGGCACCCCCTCTGTCCGTGCTCATGTTACTGCCTTCATCGAGCTCAGTATCGTCATCAGAGCCTTCCAAACGCTGGGCATCCTCCTGGAGCATGTACCCAACACTGTGGTCAAACAGTTCGAGGGAATCCTCATGAGGTCATGGTGGAGCTAGGGAAGGAGTCACTGATGACATTGAGCTGAGGGAAGAGGCCGCTGCTTTGCCAGACAAAGCACCCTGGGCATGGGTGAGAGAGGATGAGGAGGATGAGGACGGCTTGGTCATCCACTCGACCAAGTCTTCCGCATGTTGCGGCTCAACACGGCCAGCTGCCGAAAAAAAGGCCAAGCGTGTCCCATGGCCACGTGCTGATGAGGATGCACCGTCTCCACGACCAGCACTAGACACAGAGCCTGCTTGCCCTCTCTTATTGGCTTGTGACTGTCTGCCTCTCCTTCTTGGCCTTCCAGACATACTAATGGCCTGTAGCTGCACTAAGCTGGGATAGAACACCTGTAATTTTCTTCAGGTAGCTTTATATACTGTAACCAGACAAGCCTGCCTGTCAGTAGGAAGATAACAGGAACGGATCTAGCTGAACACTGTGAGCAGGACGCACTGTACTAAATGTAAATAGTCTAGCTGCCTGACCGTGGTACTAATAGGATCAAATAGAACACCTGTAATTTTCTTCAGGTAGCTTTATATACTGTAACCAGACAAGCCTGCCTGTCAGTAGGAAGATAACAGGAACGGATCTAGCTGAACACTGTGAGCAGGACGCACTGCACTAAATGTAAATAGTCTAGAAGATAACAGGAACGGATCTAGCTGAACACTGTGAGCAGGACGCACTGCACTAAATGTAAATAGCAGGAACGGCTCTAGCTGAACACTGTGAGCAGGACGCACTGCACTAAATGTAAATAGCAGGAACGAATCTAGCTGAACACTGTGAGCAGGACTCACTGCACTAAATGTAAATAACAGGAACGGATCTAGCTGAACACTGTGAGCAGGACGCACTGCACTAAATGTAAATAGTCTAGAAGATAACAGGAACGGATCTAGCTGAACACTGTGAGCAGGACGCACTGCACTAAATGTAAATAGCAGGAACGGATCTAGCTGAACACTGTGAGCAGGACGCACTGCACTAAATGTAAATAGCAGGAACGGATCTAGCTGAACACTGTGAGCAGGACGCACTGCACTAAATGTAAATAGCAGGAACGGATCTAGCTGAACACTGTGAGCAGGACGCACTGCACTAAATGTAAATAGTCTAGAAGATAACAGGAACGGATCTAGCTGAACACTGTGAGCAGGACGCACTGCACTAAATGTAAATAGCAGGAACGGCTCTAGCTGAACACTGTGAGCAGGACGCACTGCACTAAATGTAAATAGCAGGAACGGATCTAGCTGAACACTGTGAGCAGGACGCACTGCACTAAATGTAAATAACAGGAACGGATCTAGCTGAACACTGTGAGCAGGACGCACTGCACTAAATGTAAATAGTCTAGAAGATAACAGGAACGGATCTAGCTGAACACTGTGAGCAGGACGCACTGCACTAAATGTAAATAGCAGGAACGGATCTAGCTGAACACTGTGAGCAGGACGCACTGCACTAAATGTAAATAACAGGAACGGATCTAGCTGAACACTGTGAGCAGGACGCACTGCACTAAATGTAAATAGTCTAGAAGATAACAGGAACGGATCTAGCTGAACACTGTGAGCAGGACGCACTGCACTAAATGTAAATAGCAGGAACGGATCTAGCTGAACACTGTGAGCAGGACGCACTGCACTAAATGTAAATAGCAGGAACGGATCTAGCTGAACACTGTGAGCAGGACGCACTGCACTAAATGTAAATAGCAGGAACGGATCTAGCTGAACACTGTGAGCAGGACGCACTGCACTAAATGTAAATAGCAGGAACGGATCTAGCTGAACACTGTGAGCAGGACGCACTGCACTAAATGTAAATAACAGGAACGGATCTAGCTGAACACTGTGAGCAGGACGCACTGCACTAAATGTAAATAGCAGGAACGGATCTAGCTGAACACTGTGAGCAGGACGCACTGCACTAAATGTAAATAGCAGGAACGGATCTAGCTGAACACTGTGAGCAGGACGCACTGCACTAAATGTAAATTGCAGGAACGGATCTAGCTGAACACTGTGAGCAGGACGCACTGCACTAAATGTAAATAGTCTAGAAGATAACAGGAACGGATCTAGCTGAACACTGTGAGCAGGACGCACTGCACTAAATGTAAATAGCAGGAACGGATCTAGCTGAACACTGTGAGCAGGACGCACTGCACTAAATGTAAATAGCAGGAACGGATCTAGCTGAACACTGTGAGCAGGACGCACTGCACTAAATGTAAATAGCAGGAACGGATCTAGCTGAACACTGTGAGCAGGACGCACTGCACTAAATGTAAATAGCAGGAACGGATCTAGCTGAACACTGTGAGCAGGACGCACTGCACTAAATGTAAATAGCAGGAACGGATCTAGCTGAACACTGTGAGCAGGACGCACTGCACTAAATGTAAATAGCAGGAACGGATCTAGCTGAACACTGTGAGCAGGACGCACTGCACTAAATGTAAATAACAGGAACGGATCTAGCTGAACACTGTGAGCAGGACGCACTGCACTAAATGTAAATTGCAGGAACGGATCTAGCTGAACACTGTGAGCAGGACGCACTGCACTAAATGTAAATAGTCTAGAAGATAACAGGAACGGATCTAGCTGAACACTGTGAGCAGGACGCACTGCACTAAATGTAAATAGCAGGAACGGATCTAGCTGAACACTGTGAGCAGGACGCACTGCACTAAATGTAAATAGCAGGAACGGATCTAGCTGAACACTGTGAGCAGGACGCACTGCACTAAATGTAAATAGCAGGAACGGATCTAGCTGAACACTGTGAGCAGGACGCACTGCACTAAATGTAAATTGCAGGAACGGATCTAGCTGAACACTGTGAGCAGGACGCACTGCACTAAATGTAAATAGTCTAGAAGATAACAGGAACGGATCTAGATGAACACTGTGAGCAGGACGCACTGCACTAAATGTAAATAGCAGGAACGGATCTAGCTGAACACTGTGAGCAGGACGCACTGCATTAAATGTAAATAGTCTAGATAGAAGATAACAGGAACGGATCTAGCTAAACTGAATACAGTGTATATATATATATATGCAACACCTGGGATGCATATATATACACAATAAACTGTAAGTGCAGCTGACTGACTGTTCTGCCTAATCTATCTAACTCAAATCAAATGACACTGTCTCTCTCTCTCTCTATCTCTCAGCACACCAGAACACACACTACACAGGGCCGCCGTGCAGGCGGCCTTATATAGTGTGGGGTGTGTACTAAATCCCCTGAGCCATAATTGGCCAAAGCCACCCTGGCTTTGGCCAATTACAGCTCTCTCTACTGACGGCGCTGTGATTGGCCAAGCATGCGGGTCATAGTGCATGCTTGGCCAATCATCAGCCAGCAATGCACTGCGATGCCGCAGTGAATTATGGGCCGTGACGCGCCACACGAATTTGGCGCGAACGGCCCATATCGTTCGCAATTCGACGAACGATCGAACAGCCGATGTTCGAGTCGAACATGGGTTCGACTCGAACACGAAGCTCATCCCTAGTCCCAGCACAGAACCCTGGGGAACCCCACTACCCACCCCTGACCATTCTGAGTACTCCCCATTTATCACCATCCTCTGAACTCACCCTTGTACAGTAAACGTTTATGGGGAACTGTGTCAAATGCTTTTGCAAAATCCAGATACACCACGTCTATGGGCCTTCCTTTATCTAGATGGCAACTCCCCTCCTCATAGAGGGTTATTAGATTGGTTTTGCAAGAATTATTCTTCATAAATCCATGCTGATTACTGCTAATGATACCGTTCTCTGCTGCCTGCACTCCTTTAACCTCAAAGAGGATATCCTGCAGCTGGCCTGGCAAGTGGGCATGCTAGAATTTGATGGGGCAGCCATCCATCTCCTTCCAGATGTCTTTAGAAGAACATTACTGATGCAAAGGTCCCTTAAACTGCTTCTGGACAGTCTGGGCAAGAGAGGTCTCACATATAAGTGGGGCCACCCATTCCACCTCATTGTTCATAAGGGGCCAGATACCTTTTCCCTACGCCACTCATCGGAACTCCCATATCTGTTCACCTTTGCTGGCATGGATCCAATTCTTGTGCCTAACTGGCTCAAGGTGCTCGCTCCCCCAGACCCACAATGTCAAGTTTCTTAGAGCAAACCACAAAGAAACAGGAATAACTGATGTTCACAACGTGGTTCCTCTCAGGTCCACCTAGCTGCAGACCCCTGATACCCTGGCCTGGACATACAGTAGCTGGGGATAACAGAGCTGACCAAAATGGACTGTGGTGCAACTTGAGGTTACACATGCCCTTGACTTGTGCTGATCTCACAAGAATTGATTTTTTCCTCGATTCAGCCTGGGGTACCCGCCCCGAGTGCTACGGGGTGATTTGAGGGTTTAGGTGTCAGGGACCTATCAGCACCAGACCTGGACGTTTGCATGTGCCTATGCGCCGGCGCGCCCCTGTTCAGTCATTACAACAACCTTCTGCTGTTTCCAGGCATCAGCGCGGCGCGTGTGCATGTACGGGCGCGCACGTTCGCATTAGCGCCGTTTTGGTGCCAAGGAGCGCATAAGAATCCTCCTGTTGCAGGGGTGCATTGCTGCTTCGTCTCAGCTCTGTGATTCTGTGAAACCTGCACCTGATTGATCGTTTACCTGATACTGACCCGGCTTGTCTGACCATCCATCCCACTCCAACCCGACCCGGCCTGTTTGACTATTCTGCTGTTTCTACTATATCGTTGCCGACCTTTGCCTGCCTACAGACCCTGCCTCTGCCTGCCGTCATTGCCTCTCGTGTTTACCTGCTGACCCGGACTGTCTGACCCTGCTAGTGCCTGCTGTTCGCTTCCTTGCTGTTGCACCTTCAGCTCCAGCTCCAGTGATCTCTGCATCTCCAGTGTTACAGCCTGCTGCTCTTTGTTACCACCTTACCTGCAGTCCAGCCATCCCTGGAGGGATCTCCACCCTGCTCCAGCATCAGAGACTCTGGTTCAAACAGGCACTTCTACCCCACTGTGCTCAGGAGACCACTGTCCCCACTCCAGTGGCTCCTGAACCAGCGCTGTATGAGAGGTCTTCTCCTACAAGTCAGGCTCTACTACCAGGTACCTAACATTAGGTCTGCCCGTATTAGCCTTTTGGGTACCCTAGTTAATAACTTGGCAGGTCTTTCTTCAAATGCCACATTGCCTGTGCTGTTGATCGTTTGCCTGTTTACTGCATCTGACCTGCAAGACATTATTGCTTTTATTAGATGTCAGTTTAGTTCCTCTGGAGGGCTCATAGGGCAGCCAGACCCTTAGCTGGTATTGAGAGGGGCGGTTCCTACTTTGTTGTGATCGCCAAGCTTTATCCACTGACACGGAGTTGGTTCCCCCTTGCAGATGTGAGGTTGCCAGCATTGTGGGCTTTCACAGTGGAGACCACATACTCCAATTTTTTTTATTTTTATTTCCTTAGACTGGTCTCCCCATTGCATTTGTGTCGTTATTTACCTGGCTGCCCTTTGCACTCCTGGAGGTATGGCTTCTCCTGCATTCCAATGCACGGTTCCATTCCAATATTAATTAATAGACCCGGGGCCTTATTGGTTTTGGAGCCATAATATTTTGCTAGACCGGGATGTTAGCTCTACTCAATGGAGGGCATTTATAATCCTGATTTATATGTTATATTTGTGTTCTTGAACATTTATTTGAGTTTCATTGTTAACCTTAAATGGTTCTACCAGTGTATTAGAATTTGATTGTTTGTGCTGTGTGTCCCTTTGGCTGGGACTCTGCTACCTACACTAGGACTACTCTGCCCTGGAGGCAGTAGCTTTTCTTAGTGGAATCTCAATGTTTAGTTCTATATATCTATATATCTACCTTCTTCTTTCTCCTTTTCTCTTTCCCCTTCACTTTCTTGCCCCCCCCACACACCTTTTTTTTATTTTTTCTGCCCCGGGAGCAGCTTCTGCCTGACAACCTCATTTTGGCAGTATGGCTGTTAAGTTCCTATCTTGGAATGTTAAGGGCTTGAATTCTCCAGAGAAGCGCACTAGTTGTCTGAATGAGTTATGGAGACACAAGGTACATGTCGCCTTCTTCCAAGAGACTCACTTTAGGGTGGACAAGATCCCCAAACTTGCTAACAAACATTTCCCAATAGCCTACCACAGCCCATCCTTCTCTAAATCAAAGTGGACAAGCATTCTCATTTCTAACTCCCTACCCTGGCAATGCCTCAATGAGTTCCGAGAGGGCAGGTTCCTACTTCTTAATGGAAAAATCTATTCCCACACATTTACCCTTGTGAATGTCTATCTTCCCAATACAGACCCAATCCCAGCTCTGGAGGCCTTTCTGACTTCCCTAAAATCCTTCCTTGAAAAGGTACCTCATCCTGGGGGGAGACTTTAACCACCTCAATATAGGGCACTTTTACCCCCTTCCTGCCCAGGCCATTTTCCAGCCCTGTCATATGATCAGACTTTCCGACAATAAAACCGTGGATTTTTGTTCAAAGGGTGTTGGCTCCAATTTGTCTTGCATACACACGGGCACACAAATGTTGGCCAACAATTACAAATGTAGTTACGTACAAGACATACGACAAGCCGATAAAAAGGAAGTTCAATAGCCAGTGTGCCACCCTTTGGGCTCCTTCTGCTAATCTCGTGTTTATCTCATGTTAGTAAAAGTTTGGTGATTGACGATTCGCGCTTTTCAGCCTCATGCATTTCAGTTCATTTCTGCTTTTCAGGTTGTGCTTGTCGGTTCGTATCTGTTCTTCAGTGCATGCTTGTCAGTACGTTTCTGTCTTTGTGTATTCTATGTATATTACGCTTCTGATTTTCAGTGCGTACTTGTCTGGTCATTTCTGTTTTTCAGCTCATTCTTGTCAGGTCCTTTCAGATTTCAATTTTCAGAGCATTCTGTCAGTTCGTTCTGAGCAGCCGTTAGTTTATTAGCCATGTTGCGGTTACATACTCATCGGAGAGTTTGTGCTGTTGTTGAGCTTGGTATTGGAGTTATTGCTTTGACCAAAGTCCAGTCCATGAACAGGCGGAAGAGGAGTTCTTGGACCAAGAATTAGTTGCTTAATCGTGACCATTTTTGTCATATGCCTTTGTTGCGGGAGCTCCAGGAGAATAATCCTGATGATTTCATGAACTATCTCTGGATGACGGACCCTGTCTTTCACCATCTATTGGCTTTGCTGTCCCCTTATATTACGAAGCAGGACACCTGCATGGGGCAAGCCATCTCTCCCGAGCAAAGACTCGTTGCTACCTTGCGGTACTTGGTGACGGGGAGATGTCTCCAGGACCTGAAGTTCACGACTGGGATCTCCCCCCCCAGGCTCTGGGAACCATTATTCCAGAGACCTGTTCTGCCATAATTCAAGTCCTGCAGAAGGACTATGTTAGGGTAAGTTTTATCCTTTAACATCTCATTCTATGTATTTAATGTTTGCTAATGTATTGTATTCATTTTATCCTTCCATAATTACCATGATTGTAATATGCTGTGAATGTTCTCTTTGTCCTCATGCATTCTGTAAGCTTTTAATGCTCCTTTTTTGTCCTTCATGTATATTTGCCTTCACTAACCTCCCCAGCATCTATCCTAGGCCTATACACACCTCGCCTAGTCACTTAATGTATTTTGTCATCTCCATTTTAGTGCTTACCCTAAACACCCCCAAAAATGTATCCACATGTTGTTGTTGTCCTTAAATTGAGGTAGAGTGTAAGAGGCTTTTTTTTTGTTGCCCAAACACATTTTTAACCCTCCCTCCCCCCAACCACTAAGTCAACTGATACCAATACTCCATCTGCTGACTTTGCCAAACCCATACACACTATACCTACCTCTTTTGTGTTCATATTTATGGATGAATTCACCAAAGCATGTAGTGCAAGTGCTTGCCTGAATACTTTCAAATGGTACTGTTTAAAGTTTTGTTCTCCTATTATCTTGATAGGTAATTGCAGAATGTAAAAATGTGCTTCCATTTTGGCAGTGTGTATTCATATTTTTGGATTATGTAACTTCTTACCTGTCCAGTGGGCTGCCAATAGTATAAGTAAGGAGGGGCTGGCCAAAGTAACACACATTATTTATGTATTCAGCTCTCAATGAAGTGGAGAGGGTTACCTGTCCAAAACATCTACCCCACCCCCATAAAATTTTTACAATGGGCCACCAGAGGGGGTGAGAAATCTGATAAGTTGACCTTATACTTTTGTCTTTAAATATTAATTTCAATAAATATAGTTATACTTATGTTAGCTAAGAATGTTTGTGTCTAATCTGCTTGCAATGTTATGTGCAAAAGTTATGTGCAAAAGTACAATTTTTTTCTTGTTTGACTCCACAGTTTCCTTCCAACCCACAGGAATGGCAGACTGTGGCTTCCCAATTCCACCACCAGTGGGACTTTCCCAATTGTGGTGGTGCGATCGATGGGAAGCACGTTAGGATCATCCCACCACCCAACTCGGGGTCATACTACTTCAAATATAAGGGGTTCAGTAGTATCGTGATGTTGGCGGTGGTGACGGGCAATTATGAATTCCTATACCTGGATGTAGGAAAGAACGGCCGTATGTCTGATGGAGGAGTGATCGCCCAGACAAAGTTTTACCGGCGTCTCCAAAATGGCACCTTGGGGTTCCAGAGGATACTGTGGCCTTTGCTCTGGGGAAACATCCCCCATGATGGGAGCTAGCACATGTTGAGACACTGGGGTTTATTTCAGAAAGGACAATCCACTTTGCCCTACAAGTGCACTTGCAATGCACTTGTAGAACAAAGTGGTTTTGCCTTTTTCAAATAAGCCCCAGTGTGTCAACATGTGCTAGCTCCCATCATGGGGGATCAGTAGACGTGTTTGGGGGTGCAACCCCTTCCTCTTACCTACTTTAGTTTGGGGAAGGGGTTGCACCCACAAAAAGGGTACATGGATATCCCATGATGGCAGATAGCACATGTCGACACACTGTGTGCATCTTCAAAATTTGGCTTTGCAATTTATTTAAACTGTAAACTGTAAAAACATGTACAGCAGAACGACAACTTAAAAATGTTTTTTTGGTTTAGATTTTGCCTAAAATATCAATGATGTTGCTCAGTCTTTTTTGAACATCATGGATATTTTGTTTCATCTTTTCCAAATCACGATTGCACACCATGATCTCACTGATGAGTATTTGTGCACTTGCACTGCTGAATTGAGTTTCTTCCACAACATCCACATCACCTAAAAATAAAAAAAACACACCTTGTATTATAAATATGCAGGCATCCATCTATTACCTGAAGCTGTGGTCTCAGACACTGACCTGTTGTCGATACCATTTCGACCACTTCACCCAGCATTTCCTGAACCTCTGCATCCACATCCTCATGTCGTGTGGTGAGTTGCCTTTCTTCATTCAGTGTGGGGTTACTGGTGTCCTCGGATGTCCCTATTCTTTTCTCCCCTATGTGAATACAAAAAGGTATACTTAGCAGACAGCTATGTTAGGCTAGAAATAGTAATATGAAACATTGCTTGGAAGTGTCATCCAATTGTCTGTTTTGGCAGAGTTCCAAGCTGAAGACATGATTTTTTTCCCTTTCAAAAGCTGGAATACTTACCTGTTTTGTGCAAGTTTCACACATGGAGAGACCCATAGTATCCACTGAAGCACCTGTGTGGGACACCATAGCAAGGTTGTTATCCCACACTAGTGCTCCTGCGTCCAGATGTGTAAACAGCTGCTGAGTGTCCTCTCCTTACACTGAAACAAGTTGTCATTTCATTATAGTTTCAAACGCATCTAGACAACAATGTAATAAATGTATTTTAATCAAAATAGGCATAATCAAATGTAGTTAACCTGCATCTGCCAAAAACATTGTATTAGTGGTCAAACGAACAATGTTTAATATGAATGATTCCTGTGTCCACGAACCTCAAACTTGGCATTTTAAACTGTACAACAGTAAAGAAAAGCACATGGACCAGCACGAAAGTAATAATAATAATAATGATAATAACACACGACAAATAATTACTTTTTTGCAGCACTTTCCTAATCTTTCTATACTGATCTTGCTCCCTCAATTTCAGGTCTGACCAGCATTTCCTCAATTGCTCCTTGGATCGTCGTACCCCAAAAGTCCTGTGCAGACTTCTGACAACTTTAGCCATGATCTTGGCCTTTCTCACATTAGGGTTTCTGTATGGTCCATGTTTCCCATCATAGTTTGTCCTCTTCAAGCTGTCCACCATCTCCACCAGCTCTTCAAAGGACATATTTGAGGTCTTATATCTCCTCCTGTTGAAGATATTTCTTGTCAAAAATTTAATGATGTTAACTAGATGTTACTGATTACAAATTTCTGATTTAACAAAGTGGTTTACATATCAATAGATAGTAGTGGCCAAAAATGATTGGGACAAGAATGAAAAATGCCGGGGTCAGAATGATAGTCTTTTCTATTTGTTAACATTCAATTTACAACAGTCATGAGCTTAAAATTGTGTGTGATTGATGACTAAAAACCTAAAACTATATACCATTTTTATACTCAGGAAAGTCTCAGCCAGGAGGAGTCTGTGGCAAGCAGCCTGACCAAATCACAGGTTCCTCCTCTCCGCCCTGCAACCAAAAGAACCAGGAAGGCAAGGAACCTGGAGGAGTCTGCGTCTGCTTTCCTAAAAAATACTACTGTGACAATTAGCACGGCCCCTGGTGGCAACGAGGCATTTGGATGAGTCACTGCCAGTAAATTAGAACAGATGGAGGAGGCCCAATGCACTACATGTGAAGAAATTATACTGCAGGCCCTAAACAAGGGGAGGAGGGGTGAACTCAAACCTCAAACATACCTCTGTGAGTTGGACCATGCTCCTCCACCACCACCACCAACACCACATCCACCCCACCCACCACAGCAGCATGGAAGGAAGCGTGGAAGGAAGTGTTGAGAGTGATGGCCTGGGTTTGGTGTGGTTTGGCAAAAAACGCAGGCTGTTGTAAGACCACAGCCTCGGGACATATATGTCATCTGCTGCTGCTCCAGATCTCTCAGAATCTTGGACCGTATTGTGCTCCCTATTAAATGGACTCCTCAGGTACCAATTTTGACAGTCAAATAATTGATGTCTGCCCTGGGGTACAAAGGCTTTACCAATTCCAACTGTTACTCCATCATTGCCTTCCTCTTTATTTTGTTAGGACCTCGTGCTTCCTATTAAATTATAATTTTTGGTTTTGACAAATACTTGGCTATGTGTTTTACTTCAAAAAAGGACAGTTTGCTTGTGAGTAGGCAGGTACATTTCAAAAATACAATGTCAAATTAACAAAGGACACCAACATAGTTGTATCTTTGAGGTTAAAAATTACAAGATAATAATGGTATTGTGGTAACTTGACACACAAAATGAAAAAATATATATATATATATATATATATATTATGGAGATCACTAGAAATAATAAAAAATAAGTTTGTCAGAACTCTGTGAATATCAGCAGCACAGCTACTTCATTATTATACCATTATAAAGAAAAAGAGAATGCGCTGCATTGAGAGATTTCATAATTTGCCGCATCACGAATGTGATATCTCCATTACGAACACTAGTTCATAGTACTAGCATACTAGTACTATCCATACACACAGTCGGACTTACCGCCAACAAGCTCACATCCAACTTTTCCCATCGGAAAATCCGATCATGTGTACGCGGTATTTGAATGACAATTGCGTGGTCATGCTACACTGTAACCATGTGTATTTTTTATAATTTTCTTCACACAAATAGGAGCTTTCTTTTGGTGGTATTTAATCACTTTGTTTTTTCCTGAAAAAAAAAGACCAAAAATTTAGATGAGACAGCACTGATGGGCACTGATGAGGGGCCACTTATGGGCACTGATTAGGTGGCACGAATATGCTGCACTTATGGGCACTGATAGGTGGCACTGATGAGCACTGATAAGCAGCACTGGTGGGCACTGATGGACAGCACCAATAGCCAGCGCTGACTGGCATCACTAATGGGCACTGATTGGTGGCACTTGTGGGCACTCATTGCTGGCACTGGTGGGCATTCATTGCTGGCACTGGTGGGGCTTTACTGTAATCAGGGCACTGATCATCAGGGCACTGATGATCAGTGCCCTGATTACATATCTAGATGTCCCCTGCAAGGAGATGCTGCTGATCGGCTCTCCTCACCACACACTCTGTCACACTGAGATCACGGCCGTGGCTATTTACAGAGATCGGGGTCGCACCATGTCCTAGCAACATGGCGCGGCCACGATCACTGGGCTCCACACCCCAGCAGGTGTGCGAGAGCGGCTCTTCTGGGACGCTGTCATATGTAGCGTAACCCAGCCCGCTACCACCAAATGTCCAGCCCATCAGTGCCCATGATTAATTCATGGGCACCCGGCCAGTGGACATTTTTTGCCGCTGTCCTCTTTATTGGACAGCGGGGAACAGCCGTTATCACAGGGCTGAATGGGGGCGGGAACTGCTGAAGTTAACATTTTCATTAGGCAGGGGATTGGTTGCCCGGCGATCCTAGCAATCTATCACCAGCCTGTTAATGTGAAAAGTTACCTTCAGCAGTTCCTGCCAACATCCAGCCCCATGATGCCGATCTCTGCTTTGCTCACTATACACCTGTGTAAGGTAGGAGAGTTCTACCTGTGTGTGTTTGTGAGGTGGGGTGCAGGGGACAGAGGACACTACACTGGAGGGGTGCAAGGGACAGATGACACTACAGTCAGCTGGGTGCAAGGGACAGAGGACACTGTTATAGGGGTACAGAGGAGACTGCAATAGGGGAACCCTATTATGGACCCCATCACCCCTGAGGACAGGAACCCCATCTCCCCTGGGGACAGGGACCGCATCACCCCCCGGGGACAGGGACCCCATCTAACTTGAGGACAGGGCCCCTCTTCTCCCCTGGGGACAGAGACCCCTTCTCCCCTGGGGACAGAGACCCCTTCTCCCCTAAAGGGCAGGAACCCCATTTTCCCTAGGGACAGGAACCACATCTCTAGACCATGCTGGCTAGCAGGGCTGGGCCAGCCACCCTTAGGTGTTAGGATGGGGGAGGAGGGAATTCAATTTTGAATCCCCAGCCACATACTTCCTCAACTGGCTTTGTATTAGTGAAGCACCTTAAAGTGAGGTAAACCTGTACTGTTATTATTACTATGTTAGGATTTGTATTATCTTCATTTATTAGCGGGTGAATATGGCCTTCCATGCATTCACATACATTGAATCCGGCTCTTAGGTGGAAAAAGGTTGCTGACCCCTGCCCTAGACCCTCATAGGGATTCTTCTGCAAACTCTTCCTCCCTGCCATGAGAGGCCCAGCTTCGCCTTAACCACTTGACCACTGGGCACTTAAACCCCCTTAATAACCAGACCAATTTTCAGCTTTTGGTGCTCTCACATTTTGAATGACAATTACTCAGTCATGCAACACTGTATTTATATGAATTTTTTGTCCTTTTTTTCACACAAATAGAGCTTTCTTTTGGTGGTATTTAATCACCGCTGGGTTCTTTATTTTTTGCGCTATAAAAGAAAAAAGACCGAAAAATCTGTAAAAAAATTAATTTTTCTTCGTTTCTGTTATAAAATTTTGAAAATTAGTAATTTTTCTTCATATATTTTGGCCAAAATTTATACCGCTACATATCTTTGGTAAAAATAACCCAAATTAGTGTATATTATTTGGTCTTTGTGAAAGTTATAGCGTCCACAAGCTATGGTGCCAATATCTGAAAATTGATCACACCTGAAGTACTGACAGCCTATCTCATTTCTTGAGACCCTAACATGCCAGAAAAGTACAAATACCCCCCAAATTACCCCTTTTTGGAAAGAAGACATTCCAAGGTATTTAGAAAGATGCATGGTGAGTTTTTTGAAGTTGTCATTTTTTCCCACAATTCTTTGCAAAATCAAGTTTTTTTTTTTTTTTTTTTTGGGGGGAGGAGCTGACGCCCAAGATGGCTGCTCAGTGAATCTGAGTGTCTGACACGCTGACAAGCTACGGAGAAAAGCTGCTAGTGATGCTGTGATATGGAGAAGAATAAACAGCTATTTTAAATGTTCAAATACCTATATTCAACCCTGGTCACACAGCACCATCGGGGGATTGCTTAGCCTGAAGTTCGTGAAACAAGTAAGAACGAAAAGCTCTATAACCAGCAAGCAAGTAGGGGAGATCGTAAGTCCAAGAGAAACAGTGATACCTGTGGAGATTCCTGTGAAGTGCCGAGCGGGGGATCGGATTGACACCACGTGCTAGCGCGGGGCCGGCTGGGAGCCTTGACGGATCTGCACACACAGTCGGCGGGCTCGGCGGGGACGGACCACTGGCTGGACGCGCTCCGTGGTGGGGATCGAGGATCTCGGAATGGCAGTGTTCAGGAGGACCGTGTGTGTCTCCCCTAAAGGTTTCAGTTTCACTTCTCTCCTGTCTAAAACACCAGCTGGGAAATCCTTATCACACAGGAGAGTCGCTACAGGACACTGGTAAGACAAGCAATTCTGCTATACTCCAGGCTTGTTCCAGGACTCGCTAAAACCATAGAGACATATATTTAGAACTGGATGGTATACAATAGCCCCTTGTAGGGGAAAAGGAGGGGGAGAGAGGAGTTAAGAAAGATCAAGAAAAATATCCTATATGGATCAAGACGAGAATAATGTTTGATCTTCTTTTTTTCTTTTCTCTTTCTGGAAAGATTACTGTTATAAATACTTGAGATTTGTTCTGGTAGCAGTGGTTAGTATATGCTTGAGGTGTTAAAAACCCATGACTCTCTACCTAAAGGGTTAATAATAGTAATAGGATAAGATCGCTCTCTGCATCCCATATTCATTCAGAAATAAAGGGGCTAACTATTTTCCATACATATAAACACCCCTCCCGAAAATTGGAAATAGGAATAAATAAAAATAGAGATAAAACACCCCTCTAAAAATATGGCACCGAAGAAAGGAAATAAAACACCACAGCTACAGAAAAATAAAAAAGATAAGGCGGAGAACAAAAATAAAAACCCCACAGGGGCACAAACCACACAAATCTCGGATATAAAAGAGATTTTTCAACAATTACTACTGCAATCTCCCCAAGCAATACAAACCCTACATACATCACAGGATATCTCTAATATTGAAGTAGCATCGGTTACATCTAGAACATCTGGAGAAATGCAAGTACAGCATCCCAGAAATAGCTCACTGATAGATACAACAGGATCAATAAGTGAGCCAAAAGTAATGGACAAAGAGAATTGGGATATGAGAAAATATATTCAATCCCTCCCTACTAGGGAAGATATGGACCAATATGTGCATAGACTGGAGAATTCATATAAAGCAGAGATCCAGGAGCTGAAGGATTCCACTAAAGCCACTCAAGAAAAGACTACTAGATTAGACACAAAAGTTTCACAAACGGAACAGGTACTAAAGAAAATAATGAATAGTGTGCAAAAACAAGAAACTCAAATTAATCAAATAATAAATAGTCTTGATGAGCAAGAAAATAGAAGCAGAAGATCTAATATTAGAATTAAAGGATTAAAGGAAGATGTGAAGGCTAATGAGTTAATACCTACACTGCAAAAGATCTTTCAAGAGTTAACACAAGGGATAGAAGCCAATGAACTAATAATTGACCGAGCGCATAGGATATCAGGAATGAGAAAGCAAGATCCTAGTAAACCACGGGACGTTATTTGTAAACTACATTACGTTCATATCAAAGATAGAATTATGTCTGCTGCTCGTCAAAAGGATGCTATCCAGTATGAGGGTGCCCCAATCCAACTCTTCCAAGATTTGTCAAAATTTACATTAGATCGTAGAAGGGCATTAAAACCCCTAGTGGAGCAGTTGAGGAAAAACAATCTACAATACAGATGGAAATTCCCATTCCAACTTCAAGTGCAAAAAGAGGGTCTAAATGTAATATTCAGGGACTTGGAGGATCTTCCGCAGTTTCTTTCAACTCTCAATCTAATGGAAATAGAAATACCGGACTGGCCGGTCTCATACATGAAAGTATTTAAATAATCTTGATGGTGTATGACTGAAGGGATGACTATGGGGGGGTGGGGGAGCGAGGGAGGTCTCCTTTTTTTTTTTTGTGTTTCTATCTATAGAATATATTAAGCCGATTAGATTCATCAGTATAAGGATAATTTTACAGTAAAATAAACAGAGGTTTTCCCCCTTTTTTTTTTTTTTTTTTTTTTTTTTTACACCTATTATAGACACTTTTTGGTAGAGTTAAACATAATGTTATGTGGTGCTGTTTGTCAGTATTATATAGCATTATTTAGATTACACTGGATATTTATACTTGATACTTAATGCACTACATATCACATATTATTCACCATGGGGTATTAGGGGGAGGATGGGATATACGGTGTTTCTAGAGGAATGTGGATGTATAATATGCTAGGAATAAGGATCACTAAAAAGTCAAATGTAACACTACTGGTTTAAAGATAATTTTCTGCTATAAAGATTAAATATTGTTAAGTGTTTGGATGTAGAATTAGAGGGTGTGGGTCCTTTTTTTTTTTTTTTTTCTTCTCCCCGCTTAATGGCATTTTATGTAATGTAGTGTCTCTTACTATGTTTATTTTTTATATAAATGATGCACTATTGTTTCAGGTATTTGGAAAGATTATGCTCTTAATATCAAACATAGATAGAAAATTCTGTTTCTGGGTTTTTTTTTTTTTTTTTTTTTTGCGGGGTTTAAATTGCTATTTTTATAAGGGCTATGGATATTTTTAATATAAATAATTTTTTTTTTTTTTTTTTTTGTGTGTGTGTATGGGGTTTAAGTTGTTACTTTTATAATGGCTATGGATATTTTTAGAATGGTTTAAACACAAAGGCATAATATGTATTGTTTTAATTAAGTTTATATTTTGTTTTCGTATGAAGGTAACACTTTTACTTCATAGTTATGGAAAGGGTATGCACTAAATATCACAATTTGCATAAGATTGTGAGCACTGCGGTATTTTTTTTTTTTTTTTATTTTATGGGGTTTAAATTGCTATTTTTATAAGGACTATGGATATTTTTAATATAATTTTTTTTTTTTTTTTTGTGTGTATGGGGTTTAAGCTGTTACTTTTATAATGGCTATGGATAGAGTATGCACTAAATATCATAATTTGCATAATATTGTGAGCACTGGGTTTTTTTTTTTTTTTTTTTTTTTTTTTTTGGATAGTAGGATTTTTTTGCTCCTTTTACTTACTTATAGGTTATAATAAAAGTTACTGGGGGTTGGGTGGGAGGGATGGGTTATCGTCACTATATTTCTATGGCGAGTAGGTTTATATTATGGTATGAATAATATCACTAAAGCTCTCTTTATTATAAAGATAGGATACAGATAAATGTAATAAGAGGCAATAGGTGGGTGGGTTTTTTTTTTTTTTTTCCCCTTCTTCTCTCTCTCTTCTTACCCCCCCCTCTTTGGCATCTCCTGCGTCCTCTTCGGTGCTCAGGATCGGGCCTGCAGAGGGAGGGGAGAGATAAGAGAGTGGAAATAATCCGTGATGTTGTTAGGTATTTTGAGATATTAAAGAATTAAAACAGGAAGTATTATAGTAAATGTATACATTTTTTTTTTTTTTTTTAATCTAGCGTGTGGACACGGACTGGGCGGCAGTAATTGGTCGTCAGGGTCGGAACCCCCCATATTAGGGAACTTACATATTTGTAAGACAGACTGTTTTACAGTCATTAGGTTGTGAGTCGGGTAGTGTGTGTTGTGTGTGGAAGTGGGTTATATCTCCCTTTTTCCTCTTCCCTCCCCCTTTTTTTTTTTTTTTACAATGAAAATATGCTCATACAATATCAGAGGTCTCAATTCAGCGGTAAAGCGGGCTCAGGTACTATACTCTCTCCATAGACAGAAGGTGGGTGTTGTCTTCTTCCAGGAGACGCATTTCCGAGCGGACCATATCCCCAATCTCCAAAATAGATATTATACTACTTGGTTTCATGACCCTTTAAGATACTCTAAATCAAAGGGTGTGTCTATTGCAATCCATAAAACAATTCCATATCAATTGCTCGAAAAGTGGTGCAATAAAGACGGGAGATTAATTCTCCTTAAACTAAATATATATGGTAAAAAATATACTTTTGTTAACATATACTTACCTAATCAAAATCAGCTCAAAGTAGGACTTCAAATGATCAAGGAATCTATGGAAAAGGCGGAAGGAATAATAATAATAATAGGTGGTGACTTCAATTTTGTTATGGACAGAAATATGGATACCACAGCACCATCAACGGTACAGACCAGTAATGATAAAATTAGGTTTAAAGAAATGTTGGTACAATGCCAGCTGGTGGACATTTGGAGGGAAATGCATCCAATGGAGAAAGATTTTACGTTTCTCTCAAAAGTCCACGGATCATATCACAGATTAGACTTCTTCCTAATAAACCAGAAGGGGGTAGAGGTTTCTGCCTCAACTGAGATAGGTACTTCTATATGGTCTGACCACGCGCCTATATTTTTGGTAATAGACACACTTAAGGGTGAGAATAATAAAGGAACCTGGAGACTTAATGATAACTTGATGTATAATGAAGCATGTGTAAAAGAGATAAGAAAGGCGATAACGGACTTTTCAAAGGACCATATCGGAGATAATACATCTCTACCGATCCAATGGGAGGCATTAAAATGTGTTATTAGAGGACTTTTCATAAAACATGGGGCCAGATTAAAAAAAATTAAAAATAGTAGAATAACCCAATTAATGAAGGAAATATCGATTGTCGAACTACAACATAAAATTAACTTAACAAGGGAAACCCTAATGGAATTAACAGAACTTAAAACAGAGCTACAAACATTGTTAAATGAGAGGACACTACAAATCAGGGATAATAATCGCTCCCTATATTATCAACAGGGTAATAAACCAGGTAAACTATTAGCAAGGGCCCTAAAAAATAGGAGTAATATATTGCCCATAGTTAAAATTAAGACATATTCGGGGGATATGAGATATGACCCAAAAGGTATTATGAAAGAGTTCCAGACATTCTACACGAAATTATATAATCTACCTAAGCATAATGCCAATAAAGATCCAGAATGCCATCAACAAAGTATACAGCAATATATAAAGGATACAGCACTCCCTAAGTTAACAATAGAAGAAATAGCACAGTTAGAGGAAGAATTCTCCGTAGAAGAAATACAGAAAGTAATTAACTCTTTAACCCCAGGGAAAAGTCCAGGTCCAGATGGCTTCTCCCCACGGTTCTATAAAATATTTAAGGAAGAACTTACACCAATAATGAAGCGGACCTTTAATGCAGTTTCTACAACAGTACCTTTTGGTGCACAAGGTATGCAAGCCTTTATCGTTCTAGTACCAAAATCGGATAAGGATCACACCTTGTGCAGTAACTATAGACCAATCTCTTTAACGAACATTGATCTCAGAATATACTCCAAGATTATTGCTAATAGATTCTCCCCCTTGATACCTAGGTATATACACCTAGACCAGGTGGGGTTTGTTAAAGGTAGAGAGGCAAGAGACAACACTTTGAAAACACTTACACTGTTGGAATATGTCCAGAGGGGCTCCATCCCATCCTGTTTAGTGGCAATAGATGCCGAAAAAGCGTTTGACAGGGTGGGATGGAGCTTCCTTAAAGGGACATTGACGCAGTGGGCTCTGTAATGCTGGATAAAATCATGGCCCTTTACCAACATCCAACGGCTAAGATTCGGGTGAACGGGGGCCTATCGGAAGAAATATGTATATCAAATAGAACTAGGCAGGGATGCCCACTATCTCCAATCTTATATATACTTGTAATGGAGCACTTATTAAGAGCGATTAGAGGTAATAAAGACATACAAGGAATAAAGGTGGGAGAAATAGAGTATAAGATGTCTGTATATGCAGACGATATCTTGCTGTATATTACAAATCCTCTGATAACACTACCTAATTTGATAGCAGAATTTGATCGTTTTGGTACGTTAAGTAATTTTAAAGTGAACTACAGCAAATCAGAAATAATGAATATCAATATGCCAAAGAGCATGGTAGAGCTGCTTAAGAAAAACTTTTCCTTTAAATGGCAAGAATGGGCCATTAAATACCTCGGCGTACTCATCCCCAACGATTTGAAGAAACTAGAGAATCTTAATTATGTCCCAATGATGCACAAAATTACGAAAACTCTCCAGCAATATGATAAAGGCACCTTTTCTTGGATGGGTAGGATAAATGTTATAAAAATGGATATACTCCCTAAAATATTATATGTCCTGCAAACAATCCCTATATTCCCGGCTTCAAACATCTTGAATAGGCTCCGTAGGATAATTGGGCAATTTATATGGGCTGGAAAGACGCCTAGAATCAGTAGAAGAGTTTTAAATAAACCCAAAGAACAAGGGGGCCTTACCCTCCCTGATATAGCAATGTACCTTAAAGCAATAATGGTTACCAGAATAGTAGACTGGTTTCATAATGGTAACAATAAGCAATGGGTCAGTTTAGAAGAAGAGATAACAGGTTTAAAATTGAAATCTCTGCCATGGATTAAAAAGGAACTAAGACCGCTGGAAGGACATATGCCGCTCTTAGTAGTCTCGACAATGAAAGCCTGGGATACAATGTTAAAAAAGGGACATGGTTCAACCTTTAGGGGGCCTATGACCCCATTATTTAGTAACCCAGAATTCCCACTCACTAGGGAAGCTAAGTCATTTCTTAAATGGAAAAGGGATCAAGCCACTAGAATAGTGGAAACGATGGAGGGGGGAAAAATTCTCCCACTAGAAAATATGGGAGAAGAACATAAAAATAAATGGATGCTGCATGGCTTACTCCATGGATACATTTTGTCCTTAACAAAAGAAGCCGCTTTGGACAGACCCTTAACCTTATTAGAAAAAATTCTTACTCAATCAGAGAGACCGACACATGTTTTATCAAAGATATATAGGATCCTGAATACTGAAGGTCAAAACCAAGATATACCCTACATTAAGAAATGGGAAAGAGAACTAGGTATGGAGTTTCCTAAGAACAAATGGGATAAAGCTATTACAATAACTCATAAATTATCATTATCTATTAAACATCAAGAAAGGAACTATAAGATCTTAGCCAGATGGTATAAATGCCCTGTGAATCTACATAAGATAAGCACGATCAATAATGAGGAATGTTGGAGATGTCATATAGCTCGAGGCACAATGTCTCATATATGGTATTACTGTCCCAAAATACAGCCATTCTGGCAAAAAATCTTTGAAATCTACAGAGATATGACTGGTAAAGATCTTTACCCAGATGTACAAATAGCGATCTTGTCTATGATACCGGGCTCTTTGAAAAGCATAAAGAAAGGTATATTAAAATATTTCTTGACAGCAGCACGTACTTGCATAGCCAGAAAATGGAAAAAGACAAATATGCCCTCTATGATGGAATGGGAGAGCGAGATGGCGGAGATGCGTGCCATGGAGGAGAGAAAGGTAATAGAAGAGGGTCTGAGTAATCATTCAGCTAATGCATGGTCTAGATGGACAGAGTATAGTACCTCTTCACAATTGCTCAGAGAAGGAGAGATGGTAAGAGACGCTGAATAAGACATATTATGGTAGGGTTAAACTTTTCCCCTATTTTTCCTTTTCCTTTTTTTTTTTTTTTTTTTTTTTTTTTTTTTTTGGAGAGTGTATGGTCTGTGTGTTGGGGGGAGGGGAGGGAATATTGTTTAGAATACACATTTCCATTGTATGCTAAAAGTTAAGTGTCAGAGACCCAGATCATATAGTATAATGTTAAATGTAACTGTATAGTTAGATGTGTATGAGGTTTGTTTGTTTTGTATAAAATTCTTTTGTAAAACTGTTTTGGATAAATAAAGATTTTGAAAAAAAAAAAATCAAGTTTTTTTTTTTCTTTTTTTTTTTTTTCACAAAATTGTCATATTAGCAGGTTATTTCTCACACACAGCATATGCATACCACAAATTACACCCCAAAACACATTCTGCTATTACTCCTGAGTATGGCGATACCACATGTGTGAGACTTTTACACAGCGTGGCCACATACAGAGGCCCAACATGCAGGGGAGCACCTTCAGGCATTCTGGAGCACCCATGCCAATTCTGACATTTCTCTCCTACATGTAAAAATCATCATTTATTTGCTAGAAAATTACATAGAACCCCAAAACATTATATATGTTTTTTTAGCAAAGACCCTAGAGAATACAATAGCGGTCATTGTAACTTTTTATCTCGCACGATATTTGCGCAGCAATTTTTCGAACGCGTTTTTTTTGGAAAAAAAAATGTTTTTTGCTTTAAAAAAAAACAAAACAGTAAGGTTAGCCCAATGTTTTTGCATAATATGAAAGATGAAGTTACGCCGAGTAAATAGATACCTAACATGTCACCTTTCAAAATTGCACACGCTTGTGGAATGACGCCAAACTTCGCCACTTAAAAATCCCCATAGGCGACGCTTTAAAATTTTTTACTGGTTACAAATTTTAAGTTACAGAGGAGGTCTAGGGCCAAAATTATTGCTCTCGCTCTACCGATCGCAGCGATACCTCACATGTGTGGTTTGAACACCGTTTTCATATGTGGGCGGGACTTACGTATGCGTTTGCTTCTGCATGCGAGCACACGGACAGGGGCGCTTTAAAAATTTTTTTTTTTTTTTTTATTGTTCATTTTACTTTATTTATTTTAGTTTGACACTTTTTTCCCAAAAAAAAATTTTTTGATCACTTTTATTCCTATTACAAGGAATGTAAACATCCCTTGTAATAGGAATATGGCATGACAGGTCCTCTTTACAGTGAGATATGGGGTCAATAAGACCCCAAATCTCACCTCTAGGCTGTGCCTGAAATTAAAAAAAAAAAAAAAAAAAGATCCTGGCATCGATCGTAGCGGTGAGTCGGTAGAAGCACCGGAGGGCGGCGGGAGGGGGGGACGTCCCCTCTCGCCTCCCGTAAGATCGATCAAGCAGTGTAACAGCTGCTATGATCGTTCTTATGGTGTAGGGAATCGCTGACTGAAAAAGATGATATCTGAATGATGCCTGTAGCTGCACCCATCATTCAGATATCCCCGCACAAAGTCAAGGACGTCGTATGACGGAAGGCCAGAAGTGGTTAAAACGCTTTTTTTTTTTAACACAAAGTTGTCCATTTATACAATATTTATAACACATAGCATGTACATATCAAAAATGACACCCCAAAATAGATTCTCCTACTCCTCCTGAGTACGGCGATACCACATGTGTGAGACTTCCACAGCCTGGCCACATACAGAGGCAGAGTATGGCTGGGTATGGCTGAGCATGGCTGGGTATGGCTGAGCATGGCTGGGTATGGCTGAGCATGGCCGAGTATGGCTGAGCATGGCTGGGTATTGCAGAGTATCGCCGAGTATGACTGGGTATGGCAGAGTATGGCTGAGCATGGCTGAGCATGGCCAGGTATGGCTGAGCATGGCCGAGTATGGCTGAGCATGGCTGGGTATTGCAGTGTATCGCTGAGTATGACTGGGTATCGCCGAGTATGACTGGGTATGGCAGAGTATGACTGGGTATCACCGAGTATTGCAGAGTATGGCTGGGTATTGCGGGGTATTGCAGGTTATGGCAGAGTATTGCAGATTTTTGCGGGGTATTGCAGAGCATGGCTGGGTATGGCAGAGTATGGCTGGGTATCACTGAGTATTGCAGAGTATGGCTGGGTATCACTGAGTATTGCAGAGTATGGCTGGGTATCACTGAGTTTTGCAGAGTATGGCTGGGTATCACTGAGTATTGCAGAGTATGGCTGGGTATCACTGAGTATGGCTGGGTATCGCGGGGTATGGCAGAGTATTGCGGGATATTGCGGGGTATTGCAGGGTATGGCAGTGTATTGCGGGGTATTTCAGGGTATTGCAGGGTATGGCAGAGTATTGCGGGGTATGGCAGAGTATTGCGGGGTATTTCAGGGTATGGCAGAGTATTGCGGGGTATTCCAGGGTATGGCAGAGTATTGCGGGGTATTCCAGGGTATGACAGAGTATTGCGGAGTATGGCAGGGTATTGCGGAGTATGGCGGGGTATTGCAGGGTATGGCAGAGTATTGCGGAGTATGGCGGGGTATTGCGGAGTATGGCGGGGTATTGCAGGGTATGGCAGAGTATTGCGGGGTATTGCAGGGTATGGCAGAGTATTGCAGGGTATTGCAGGGTATGGCAGAGTATTGCAGGGGTATTGCAGGGTATGGCAGAGTATTGCAGGGTATTGCAGGGTATGGCAGAGTATTGCAGGGGTATTGCAGGGTATGGCAGAGTATTGCAGGGGTATTGCAGGGTATGGCAGAGTATTGCAGGGGTATTGCAGGGTATGGCAGAGTATTGCAGGGGTATTGTGGGGCATACCAGAGTACTGTGGGGCATTGCAGAGGGCATTGCAGGGCATGCATAGTAGTGGGGATGGCTGAGCATGGATGGATGGATGGCTGGATGTCTCTGTGCAGCGCTGTGGGCACTACACATGCAGCCCACAACGCTGCAGCCATCCATCCATCCCCCTCTCCGCTCACAGCGTACCGATCGGTACACAGAGGGGAGGAGAGGAACCGGCGTCATCAGATGACGCCGGTTTGTTTACATGTGATCGCTCCGTCATTTGACGGAGCGATCACATGGTAAACGGCCGCGATCAGCGGCCATTTACCGGGATCTGTGATGCGCCGGGTCCTCTGGACCCGGCGGTCACGGATGCTCTCGAGTGCGCGCCCTAGGGGGCGCGCGAGAGCAGAATTCTGGGAGGACGTCCCTGGACGTCCTCCCAGAGTTAAACAACCGCCCTGTAGCCGTCATTTGGCTATGGGCCGGTTGTTAAGCGGAAGACCTTTTGCATGCTCACTAATTGGTAGATATCTGGAGAATCTTAAACCCACAGGAGAGAGATTATACCTTTTTATTCTTCCACTCACGGGTCCTACTCCAGAATTTACTTTTTTATTGAAACATATGGTGATATCAAATTACACTCTCAGACCATGCTCCAATCTTTTTGGAGCTTGCTCTCTCAAACTCATCCCCCAAGACACCTATATGGCAGCTCAATGAGGCACTCCTGAAAGATCCTGAAATACTAGCAGACGTTCTTAGAGAACTTACTTCATATTTTACAACTAATGTTGGTTCCGTAACTAACCTGTTTTCTGTGTGGTCAGCCCACAAATGCTATCTTAAGGGGAATTCTGCTAAAACATGGACACGCCACCAAGAAAAGGCTAAATAAAGCCACATCTGATCTCTTAATAAGACTCCACACTGTAGAACGGCAACACAAAGCACAACCTGACCCAGCAACTGAAGTGGAATTGGTCCGACTCAGAGAGGCCATTAGGGAACATTCCTTATTTAATGCAAAGTATGTATTGCTTAAGACCCGTCACTCAAATGCAGCACGATTCTAGCAAACGCCTTGAGAGATAAACAATCTCAATCTTACATTCCTGCCTTACTCACTCCATCAGGATCAAAAATCCAGGCCTCTCCTACTTTGGTGAGTGTTTTTGTGATTTTTATTCTAAACTCTATAATCTGGATTCGACCCCCGCCTCCGGTATGTCACCTCCTTCTATCCCTGCCATCCGGAAATACCTCCAGGAAGCTAACCTTTCTTCCCTTACAGCAGAGGACAGAGAGGAGTTATGTCAGCCTATTACTGTAGAAGAGCTGACAAATGCCAAATCTGAAACCCAGCCTGGGAAGGCACCTGGGCCTGATTTCCCTACTGCAAACCATTTTAGATCCAATTAGCACTTCATTTTATTGCAGCTTTCAATGTCATATTAGACGGACATAGTTTTCTTCCCGATATGTTGCGTGCGTCCATCTCAGTGATTCCAAAGCCAGGAAAAGACCAACTGTTCTGCGCCATCTACAGGCCTATCTCTCTTCTAAACTGTAATGTCAAACTCTTCGACAAAATTTTAGCCTCCAGGATGAACACTTTGATGCAACGCTTGATTGCAGTGGATCAGGTTGGTTTCATTCATACTAGGGAGGAGAGAGATAATACGTTGAACATTATACAGAAAGTGAAAATATCCCACAACCCCCTTCTACTTCTGTCCACCGATACCAAAAAGGTATTCAACAGGGATCAGTTGGGATGATGCAGCCTATTCTGACCTGGATTTCGGGCTCATACTCCAAACCCACTGCCACGTTACGAGTAAATGGATACAAGTCTAAACTATTTGTGATTTCCAATGGTACCAGAAGGGTTGCCCCCTTTCCCCCTTATTTTCTCTTTTTTTGGAACCTTTCCTTCAACTTATCAGAGGTAATACCACTATTAGAGGTGTCCTGATAGGCAAACATTAACACAAAGTGGCAACGTATGCTGATGATATCCTTTTCTTTACCTTCACTGCTGCTAGAGCTGCAATGGTATGGTGACCTATCCAAGTTTAAGGTGAATCTCCAAAAATCGGAGTCACTTAACGTCTCTCTAGCAGAGTCCAGTGTTGCAGCCCTACATCCTTTTTTCCCGTTCAAATGGTCTACTTGAGCGTTTCAATATCTGGAAACTAAAATTGCTGCAAATCTGAATGACATTCTCCCTTTAAACTTTCAACCTCTCCTGACGACGCTGACTGCCGACCTTAAGAAATGGGATTCCTTCACTCTTTCTTTGTTTGGCTGCTGCAACGTGCTTAAGATAAATGCATTGCCTTGACTATTGTATCTATTACAGGCATTACCTGTTAAAATTCCACAGACATTTTTTCATGAAATGCTTTCATGATTTATTAAGTTCTTCTGGCGGGGTAAACATCCATGTCTTGGTAGGGTGGTGCTGTTGAGGTCAAAACTTAGAGGTGGATTAGGCTTCCCTGACCTTGCTCTGTACTATACATCGACCCATATAAATCGGGTGGTCGAATAGTGCAAAACTTTGGGTGGCAGTGGAACAAGAGGCAGCTCGTGCTCCACTGGCTGGCCTGCCCTAGGTTGGAAAATCTTAAGCTGCTCACTAGGGATGAGCCGAACACCCCCCGGTTTGAATCCAGAACATGCAAACAGACCGAAAGTTTGTGCAAACTTTCGAACACCGTTAAAGTCTATGGGACTCGAACGTGAGAAATCAAAAGTTCAAATTTTAAAGGCTAATATGCAAGTTATTGTCCTAAAAAGGGTTTGTGGACCCGGGTCCTGCCCCAGGGGACATGCATCAATGCAAAAAAAAGTTTTAAAAAACGGACGTTTTTTCGGGAGCAGTGATTTTAATGATGCTTAAAGTGAAAAAATAAAAGTGAAATATTCCTTTAAATATCGTACCTGGGGGGTGTCTATAGTATGCCTGTAAAATGGCGCGTGTTTCCCGTGTTTAGAACAGTCCCTGCGCAAAATGACATTTCTAAAGTAATAAAAGTCATTTAAAACTGCTTGCGGCTGTAATGTAATGTCGGGTCCTGGCAATATGGATGAAAATTATTGAGAAAAATGGCATGGGTAACCACCCAGCCCATTACCAGGCCCTTTGGGTCTTGTATAGATATTAAGGGGGACCCCGCACCCAAATTAAAAAAGGCGTGGGGCCCCTAGGCCCTATATACTCTGAACAGCAGTATACAGGCGGTCCCAAGAAAAACAGGGACTGTAGGTTTGTTCTTAAGTTGAATCTGTTTGTAATTTGGAACAGGTACATTTTGTAAGTGTAGCTCCAGCCAAAAAATCTATTTTTAAGCTCTTTGGAAAACATAGGGAAGGGTTATCATCACCCCTGTAACATTTGTTTTGCTGTCTGTGACCCTATTCAGAACATTTCACCTCACTTTCTGTCCCAATGACAATTGGATTTTGAAAATTTGGGGTTTTTAGGGAAACAAGGATTGGTGATAAAGCATCAGTGGAGGAGACACCTTTTTCCGATATTAACTCTTACAGGAGAGAATTTCCCTTCCTGGGGTAGATTTCCTCTCACTTCCTGTTGCCTCCCTCCGTTTGTAAGTAGGAGTCGTTTGTAAGTCAGATGTTTGAAAGTAGGGGCCTGCCCTATATACTCTGCAGAAATTTGGGTCTTAGGTGTTGCTGGTACCAGAACACTGTAAGCCCTCACAGTTACTCTTGGTGGGCGCTGGAACGGGCCTTGCTGTGAAATATTATATCAAGAATTATAATTACATGCCCCTGTTGGTGGTGGTGTGGTGGTGTTGCCACAACAATGTAAGCCCTCACAGTTACTCTAGTTGAGCACAGGAACAAGCCCTGCTGCAAAATATTACAGCAAAAATTGTAATTACACGCCCCTGTTAAATGGGCAGAAAAATTGGGCCTTAGCCACTGGTGGTGGTGCCCAGAACCAAAAATGTTCTTACAAGCTATCAAAATGAACATTGAGGAGGAATAGGATAGTCACTCAGCATAACAGAATAGTCACTCAGCATCAGCATATGTAGGCTTGAAGGGATCTCACATTCATAAAAAAATTATTTGGTTACATCAGCATCAGGTGCTTGCTAGCTGGTGGTGATCCAAGACTGATTAATTTTTATGAAGGTGAGCCGATCAGCCGAGACAGGCGCACTCTGATCGGTTAAAAAGCCTCCAGTAGCACTGAATGTGCATTACAAAAGAACGCTGGATGCAGAACAGGCCAGTAGCTCAAATGCATACAGTGCAAGCTCTGGCCAGTGATCCATCCTCAAGACCCAGTAACCCAAAGGATTTTAGGTTGGAAAGGTCTCCAAGTCTGATTTTGCCCCCTAGGTATTCCTGCACCATGTAAATCAGATGCTGGTGATGGTTGCTGGAACTGATCAGACCTTGGGGCTGCAGACTAAAAAAATTGTCTGAACGCATCTGTCAGACGGCCACCTTCTCCACCGCTCCCTCTGTGACTGACCGAAGCCTCAGCAACACATTGTCCAGGACCAGGAATTTGTAACCTCCCAGGCTCTGGGAACACTTTGGACAAACCTTTCTGCAAGGCCTCCCGAAGATGTTTCATCCTCTGCAACGGCTGGATAAGTTCCGCAACCTTACCCTTGTAACGCATATCAAGGAGGGTTGCCAGCCAGTACTGATCCCTCTCCTTGATACCAGGAATCCGAGGGTCCTTTCGCAGGCTTTGCAGGATCAGAAAGGCCATGCAGCGTAGGTTTGCTGAGGTATTTGATCCGGAGTCCTCTGGGTCACTAAGGATGACCTGATCCACAGCCACCTCCTCCCAGCCACGTACAAGTCCATGGGTTTCTGGGGACTGTAAACGATCCCTTGAAGACTGCTGCTGATGCTGAGTGCTAGGCTCCACCTCCATGCTGACAAAATCCTCCTCTTCCTGTGTGATCAGAGACCCCCGCAGGGGGCCTTGAGAGGTAAGGAAGTCCTCCTCTTCCTCCCTCTGTTCTGCCTCAAGTGCCCTGTCCTTTATTCCATGCAGCGTGTGTTCCAACAGGTAGACAAGAGGGACAGTATCACTGATGCATGCACTGTCACTGCTCACCATCCTTGTGGCCTCCTCAAATGGTGACAGGACAGTGCATGCATCCCTGATCATGAGCCACTGGCATGGCGAAAAAAAGCCAAGCTCCCCTGACCCTATCCTGGTGCCATAGTCGCACAGGTACTCATTGATGGCCCTTTGCTGCATGTGCAGCAGCTGCAGCATGCCCAACATTGAGTTGCATCTGGTGGGCATGTCAGATTAGACAGTTCTTGGGTAGGTTGTATTCCTTTTGGAGGTCAGCCAGGCGAGCACTGGCATTATATGACCAGCGGAAATGCACACAGACTTTTCTGGCCTGCCTCAGGAGATCCTGTAAGCCCGGGTACCTGCAAAAGAACCGCTGCACCACCAAATTAAGGACGTGAGCCAAACAGGCAACATGGGTGAAGTGTCCCTGTTGGAGGGTGGAGAGGAGGTTGGTGCCATAGTCCCAAACCACCATTCCTGCCTGAAGCTTGCGTGGCGTCAACCACCTCTGAGCCTGCCCCTTCAGAGCTGACAGAATCTCTGCCCCAGTGTGGCTCCTGTCCCTTAAGCAGACCAACTCAAGCACCGCATGGCATCTTTTTGCCTGACTGCTTGCGTAGCCCCTTGAATGCCTACGGAGCACTGCTGGTTCCGAGGACAAATCTATAGAGGAAGAGGCCATGGAGGAAGAAGAAGAGGAGAGGCGGAGGAGAGAGGTGTTTCAGAATCACCACTAGTATCATTTTGAAGGAGTGGTGGCGGAACAAGCTCCAACAATACTGCACCCCGTCCTGTATCCTTCCCAGCTGCCAGCAGGGTCACCTAGTGTGCCATGAAAGACAGGTAACATCCCTGTCCATGACTGCTGGACCATGAGTCAGCGGTAATATGCACCTTACTGCTGACTGCCCTGTCCAGCGAGGCCAAGACATTGCCTTCCACATGCCAGTAGAGAGCCAGAATCACCTTCCATGAGAAAAAGTGGCATTTGGGAACCTGCCACTGAGGTACCACACATTCCACAAATTCACAGAAGTGTGCAGAGTCTACCAGCTGAAAAGGCAGCAGTTGGAGTGCTAGCAATTTAGCCAAGCTAGCATTCAGCCCCTGGGCATGTGGATGGCTGGGACCAAATTTCTTTTGCTGGTTTAGCAACTGGGGTAGGGAAATTTGCCTGCTACAATCGGACATTGGTGTAGCGATAGCAGATTGCCCACAAATACTTGGCACACCTAATTCTACACCTTCATTCCTCTCAGTACAGGTTTCTGAGAGAACTGAAGGTATAGTGGGGTTGGAGATCCCAGCTGATGAGGAGCAAGGAGAGGTCCTCCTTGTTCTTTGGTGTGGGTCTTTTAAGTACGCTTGCCAAAGGATTGCATGGGAGTACGACATATGTCTGGTCAAGCATGTGGTGCCCAAGCGGCTGCTGTTTTGGCTATGTTTGATACATTTCAGACATATGTTGCAAATAGCAACGGTGCAATCTGCTGCACACGTCTCAAAAAAGGCCCACACCAGGGGGCGTGGCTAGCTGCCGAGCTGAATGGAAGCCTTATTTCACAGCTCCTGCACTGAACGGTGAACCGGACCTCAAATCACTGCCTCAGACCCCACAGAATGCAATCCTCAGACCCCCACAACCTGGGGAACCAGACCGGAACCTCTAGAAAAAGAGGAAAGAATACATGATTCCCACAAAAATCACAGATTTCCTCATCTTCCCTCAGGGAGATAAAATCCAAGATGGCCACTGCAGCACTGCACAGCACACAAAGGATTCCTACACTGACCTGCCTGATGATGAAGAATCCTCCATTTCAGCCCAGCACAACTCCTCGGGCTCCCAGCTATCCTCAGGCCCCTCATCCACCTCCAACAGCCCTGCAAAAGCAAGGATGCGACTGGATACAGCGGATCAGTCACAGGAGGTAAGGCCTGCATTAGAAAATCTCCTCACACAGCCTTCTGCAGCTTCCCCCATAGCAGCCTTCCCTACTACAAATCAGCCTGTCATAGACACTATGCTGAAAGAAATGCCTGGTAGATGCACATGACCATACCAGAGAAGAACACCCCTGGGTGCGAGCCAAAATGGCGGATCTTGAAGATCGCCCACGGCGATATTAATATCAAGATAGGAGGAATCCCTGAAACTATCCTACCAGCAGATCTCAACTCCTACGCTAGGAAGTTGATCTCAACACTTCTTCCAGATCTCCCACCCATCGAGACAATCATTGATCGCATCCATCGTCTCCCAAAACCTCCTCACCTACCCGCAGAAGTACCTCGGGATACTCTGATGCGCATCCATTTCTATCACACCAAGGACATGCTCCTTACACAATCCAGAAGCCTGGGACAGCTCCCACATCCATACGCAAAGCTGCAACTTTTTGCTGACATCTCTCAATACACTCGTCAACAGAGACGTCAACTGCAAACAATCACAAAACCCCTCAATAATCATAAGGTCCCACATCAATGGGGGTTCCCAACCAAGCTGATGGTTACCAGAAATGGAACACGCCACAATATCCATACCGTCGAAGAGGGCATACAATTGCTCAAAACATGGGGTATCATTCCTGACGGTGACCCTCCAACCCCAGTGACCCACAAACCAAACGCGCAATCTTTCAACTCCAGTCATTCTCACCACTAGAACAAATGACTTCCAAATCAGTGATGCTGTGAATCCAATCTCAGATAAGCATTCTGATTCAGTGCCTGCTCGTTACAGTTAGTTTACGAACTTTACCCTCAGCCACATTCAGCAGTCTCTAACACACTGCTGACACCTGTTTTCCCTTACCCTCTTGATTATCACTAACTACCTTGCTGTTTTTCTCCCTTCCTTCCTTATCCATGAGAGCTCAAGTCCATCGGATCCAAGACTTCTAACAAAAACCAACCTCCTCGAGCAATTTACCCATCTGAGTAACTGTAGGTAGTACCTTACTCCACTACCTATACGTACCACTTTCAAAATGCCCAAATTTCTGTCACTGAACATAAAAGGACTCAATCACCCTGCCAAAAGGACATCTCTGTGGCGAACTGCACAGGATTCTCCCTGCGATGTCCTGTGCGTCCAAGAAACGCACTTTAAAACCAATGCCGAACATCAGTGCTCCAATGATAATGTTTCATCTTCAAAGCCTTGGGTCCTGACAAAAAAAAAATGGAGTCACGATAGCCATTAAATCTACATGCTCATTCACCCTACATGACAGCCTTCTGGCATTGAATTGTACATTAAACAATGATAATTACACCATTGTATCAGTATATGCCCCCAACAAGAAACAGATTCATTTTCTGTTCAAATTGATGAAAAAAATCAATCGCTTTAAACAAGGACACCTTGTCATGTGTAGGGACTTTAACATAGTACCTGACAACTCCGTCGACTCTTCTTCCCACTAAACCAGAGTTACATCCCCTATGGGACCATTCATTCGATCTCATGACCTATTTGATGTGTGGAGATGCCATCACACCACCGAAAGGGACTACTCCTATTTCTCCCCTAGACACAACTCTTATGCCCCGTACACACGGTCGGACTTTGTTCGGACATTCCGACAACAAAATCCTCAGATTTTTTCAGACAGATGTTGGCTCAAACTTGTTTTGTCTACACACGGTCGCACAAAGTTGTCGGAATTTCCGATCGACAACCACGCGGTCACGTACACCACGTACGACGAGACTAGAAAAGGCCGGTTCAGAACCAAGCGCGGCACCCTTTGGGCTCCTTTTGCTAATCTCGTGTTAGTAAAAGTTTGGTGAGAGACGATTCGCGCTTTTTCAGACTCGTGGCTTTCAGATCGTTTTCTGCCGTTCAGTTCGTTTTCTGCCGTTCAGTTTGTGCTTGTGGGTTTGTATTTGCTCTTCAGTGCGTGCAGTAAGTTCGTATCGGAGTTTTCTGTGCGATCTTGTCCGCTCGTTGCTGTTTTTCAGGTCGCTCTTCACAGGCCTTGCTGTTCTTCAGTGCGTTCTGTTACTTCGTTCTGAGCAGCCGACCGCTTTCTAGCCATGTTTCGTATGCGTACTCCTCGTAGAGTTCGTGCTGTGCGGGGGCTTGGTGTTGGGGTCCTGACCTTGACACAAGTCCAGTCCATGAACAGGGCGAGGAGGAGTTCATGGACCAAGAATTGGTTGCTTCAGCGTGACCAGTTCTCTCATATGCCTTTGCTCTGTGAGATCCGTGAGAATAATCCTGATGATTTCAGGAACTTTCTCCGGATGACGGACCCCGTATTTCACCGTTTATTGGCTTCGCTGACCCCCTATATCAGCAGGCAGGATACCTCCATGAGGCAAGCCATCACTCCGGAGCAGAGGTTGGTTGCTACCCTGCGGTATTTGGCCACAGGGAGAAGTCTGCAGGACCTCAAGTTCTCGACAGGCATCTCCCCCCAGGCTCTTCTTTGTGGACATTTACTGCTTGTGTTTGTTTTAGCTGACCCTGACAGAAATGTGTGGAGTGCAGAAAATATCGTAATTGTGTAACCTTATACAAAGCACTGTTGGCTGTTATTTACTAAATGCAAAGACACTTTTCACTACAAGTGCACTTGCAACTGCACTGAAACTGCACTTGTAGTGCAAAGTGGATTTGCCCTTAGGAAATTACCCCCATTTTCTCATAAAACAACAATTACATCACCCCAAAAGTGTTGTAGCGTTGAGACAATAATCCACACATTCTTGATGAGCAATCTTTTTAATACCAGCACAATCACATGTGCATTTACGAAAGGTTTTTCTGACAAACCAACATGTTTGTTGTATAACAATTTTTGTGGTGTCATTATCCAAAATCAAAATGTGCATTTTATAGAAAACAGGCATGTGTAAAACCAACAAGAAAGACACAAATCTTGATCTTACAAAGTTCACATTTGGTAGAACTTGAAGGCAATATCAGACATGAGTATTTAGGAACTGTGTTTGATATAGCGTTCAGATGGGGGGAAATCACCCCAGGAAAAGCCAAATTTGGAAGATGCACACAAATTTCCCAATGTCAATATGTGCTATCTGCCATCACGGGGGATGAAGGGACGTGTTTTTGGGGAGAAAGCCCTTCCTCACCGCTACTTTATTATTGAGGAAGGGGTTGCACCCCCAAAACGCGTCCATTGATCTCCCGTGATGGCAGATAGCACATGTTGGCACACTGTGTGCATCCTCCAAATTTGGCTTTGGGAAAAATCACAAAAACATTTCGCACATTGTAGCAGACAAAAGAAGAAAGTGATTTTGAGGGGCTTTAAACTCGCCCTAAAACATCAATGATGTTTTTATATTTTGGAATAACATCATTGATGTTTTGCTTGATGTTTTCCAATTGTAAATTACACCCCATGATCTCCCCGATCAGGATCTGGGCACTTTCGGATGTGAAAGGATCTTCATCCACAACCTCACGATCACCTAAAAAGAAAGGAAACCCAAAATAAATTAGGTCTAAAAAAAATGCCGCCATCCATCTCTTATCTGAGCCTGTGGTCGCAGACACTCACCTGTTGTGGTGACTACTTCCACCACGTCTTCATCCTCCTGCTCATCTTGTGTTGGGTGGATTTCCCCTTCTTCCAGAGGGGGGGGTCTCTGGTCTCCTGGGATGAGGGGTGTCCTCCGAGTCTTTTCTCCCCTATGTAAAACAAAAATGGTATAATTAGCACACAGATATTTGATGGCAGAACTCTAAAGATGAAACATTGCTTGGAAGTGGGGTACAATTGTCTATTTTAGCAGAGTTCCAAGATGTAGCTTTTTTAGTGTCCTTTGTCAAGCTGCAATACTTTACCTGTTTAGTACAAGCTTCACAGATGTAGCCCCCCCTATAGTATACACTGGAGCACCTGTGTGGCCCCCCTAATAAAAATGGTGTTCTTGTGTCCCACACTAGTGCTCCAGTGTCCAGATGTGAAAACAGCTGCTGAGTGTCCTCTCCTTACACAGAATCTAATTTGCATTTCATTCTAGTAACAAAGCCATCTACACAACCCAATTCTTTGAAGACAAGTATAGGGCCTCAAAATGGTGGCCAAATGCATATGGCCTAAACAATGGTATTTTATAGTCCGAAAAAAAAATGTGTGATCCGAACGAATAATGTGCCCATGAACATGAAAGTTGCCATTTTAAACTGTACAACAGTTCCTAAAAGCATATGGAGGAGCACGAACGTAATAAACACAAGAACAATAGGAACACAGCACAACTACTTACTTTTTTGCAGCACTCTCTGGATCTTTCTGTACTGCTCATGTTCTCGTAATTTCAGGTCCGACCACCGCTTCCTGAGCTGATCTTTCGATCGTCGTACCCCAAATTTCCGGTGCAGACTCTTGACAACTTTCGCCATGATCTTGGCCTTTCGGACATTGTGGTTGGGGTAAGGCCCATACTTTCCATCATAGTCGGCCTTCTTCAGGATGTCCACAATTTCCAACATCTCCCCAAAGGACATATTTGAGTCCTTTAATCTCCTTCTGGATCGGGACGTTTCAGGCTCCGGCCTTTCCTCCTCCTCCTCGTTGCTGTACTTAGCACTATCCTGCTGTCTATCCGCCATGTGCTCTTCCTCCACTGCGCCGAACAAAAAGGGGGGGGGAATAGAATAGAAAGAACGTCAGGGGCGGGCGGAGTTATACGCATGCGCAGTGTGTATAAATCGTAACGCGCGCGTCTTACGTACGATCTGTGAGCGGAGGAAGGAGCATCGGAGACGCCGATCGTGCTAACGAAGGTAGGATCTAAACTTGGGCCTATACTGCTTCGAAATTGAAGCCTATATTGTAACAAGATTAGGGGAGTTTGGCCTGACATTAGGGTTTGTCTTGTGTTGTGTCTTGCAGAGAAAATGGATGGGTTCAACGACCACAATTTCCTGCCCCTGTTTATTGACAAGTACAGAGAGCTGCCCTGTCTGTGGCAGGTCAGACACCCCCACTATAACCACAAACAGAAGAGGCAGGCAGCGCTGGAGAAACTGCTGGAGTTGGTGAAGCCGGTGGTCCCCACAGCAACCATCCCTTATTTAAAAGCTAAAATTGGTGGCCTGAGGAGCACATATCTGAGGGAGCGCAAGAAGGTCACAGATTCCCAGAGGTCCGGAGCTGCAGCAGATGACATTTATGTCCCCAGGCTGTGGTACTATGAGAGACTGCGATTTCTGTCAGACCACACTAAAGTCAGGGAATCCCTCTCTACTCTTCCTTCCACGCTTCCTTCCACACCAGCTGAGGCTTCTGATGTCCAACCTAGGCCTTCCAGCCAGGAAGAAGTGGAGGAGCCAGGCTGGAGGCAGGTATAGCATTCTTCTACAGATTTCTGGTCAATCAATAAATGATGTTTATTAGATGTTATTATTGATCACTAATTGCTGCTTGAAAGTGTTTTACATATCAATAGACAGTAGTGGGCACCCAAAATTGGGACAAGAATGCAAAATGCTGGGCTCAGAAGGATAGTCTGTTATATTTGTTAACATTGAATTTGCAGCAGTCAGGAGGTGAAAATTGTGTGTGATTGATGAAAACAATACTAAAACTATGTCCCTTTTTCATACACAGGAAGACCTCAGCCAGGAGGAGGCTGTGGAATGTGGCAGTCAGGAGGAGGCGGGGATTAGTGGCAGCCAGGAGGAGGCAGGGCTAAGTGTCAGCCAAGAGAAGCCAGGGACAAGTCGCAGCCTGACTGAGTCTCAGGTCCCTCCCCTCCGCCTGCCATATAAAAGGGCCAGGAAGGCCACTCCCAGTCCTGTGCAGGATTCAGCGTACAGGCTGATCCAGGAGGCTTCTGCGTCCCTCAGAGCCTTCCCCAGTCCTGAAGAGGCCTTTGCCTGCATGGCTGCCACCAAATTGCAGGGCATGCAGGAGGGCCAACACAAGATTTCTGAGGACCTGATTTATAAAGTCCTTCGTAAGGGGGAGAGTGGGGAACTGACACCCAAGACGGATGTCATTGAGATGGACCATCCTCCTCCTCCTCCTCCTCCTGCTGCCACAACTCCACCACCACAGCCAAAGGCTGGAAGGAAGCGTGGAAAGAAGACCAAAGAGTGATGACCCTGGGTTCAGTCTGGTCTGACAGAAGATGCAGTCTCTCGTATGACCACAGCCTGGGGACACAGATGTCATCTGCTGCTTTCCGGATCTCTGGGACTTCTGGACCAGACTGCCCTCCCTTAGATAAGGACTCCTCAGGCCACCAATTTTGCTTTTAAATAATTGATGTCTGCCCTGGGGGTCCAAGGCTTCGCCCACTTCTGCAGTTTCTCCAGCGTTGCCTTCCTCTTTGTTTATAGTTGTGACCCCTTAATAAAATATTTTTAGGTAAATTCTACTCTCCTGTGTGTGTTTTCATCCAAAAAGGACAGTTTGTTGGTGAGTATTCAGGTACATTTCTAAAGTACAATGTGAAATTAACAAGGGACAACAACACCAAACAATCTCCTCCTACAGATTAAATAGAACAACATATCAATGGTGTTGTGGGAACTTGTCACAAAAAACACACAAACATTTTTGGGAGTACAAATCAAAATCACCAAAAAAAAAAAAAAAAGAGAAACACAAAAAATGATTCTACATTAAAGTAAAAAAAAAAAAAAAATATGTTGTCAGATGTGAGAAATCAAAATATATTGAGGGAATCCCGATAAATAGTAACGAAAAAAGTTTGTGAGAAGTGTGTGTGAATATGAGCATCAAAACGACTTAATTCTTGTCACATTATAAAGAAGAAGAGAGTGCGCTGTATTAAACCATTTTGAACATTGCAGCGTGACGAAATCCATTACGAACGCTAAGTTTACCAGAACGAGCTGTCCCGTGTCGAAATTTCTTCTGAGCATGCATGGCACTTTGTGCGTCGGAACAGGCCACACACGGTCGGAATTGACGCGATCGGATTTTGTTGTCGGAAAATTTTATCTCCTGCTGTCCAACTTTGTGTGTCGGAAAATCCGATGGAAAATGTCCGATGGCGCCCACACACGGTCGGAATTTCCGACAACACGCTCCGATCGGACAATGTCCATCGGAAAATCTGACCGTGTGTACGGGGCATTACACTGGGATTGACTACTTCCTAGTGGATAAATGGACTTTGCCCAAAATCTCCTCCACGGAGATATCCACCATTACGTGGTCTGACCACGCTGCGGTTACAATGACCATAGAAGACTCGCCGAAGATTTCCCGTACACGGATATGGAGAGCAAATGCTGCGATTCTCCACTCACTGATCCATTCTTCTTATATTAGAGAGCGTTTAACAGAATACTTTAATACTAATGCAGGATCTGTTAGCAATGATACCGTTCTTTGGAATGCCCATAAGGCATTCATAAGGGGGATCCTTAGTCAACTTACTGCTAGAGAGAGAGAGGAGGAGGAGATCACAGCGTCTAAACACACTTACTGCCGATATTAAAATGCTAGAACACCAAAACCAAACTAATCCAGATCCATTAACCAAGACTAAATTAGACTCCCTTAGACAGGAATTAAAATCTTTCCTTCTAGAATCCTTTGAAAGAGCACATAAGCATTTTAGAGCTCAACACTACTCTACTAGTAACAAAGCCGGAAAGGCAATGGCCAATAGAAACAAAGGTTACTATTCCAAAACCAAAATTACCCATCTATTCCACCCACCTACTAAACCGAAACTGATAGATCCACAAGCTATTGCAGACGCATTTAGTTACTACTACAATACACTTTATAATTTAAAAGATGACACATCTGTCACACAGCCGTCTCTACCTGACATAGTGGCATTTCTCAATGAGATCAACCTCCCTAAACAGACCACAGAACAACTAGACTCCCTGAACACCCCATTTACAGATCTAGAAATCAAAAATATAATTTCATCACTTCCCTCTAAGAAATCTCCTGGCCCAGATGGTCTTACAGGAGAGTATTACAAACAATTTGGAACTATGCTACCATATCTGACCAAAGTGTACAATGACGCTACCTCCTCCTCCTCTTTCCCCCCCAGAAATGCTAAGAGCCTACCTCTGCACAAAACTTCTGGCCCATATCTCTTTTCAATGTGGACACAAATATCTATGCCAAACTAATAGCCCACAGATTACTCAACCTAATGCCCCTTCTAATACATAAGGACCAATCAGGCTTCACAAAAGGGAGTTAGACAACTGATGCCACTCGCAGAATTATCAACATAATTCATCACGCTGAGATATCTAGAACGCCTTCTCTGCTCCTATCCTTGCATGCAGAGAAGGCATTCGATAGGGTCCATTGGAAATATCTTGAAGCAACCCTTGGCAAATTTGGTTTTCAGGGCCCCATTCTGGCAGCCATAATGGCTCTGTATTCCTCCCCATCAACACAGGTCTATACGTCAGAGATGCTGTCTAAGCCATTCTCCATCACTAATGGCACCCGACAAGGTTGTCCGCTCTCACCAATCATTTTTAACCTAATTATGAAACCCTTAGCAGAACATGTCAGATCCCACTCTACAATATCAGGCTTCACCACTGGTACCACAGAACACAAAATAAATTTATTTGCAGACGACGTGATAATGATGATCACAAACCCTCACTCTTCCCTGGCTTCGGTCCAATCGCTACTGAAAAGGTTTAGTACTTTATCTTACTACAAAGTTAACGAACATAAATCCTACATTCTAGACCTGGGCATTAATGCAACTACTAGTAATCTACTCCAGACCCAATATCCTTACCCATGGGCTGAGGATAGTATTCCCTACCTCGGCATTAATCTCACCAAATCCACTAGAGGTCTTTTCGCACACAACTACACAGACGCCAAACAGATGATGCTTACTGAAACCACAAAACTCTCCAAACATGAATTCTCATGGTCAGGCCACCTGGCAGCCTTTAAAATGATGGTATTGCCATAGTTGCTCTACATATTTCGTACGCTTCCTATACCACTTTCATTTACCTACCAGAAATCTCTTCAACCCATCCTAAGCCAATTTGTTTGGCAAGGGAAAAAAATCTAGATGTAGTCACACAAAACTTATTAAACACAGATCCGCGGGGGGAATGGGATACATAGACATCAAAGACTACTACAATGCCACCATTCTATCACAAATGAAAGAATGGATGAATATCTCACCCAAAACTCTCTGGAGTGATATAGAAAATCACAAGACACCGGGCACAAACCTCGCCAACTGGTTATTTAGTACCTCTACACATAATGCTCACATTTTCCACTACTCACCCACTGTCCAAGCCTCAGTTAAAGTGTGGCGTACACTACACAATACCAAATGGTCACATGTACTGACGAAACACTACACATTCCTTTAAACACCTTAAAGCTTCTTACTCCTGACTTAACACTCCCATCCTGGATTACTGACCGGGTAACATACACACAAGAACTTTGCGATCTAACAACCTGCAAATCCTTCTCACAAATAGGCAAAGACCTCAATGCACCCTCCAAAGACTTCCTCAGCTACTTCAGATTACAAAACTGCTTGAAGGCACATACATCTCTAGAAGGAAAACTACCCTTGAAACTATGGAACTACTTCTTTACAGAACACTCTAACACTAAAGGGACTTCCCTCATATACTCATTCCTACAGGAAAAAAACATGTTTAGCAAAACCAAACCTCTCCTTGACTGGGAAACTGACCTACAGACACAATTCACAGATGCCCAATGGCAACAGGCAATCACATCTATTTACAAAGCAACAACTTGCACCTCCCTTTGGGAAATCACCCAAAAAATGCTAATGAGATGATACCCAACTCCGTCCAGACTGGCCAAATTCCACAAACACGCCGCACACGACTGCTGGAGAAACTGTGGCCATACGGGCACCCTCCTTCACATTCTTTGGTCTTGTCCAAATGTAACCCAGCTTTGGAAAAATGTGGAATCCATACGCCAAGACATACTCCATAGCTTGGTTACAATTACTCCACACTTAGCCATTCTTAATCTGACAATAGAAGATTTTCCCATACACCAAAGAACAGTGATTACACACGTCCTCCTAGCTAACAAACTCTTGATCACTAGAAACTGGAAATCTGACAACATTACCTCCCTTACGGAAGTTACTAACTTATTACAAACCCATTTCACTTATGAAACCCTTTTGTCACGCAGCAAACAATCCCATACAAAGACACTAACTCGCTGGAACCCGTGGGTCCTTTGATACTCAAAAAAGAATTAACGATTGAAGTAAGGTTTAACAATTGAATGCCCTGTCTCTCTACTCGCCTTCCACTTGAAGCTCTCCTTCCCCCCTTCCCTTATCCCTCCTTGCCCCTCCTTCCTCTTGCACCCCTCCCCTTCTTACCCCACCCCTCCTCCTATCATTCCAGGTCAACTGTTCTACCCTATGTTTATAATCACTTTGTTAACAATTTTTTCTCTCATCTCAGAATGTTATTCATAAAATCGCTATTCAGACTATACTTACAATATCTAGTCTGTAAACTTACATTTACATGTTCATGTTCCTGTTCCTTACCATGACTTCATAACCTGTAATATGTAAAACTCAATAAAAATGTATTGGAAAAAAAAAAGGCCCACACCAAAGAACTTTTGGAAAAGTTCAGCGCCCTGCACATGTGTAGCTCTGTGGTGTGATGCAGTCGGTTGGCTGCCCTTAAGCTGGCCCCTCGAGGGCATCATGCCTCACTGGAGATGTGCCTCCTCCTCATCCTCCTCTCCCCTATCAGGCACCCACATAGTGCCAGTGACCTCATCATCCCCTCCCTCCTTGTCACTGGAGCAAACCTGGCAGTATGCTGCAGCTGGGGGGACATGACTGCTAGTTTGTTGTCCTCCTTGGGCACTCCCTCTCTCTGGGGTCACGTTACTGCCTTCCTCAATCTGGGTACCATCATCAGAGCCTTCAAAACACTGCGCATCCTCCTGCAGCATGTAACCAACACTGTGTTCAAACAGTTTGGGGGACACCTCGGAGTCCCAGTTTGGAGGGCATGATGGTGGGGCTAGGAAAGGAGTGACTGATGACATTGAGCCAATGGAAGAAGCCACTTTGGCAGCTGCATTGGCAGCCAAAGTACTCTGAGCTTGGGTGACAGGATGAGGAGGATGAGGACGGCTTGGTCATCCACTCTACCAACTCTTTTGCATGTTGTGGCTCAACACGGCCAGCTGCCAAAAAAAGGACAAGCGTGCCCCAAGGTTACGTGCTGAGGAAGCATTGTGACTGAATATACTGCAGCTAACTGAATGAACTTCCTGCCTGTAGTATATTAGGAACAGAACAACAGGAACTGTCTGCAGCGAGATCTAGCTGCACAGGATACAGTATACTGAATATACTGCAGCCAACTGAATGAACTGTCTGCCTGTAGTATATTAGGAACAGAACAACAGGAACGGTCTGCAGTGAGATCTACCTGCACAGGATATAGTACTGAATATACTGCATCTAACTGAATGAATTGTGTGCCTGTAGTTTATTAGGAACAGAACAGGAACGGTCTGCAGTGAGATCTAGCTAAACTGGATACAGTATACTAAATGTACTGCAGCTAACTGAATGAACTGCCTGCCTGTAGTATATTAGAAACAGTCTGCAGCAAGATCTAGCTGCACAGGATACAGTACTGAATATGCTGCAGCTAACTGAATGAACTGCCTGCCTGTAGTATATTAGGAACAGAACAACAGGAACAGTCTGCAGTGAGATCTAGCTGCACAGGATACAGTACTCAATATATACTGCAGCTAACTAAATGAACTGCCTGCCTGTATTATATTAGGAACAGAACAACAGGAATGGTCTGCAGTGAGATCCAGCTAAACTGGATCAACTGCCTGAAGTAGATTACAAATAGTACAGTAGGAACAGTCTGCAGTGAGATCTAACTAAACTGGATCAAATGCCTGCCTGAAGTAGATTAGAAATAGTACAGCAGGAATGGTCTGCAGTGAGATCTACCTAACTGAATAAACTGCCTGCTCAAAGTAAATGAAATGACACATGCTCTCTCTATAACGCCAGCAACACACTACACAGGGCCGATGTGCAGGCGGCCTTATATAGTGTGGGTCGAGTACTTAACCCCTTGGGCCATAATTGGCCAAAGGCACCCTGCCTTTGGCCAATTATGGCTCTGTTTGCTTACGGCACCGTGATTGGCCAAAGCATGCAGGTCATAGTGCATGCTTGGCCAATCATTAGCCAGCAAACCACTGTGATGACGCAGTGCATTATGGGCCATGACGCGCTACTCGAATTTGGTGCGAACGGCCCATAATGTTCAATCCCTGTAGAATGATCGAACAGGCGTTGTTCGAGTCGAACTCATGTTCGACTTGAACTCGAAGCTCATCCTTACTGCTCACTTGGCTTCACATGGGGCTTGGACCCACTTTCATGGAACTGGATAGGTTCTTTCAATTATCTTCTTTTTTTTTATATTCACTTTTTCTTTATTAAGACAAACTCCAACATACAACATAGAAAAACACATTGCACAATATATCTATATAAATCTTTTCATTAACATACACCACACTGACCCCCCGCCCCGAGAAAACACACTGGATCCTTGATCGTGTCCTCTTCAAAAGAGAGAACAAAAAAAAAAAAAAGGTAAAAGCCCACCCACTTGCCCACTTGTGCAAAACATTATCCAAAGTATAATTAACACATATACGTTGGCAGAATGGCACAGCTGGGTAAAGTAATGTACCTGTATGTTACTTTGAATTTCTGGCCGTGCACGCGCCTACCACGAGCTCCGTGATCATGCCCCCGGGACCCGTGGACTCGATCGCCACTGGGATACCCGCGATCGTGTCACAGAGCTAAAGAACGGGGAGATGCCGATGTAAACAGCATCTCCCCATTCTGCCTAGTGACAGGACACCGATCGTCTGCTCCCTGTCATCGGGAGCAGCAATCGGTGTCATGTCACTGCTAGCCCACCCCCCCACAGTTACAATCACTGTCCAGGACACACTTAACCCCTCCCCGCCCCCTAGTGGTTAACCCCTTCACTGCCAGTGACATTTTTACAGTAATCAATGCAAATTTATAGTATTGATCGCTGTATTAATGTCAGTGGTCCCAAATATGTGTCAAAATTGTTCGATGTGTCCGCAATAATGTTGCAGTCATGATAAAAATTGCTGATCGCCGCCATTACTAGTAAAAAAAAAATTATTAATAAAAATGCCATAAAACTGTCCCCTATTTTGCAGACGCTATAACTTTTGCACAAACCAATCAATAAACACTTATTGTGATTTTTTTTTTTTCAAATATATGTCGAAGAATACGTATCGGCCTAAACTGAGGAAAAAAGTTGTTTAAATATTTTTAGGGGACATTTATTATAGCAAAACGTAAAAAATGTGTTTTTAAAATTGTCGCTTTTTTTTGTTTAAAATAAAAACCGCAGAGGTGAATTACCACCAAAAGAAAGCTCTATTTGTGGGAAAAAAGGACGTCAATATTGTTTGGGAGCCACGTTGCACAACCGCGCAATTGTCAGCTAAAGCGGTGCAGTGCCGAATCGCAAAAAGTGCTCTGGTCAGGAAGGGGGTAAATTCTTCCGGGGCTGAAGTGGTTAAGAAGGGGGCTTTACAACACCCTATTACTTGTATCGAACAACCAACAATACAAAAAAAAAAAAAGAAGAAAATATATAAATAAAAAAATAAAAATAAAAAGTGTATAATTTTGAATTACTATTTTCGTGTCCTATTATGTTTACTGTTAGTGTTTAGTTTATTTTTATACCTCTCCACCTTTCATTTCAGTCTACCCTTCTTTATGTGATTCCTTTACGTGTTGCCCAGCCCCTGCCTAATATTATAAAACTTGTCCTCTTCTTTTAATGACATCAATCATCTCTCCACTGTGCCTCCCAGAGGAAGAAAAAAGAAACACAAAAAACGAAAAAAAAAAAACCCACCTGTTCCCAATTTCCCTCGACCGGATGCATCCCATAGACTATCCAATCCATTACGCAGCATTTCCCCCAAAAGGGTTTAATTCACCCCTATCTCTGAGGAGCAATACAGCCATCCTGCCCACGTATCTTTAAATTTATTCTGTTGGTCTTTAACCATATGTATCCATCTCTCCGCTTCCATTATTTTTTCTACCTCCCTTTTCCAATCCATTATAGTGGGACATCTGGACTGTTTCCAAAATCTAGGTATCAATATTTTGGCTGCATTTAGCAAATGGGGAGTAACACTTCTCTTATAAAACCTAGCAGATGATGGCATCCCATGAAAAAGAGGGGCATAAGTGTCATTTCCTTAATCCAAGGGGCTATTTCCTCCCAGAAACTAATCTTTGGGCAATGCCACCATAAATGCAGAAATGAACCCCCTTGGTTACATCTCCTCCAGCAGTTAACATCTGCCGATGGATATATCTGAGCCAATCGAACCGGTGTATGATATCTTGTCAGGAACTTATAAGACATCTCCTGTATATGGGAACTTATTGAAGTATGGTGTGTCGCTCCCATTAGCCTTTTAATTTGCACTTATGTAAAATTATAGCCCAGTTATCTTTCTCATTCTCAAATGAAATAGGGAGTTGTCATATTATGGGCGCTCAGAACCAGCCTATACAATCGAGATAACATATGACCCGGCTCTGATAAGTTAACACACCATTCCTCAAAAGTAGTAAGCGGGTTCGCTGGCCTAATCTGGTGCTTCCACTTGTTGAACAAGTCTGTCAGTTGAAGTTTTTTTTCCATACAGCCATTGGTACTTTCCCCAGTATTTGAACCAAATCCACCAATGGAAGCAATTTACCCTGTGGGGCCACAACAGCGCAATTAGCTTTCCCATCCATTCCCCAGCGATTTAAACTCCTTTTCTCTTCCCCTGGGGAAAACCAGGGAAATCCTTCCAATGGTGTTATAGGGGATATTGGGGGGGCAAAACTTTCCTGTACTGTTCATTCTATCCCAAATGAATAGCGTTGTCTTCCTCAGTGGTGATGCATATTGCGACAACCCCCTATAAGAAACCGGAATACAGGCTCCGGCCAAGTTCCTACCTACTAATGTTTTCTCCAATGGCACCCAAATTTTACTAGCAGAGTCATGGCACCAGTTCATTATATGAACCAGGGCCATGGCTCTGTAATAAAATGCTATATCCGGGAGTCCCACCCCACCCTCCCATTTTGGTCTCCTCAAAATCTCGTGTGCCAACCTGGGATGTTTATCTCCCCACACAAAGGTCATAAAAGCCCTTTGTATTTGTTTAAAGAATGTCTGTGGGAGTGTTATGGGTATGGTATGTAAAACATAAATAAGTCTGGGAATTAATGTTTAGGAGATATTTACTGTACCTATAGGTAAGCCTTATTATAGGCTTACCTACAGGTACAACATCCACATTGGGGGTTTACAACCACTTTAAGAACATGCTGGGTGGATGGGGATGAGTGTGCACAGGTTCAGTTTGCAGGAGGTTTGTAGTCTGAAACTCCCACACTTAAAATTGGGCCCCATTGAAATCTATAGGGGATCTTTATAATTAATTCTGTTCATTTGTTAAAAGCAAATAGGAAGGAAATAGTTAAACAAGGACAAGATTAACTGGGCACGACCATGGGTGCTACCCTACAACTTCAAGGGCAACATGAAAAAAACCCACAATACCCCTCAATGACATGCTTAGGATATGCCTTTAATCCTTTCTCTGCCACATCTGCCCAACGTACAGATCTAAAGCACTGCTTACAGCTAGCCAGATCTGTACGCTGTATGGACCTACATTCCTCCTTCTGCTATAAGCTCATGGTCACTTCAGACTCTGCTGAACAGACAGATCACTTTTTAGGTGCATAGCTCTGATCAGTGGCTTCTTAGTAGGGATGAGCCGAACACCCCCCTGTTCGGTTCGCACCAGAACATGCGAACAGGAAAAAAGTTTGTTCGAACACGCGAACACCGTTAAAGTCTATGGGACACGAACATGAATAATCAAAAGTGCTAATTTTAAAGGCTAATATGCAAGTTATTGTCATAAAAAGTGTTTGGGGACCTGGGTCCTGCCCCAGGGGACATGGATCAATGCAAAAAAAAGTTTTAAAAACGGCCGTTTTTTCAGGAGCAGTGATTTTAATAATGCTTAAAGTCAAACAATAAAAGTGTAATATCCCTTTAAATTTCGTACCTGGGGGGTGTCTATAGTATGCCTGTAAAGGGGCGCATGTTTCCTGTGTTTAGAACAGTCTGACAGCAAAATGACATTTTGAAGAAAAAACTCATTTAAAACTACCCGCGGCTATTGCGTTGCCGACAATACACATAATACACATAGAAGTTCATTGATAAAAATGGCATGGGAATTCCCCAAAGGGGAACCCCGAACCAAAATTAAAAAAAAAAAAGACGTGGGAGTCCCCCTAAATTCCATACCAGGCCCTTCAGGTCTGGTATGGATATTAAGGGGAACCCCGGCCAAAATTTAAAAAAAAAAAATGACGTGGGGTTCCCCCTAAATTCCATACCAGACCCTTCAGGTCTGGTATGGATTTTTAGGGGAACCCCGCGCCAAAAAAAAAAAAAAAAAAACGGCGTGGGGTCCCCCCAAAAATCCATACCAGACCCTTATCCGAGCACGCAACCTGGCAGGCCGCAGGAAAAGAGGGGGGGACGAGAGTGCGGCCCCCCCTCCCTCCTGAACCGTACCAGGCCACATGCCCTCAACATTGGGAGGGTGCTTTGGGGTAGCCCCCCAAAACACCTTGTCCCCATGTTGATAAGGACAAGGGCCTCATCCCCACAACCCTGGCCGGTGGTTGTGGGGGTCTGCGGGCGGGGGGCTTATCGGAATCTGGAAGCCCCCTTTAACAAGGGGACCCCCAGATCCCGGCCCCCCCCCTGTGTGAAATGGTAAGGGGGTACAAAAGTACCCCTACCATTTCACTAAAAAACTGTCAAAAATGTTAAAAATGACAAGAGACAGTTTTTGACAATTCCTTTATTTAAATACTTCTTCTTTCTTCTATCTTCCTTCATCTTCTGGTTCTTCTGGTTCTTCCTCCGGCGTTCTCGTCCAGCATCTCCTCCACGGCGTCTTCTATCTTCTTCTCCTCGGGCCGCTCCGCACCCATGGCATGGGGGGAGGCTCCCGCTCTTCTCTTCTTCTTCTTCATCTTCTTCTCTTCTTCCTTCTTTTCTTCTTCTCTTCTTCATTTTCTTCTCTGGGCCGCTCCGCATCCATGCTGGCATGGAGGGAGGCTCCCGCTGTGTGACGGCACTCCTCGTCTGACAGTTCTTAAATAACGGGGGGCGGGGCCACCCGGTGACCCCGCCCCCCCTCTGACGCACGGTGACTTGACGGGACTTCCCTGTGGCATTCCCCGTGACGTCACAGGGAAGTCCCGTCAAGTCACCATGCGTCAGAGGGGGCGGGGTCACCGGGTGGCCCCGCCCCCCGTTATTTAAGAACTGTCAGACGAGGAGCGCCATCACACAGCGGGAGCCTCCCTCCATGCTAGCATGTGTGAGGAGCGGCCCGGAGAAGAAAATGAAGAAGAGAAGAAAAGAAGAAGAGAAGAAGAGCGGGAGCCTCCCCCCCATGCCATGGGTGCGGAGCGGCCCGAGGAGAAGAAGATAGAAGACGCCGCGGAGGAGATGCTGGACGAGAACGCCGGAAGAAGAGCAAGAAGAACCAGAAGAACCAGAAGATGAAGGAAGATAGAAGAAAGAAGAAGTATTTAAATAAAGGAATTGTCAAAAACTGTCTCTTGTCATTTTTAACATTTTTGACAGTTTTTTAGTGAAATGGTAGGGGTACTTTTGTACCCCCTTACCATTTCACACAGGGGGGGGCCGGGATCTGGGGGTCCCCTTGTTAAAGGGGGCTTCCAGATTCCGATAAGCCCCCCCGCCCGCAGACCCCCACAACCACCGGCCAGGGTTGTGGGGATGAGGCCCTTGTCCTCATCAACATGGGGACAAGGTGTTTTGGGGGGTACGGTTCAGGAGGGGGGCGCACTCTCGTCCCCCCCTCTTTTCCTGCGGCCTGCCAGGTTGCGTGCTCGGATAAGGGTCTGGTATGGATTTTTGGGGGGACCCCACGCCGTTTTTTTTTTTTTTGGCGCGGGGTTCCCCTTAAAATCCATACCAGACCTGAAGGGTCTGGTATGGAATTTAGGGGGAACCCCACGTCATTTTTTTTTTTTTAATTTTGGCCGGGGTTCCCCTTAATATCCATATCAGACCTGAAGGGCCTGGTATGGAATTTAGGGGGACTCCCACGTCTTTTTTTTAAAAAAATTTTGGTTCGGGGTTCCCCTTTGGGGAATTCCCATGCCGTTTTTATCAATGAACTTCTATTTGTATTGTCGGCAATGCAATAGCCGCGGGTAGTTTTAAATGAGTTTTTTCCTTCAAAATGTCATTTTGCTGTCAGACTGTTCTAAACACAGGAAACATGCGCCCCTTTACAGGCATACTATAGACACCCCCCAGGTACGAAATTTAAAGGGATATTACACTTTTATTGTTTGACTTTAAGCATTATTAAAATCACTGCTCCTGAAAAAACGGCCGTTTTTAAAACTTTTTTTTGCATTGATCCATGTCCCCTGGGGCAGGACCTGGGTCCCCAAACACTTTTTATGACAATAACTTGCATATTAGCCTTTAAAATGAGCACTTTTGATTTCTCCCATAGACTTTTAAAGGGTGTTCCGCGGCATTCGAATTTGCCGCGAACACCCCAAATTGTTCGCTGTTCGGCGAACTTGCGAACAGCCAATGTTCGAGTCGAACATGAGTTCGACTCGAATTCGAAGCTCATCCCTACTTCTTAGCCACTGATCAGAGCTATGCACCTAAAAATTGACCCACCGATACTGACAACTCTGCCGCATCTCCAGCCCTGTGTCCTGTGTACCCTCTCCATTCTCTCCACCCCCTGCCACTGCTACTGCTTTTTTGTACCTTTCACACATTCAACACTGCAGCACCAAATCACTCCAAGGAGATTCTCCCCAGCAAGCCACAATCTTTATCCCCTGTGGCTACTCTCCAGCCGCTGGCTTTCCTCCACTCCCACCAGCTTCCAGGGCTGCAGGGGAGCCACAAAGGCTTTGCGCCTGTTCATTCTGACCCCCGCAATCTCCTCACTAATCTCCTGATCTATCCCCCATTGTGTTGCTAACTGGGATTCCCTTCTCCCTCTCCTGCCAGCTGCAGCTGTTGCTGGGGTGCACGGGGAAGCTGTCATCAGGCTAGAGAGCAGGGGGAAGGGAGGGTTGGCAAACAAGTGTTTACCAGTCCCCCTTTTCCTTGAATGGACATAGTGAGCAATCATGTCCATTTACCACTGGAGAATAGTAAACAATATTTACTATATGGCAGTTTTGTGAGGAAGTCTTCAGTTCTTTCTCTGTCTCAAAATAGAGACATTAGGGGTCTGTTTAACCTGTTGCCACCCGCCCACCATCATATGACGGCGGAGCGGTGCAGCGCTTGTTCTGGGCCGCCGTCATATGACGGCGGCTGGTTTACACAGGGCAGGCGCGCGATCACGGGTGCGCAGCCCTGCTCTGTCGGTGTCGCCGGGACACAGCGCGTCACCGACAGGGGTGAACAGCCATTGGGCATGGCTGTTCACCATGTGATCAGCCGTGATTACATCACGGCCGATCACAAAGGGTGTTCCCCGTTTTAGACCGTGCATGCGCGCGATCGGGAGCGTGCAGCGTGGTCACGTCGGTGGTAGTGTGTTCCCAGGAACACTGCTCGTCACCGGCAAGGGTAAACAGCCAATGGCTGGTGGCTGTTTACCACGTGATCGGCTGTGATCCATTCACAGCCGATCACTAACTGTAAACATAGACCGGTTACTAGCTGTCACCAGCTCTTCTCTCCTCACACACCGTTTCCAGTGTGAGGAGAGAAGAGCCAGGAGCAGTGAGTGACCGATCTATGTGTGTTCTGTAGTGTACTGCACCAACACCACAAAGAGAACCTGTCACATCGCCCCCCCCCAATTACAGCTGTCACCCAACAGTCACCACATCAGTACTTATAAAAGTGCACCTGTCACCCGTCAGTGCCCACAAAGTGCACCTGTCACCCGTCAGTGCCCACAAAGTGCACCTGTCACCCGTCAGTGCCCACAAAGTGCACCTGTCACCCGTCAGTGCCCACAAAGTGCACCTGTCACCCGTCAGTGCCCACAAAGTGCACCTGTCACCCGTCAGTGCCCACAAAGTGCACCTGTCACCCGTCAGTGCCCACAAAGTGCACCTGTCACCCGTCAATGCCCACAAAGTGCACCTGTCACCCGTCAGTGCCCACAAAGTGCACCTGTCACCCGTCAGTGCCCACAAAGTGCACCTGTCACCCGTCAGTGCCCACAAAGTGCACCTGTCACCCGTCAGTGCCCACAAAGTGCACCTGTCACCCGTCAGTGCCCACAAAGTGCACCTGTCACCCGTCAGTGCCCACAAAGTGCACCTGTCACCCGTCAATGCCCACAAAGTGCACCTGTCACCCGTCAGTGCCCACAAAGTGCACCTGTCACCCGTCAGTGCCCACAAAGTGCACCTGTCACCCGTCAGTGCCCACAAAGTGCACCTGTCACCCGTCAGTGCCCACAAAGTGCACCTGTCACCCGTCAGTGCCCACAAAGTGCACCTGTCACCCGTCAGTGCCCACAAAGTGCACCTGTCACCCGTCAATGCCCACAAAGTGCACCTGTCACCCGTCAGTGCCCACAAAGTGCACCTGTCACCCGTCAGTGCCCACAAAGTGCACCTGTCACCCGTCAGTGCCCACAATGTGCACCTGTCACCCGTCAGTGCCCACAAAGTGCACCTGTCACCCGTCAGTGCCCACAATGTGCACCTGTCACCCGTCAGTGCCCACAAAGTGCACCTGTCACCCGTCAGTGCCCACAAAGTGCACCTGTCACCCGTCAGTGCCCACAAAGTGCACCTGTCACCCGTCAGTGCCCACAAAGTGCACCTGTCACCCGTCAGTGCCCACAAAGTGCACCTGTCACCGTCAGAGACTGCCGTCAGCGGTGTACCTGTCACCCTTCAGTGACCGTCATCAGTGACCCATCCGTGACCCTCATCTGTCACCTATCAGTCCAATAAAGTGCACCAGTCACCATCAGAGACTGCCATCAGTGACTGTCAACCGTTACCTGTCACCTGTCACCCACCAGTGACCGTCGCACGTCACCGATCACCTGTCGCCCATGAGTGACCGTCACCTGTCACCGATCACCTGTCACCCATCAGTGACCGTCACCTGTCACCCATCACCTGTCGCCCATCAGTAACCATAATTTGTCACCTGTCACACAGCCCATCAGAAAAAAATGTCCAAAAGATTTTATACAAGTGAGGAGGCGTTCCAGATCCTCTCCATGATGACTGATGAGAGCAGCGGGGAGCTCTCATCAGATTCAAATGCCAATTCCGATCGTGAATCAAATTCAGCATTTGAACCGATTGAAAGTAGTGGATCGGCAAACGATTCAGAGGAAGAATGGATCCCTCCTAAAAGAGCACGGCGTTTTGGAAACCAGGCAGCCACCAGCAATATACCCCAGGATCAAATTCCCAGTAGTAGCGCTGCTGCCAGCGATAGACCCCAAAACCAAAGGCCCAGTCCTAGAGCTGCCACCAGTGAAAGGCCACAAGAAATGCCTAGTACCAGCACTTCCGCAGCATCACGCCCAATTGCCAGCACAGGAACTCCAACTACCAGCACTGGAGTGCCACGTCCCCCAAGAGCCAGGGCCGCTTGTCAATCCAACATGGCTGCCTTCCGACTCAGGATCAGCAAGAATTCCCCCTTTCACGGCACAGCCAGGTGTGCAGGCCAATACCCAAAATTTTTCTGCAATTGATTGTTTTAATTTATTTTTGCTCAACACTTTGCTGCAACTCATCGTGGACCAGAACAATTTATATGCCCAGCAGCATATTGCCAACAACCCCCAATCTTCTTACGCCCGTCCATTTGAGTGGAAGGATTTGACTCTGGAGGAGTTCAAAATGTTTATGGGCCTCACCATAAACATGGGGCTTACAAAAAAAATGAAGGACATGCCTATTGGTCCACCCACCCCATTCCCCACATGCCCATTTACTCTTCTGTAATGCCCAGGTCCCGATACGAAATGATAATGCGCTTCCTTCATTTCAATGACAACACCCAGTGCCCTCCCCGCAATCATCCAAATTACGATAAATTATATAAACTTCGCCCACTCATTCATTTCTTTTCCCAACGATTTGCAGAACTCTATGTCCCCGATAAGCATATATGTGTAGATGAGTCCCTGGTACCCTTTTCTGGCCAGCTAGGAATAAAACAATACATTCCTAGCAAAAAGGCCAAATACGGAGTGAAATTTTATAAGCTTTGCGAGAGAGTCACGGAATATCTGTATGCGTTTCGCATATACGAAGGAAGAGATTCCCAGCTCCAGCCCCCTGAATGCCCGACCTACATGGGCACAACTGGTAAAATTGTATGGGACCTGGCCTACCCACTGCTGAAGAAAGGTTACCACATATACCTGGATAACTTTTATACCAGCCTGCCCCTTTTCAAACACCTATACCTCGAACAAACCCTGGCCTGTGGAACCTCCAGAAAGAATAGAAAGGGCTTCCCACAAGCCATAGTAAACAAGAAATTGCGAAGGGGAGAAAGAGCAAGTTTGAGATGCACGAAGTGCTGGCCTTGAGGTGGAAGGATACCAGGAATGTGTACATGATTTCCACCATCCATGACAACACTACAGTTGAAGTTCAGAGAAGACGAGGTCCCATTGTAAAGCCAAAATGTGTACAAGATTACAATCTGTACATGGGGGGGGTGGATTTCAACGACCAAATGCTTCAGCCCTATTTAGCAATAAGGAGGTCCCGTTTCTGGTACAAGAAAGTAGCACTCTAATTCATTTGTCCATTTATAATGCCTACATAATTTACACCAAATCCACCGAAAGCCCTGCCCACTTCCTAAAATTCATTGAAGAAGTTGTCACGTCCCTCATCTACCATCAAAGACCCCCCCCAGAAAACCTTTGCTCTAATGCTGTAAGCCGACTGCATGAACGCCACTTCCCAGACCACATTCCCCCATCTGTAGCAGGCCGAAGACGCCAAAAAAGATGTCGAGTATGCAGCAGTAAAGGATTTCAAAGAGATACCAGCTATCATTGTCCCCAGTGTCCCCTTGAACCCGGCCTTTGCATTGGTGAATGCTTCAGACTATATCACACATCCCTTAAATATTAGCCCATATTCTTAACCACTTCCCCATTTTCACTATCTGTGCTGACCATTTCCCATGCTTCCTCAAATAACCATTCCACTGCCTTCTATGTGAACTGACCCTGGCCTGTTTTTTGACTATGCCTCTGCCAACCGTTTGGACTGCTTACATGTGAACTGACCCTGGCCTGTTTTACCAACTATGCTTCTGCCTACTGTTTGGACTGCTTACATGTGAACTGACCATGGCCTGTTTTACCAACTACGCTTCTGCCCACCACTTGGACTGCTTGCACGTCATCTGACCCTGGCCTGTTTTATGGACTTTGCTTTTGCCTACCGCTTGGACTGATCTGTTGCCTTGCTACTGTAGGACACAGGGGTCTCACATGTGAGGGGCTCCAGAAATGTTTTTCCGGATGGAGAAAACAATTTTTTTTGTTGTCTCCGGGTTTTGTAATTTCTGGATTAGGGTCTGGAGTCTGGAGGCTTCATAGAGATTTGGGTGGGTCGAAGCCTCTACCCCTGTGCCCCTGTGCATAGGTCTTACCTGATTGCGGCCCTTAGCCTGCTGCTGACTTACTGCCTCCCTCCCCCTGCCTGCAGCATAAACTGACCACACCTCTGCCTGCTACCTGGACTATGGAAATAATTACCTGTAGCAAGAGGCAGTATGTTTATGAAGGGCTGGAGAGTGGTACAATAATGAGTGCATGGAGGTAACGGTGTACCAGGACCAATATTATGGCTGTGTTGGCTGTCTCTGCCTGGACAATTTCTATGGACAAATGCTTTGGCTGTGCTAACAATATCCTTGTGCTGACTATAGACAATATTCCTGCCTGCTGCCTGGATAATTACTATTGTTGCTAAGCACATCCCTGCCTGCTGCCTGCTGCCTGCTGCCTGCACCAATTCTCTCCTCTGGGGACAGAGGTAATACTAAAACCACAGGTAATACTTTTTTTTTACCCTTTCTTCAATAGAATTTATTTTGGAGTGTAATTTTTGGTATGTAAATGCAATGTGTTAGAAATATAAGGACCTTCAAAAATAATAGGTTGTCAGGAAATTAGATGTGTAATTTATGCTTGTAGAACGCCTGAAGGTGCTACTTCAATGGTGGGCCTCTGTATGTGGTCAGGCTGTGTAAAAGTCTGACAAATGTGGTATCGCCATACTCAGGAGGAGTAGCAGAATGTATTTTGGGGTGTCATTTTTGCTATGTACATGCTATATGTTGTAAATATCTTAAAAATGGACAACTTTGTGGGAAAAAAATGCATTTTCATTTTTTTTCCACATTTTTCAAAAACTTCTGGAAAAAAATGAACCGTTCAAAAGACTCATTATGCCTCATAGATTATACGTTGGGGTGTCTGCTTTCCAAAATGGGGTCATTTTGTGGGTATTTGTACTTTCCTGGCTTGTTAGTGTCTCATGAAATTAGATAAGTCTTCAGTACATCAGGTGTAATCAGGTGTGATCAGGTGTGATCAATTTTCAATGATTTGCACCATAGCTTGTAGACTCCATAACTTTCACAAAAACCAATAATATACACTAATTAGGGTATTTTTACCAAAGATATGTAGTCATATAAATTTTGGCCCAAATTTATGAAGAAATATTACTAATTTGCAAAATTTTATGACAGAAACAAAGAAAAAGGCATTTTTTCACCAAATTTTCAGTCTTTTTTTATTTATAGCACAAAAAATCAAAAACCCACTAGTGATTAAATACCACCAAAAGAAAGCTCTATTCATGTGAAAAAAAGGACACACATTCCATTTGGGTACAGTGTTGCATGACTGCGTAATTGTCATTCAAAGTGTGAGAGCGCTGAAAGCTGAAAATTGATCTGGGCAGGAAGGGGGTGAAAGTGCCCTGTAGGCAAGTGGTTAATGAATTAAAAAAAGAAAAAGTTCAGAGACAATAGCTACTCATATTGTACAGTGGCTGGACAATATGTAAGCCTTATGGTTAAGGGAGAGAAAGGGCAAATTCAATGAAAAAATAAAAATTAGAGTGCATTATTTCAGAAACAATAGGCACAAATATTATACATTGGCTGTATAATATGGAAAGAGGTTATTTTTACTGAAATGTAAGTGGGTGAGAAAAGAGGCATGTTGCATGCCTGTATCATTTTAGAGACATAAGCCACACATTTTATACAGTGGCTGGACAGTAGGTAAGCAGCTTCATAGCTCAAGATGCAGAAACATTATCTGAGACACTTCAACAGTGATATAGCACAGTAATGGGCCCCAAAGAATGAGGCACAATGCAGGATTCACAAATATTACAAATTTTTCAGCTCAGATCGAGCTACCCATAAATAGACATGGGTCATGCCAGTAGGGGGTTCAAGTGGAAGATGGAGTAGCAGTATTGAGGGAGGCTGTTGGTGGCCCATGAGGGACCCCTTACTGTGGGGGGGAGTTACCTCAGGCTAGAGCTCAAGAGGCTGGCCTGGAATGATCCCACCACAGGAGGCAGTGGAAAGAGCAAGGAGAGGCAGTGAGTAGATGAGTAGATGGTCTTGATGCAGGGACAGACAAGGGGAGAGACTGAAATCTGTAGCAGGTCTCTCTTGAAGACAGTGGTGTGCCAAGTCTTCATCCAATCTTGCCCTGGTGAATCTCTGTGTGTGTGCGCGCGCCAGTCCAGCGGGTCAGTCAGGAGGACTGGGAGGAAGAGCAGCCATTTGTGCTACTTTGTCAAAGGGACTGGGAGTTCCTGCCTGTAATTGGCCTTGGCAGAACTAGTGATATACTGTTAGTTCCACTGGGTGTGAGCAGCAGATGCTGTACAAAGGAACCAATTTTGTGCAGGAGGAAGGACAAAGAGTATCTTTGTAAATAGGGAGAAAGTTGTCCCTTGTTCTGTGTTTTGAACATTTTCAAATTGGGCCTCCCATAATTCCCTACCACATTCAAGTTATGATCCCATAATAAAACAACAAAAACAAGCCAAAGACTGTTTTCTTCATTGAGTGAATGAATGAAATACTGTGTGACTGGCTGTGCAGGAGTGGATAACCCTAACTTCAGAAACTCCTGTGGGGGTAGTGCTACACACCTTTCTGTAGCAAAACCCCCTTCTTCAATAAATTACCTCTCAGAACACAAGCTACAGGAAAAGCCAGAAGCTTCAGTACATGCTATGCAAGCTTAAGCCAATAGCCTAGCCTGGAAACCCACAAGGCGATGAGGGTCTTCCCTTCAAAGGGTGTTTTCATCAACCCCAGTCCCAAAGCAGTCTGCAATCATATGGCTGTGGAGCTTTCTATTAGAGCTGCCTGCAGCCAGGATCATTCACAGTGGTTGAAATAACATCTCAACAGCATCACTAAGGCTAAGTATTGGAGGCACATTCACCCTGAAAGGTGGCAGGAGCTGGTAATGGTGGTAGGTCAGCTAGGATTGGTGGTAGGAGTTGGTTATGGTGGAAGGCCAGGAAAGGTGGTATTAGCTGGTAGTGGTGGCAGGCCAGGAAATGTGTCAGGCGGTAGTAATGAACAAAATATTACAGCGCACACATGCAAAAAAGACATTTACCTCCAACAAGGCTTATTTAAAACTCCTAGACATTTTCAAAAACATTATCAAAAAATATGGGGATTTGGTCACACCATATTGCTATATGGTGCTTAAGCCCACTTACTGTACTGCGACAGTACTAGGCGGTAATGGTTGCAGGGAGCGAGAGGTTATAGGAACTGATAATGGTGAAAGACCAGGTAGGAGACGTTACAGGAGATTGTAATAGTGGCTAGACATGTGCGGTTCGTTTCGTTCTGAATTGAAATTCGGACAAATTTTTGTTTTTCGGAAACTCGGACATATCCGAATTGCAATCGTACCGAATTTAAACAAATCTGAAATAACGAAAAAAAAAAAATGTTGGACAAAATTCCAATTTTAATCATCTTTAAATCATTTTTGAATACTTTTTGAATTCAAATAGATTTCAAATTCTAATTTGAATAGTTTTTGAATTCCAATAGGTTTTGAATTCCAATAGTTTTCAAATTCCAATAGTAGTAAATTCCAATAGTAGTAAATTCCAATAGTAGTAAATTCCAATAGTAGTAAATTCCAATAGTTTTCGAATTTCCAAAGAGAATAAAATAGAATAGAAAATAAAGAAATAGAGTAGAAAAAAATAGAGTAGAAAATAATAACAGAAAGTAAAAGAATAGAATATAATAGCGTAAAACAGAACAAAATAGAATAGAAAATAAAAGCACAGAATAGACTAGAATATAATAGAAACAAATAGAATAGAATATCATAGCAAGAATATAGCCATCTTCTGAAATTCGAATTTCAAATAGCATAAATTTGAATACATAAAAAAAGAATAGAATAAACTATAATAGATTAGAATAGAAAATAAAAAAATAGAATATAACAATTTCACAAAATTCAAATAGAATCAATTCAAATGTGAATAGGAAAGAAAAGAATAGATTAGAATAGAATAGAATAGAAAATAACAGAATAGTATAGAAAAAACAACAGAACTAGTCATCTGGGACAAATTTAGGGGCACCTGCAATCTCCAAACCCCTCACAACCCCCTAATCTCTTTCCTCAGAAATCCAGCTTTTTATACAGCTTGGGAATCCCCTTCAACATTCACGGCCTAGTCTAACGCAAATCTATTCAGACTTCATATACTAGTCTCTACCAATGCTATCCATGCGTTCCCTACCTTATGCAAAACTTTTGGACTCCCTAGAACTGAACTATTTTGCTACCTGCAAGTAAAACATTTCTATATACCCTTTCTCCAGACAGGATCACCACTAACCTAGATGACACAATTTGAACGCATCTGTAAGAGCGACCCACACAGCAGAGGACTCCTATATCAACATCTTAATGCAATCCCAAACGATGCACTACCATCTTACACCACTAAATGGACACAAGATATGGAGCACACATTTGATATTACAGATTGGTCCAGCATATGGCTAGCCGCCAAATCTTCCTACCCCAATAGCTCGGCACTTGAAACCAATTATAAAGTTATAGCAATATGGTATTTAGTACCAGCGAGAATTGCAAAATATGTCCCATAATACCCAGGGACTTGCTTTTGGGGCTGCTCAGTTCCAGGCACCCACATTCACATATGGTGGCAATGCCCAGTCACCCAAGAATTCTGGAAAAAAAAAATCTTTGCTATGGCCTCCAAAGCCTTGGAAACTGTTATTCGATAAACATTAGCTACTATCTGGGAATCCAAATTGAGAGAGAAAAAGATGGAAGTCATCTTGTCAACCATCTCAGAAAATCTCATAAAACTTGGAACAATTCTAAGGAAGGCAATACAATGCAAAGGAAGTGAAAACTCCTATGGAACCAGGCTGTCAAGTACCTGATGGTAGAGCCTGATATGCAGAGGATGGCCTCTCTTACACCTCTGACTCGAGGCCCCCTGGTAGAGCAGACAGGAGGTGCAGGAGTACAGAGTCACATGAGTGCTAGGTGGATCACAAACAGTGAAGCCAGGACAGCTGCAGGAGGGATAGTAGTTCAGTAGGATTCTTCAAGCAGAAGAGAAGGCAGATACAAGCAGGCCGGGTCATACACTGGAGGGCACGTCAGGAGCAGATGCGAAGGCAGAAGCATAGTCAGGATACAGGCCGGATCAGTGATGGGCTGGCAGCAAGGTAACAGAGGGAGCAGGCAGATGCGGAGTCAAACAAGCCGGGTCAGGTACAGGCAGGAAGCAGGAATATCAGAGGCAAGCCGGGTCGGTTAACAGGAACAGGTATCAGATACAAGGCAACGGGAGCACTGTAGAGCAGACAGCACTGAGTCTGGAAACTGGCTAAGTTTAAATAGCCTGTTTGAGTGCCAAAAGCTGTCACAAGGTGTGTGTGCACCAATGGCATTCTAACAGGGGTAGAGGTAACAGGTCGTCTTCTCCGGCAACCATCTTGGGTGCTGGTATGCCCTTCCTGACAGGCAGAGGTAACAGGTCATCAGACCAGACCAAACACATCGACTTCAAGTATCACCTACTGAGGGACAATCAAGAGCAAGGTGTTATTGACATTCAATACTGCCCATCAGGGGATATGACTGCTGATGCACTCACCAAACCTTTGTTGAAGGAATGTCATTGTTATATCCAGAAGAAGCTGAATATAATTTGACAAAGCACATGCTGTTGAGAAGGGGTGTTGGAAGCAGCAACACCAAGTAGCTTTCTATATTGTGAACTAATTACAATATTTTTGTAAATATTTTATTATATCTCTTCATGTGAAAACACTCAAGAAATTATACTTTGCTACAATGTAAAGTAATGAGTGTACAGCTTGTATAACAGTGTAAATTTGCTGTCTCGTCAAAATAACTCAACACACAGCCATTAATGTCTAAACCGCTGGCAACAAAAGTGAGTAAACCTCTAAGTGAAAAATGTAAAGATTGGGCCCAAAGTGTCAATATTTTGTGTGGTCATCATGATATTCCAGCACTGCCTTAACCCTCTTGGGCATGGAGTTCACCAGAGCTTCACAGGTTGCCACTGGAGTCCTCTTCCACTCCTCCATGATGACTTCATGGAGCTGGCGGATGTTAGAGACCTTGCACTCCTCCACCTTCCATTTGAGGAAGCACCACAGATGCTCAATAGGGTTTAGGTCTGGAGACATGCTTGGCCAGTCCATCACCTTTACCCCCAGCTTCTTTAGCAAGGCAGCGGTCGTGTTGGAGGGGTGTTTGGGGTCGTTATGTTGGAATATTGCCCTGTAGCCCAGTCTCTGAAGGGAGGGGATAATGCTCTGCTTCAGTATGTCACAGTACATTCGTTGGCATTTGTGGTTCCCTCAATGAACTGTAGCTCCCCAGTGCCGGCAGCACTCATGCAGCCCCAGACCATGACACTCCCACCACCATGCTTGACTGTAGGCAAGACAAACTTGTCTTTGTACTCCTCACCTGGTTGCCGCCACACACGCTTGACACCATCTGAACCAAATAAGTTTATCTTGGTCTCATCAGACCACAGGACAGGGTTCCAGTAATCCATGTCCTTAGTCTGCTTCTGTTCAACAAACTGTTTTCAGGTTTTCTTGTGCATCATTTTTAGAAGAGGCTTCCTTCTGGGACAACAGCCATGCAGACCAATTGGCGTATGGTCTGAGCACTAACAGGCTGACCCCCCACCCTGTCAACCTCTGTTAACCTATGCAGCAATGCTGGCAGCATTCATATGTCTATTTCCCAAAAACAGCCTCTTGATATGATGCTGAGCACGTACACTCAACTTCTTTGGTCGACCATGGCGAGGCCTGTTCTGAGTGGAACCTGTCCTTGTAAACCCCTGTATGGTCTTGGCCACCATGCTGCAGCTCAGTTTCAAGATCTTCTTATAGCCTGGACCATCTTTATGTTGAACAACAATTCTTTTTTCATATCCTCAGTGGGTTCTTTGCCATGAGGTGGTATGTTAAACTTCCAGCGACCAGTATGAGAAAGTGAGAGCAATAACACCAAATTTAACACACCTGTTCCCCATTCACACCTGAGACCTTATAGCACTAACAAGTCACTTGACTCCGGGGAGGGAAAATGGCTAATTGGGCCCAATTTGGACGTTTTCACTTAGGGATGTACTCACTTTTGTTGCCAGCTGTTTAGACATTAATGGCCATGCGTTGAGTTATTTTGAGGAGACAGCAAATTTACACTGTTATAAAAGCTGTACACTCACTACTTTGCATTGTAGCAAAGTGTCATTTCTTCAGTGTTGTCACATGAAAAGATATAATAAGATATTTAGAAAAATGTGAGGGGTGTACTCACTTTTGTGAGATAATGTTTATATGAATTATACCCATCTATACCAGTAAGCGGCACTGCAGTATTATAGTGTGTATTCTCTGTGGTAATGTAGTGCCTAGGGATGGGCCAAATGGACCCATCCCTAGGGATTTGGACCAGAACTTCTGAACACCGCGAACATGTTGGCATACAATGGTTGTAGGGTCCGGGTCCTGCCCTGGGGGACATGGATCAATAAAAAAAAAAAAGTTTGTGAAAAACGTCATTTTTAAATGAGCAGTGATTTTATGATTTTTAAAGTGAAAGCCTAAAAATGAAAAAGTCCTTCCTTTATAGTGCCAGGGGGGTCCCCTTAGTCTAACTGTAAAGTGGCAGATCTGTACCATGTCTAGAATCTGCAGCAGCAATGATTGAATTTATAAACACAAAAAAAAAAACATTTTTCCTGCAAGCTGCCTTTATTTTGCTCAGCAACAGCTGGGGAGCCAGTGTGTATGATGAGGCCACAATGTAGTGCACTGGGAACAAAATTCGTTTTTTTGGATACATTCTGGTGTCATTTTGACTCTGGATAGAAGTAACGGGTGCATTAAAATTGGTCTTTGGGTGTCGGTGGTGCCTTCCCACTGTAACCCTATAGAGGTACTCTTGATTAAAGCAAGAATCTGCTTGCTGTAAAAAATTGCAATGATATGCACCTGTCAGACAGGTGCAGAAATATTGGTCTTTGGGTGTTAATTGTGCCCATGAAACCTACACAAACACTGGATGCAGGGCAGCCCAACAACTCAATAGCATACTGGGCAAGTTCTGGCCAGTGGTCTATTCTCATGACCCAGTAAGCCAGTGGATCGTCAGCTGGAAAGCTCTCCATCTCTGTTTTGGCCCCGAGGTAATAGTCCACCATGTGATGCAGATGCTGCCGATGGGATGTGGAAGCTGACAGCCCTGTGCAGGGAGAACTACAAAAACTCTGAAATGCCTCACTTAGGCGGATGCCTTCTCCAACGCTCCTTTCTTGACCAACGGAAGACTCAAAACAACGTTTTCTACCACACTGTAACCTACTAGAGTCAGGAAAAACGTTCAATAAAATCCTCTTTAATGTGTCCTCAAGAGATTTTATCCTCTGCACTCTCTGTGGAGATGGGATGAGTTCCGAGACCTTCCCCTTATAACGGAGGTCAAGGAGGGTTGCCAATCAGTAATCATCCTTCTCCTTTATGCCACGTATTCTTGGGTCCTTTCACAGGCTTTGAAGCAGGAGGTTGCCCATGCACCTTAAAATTTGCAGAGGCTTGAGAAGCAGACTCCCCGGGATCACTCAGGATGACAGCATCTGGAACTTCCTCCTTCCAGCTACGTATTACTCCCAATCCCAAGGGTCCTGGGGTTTGAAAGCCATTGCTTACAGATTGACGCATGTCTTCCTCTTCTTCAAAGCCTATGAAAGTGCCAGAATCCTCCTCCTCATCCTCCTCCCCTCTCTCCTCCTGTGTGTTCTGTAACAAAGGAATGATGGTGTCTGCATAAAGTGGGCCTTGAGAGGAAAGGAAGTTCTCCTCTTCCTCCTACTGCTCTGCCTCCAGTGCCCTGTCTATAATGCCATGGAGAGTCTGCTCCAGCAGGAACACAACAGGGATTGTGTCACTGATGCATGCACTGTCACTGCTCACCATCCTTGTGGCCTCCTCAAATGGTGACAATACAGTGCATGCATCCTTAATGATCAGCCATTGGCGTGGGGAAAAAAAAACGAAGCGGCCTGAGTACTCATTGATGGCTCTCTGCTGCATGTATAGCCACTGCAGCATTTCCAAAGTTGAGTTCCACCTGGTGGGCATGTCACAAATCAGGCGGTTTACGAGCAGGTGGAATTCCCACTGAATTTCAGCCAACCGAGCACTGGCTGTGCATATCCTCCTGAAATGGCTACAGACTCTACTGGCCTGCTTTAGTACATCTTGCAACCCTGGGTACGTACTTAGGAAACGCTGCAACACCAAATTGAGGACATGTGCCAGTCATGGCACATGTGTCAACTTTCCCTGTCTAAGGGCAGACAGGAGGTTTGAGCCATTATCGGACTGGTGGCGGAGCCCAGAATGCAGGGAGCAGCCTCTCGTGTGCCTCTGGCTCGAGAACCCCTGATAGAGAAAACAGGGACTCAAGAGCACAGGGGGCAACAATTGCTTGGCAAGTGGCAGGTGTAAAGCTGATCCGGACCTCTGGTACAGCAGAAGGAGGACTGACAGGAACACTGGAACCGCTGACTGGGCAGAGAAGTACTGTAGCTGGCAGGAACTCAGAAACAACAGACAGCAGGGAGGTGTTCTGTAGTTCAACTGAAGCACTGGAACAACTGGTAGTAGGGAGATGAACCGGAACTCCGGCAGGAACACTGGAACCACTGACTGAGCAGAGAAGTACTGTAGCTGGCAGGAACTCAGGAACATCAGGCAGCAGGGAGGTGTTCTGTAGTAGAACTTGAAGCACTAACGAGGTCAGACAGGCCGGGTCAACACTGGCGGGCAGAGCAGGTACCAAACGGAAGCAGAAGAGTAGTCAGGGCACGGACCGGGTTGGCAACAGACAGGCAGATATCAACCGTAGGATGAGGCAGGAGAATAGTCAGACAAGCCGGGGTCGGGGACTGGCAGCAAGCAGGAGAAGTCAGGAACAAGCCGGGTAACAGGAATCAGGTAGACAGGTATACTAGATAGCTTAGGGTCACAGGAAACGCTGTAGACCGGACAGCAAGAAAGCATGCTCACAGGCTCCTTTAAATAAGTCCATTGGCGCCAAACACTGTCACCTCGTACGTCCGGGCATACCCGCGCGCGCCTGAGTACCGATCGTACGTGCCCGCTCGTACCCCCACGTACCCGCGTACACTTGTTCGTGCTAGCGTGCCTCCGTATGCGTTCTTTCGCACTAACGCGCCCCCGCACACGTCCACCGGCTCTGACAGTCATGCTAACAGGACGTTTTTCATGACATTGCCCCCCCAAGGGGCAGCCTCCGGATGCCCAACTGTGCCATCTTACTTGGATGGGACCTTTTAAAGGCAAGAATCAACCTCTTAGCATGAATGTTGGACTCCCAAGAGTTCTCCTCGGGCCCATACCCCTTCCACTTAACCAGAAACTGGACTTGGTTGCGTCTTCTTCTGCAATCCAGGATGGCCTCAACCTCATATTCCGTTTCTCCATCAATGATCACAGGTTCAGGGGGATAGACCTTCCGGTTGAGAAAAGGATCAGGAACTGCGGGTTTGAGTAGAGCAACATGAAAGACCGGGTGGATCCGGAATGATTCTGGTAACTTCAGTTCGTAGGCCACATTATTGATTTTTCTTAGCACTGGAAAGGGACCCACGAACTTGGGACCCAATTTTTTGGAAGGACAAGCCAGTCTTAGATTCAATGTGGACAGCCAAACCAGATCTCCAGGTTTAAGATTAAGTTCCCCCCCTTCTCTTCTTGTCAAACACCTCTTTATTGTAGTTCTGGGTCCTTGCCATAGTCTCTTGCAGAAGCTTGTTATTTGATTCAAAAAAGTTTAGGTTTTCTTGAACAGCTGGTACTGGACACTCCGGGATGTTAGTGGACAAGAACAGAGGATGGAACCCATAATTTGCAAAAAATGGTGATTGCTTTGTGGCGGAATGAACAGAATTGTTGTATGCAAATTCGGCAAGGGGTAGAAGCGGAGCCCAATCGTCCTGGGAGAATGAGGAAAAGCAGTGCAGATACTGCTCCAGCGTCTGATTCGTTCCCTCCATCTGGCCATTTGTTTGGGGGTGATAGGCAGAAGAGAACGAGAGGTCAATTTTCAGAGATTCACAAAGAGCTCTCCAAAACCTGGAGGTGAATTGCACCCCCCGATCAGAAGTAATATTGGCAGGGATGCCATGAAGCCTCACCACCTCCTTAATAAACGTCCTAGCAGTTTCAGCAGCAGTAGGGGTGCCCTTCATTGGTAGGAAATGTGCCATTTTGGATAATCTATCCACTATTACAAAGATCGTAGTGTAACCTTCAGAAGGTGGCAGTTCAACAATAAAATCCATGGAGATCATCCTCCATGGCTTCTCCGGGACAGATAGTGGTTTCAACAGACCCCAGGCTTTAGACTTGCTGCCCTTATTTTGAATACAGGTGGCACATGCTTCCACATAGTCCTTGCAGTCCTTTCTTAATTGTGGCCACCAGAACGTGAGCTGAAGAAATTCATATGTTTTATATACTCCGAAATGGCCGGCCAACATGTGATCATGGCAGGAACTAAGAGCTGCTGCTCACATCTCCTGAGGTACGAATATTCTACCCCTAAACCACAGAAGATCATCTCTGGCCTGTAGGGCTGTATCAGGTGGAGTGGAAATGTTCCTGGAGGCTTGCTTAATCTGTGACAGTAGACCCCCTTGGAGTAACAGAAAGTTCCCTGAGGACAAGATGGTATCTGGCGGAGAAGATGCTTCAGAATCACTGTACATCCGTGACAATGCGTCAGGCTTGATGTTTTTTGACCCGGGACGATAGGTGATATGGAATGAGAATCTGGTAAAGAACAGTGCCCATCTGGCCTGTCGTGGTTTCAACCTCTTGGCAGTCTTTAAATATTCCAGATTCTTGTGATCTGTATAAACAAGAATTGGATGGGCTGCTCCCTCTAGAAGATATCGCCATTCCTTAAGCGCAGCTTTGATCGCTAACAACTCTTGGTCGTCCACATCGTAGTTCCTTTCTGCTTCCGATAATTTACGAGAAAAGAAAGCGACTGGGTGCAGAAGAGCCCTAGGCCCTTGTCTCTGGGAGAGTACTGCACTGACCGCTATCTCTGAGGCGTCCACCTCCAAAATGTAAGGCAATGTAGAATCAGGATGTTTTAAAACTGAGGCTGAGACAAAGAGAGTGTAGTAAAAGCCATCTGAGCTTCCGTAGACCAGTGGAATTTGAGGCCCTGTTGGGTTAGCCTTGTAATGGGAGAAATTATGGTGGAGAATCCCTTGATGAATTTTCTGTAAAAATTTGCAAATCCTACAAACGTTGGATCCCTTTCTTGTCAGTAGGAGCGGGCCAGTCCAGAATGGTGGAGACCTTCTGAGGGTCCATTTTGATGCCTTCCACAGAAATAATTAGACCAAGGAACTGGATACTTTCTTGTTCAAAGACACATTTCTCGGGCTTGGCGTAAAGGCTGTGCAAGCGAAGTCAGGTCAAAACGTTTCTGACATGTTCACGGTGTTCAACTAGGGAAGAAGAAAAGATTAGGATGTCATCCAGATAAATAACAACAAACAGGTCAAGATAGTCTCTGAAAATGTTATTCACAAAATGCTGAAATGTAGCAGGAGCATTACAAAGTTCGAAAGGCATGACTAAATATTCGAAGTGCTCAAACTGAGTACGGAAAGCAGTCTTCCATTCATCTCCCTTGCGAATGTGGACAAGGTTGTAGGCACCACGAAGATCTAACTTAGAAAACACTACTGCAGACCCCAGCCTCTGAAAAAGTTCTGGCACTAATGCTAAGGGATAACGGTTCTTGATCGTGATTTTATTAAGTGCCCGATAATCCACACAAGGGTGCAGGGAATGGTCTCTTTTCCACAAAAAAGATTCCTGCTCCTGCCGGGGACGTGGAAGGTTGGATGAAGCCTTTTTTCAGATTGTCATCAATGTAGGTTTTTAATACTCCTAGTTCTAACTCTGACAAGGGGAATATTCTCCCAAAGGGAATCTCTGTCCCCGGGAGGAGCTCAATTGGGCAATCATATGGCCGGTGGGGAGGAAGAGTCTCAGCCCCTTTTTGACTGAAAACGTCCAGAAAACTGTGGTAGACTTTGGGTACGAGTTGACAGGTTTCGGCATCAGTTTCCATACACAACAGGGGAGAAGGAGCTTGGGTGACTTCTGGTAGACAGTGCTGATGGCAATAAGAAGAAGGAAACTCAATCTTCCCCGAGGCCCAATATATTTGCGGATTATGGGCCTTGAGCCACGGCATGCCTAATATGATAGGGAATAGAGGAGACTCGATGACATCCAGACAAAGTAGCTTTTGATGAGTGCCAGCAATGGTGGTGAGCAGGGGTACAGTTTCCTGGGTTACTGGTCCTGATCTGAGGGTAGAACCATCGGCCAGATATACTGAAAGTCCTTTCACCCTGTGCCGAATGGGAAGGTGATGTCTAGAAGCGAAGGACAAGTCTATAAAGCCACTGCAGGCCCCAGAGTCAATGATAGCGCTGGTTGGTATATTCCCTCCTGGGAGCTGTAAGAGAATCGGAACAGCCAGGTGAGAAACATTATCCAGTACAGCAGGGGTAAGAGCAGGTGAGACAGAAAGACACTTACGAAGCTTGGCCGGGCATGTTCGTACAAAATGTCCGGGTTCCCCGCAGTATAGGCAAAGGTTACCAGCCCGACGGCATTGATGCTCTTCAGGAGTGAGGGACGGGCGTAAGAGGCCCAGCTGCATTGGTTCCGGCGTATCTGAGGCCATGGTGGTAGAAACTGGAGGAGCAGAGTGGGGAGAACTAGGCACACAGGGCAGCATCCAGACAGGTCGAGCAGGACCAGAAGATCGCTCCATACGTCCTTCTCTCAGGCGTCTGTCTATTTGAATGGAAAGGTCTATGAGGCCCTCTAAAGTCTCAGGAATACCCACTCGGGCTAGTTCATCCTTTAAGGATTCTGAAAGGCCCATACAGAACTGATACCGTAGGGCGGCATTGTTCTAATTTGTGTCAGAACTCCAGCGTCTGAATTCCGACACATAGTCCTCAACAGGTCTGCGGCCCTGCTGTAGGGTGTGCAAGGCTGCCTCTGCCGTAGCGGTCAGCTGTGGGTCTTCATATAATGATGACATGGCCTGAAAGAAAGTGTCCAGGGTATCAAGTGATATATCTTTCTTTTCTAATAAGCGATGGGCCCAGGACTGGGGCTCGCCTGTCAGCAGCGAAATCACGAACCCCACTTTGGTTACTTCCAGGGAGAAGGTCCTTGGTTGAAGGGCAAAAAAGAGTTCACACGAGTTACGGAATTTACTCCGGTTACCTGAAAATCTTTCAGGCGTGGAGACCCTGGGTTCAGGCGGCAACATCACCACTGAAGGTGCAGCAGAAGTCCCGGATGCTGGAGGTGTGGATGTTGCTAGAGCTTGGACTCAGCCTTCCAGCTGGGTGTAGCTTTCTTGTAGGCACTTTACTGCCTGGGTAAGTCCATCAAGATGGTGGCAAAGTTCATTCATGGGAGAGGCTCCCTGCGTGGGCTCAGACATGGCTGTCCGGTACTTTCACGTACCTGGTGGTGGAGCCCAGAATGCAGGGAGCAGCCTCTCGTGTGCCTCTGGCTCAGGAACCCCTGATAGAGAAAACAGGGACTCAAGAGCACAGGGGGCCACAAGTGCTTAGCAAGTGGCAGGTGTAAAGCTGATCCGGACCTCTGGTGCAGCAGGAGGAGGACTGACAGGAACACTGGAACCGCTGACTGGGCAGAGAGGTACTGTAGCTGGCAGGAACTCAGGAACAACAGGCAGCAGGGAGGTGTTCTGTAGTTCAACTGAAGCACTGGAACAACTGGTAGTAGGGAGATGAACCGGAACTCTGGCAGGAACACTGGAACCACTGACTGAGCAGAGAAGTACTGTAGCTGGCAGGAACTCAGGAACAACAGGCAGCAGGGAGGTGTTCTGTAGTAGAACTTGAAGCACTAACGAGGTCAGACAGGCTGGGTCAACACTGGCGGGCAGAGCAGGTACCAAACGGAAGCAGAAGAGTAGTCGGGGCACGGACCGGGTCGGCAACAGACAGGCAGATAACAACCATAGGATGAGGCAGGAGAATAGTCAGACAAGCCGGGGTCAGGGACCGTCAGCAAGCAGGAGAAGTCAGGAACAAGCCGGGTAACAGGAATCAGGTAGACAGGTATACTAGATAGCTTAGGGTCACAGGAAACGCTGTAGACCAGACAGCAAGAAAGCATGCTCACAGGCTTCTTTAAATAAGTCCATTGGCGCCAAACACTGTCACCTCGTACGTCCGCGCGCTCCCACGCGTACCCGCGTGCGCCTGAGTACCGATCGTACGTGCCTGTTCGTACCGCCACGTACCCGCGTACACTTGTTCGTGCTAGCGTGCCTCCGTATGCGTTCATTCACGCTAACGTGCCCCCGCACACGTCCACCGGCTCTGACAGTCGTGCTAACAGGACGTTTTTCATGACAAAGGCAGAAGTTGGAGAGCCAACAGCTTTGAAAAGCTTGAACTCAGGCACTGGGCATGTGGCTGGCAGGGACTGTATTTTTTTTCTGCTGCAGAAGATGGGGCAGAGAAATTTGCGGGCTACAGTCTACAGCTGGTGGTGTGCTGCTGGTAGATGCTGCTAGGACCTTGGACACCCTGTGCTATACCATCATTCCTGTCAGTGGAGGCTGCTGAAAGGTAATGACTCGGTATCGCAGGGGCAGACTGAAGTGGGTAAGGAGGAGGAGGAGGGACAGATTTGACCCCTTTTGTGTGCTTTTAGGTGCTCTTGCCAACGGGCTGAGTGGTTATAGGTTAAATGCCTTCTTAGGCATGTGGTACCCAAATGGTTGGTGTTTTTGCCACGTTTGATGTACCTGTGACACAGTTTACAGATAGCAACAGTGCGATCTGCTGCAGATGTGCTGGAAAAGGCCCAGACAGCTGAGCTGTGGGGAGTGGGCCGGGAGATAACAGCTGCAGAATGTGATGGAATAGGGTGGCTGCTCTCTACTTTTTCTTGATGCCTACCTTCTTGGGGTTGTGCCGCCTCACCTTCAGTTTCCTCCTCTGATCTGACACCCAAGTCGCATCAGTGACCTCGTCATCATCATCATCATCTCCATCTTTATCATTACCACTGGAGACAACTTGGCAATACGCTTCGGGTTGGGGAACATGAATGCCAATTTGTCTACCAGTGTTCCTCCCTCTCTCTAGGCTCATGTTCCTGTCATCCTCAACCTCAGAACCAGCATCTGAATCCAGTAATGGTGGGCATCATCAAGGAGCAAGTGGCTGACGCTGTGGTCAAATAACTCAGCTGACTCCTTAATGGCTGATATTAGGGCTATGGCAGGAATAGATGTGGACAAGGAGGCAGGTTTATCCACTCTGACAACTTCAGGGGACTGCACACTTGTCTCTGCTTGTGTGACAGAGGATGAGGAAGGTTTAGTAAGCCAGTCCACCACTCCACCACCTCCTCTGCATGCGGTGGCTGGATAGCATGGGCAAACTCACTAAACAGAGGAAATGATGCCCTGCCTGAGGATTGACCACCACGTCCACCTTTGCCTGTGGACATATTTATTGCTGGCCCCCTTACAGTGCCAAGGGAACATCTGCCTCTCCTTGTTGTTCTCCCAGACATTATTGGGAGGGAGGGGGCGGTGCTTATAAGCAAATGTAAAGGAGAAGTTGAAATCTGTACGTAGATGCACTTTAATCAATGTAAAGTCGTGCCCTTTAATTTGAGTACTCACACTACACAGACACTCCACTAATACAATATAATATACTGCAATATAATGCGCCAAACATACAGTGATGCACAGAACTATATGGCGTTAAACTGGCAGTAATGCACACAGAAGTAAATGGTGTAAACTGTCAGTAACGCACAAAACTATATGGCGTTAAACTTGTAGTAACGCACACAGAACTATATGGCGTTAAACTGGCAGTAACGCACGCAAAACAATATGGTGTTAAACTGGCAGTAACGCAATCAAATAGACGGTGTTTAACCATCACTACACTGAAGCTATTTGAACTGTCCCTACTCTAGCTATATACTAATGTCAAGATTACTGATACGGTCTCACTACACTACACTGAAACTATCTGAGCTGTCGCTGCACACTATGAAAAGCTGAATGATGGTCCTCCTCACTATACTCACACTATCCCTAGACTGACACTAAACTAATATTCTACAATGACAATTGAAGCAAAATAGCACAGTATAGCACACTAACTAATAGCACTGAACAGAGCCCTGTTCTATCTCTTGCCACACCAAAATCACATTGAAAATGGCTGCCATTGAAAGAATACTTTTATACTGTGGTGCGGGAATAAGCCATGATTGGATAAAGTCATGATGACAGTGTCCAATCATGACTCTGACAGTGCTCTGTGCCCTGATTGGCTGAAACTTTCACTGCTTCAGCCAACAGGGCTTGCAATGCACTGTTCAACGCCACAATGCATTGTGGTAAGTTCGGGGGGGGGGCGAACAAACGGTCGAACGACCAGTTTGTTCGGCTGTTAGCTGAACATCCGAACAATGAAAGTTTGGCCCGAACTAATGCTCATGCCGAACTGTTCGCCCATCCCTAGTAGTCACAGGATGTACCTTCTGTAATTAAGCATGCACTTGTCCTGTTCCATTCTGTAAGACATGCATTGCAATTAGGGATGAGCCGAACACCCCCCGGTTCGGTTCGCACCAGAACCTGCGAACGGACCGAAAGTTTGCACGAATGTTAGAACCCCATTGACGTCTATGGGACTCGAACGTTCGAAATCAAAAGTGCTCATTTTAAAAACTAATTTGCATGGTATTGTCCTAAAAAGGGTTTGGGGACCCGGGTCCTACCCCAGGGGACATGTATCAATGCAAAAAAAACTTTTAAAAAGTTTTTTTCGGGAGCAGTGATTTTAATGATGCTTAAAGTAAAAAAAAAAAAAAGTGAAATATTCCTTTAAATATCGTACCTGAGGGGTGTCTATAGTATGCCTGTAAAGTGACGCGTGTTTCCCGTGTATAGAACAGTCCCTGCACCAAATGTCATTTTTAAAGGAAAAAATCTCATTTAAAACTGCTTGCGGGTTTAATGTAATGTCAGGTCCTGGCAATATGGATGAAAATCAGTGAGACAAACGGCATGGGTACCCCCCAGTCCATTACCAGGCCCTTTGGGTCTTGTATGGATATTAAGGGGAACCCCACACCCAAATTAAAATAAGGAAAGGTGTGGGGCCACCAGGCCCTATATACTCTGAACAGCAGTATACAGGCGGTGCAAACAAGACAGGGACTGTAGGTTTGTTGTTAAGTAGAATCTCTTTGTAATTTTGAACGGGTACATTTTTAACGTGTTTAGCTCCAGCCAAAAAATCTTTTTTAAGCTTTTTGGAAAACATAGGGAAGGGTTATCACCCCTGTGACATTTGTTTTGCTGTCTTTCCTCCTCTTCAGAAGATTTCACCTCACTTTTTGTCCCAATGGATTGGAAAGCATCAGTGGAAAGGAGAAATGTTTTTCCCATATTAACTCTTACAGGAGAGAATTTCCCTTCCTAGGGGTAGATTTCATCTCACTTCCTGTTGTCTCCTTCCGTTTGCAAGTAGGAGTCATTTGTAAGTTAGTTGTTTGAAAGTAGGGTCCTGCCCTATATACTCAGCAGAAATTTGGGCCTTAGGTGTTGCTGTGGCCACAACACTGTAAGCCCTCACAGGGCCCTGCTGTGAAATATTAGATCAAGAATTGTAATTACATGCCCCTGTTGAACAGGAGCTGAAAAATTAGGCCTTAGGCACTGGTGCTGGTGCCACAACACTGCAACCCCTCACAGACACTCTAGTTGGAACGCAGGAACGAGCCCTGCTGCAAAGTATTGCATCAAAAATTGTAATTACATGCCCCTGTTAAACAAGGGCTGAAAAATTGGGCCTTAGGCACTGGTGCTAGTGCCACAACACTGCAACCCCTCACAGACACTCTAGTTGGAACGCAGGAACGAGCCCTGCTGCAAAGTATTGCATCAAAAATTGTAATTACACGCCCCTGTTAAACAGGGGCAGAAAAAATGGGCCTTAGGCACTGGTGCTGGTGCCACAACACTGCAACTCCTCACAGACACTCTAGTTGGAATGCAGGAACGAGCCCTGCTGCAAAGTATTACATCAAAAATTGTAATTACACGCCCCTGTTAAACAGGGGCTGAAAAATTGTGCCTTAGGCATTGGTGGTGGCGCCCAGAACCAAAAATGTTCTTATAAGCTATCAGCGTGATGATTGAGGAGGAAGAGGATAATTACTCAGGGATAGTCACTCAGCATCAGCATAGGCAGTCTTTGAAGGGATCTGAGATTTCAAAAAAAATTATTCGGTTACATCAGCATCAGGTGCTTGGTAGCTGGTGGTGATCCAAGACTGATTCATTTTTATGAAGGTCAGTCGATCGACCGAGTCAGTGGACAGACGCACCCTGTGATCGGTTACCACGCCTCCAGCAGCACTGAATGTGCGTTCCGAAAGAACGCTGGATGCAGGACAGGCCAGTAGCTCATTTGCATACTGTGCAAGCTCTGGCCAGTGATCCATCCTCAAGACCCAGTAACCCAGAGGATTTTCGGTGGGAAAGGTGTCCAAGTCTGATCTTGCCCCTAGGTATTCCTGCACCATGTAAAACAGACGCTGGCGATGGTTGCTGGAACCGATCATACCTTGGGGCTGCGGACCAAAAAATTGTCTGAACGCATCGGTCAGACGGCCACCTTCTCCACCGCTCCTTCTTTGACTGACCGAAGCCTCAGCAACACGTTGTCCAGAAACAGGAGTTTGTAACCTCCCAGTCTCTGGGAACGAGTTGCACAGACCTTTCTGCAAGGCCTCCCGAAGATGTTTCATCCTCTGCTCCCTCTGCGATGGCAAGATAAGGTCTGCAACCTTACCCTTGTAACGTGGATCAAGGAGGGTTGCCAGCCAGTATTGGTCCTTCTCCTTGATACCACGAATACGAGGATCCTTACGCAGGCTTTGCAGGATCAGGGAGGCCATGCAGCGTAGGTTTGCTGAGGCATTCGGTCCGGAGTCCTCTGGGTCACTAAGGACGACATGGTCCGCAGCCACCTCCTCCCAGCCACGTACAAGTCCATGTGTTTCTTGGGACTGATCCCTTAAAGACTGCTGCTGATGCTGAGTGCCAGGCTCCACCTCCATACTGACACAATCCTCCTCCTCGTCCTCTTCCTCCTCCTTGTCCTCTTCCTGTGTGATCAGCGGGCACGCAGGAACACTGTCTGGATAAAGGGGGCCTTGAGAGCTAAGGAAGTCCTCCTCTTCCTGCCTCTGTTCTGCCTCAAGTGCCCTGTCCATTATTCCACGCAGCGTGTGCTCCAACAGGTGGACAAGGGGGACAGTGTCACTGATGCATGCACTGTCACTGCTCACCATCCTCGTGGCCTCCTCAAATGGTGACAGGACAGTGCATGCATCCCTGATCATGGCCCACTGGCGTGGGGAAAAAAAACCAAGCTCCCCTGACCCTGTCCTGGTGCCATAGTCGCACAGGTACTCATTGATGGCCCTCTGCTGCGTGTGCAGCCGCTGCAGCATGGCCAACGTTGAGTTCCACCTGGTGGGCATGTCACAGATTAGGCGGTTCTTGGGCAGGTTAAACTCCTTTTGGAGGTCCGTCAGCCGAGCACTGGCATTATATGACCGGCGGAAATGCACACAGACTTTCCTGGCCTGCCTCAGGACATCCTGTAAGCCCGGGTACCTGCCCAAGAACCGCTGCACCACCAAGTTAAGGACGTGAGCCAAACAGGGCACATGGGTCATTTGTCCCTGTCGGAGGGCAGAGAGGAGGTTGGTGCCATTGTCGCAAACCACCATTCCTGCCTTAAGTTGGCGTGGCGTCAACCACCTCTGAACCTGCCCCTGCAGAGCTGACAGAACCTCTGCCCCAGTGTGGCTCCTGTCCCCCAAGCACACCAGCTCAAGCACCGCATGGCATCTTTTGGCCTGCGTACTTGTGTAGCCCCTTGAACGATTATGGAGCACCGCTGGTTCCGAGGAAGAGGCCATGGAGGAAGAAGAAGAGGAGGGGGTGGAGGAGAGAGGTGTGTCACAATCATTAGCATTTTGGAGGCATGGTGGCGGAACAACCTCCAACACTTCTGCACCTTGTCCTGCATCCTTCCCAGCTGCCAGCAGAGTCACCCAATGCGCCGTGAAACTTAGGTAACGTCCCTGTCCATGCCTGCTGGACCATGAGTCAGCGGTAATATGCACCTTACCGCTGACCGCCCTGTCCAGCGAGGCATGGACATTGCCTTCCACATGCTGGTAGAGAGCCGGAATCGCCTTCCGTGAGAAAAAGTGGCGTTTGGGTACCTGCCACTGAGGAACCGCACATTCCACAAACTCACGGAAGGGGGCAGAGTCTACCAACTGAAAAGGCAGCAGTTGAAGTGCTAGCAATTTTGCCAAGCTAGCATTCAACCGCTGGGCATGTGGATGGCTGGGAGCAAACTTCTTTCGGCGGTGCAGCAGCTGGGGCAGGGAAATTTGCCTGGTACAATCTGATGTCGGTGTACCAAAATCAGAATGCCCACAAGTACTTGGCTGTGACACACCTAATTCTACACCTTCATTCCTCTCAGTGCAGGTCTCAGAGAGGACTGAAGGTCTAGTGGGGTTGGAAATCTCAGCTGATGAGGAGCAAGGAGAGGTCCTCTTTGTTCTTTGGTGTGGGTCTTTTAGATACGCTTGCCAACGAACTGCATGGCAGGTCAACATATGTCTGGTCAAGCATGTGGTACCCAAGCGGGAGATGTTTTGGCCACGCGAGATACGCTTGAGACATATGTTGCAAATAGCAGCGGTGCGATCTGATGCACTCGTCTCAAAAAAGGCCCACACCAAAGAACTTTTTGAATAACGCGCAGAGACTGCAGCGCCCTGCACATGTGGAGCTTTGGGGTGTGATGCAGTCAATGTGCTGCCCTTAGGCTGGCCCCTGGAGGGCATCCTGCCTCGTTGGTGATGTGCCGCCTCCTCCTCCTCCTCTCTCCTATCAGGCACCCACGTTGAGTCAGTGACCTCATCATCCCCTCCCTCCTCATCACTGGAGCAAACTTGGCAGTATGCTGCAGCAGGGGGAGCATGACTGCCAGATTGCTGTCCTTCTTGGGCACCCCCTCTGTCCGTGCTCATGTTACTGCCTTCATCTAGCTCAGTATCATCATCAGAGCCTTCCAAACGCTGGGCATCCTCCTGGAGCATGTACCCAACACTGTGGTCAAACAGTTCGAGGGACTCCTCAGGAGGACATGGTGGGGCTAGGGAAGGAGTCATTGATGACATTGAGCCGAGGGAAGAGGCCGCTGCTTTGCCAGACAAAGTACCCTGGGCATGGGTGAGAGAGGATGAGGAGGATGAGGACGGCTTGGTCATCCACTCGACCAAGTCTTCCGCATGTTGCGGCTCAACATGGCCAGCTGCCGAAAAAAAGGCCAAGCGTGTCCCATGGCCACGCGCTGATGAGGATGCACCGTCTCCATGACCAGCACTAGACACAGAGCCTGCTTGCCCTGTCTTATTGGCTTGTGACTGTCTGCCTCTCCTTCTTGGCCTTCCAGACATACTAATGGCCTGTAGCTGCACTAAGCTGGGATATAGATATATATATATATATATATATATATATATATATATATATATATATGTGTATGTACTGATACTGCAGCTAGCAAAATCAACTGCCTGCAGTATGAGAACACCACCAACCTTCTACAGGTAGCTTTAGCTGAACACTGTGAGGTGGACGCACCCCACTAACTTGTAGGTTTAGCTGAACACTGTGAGCAGGACGCACTGCACTAACTGTAAATAGTCTAGCTGCCTGACTGTGGTACTAATAGGATCAACAGAACACCAGCAATTTTCTTCAGGTAGCTGTATTTACTGTAACAAGACAAGCCTGCCTGTCAGTAAGAAGATAACAGAAACGGATCTAGCTGAACACTGTGAGCAGGACGCACCCCACTAGCTTGTAGGTTTAGCTGAACACTGTGAGGTGGACGCACCCCACTAACTTGTAGGTTTAGCTGAACACTGTGAGCAGGACGCACCCCACTAACTTGTAGGTTTAGCAGAACACTGTGAGCAGGACGCACTGCACTAACTGTAAATAGTCTAGCTGCCTGACTGTGGTACTAATAGGATCAAAAGAACACAAGCAATTTTCTTCAGGTAGCTGTATTTACTGTAATAAGACAAGCCTGCCTGTCAGTAAGAAGATAACAGAAACGGATCTAGCTGAACACTGTGAGCAGGACGCACCCCACTAACTTCTAGGTTTAGCAGAACACTGTGAGCAGGACGCTCTGCACTAAATGTAAATAGTCTAGCTGCCTGACTGTGGTACTAATAGGATCAAAAGAACACCAGTAATTTTCTTCAGGTAGCTTTATATACTGTAACAAGACAAGCCTGCCTGTCAGTAAGAAGAGAACAGGAACGGATCTAGCTGAACACTGTGAGCAGGACGCACTGCACTAAATGTAAATAGTCTAGCTGCCTGACTGTGGTACTAATAGGATCAAAAGAACACCAGTAATTTTCTTCAAAATACTGTAACAAGACAAGCCTGCCTGTCAGTAAGAAGATAACAGGAACGGATCTAGCTGAACACTGTGAGCAGGACGCACTGCACTAAATGTAAATAGTCTAGCTGACTGACTGTGGTACTAATAGGATCAAAAGAACACCAGTAATTTTCTTCAAAATACTGTAACAAGACAAGCCTGCCTGTCAGTAAGAAGATAACAGGAACGGATCTAGCTGAACACTGTGAGCAGGACGCACTGCACTAAATGTAAATAGTCTAGAAGATAACAGGAACGGATCTAGCTAAACTGAATACAGTGTATATATATATATATATATATATATGCAACACCTGGGATGCATATATATATAGACAATACACTTTAAGTGCAGCTAACTGACTGACTGTCCTGCCTAATCTAGCTAACTCAAATGAAATGACACTGTCTCTCTCTCTCTCTCTATTTCTCAGCACACCGGAACACACTGCACAGGGCCACCGTGCAGGCGGCCTTATATAGTGTGGGGCGTGTACTAAATCCCCTGAGCCATAATTGGCCAAAGCCTCCTTGGCTTTGGCCAATTACGGCTCTCTGTTAAGGCGGCGCTGTGATTGGCCAAGCATGCGGGTCATAGTGCATGCTTGGCCAATCATCAGCAGGCAATGCACTGCGATGCCGCAGTGAATTATGGGCCGTGACGCGCCACACGAATTTGGCGCGAACGGCCCATATCGTTCGCAATTCGACGAACGATCGAACAGCCGATGTTCGAGTCGAACATGGGTTCGACTCGAACACGAAGCTCATCCCTAATTGCAATCCTCTATAAAAGCAAAGTGTACTGCTGTATGCAAGAAGCTTCCAGTATAGGATTTCAATACTCAGCTAATAATGCACGGACACTTAATATTGTTACACAGACTGAAGATTAGAAGTGCCACATTTTTTCACATTTTTTTTTTGTTTAGGTTCATTAACACAAGTGACGGTACATTATTTACAGTGAGTTTTAAGGTTACATTATTGTGCAAGATAGCACAGCTCTCACGTATATAAAATTAAGTTTTGCTGATTCCTATTCTCCAATCATGTGCAAGTAAAAATTAAATTTTTCTTCATTTTCTTTTCACATGATGGTGTATTCTTTGCAAAGTGAGATTCCATCACATTCACCAACCTAATAGTAAATTTCCTTGCAAAGTGAACAACCTATTTACCTTTAAAAAATCAACTACTTTGGGGTTTATTTACTAAAACTGGAGTGTGCAAAATCTGGTGCAGCTCTGCACAGAAACCAATCAACTTCCAGATTTTATTGCCAGAGCTTAATTGAACAACCTGAAATTAGAAGGCGATTGGCTACAATGCACAGCTGCCCCAGATTCCAAGTGCTCTAGTTTAAAGTGCATGTTGGCCCCCTTCAACCACCGGCTTGGGTGCAGATGCCATCATTACAACTAAGGGAAACCAGCAATGGAGCCTTCAGGCTTCACAGCTGGTTTCCTACTGCGAATGCGCCACACTCACAAGTCCCAGAAGGCAGTGGGGAGAAGGAGGAGATCTCGCTGCAGAAGCAACCCCTTTACGTAGTATTCCAGATCCGGTGATAGGTTACATTCGTTCTGACGATCCTGTAATAATGTCATTAACTTTATCCTCCTGCGGTTTGGGTGTCAGGCCTCACTCTGCAGAAGGAAATTTTGACAAGGAGGCAGAGGGATTTGTGAGCCCAACTTTATTCTCCAAGCCAAAGGGAACCACAGCTCCCTGAGCCAGTAAGGTAGGACTACTATTGCTGTGACCCTTTCTCGCTGAATCTTCAGCGGGATTTTGAGAGCCAATGGAAACGGCGGGAACACATACACCAAGGGGAAGTTCCAAGACCTGGACAGAGCACCCTGACCCAATGCCTGTGGATGCTAGGTCCTGGAAAAGAAGCAAGGCAGTTGACAATTCTCCAATGCCATAAGATCTATCGAAGGCGTCTGCCAGACCCTGAAGATCTTGCGTAGGTACTTGGGGTGAGAGGCCCCATTGTTGTGATCCCCAAAGCCTTGACTCAAGCGATCTGCTAAAACATTGCCAGTGTTGAGTTAAGATGCTGTAAGAGAGCCGAGATTCTTCTCTGTGCATAGGAAGATTGACATGCCACCTGAAGGAGAGGGTTACTTCTTGTGCCCCCTTGATGAGACACATAAGCCACCGTAGTTTTGTTGTCCAAAAGAATCTTGACAGCTCGACCTCGCAACATAGGTTGGAATGCTAAGAGCGCATCTAACAGCATCCAATCCCAGGAAATTTGCACTCTTTGCCCCACAAAGGTTCCATTGGCCTTGAACCTGCTGTCCCAGGCAGTGTGCCCCGCAGCCTGCCAGACTGGCATTGGTCAACACCACTATTGGTTCTGAGTTCTTCAACGGAACTCCGTGGGAAAGATTGTGAGCTACTGACCACCAACCAGGGACCAGATTATTGGAATTGGCAGACGATCCCACTGAAGAAGAAAGTTGCATTGAAACCTCCTTCTGCGCCACCTGACCCACGAGACTACTGGAACTGTGGTTGTTAAAACCCCCAGATACTGCATGCATTCCTTCAGCATCATGGAAGACCTGGCCATCACTGCTTTGTCTGAGACTGGATCTCCTGGACCTTCCTCTGAGGAAGAGAAACACGACCCCGAGCCGTGTTGAATTGTACTCCTAAATACTCCAACATTTGGGTCAGATGCATCTGGCTCTTCCGAAAGTTGATCAACCAACCGAAACAAGCTAGTGTTTTGCAGGTGAATTCACATGAACTAGAAGGAGTTCATTTGAGGGACCCAAAAGTAGCATGTCGTCTAGATAATGGAATATTTCCACTCCCTTGACCCTGAGAGTCGCAACGACAGCAGACAGTAGCTTTAAAAACGTTCTCGGAGTCGTGCAGAGACCGAATGGGAGAGATTAAAAATGAAAATGAGAGCCTTCCATGGAAGGCCTGAGAAAGCGATGGTGAGGTGCGTCTATGGAGACATGAAGATATGCATCTGTCAGATCGATGGAAACCATCCAGTCTCCTGACTCCACAACTGAAACGATTGTTTCCAATGACTCCATTTTGAATGGTGGAACCTTCATGTAAGAATTCAGGACTTTGAGGTCAAAAACTGGTCCTAAACCCCCTGAAGCCTCTGGGACCAAAACAGAGGGGAACATACTCTTTGACCCAATTTGTGCCTTAGAACCGGAAGGATGGCCCTTGCTGCCAACAGCTCCCCTATATATCCTTGCAAACATTGCCTCCTTTCCAAATCCGTAGGAAGTCCAGTTTCTATGAACAAGGTCAGAGGGGGCCTTGATCTGAACTAGAGACAATAACGTGATCGAATGATGGCTACAATCCAGGCATCATGTAATTTGTCTGCCCAAACCCCCCTGAATTTGGCTAGTCTCGCTCCTACTTGAGAGGGTTAAGCAGAGACAGCTTCAGAAGGACTTATTTGAAGCCTTAGGCTCCGTTTCCACTACTGCAAGTTGTTGTGCGACCTGACACATGCGAAGTCGCATGACAAGTCAAAACCCATGTATTTCAATGGTCCCCGTTCTAATTGGTGCAAGTTAAGTCGCAGCGACTCCAAATAAGGTTTTTGCATGACTTTGTTCCGACATCTGTGCGACTTGTTCTTACATGGTTTTCACAGGTCGAATGACATCGCATCACAAATCGCACAGCAAAGTCACAGTGTAAATCGCGCGACTCTGGGGACGCAGCAGTGGAAACACAGCCCCAGGAGCTTTGTTGGCCCTGGGCTTGGAAGGTTTCTGGAAGGTTGAACCAGCTCCCCTCCACTGTCTGAAAAACTGTCTGTAAGCCCTGGCCTCTCTGAATCCTTCTTTGGATCCCTTGTTAAACCGAAAGGGCTGCTGTGTCTTTCTCTTCTGTGGGATTAGGCCAGATCTGCCCCCGGAAACCCACTGAATTGCTGATTATAAGTCTTCCCGAAGAGTAGCTTCCTGTCAAATGGAACCGAACACAGACTGTGCTGAGAAGCCTTATCGTCCGACAAATGTTTCAATCATAAGGCTCTGTGGGCAGTGACGGTATGAGCCATTATCTTTGCTGTCATCCTGACCTGGTCGACAGCCACACCTCTACAGCAGTCTTAAAAACTGTAAAGGAGAAGAACTGCCACTTCCCAGACTTTCATCCAAACAACCATCCACCAGCTCTGCTACCCACACTCTAAGGCTGGACTCACACCCATGCACTCCCAGCACATTCCGCAGAACGTGTTCCATAGGAGACCATGATAAATGGATGGTAGTGCAAATCCGCAAAATGCAGAAAGCACCAAAAACGCACAGGTGCAAACCCAGCCCAAGTGCTGCTGCCACAGGAGTGATTCTACTGCCGGTCTGCAGGCTGCTGTGGCCAAACTATACAACATTTTTAGGTCTGCGTTTATTTTGTGATCCATAGGATCCCTAAGAGAGACCGAATCCTCCAGAGGAAGGGTAATATGGCAGGCGAATACACATAATGAAGCATCAACCTTAGGCATATTGTCCCAAGAGGTACAGCTTTGATACCCCATTATGCACATTGAGCTTCTTCACAGGACCCCCCCACTCATTGTCAATTGCTTTTTTAATTTCAGAAATGGGAAGGAAGGTAACGATTTCTTTAACCACCTCAATACCAGGCCTATTCTGGCATTTCTCTCCTTCATGTAAAAATCATCATTTTTTTGCTAGAAAATTACTCAGAACCCCCAAACATTATATATTTTTTTTAGCAGACACCCTAGGGAATAAAATGGTGCTCATTGCAACTTTTTATCTCGCACGGTATTTGCGCAATCATTTTTCAAACGTCTTTTTTTTGGAAAAAAAATCGGTTTCATGAATTAAAAAATGACAAAACAGTAAAGTTAGCCCAATTTTTTTGTATAATGTGAAAGATGATGTTACGCCGAGTAAATAGATACCTAACATGTCACGCTTTAAAATTGCGCACAATCATGGAATGGCGCCAAACTTCATAACTTAAAAATCTCCATAGGCGACGCTTTAAAATTTTTTTACAGGTTACCAGTTTAGCGTTACAGAGGAGGTCTAGTGCTAGAACTGTTGCACATGCTCTAACGCATGCGGCGATACCTCACATGTGTGGTTTGAGCGGCGTTTACATATGTGGGCGGGACTTGCGTGTGCGTTCGCTTCTGAGCGTGAGCTACCGGGGACAGGGACGTTTTTTTTTTTTTTTTTTTTTTTTTTTTTTATTTTTACACTTTTTTTTGTAATTTATTTTTTTTTTGATTACTTTTATTCCTATTACAAGGAATGTAAACATCCCTTGTAATAGGAATCTATGTGACAGGTCCTCTTTATGGAGAGATGCGGGGTCAATAAGACCCCACATCTCTCCCCCAGGCTGGAAAGCGTGAGATAGGGTAAAATTTTTTTACCGATCTCATGCTGACAGCCGCGATCGCGGCTTTGGTTATTTCCGGGTACCCGGGCGTGACGTCATAACATCGCGCCCGGGCCTCCGACGGTCATAGAGATGACTGGTGACCATCTGGTCACCAGAAGTCTCTATCGTCCTTATCCGGCGCTGGCCGATTCATTCTCCGGGCTCCCGATGGCACGGGAGGGACCGGAGAAGCAACGGATGGCGGCGGGAGGGGGGGGACATCCCTTCCCGTCGCCTATAAGAACGATCAAGTGGCGGAACTGCCGCTATGATCATTCTTATCGTGCATAGAATTTCCGGCTGAAAATAATGATATCTGGATGATGCCTGTAGCTACAGGCATTATTCAGATATCACCCCCCAAAGTCCAAGACGTTTATATACAGTGGCCAGTTTTGAAGTGGTTAAGTATGGGTAGTATCTTTGCTGTCTCTTTGGAGGCAACAATTCTTCCCCTTAACAGCCTCCACCCAGGGGGGAACCAGTGCAAGAATCAAATTGCGACCATCTCAGCCTCAGATTGATCCAAATCGCTATCAACTTCAGCGTTAAAACGCACTGAAAACACATCACGGCACATGCGCAGTAGTGCTGTGAAGCCGATGGCGGCCATCTTGGGACTCCCAGATCACTCTCTGGTATAAAAGAGAGCTTACTTTCAGTAGAAGAGCAGCTGCCTAAGGGAAGACATCTCTAAGGTGTCTTCTCCATCTCTTCTATCTTTCTCCCCTGTGCTATGGAGTCCAGCCAAGGTACCAGGGGGGAGGGGGAATATGTTTTGGTGTGTGCATGTATGTATGTATATACCTATGTGTATTTAAAAAAAAAAAAAAAATTCCCCTCTTCTTTTAATCCTTTTTACCTGTTTTTAAAGGATATATTAAACACCTATTGTTCTTTTTTCAGCTGTCCCTAGTACTATAATGCCGCATCAAAAAAATCCTCAACATACCACTAGGTAAGGGCTGCAACAATCAGGTAAGTTATTTTTCAAAAAAAGAGCACCCCGGGCTGATTGAAACATCCTTTCTTTGTTTCTATTTGTAGACAGCATCACGGATCACCATGCAGGTCATCCCACAGAGATTCTCCGGATAGGAGATCAAAAGATCATAGGAGCTTGGGTCATTCTCACTCATCCTCGGCTCATACTTCTCGTAGTGGTCACAGATCACCCCGACATACCTCTAGTAAACATGACTCCAAGCGCAGATCTGTGTATCCAGGAGATAAAGCATGCTGGGTGTGTAGCAAACAAACCCTCCCTGATAAATTGGTATGTGGTCAATGCCTCCTAGAAGCTACGGGGGACAAAGAAAGAAAAAAACTAGAATTCATGGAATCAATCAAAAACTTGATCAAAGACTCTATCCGGGAGTTGGCCTTATCCCAAGATCAAGTAACCCCACCCTCGGACGAGGCAGCAGTAAATACACCCAACCCGCAGCCGGATCCAGAGGTTATTTCTGAAGACGAGATGGAAGTAGGAGAGGAAAATGCCTCAGCCTTTGATTTCGCTCTAATAGAACCTTTTATCAATGTGGTAAAGGACGCAATCCAATGGGAGGAAGATCCAGAGCCTCCATCTAAAGCAAAGAGATATTTTCCACACCTGAAGAAAAAATTATCAGCCTTCCCCTTAATGGAAGAAATAAAGGAAGTCATGACAGATGAATGGCAGAAGGTGGACAAAAGGCCCTTAGCTTACAGTTGTTTTCTCAAATTGTATCCACTTGCTGAAGCGGATGCGCAGCTTTTCGACTCGCTTCCAATGGTAGACGCTTCAATTATGAGATTAGCCAGAAATACAACACTACCTCTAGAAGACGTGGTCTCCTTTAGGGCTGTCCTTGACCGAAGGATCGATTCAGATCTAAAAAAATCTTATCAAGCAGCAGGAGGGGCATGCAAGCCAGCGGTAGCCCTGACTTCGATCTCACGGGCTACCAGGGTATGGTCAGACAATATTGAGACAGCCCTCAGACAGGGTGGGGGCTCTAACGAAATCATCAAGGCACTAAATGAGCTGAAGTTGGCCTCAGATTTCATAGCAGAGGCTGCCATTGATGTCCTAAAGTGTTCCTCCAGGGCTATGCTGTATTCCATCACGGCCAGGAGGGCATTGTGGCTAAAGCCATGGTCGGTCGACCCAACTTCAAAGCAATCATGGTGTTGCATACCATACAATGGTAAAGCTCTGTTCGGAGACAAAATGGATGCAGCAATTACCAGAGTCACAGGGGGAAAAGCGGTCTAATTCCCCAGGACAGAAACAGGAGAAAAAGATTTGTGTCACGTCCAGCTGGTCAGCAGAGAGCAAGAGATTCCAGAACGTACCGCCCAGGTAGGGAGTACAGAAGAGGCTGGAAGACAGGGAAACCTAAAGCCTCAACATCCACGGTTGAGGGCCAGAAGTCTTTTTGACTCCCTATCCACCCAAACCACTCCAGTAGGAGCTCGGCTCAGGGCGGTCGCCCAGATTCGGGTGGAGAATTGTACAGATCAATGGGCAGTCTCCACTGTCATTCTGGGCCATTTCTGTAAATTCAGGAAACGACCCCCACCCTTTTCATTCCAGACCACAAAAATCCCAACCTCAAAAGAAAAGAGAGAGGTCCTTCTTCAGTACGTGCAAATTCTTATTCGGCAGCAAGCAGTAGTTCCGGTTCTGGACTTGGAAAAACGCTCAGGATTTTATTCCCCAGTCTTTTTGGTCCCCAAGAAATCGGGTGGCTGGAGGCCCGTGTTGGACCTGAAGAGGTTGAACAGAAACATTGGCATAAAGCATTTCAGAATGGAATCCTTAAATACAGTGATCCTATCAATACAACCAGGGGATTGGATGGTCTCTATAGACCTCCAGGATGCATATCTCCATATACCTATCCTGCAGCAGTTTCAGCCTTTTCTATGATTCAAAGTAGGCGACTTACATCTACAATTTCAATGCCTTCCGTTCGGGATCTCAACAGATCCCAGAACCTTTACCAAGCTACTAGTGGCAATCCTGGCTCCTCTCCGAGAAAAAGGGATTCGGGTGCTACACTACTTAGATGACATCCTCCTTCTATCCCAGCACAAAAAGACCCTAGAAATACATGTGCGACTGGTCCTAGACACGCTGAGCAGGTTCGGGTGGCTAATCAAATTACTCAAAAAGTCAGCTCACACCTACACAGAAGACAACATATCTAGGAGCACTCTTCAACACTCCAGGGAGAGCAGTTTCACTTCCTTCAGAAAAGATTCCTGTCCTGGTAAGGAAGGTAAAGAAAGTACTGGCAAGCCATTCCATGTCGGTATCAGACTGATTGAGTCTCCTTTCCTCATGTATACTGATGGTGAAGTGGGCCAGGTGGCATCTACAGGGATTCCAGCTGGGGTTTCTGTCACAGTGGAGGAGGAATCGCCTGGATCAGAGGATATTAGTCACATCCACAATAAAATCCAGTCTTTGGTGGTGGACGAGACCATCCAACCTGCAGGTTCACTGTTCCCTAGGGCCCATCTCATGGACCATTCTTATGTCAGACGCGAGTCAGTTGGGCTGGGGTGCACACTTCCAATGTCAACTAGTTCAAGGAAGATGGCAGTTCAATTCGGAGGCGGTAGTCTCGAACATACTGGAGCTAAGAGCAGCATGGATGGCAATCCTACATTTAGCCACCTACCTCAGAGGGAAGTCCATACTTCTACAGATGGACAACAAAGCAGCAGTGGCCTATGTCCAGAACCAGGGGGGAAAACACAGCAGGTCCCTACTCAGCGAAGTAACGCCCATTCTGACCTGGGCTGAGAGGAACCTAATCAACCTACGGGCCTCATATATCCCAGGGCCCGAGAACCAATTAGCCGACCATCTGTCAAGATCATTCATCAACAACACTGAGTGGTCCCTGAATTCCAGAGTTTTCGGTTGGATATGCCAGCAATGGGGCACCCCCCAAACAGACCTATTTGCCTCCCCACTCAATGCGAAGACGCCTCTATTCTTCTCAAGATTCCCATCCCCAAGGTCAGTGGGAGTGGATGCTCTAGTTCAGCCTTGGAAATTTCAGAAAGGATATGCATTTCCTCCAACTCCTCTGATATTGAGGTTTCTCCAGCGCCTGACAACAGAGAAAGTCACAATCTTGGCAGTAATCCCGTATTGGCCCAAAAGACCGTGGTTCACACTCCTAGTCAAGTTGGCCCTGTGCAAACCACTTCCTCTTCCACACCTGAATGACCTACTGTCTCAAGACGGTTTCTCTCACCCGCATCCGGAAATCCTAGACTTGAGGGCCTGGAAATTGAGCGGAAAAGGTTGGATGATGTAGGATGCTCACATAATGTTATTCAAACACTTCTACAGGCAAGGAAGTCTTCCACTAATTCCACCTATTACAGAATATGGAGAAAATTTACAGAACTGGCAGAGGTTAACCATTTCGATCCCCTGGATCCTGGGGTCCAGAATGTACTTCTCTTCCTTCAGAATAGCTTAGACTTAGGTTTAGGCCTAAACACACTTAAGGTCCAGGTCTCAGCCCTTTCAGCCCTAACAGATACACGATGGGCTTTGAACCCTCTGGTCGAACACATTTTGAAGGCAGTCCTGAGATTGCGACCTCCCAGGAAAGCATTATACCCCAAATGGGACTTGACGCTTGTGCTTGATGTCCTATCAAATCCTCCCTTTGCTCCCACAGAAGATTGCACCTTAGAAGATATTTCCTTGAAAGCAGTGTTCTTGATTGCCATCACCTCGGCTCGCAGAGTATCAGAGATCCAAGCTCTAGGATCACGGGAACCTTACATCACCTTCTTCCTGGACAGGGTGGTTTTGCAACCCATCCATCAATTCATTCCTAAAGTGCCTTTACTCTACCATCTTAACCAGGAATGGGTTCTCCCAGCATTTGGGGAAGACCCAGACTCCTCAAGATTACATGAGTTCGATATAGCCAGATCCCTGAAGCACTATCTACGTTTAACACAACAGTTTTGCAAAGATCAAAGGCTGTTTGTCATCCCAAAAGGCGCCAGAAAGGGAATGGCAGCATCCAAGATGACCTTGGCAAGCTGGATCGTAAAATTAATCCAGAGGGCATATCGGGTTAGTGGTCTAACAGTTCCAGATGCGGTCAACGTGCATTCCACACGGGGAATGGCCTCCTCTTGGGCAGCATTGGCGCGGGTCTCCCCTGAGACAATTTGCCGAGCAGCTAGTTGGTCGTCCTTCAACACTTTCATGTCTCACTATAGTGTAGACCCAGCGTTTCTTACTTCCCGGGAATTTGGGGAAAGAACCTTACAGATATCAAGGCTGTAGTTTTCATTAAATTTCTTATTGCAGTACCCTCCCTGTAAGCGAGTTATTTACCATTGGTATGCTGCCATGGAGGCACCAGGAAAACGGAAAATTGAATACTTACCTTTCCGTAATTTTCCTTTCCTGGTGCCTACCCATGGCAGCATACACCCTCCCTTCAATAATCCTTAGTATTCTGAGATCTAGTTACAAGAATGCCGGCGAGGAGGAACAACTCTTTTATTTATACAGTTAAAGTGGTCCTGTGGGTTGGTCAGGGCGGAGCAACCAACCATTGGTATGCTGCCATGGGTAGGCACCAGGAAAGGAAAATTATGGAAAGGTAAGTATTAAATTTTCCATTTTCTATCGCATAGCAGAATTCCTAACTGCCATGTTTAATATACAGAAGGCTACTAGAGGAAAAATATTTAAAAAAATATAAAACTCTGCATATGAAATACAGCCACGTAAGTAGCATACATTGAGATGGTAAATATAAGTATAAAAAATGATACTGCAAATTTTCTGTGATTCTATTCTTTGGAATTAACCAGTTGCCGACCGCCTCACGACGATATACGAATACCGAATACCTGTACGTGATCTGCCTCCCGTGGGTGGGGGGATCCGATCGGACCCCCCCCCGGTGCCCGAGGCGGTCGGCTTCTGTCCGGGAGAGATCAGATGTGAGGGGGAGGCCATCCATTCGTGCCCCCCCCTCGCGATCGCTCTCAGCCAATGAGAATCTTCCTCTGCCTCTGTATAGTAAACAGAGGCAGAGGAAGTGATGTCATCTCTCCTCGGCTCGGTATTTTCCATTCCGGCGTCGAGGAGAGAAGACATTGATGTGAGTGTAAAACACATACACACACAGTAGAACACGCCAGGCATACATTACACCCCCTCATCACCCCCCGATCACCCCCTGATCACCCCCCAATCAACCCCCTCCATCACACTGACACCAAGCAGTTTTTTTTTCTGATTACTGCATTGGTGTCAGTTTGTAGCAGTTAGTATGGTAGGGCAGTTAGTATTAGCCCCCTTTAGGTCTAGGGTACCCCGCTAACCCCCCCTAAAAAGTTTTAACCCCTTGATCACCCCCCGTCGCCAGTGTCACTAAGCGATCATTTTTCTGATCGCTGTATTAGTGTCACTCGTGATGCTAGTTAGGGAGGTAAATATATAGGTTCGCCGTCAGCGTTTTATAGCGTCAGGGACCCCCATATACTACCTAATAAAGGTTTTAACCCCTTGATTGCCCCCTAGTTAACCCTTTCACCAGTGATCACCGTATAACTGTTACGGGTGACGCTGGTTAGTTTGTTTATTTTTTATAGTGTCAGGGCACCCGCCGTTTATTACTGAATAAAGGTTTAGCCCCCTGATCGCCCGGCGGTGATATAACTTAGGTTTTAGGGTCAGATAGGGTCTGCGTCTCCCCAGGCAGCCTCAGTACCACTAACACCCACGCACGCAGCATACACCTCCCTTAGTGGTTTAGTATCTGAACGGATCAATATCTGATCCGATCGGATCTATACTAGCGTCCCCAGCAGTTTAGGGTTCCCAAAAATGCAGTGTTAGCAGGATCAGCCCAGCGTCAGGTTTGCCCCTCCGCCCGGCCCAGCCCAGCCCACCCAAGTGCAGTATCGATCGATCACTGTCACTTACAAAACACTAAACGCATAACTGCAGTGTTCGCAGAGTCAGGCCTGATCCCTGCGATCGCTAACAGTTTTTTTGGTGAACTGGCAAGCACCAGCCCCAGGCAGCGTCAGGTTAGCACCAGTACCGCTAACACCCAGGCACGCAGCATACACCTCCCTTAGTGATATAGTATCTGAATGGATCAATATCTGATCTGATCAGATCTATACTAGCATCCCCAGCAGTTTAGGGTTCCCAAAAAGGCAGTGTTAGCAGGATCAGCCCAGATACCTGCTAGCACCTGTGTTTTGCCCCTCCGCCCGGCCTGGCCCAGCCCACCCAAGTGCAGTATCGATCGATCATTGTCACTTACAAAACACTAAACGCATAACTGCAGCATTCACAGAGTCAGGCCTGATCCCTGCGATCACTAACAGTTTTTTTTGGTAGCGTTTTGGTGAACTGGCAAGCACCAGCGGCCTAGTACACCCTGGTCGTAGTCAAACCAGCACTGCAGTAACACTTGGTAATGTGGCGAGTCCCATAAGTGCAGTTCAAGCTGGTGAGGTGGCAAGCATAAGTAGTGTCCTGCTGCCACCAAGAAGAATACAAACACAGGTCCGTCGTGCCCATAGTGCCCTTCCTGCTGCATTCGCCAATCCTAATTGGGAACCCATCACTTCTGCAGCACCCATACTTCCCCCATTCACATCCCCATCCAAATGCATTCGGCTGCATGAGAGGCATTTTCTTTATGTCCTCCCGAGTACCCCTACCCAACGAACCCCCCTAAAAAAGATGTTGTGTCTGCAGCAAGCGCAGATATAGGCATGACACCCGCTATTATTTTCCTTCCTGTCCTGACAATCCTGGTCTTTGCATTGGTGAATGTTTTGAACGCTACCATACACTAGTTGAGTATTAGCGTAGGGTACAGCATTGCACAGACTAGGCACACTTTCACAGGGTCACCCAAGATTCCATCGCATTTTGAGAGAACCTGGAACCAGTTACAGTTACAAAAGTTACAGGTGATATATGCCGAAGCATGGGGGCAGCAGGGTTGGAGGAGCGATTTGCTCCTACCTTTTGCGGGAGGATGCTCCCCTGCTTCGGCATATATAAATGGTGCATGTATGCCCATCATTAGAAGTGGGTGGATGAAGGGAGGTATTCTAATGGTGGGCATACCCACCAATCAATCTCTTTTTTTCATGCAGCCCACAGGCTGCATGAAAAAAAAAAAGATTACAATATATGCCCAACAAGGACCAGCATACCAGCATACCACTGGTATGTTGCTGGACTTTGAGTGGTTATACCAGAATGATGCCTGCAGGTTTAGGTATCATCTTGGTATCATTCTTTTCAGCCAGTGGTCGACTTTCATGTAAAAGCAATCCTAGCGGCTAATTAGCCTCTAGACTGCTTTTACAACCAGTGGGAGGGAATCTTCCATGTTCTTCTCTGGCTCTCCTGCCCAACAGGGAACCTGAGAATGCAGCCGGTGATTCAGCCAGCTGACCATAGAGCTGATAAGAGACCAGAGTGGCTCCAAACATCTCTATGGCCTAAGAAACTGGAAGCTACGAGAATTTGTCACTAAATTATATATTGCTCAAACATACCATGGGAATATGTGAAATTACACCCCAAAATACATTCTGTTGCTTCTCCTGAGTATGGGGATACCACATGTGTGAGACTTTTTGGGAGCCTAGCCGCGTACGGGACCCCGAAAACCAAGCACCGCCTTCAGGCTTTCTAAGGGCGTAAATTTTTGATTTCACTCTTTAGCAGCTAAATGTATTTTGGGATGCAATTCCACATATACCCATGGCCTGTGTGAGCAATATATCATTAGTGCCAACTTTGTGCAAGAAAAATTAAAAAATTTGTCACTTTCCCGCAACTTGTGTCAAAATATAAAATATTCCATGGACTCAACGTGCCCCTCAGCAAATAGCTTGGGGTGTCTACTTTCCAAAATGGGGTCATTTGGGGGGGGGGGGTGCCATCTGGGCATTTTATGGCCTTCAAAACTGTGATAAGTAGTGGGGAGTGAAATCAAAAATTTACGCCGTTATAAATCCTGAAGGCAGTGATTGAATTTCGGGGCCCCGTACGCGGCTAGGCTCCCAAAAAGTCCCACACATGTGGTATCTCCGTACTCAGGAGAAGCAGCTGAATGTATTTTGGGGTGCAATTCCACATATGCCCATGGCCTGTGTGAGCAATATATCATTTTTTTTGTCATTATTCAATCACTTGGGACAAAAAAAAATTAATACCGTATATACTCGAGTATAAGTTGAGTTTTTCAGCACATTTTTTTGTGCTGAAAGTGCCCCCCTGGACTTATACTAGAGTCAAGCACTTTTCTGCAGCAAAGAAATTTCATTTTCCGAACCGACTTTGGGGCCCTGTATCTCAGGGCCACTTTGTGCTAGGAACCCCAAATTTGGTGTGCAAACCCAGTCGAACTGATACCATAACATATGCAAAGCCGGGGTTCCTAGGACCAAGTGGCCCTGAGATATGTGGCCCCAAACCTGGTTCGGAAAATGTCATTCTCTGCTGCAGAAAAGTGCTTGACATTTTCTGAACTGATATTTGGGGCCCTGTATCTCGGGGACACTTAGTGCTAGAAACCCCAGCTTTGGATATTTTATGGTGCTAGTTTCACTAAGTTTGCACACCAAATATGGGGTTCCTAGCACTAAGTGGCCCCGAGCTACAGGGCGCCAAAATCGGTCAACTGTGTCCAACTGCAGCAATGTCATTTCGGGACCATTTGGGTTCAGAGACCTCAAATTTTGACTGCAGCTAGGGGGCATCTAGGAACCCTTAACTACTGAGTTTGAAGTTCGGGGGACCTATGGCTGCAAATGGGCACAGTGAGGCAAGCAAATGGGCACAGTGAGGCTGCAAATGGGCATTGTTGACCCTCTTTTCCACTTACAGTAGCTGTGCATTTCTCACCCTTGTCTTATACTCGGGTCACTAAGTTTTTCCCATTTTTTTGTGGTAAATTAGGGCCTCGACTTATACTCGAGTATATACGGTATTCAATGGGCTCAACATGCCTCTCAGCAATTTCTTTGGGGTGTCTACTTTCCAAAATGGGGTCATTTGGGGGGAGGGGTTTGTACTGCCCTGCCATTTTAGCACCTCAAGAAATGACATGTTTGGGTACAGCATTGCATAACCGCGCAATTAGCAGTTAAAGCGACGCAGTGCCAAATTGTAAAAAGTGCTCTGGTCAGGAAGGGGGTAAATCCTTTCGGGACTGAAGTGGTTAAACTTCATCCAGCAGTAAAATGTATTTTTTTAAAATACACCAGTTAAATGATATATTGTGTGAATGAAGAGTTCACAATAAAATTGTGATTATAACTTGTATCTCTGCAATTTTAGTGCTAAAATTATAATATATCATGTCGTCAGATCTATATTCTCTCTTAAAAATGGATTAATAATGAAAAAAAGAGAACTAGATTAGACTTTTTTTTACACTGAATCAAGTTAACAGCTCAATACATAAAATAAAGAGGTGAAGCAGAGTAATAATTATTCTACTTTAGGTATGCTTTTTATACTATACCATCATCCTTTGGGAGTGCACTAGTTATTCTGACTATCAGAATGATCATGTTGCTGGCCAATGTTTTCTTTGTCTGTGTTTTTTTCTGGTGTGTTGTGTTTTAACCGCTTCAGCCCCAGAAGATTTTACCCCCTTTTTGCGATTCGGCACTGCGTCATTTTAACTGACAATTGCGCGGACGTGCGGCACCCAAACAAAATTGACGTCCTTTTTTTCCCACAAATAGAGCTTTATTTTGGTGGTATTTGATCACCTCTGGGGTTTTTATTTTTTGCGCTATTAACAAAAAAATAGTAACAATTTTGAAAAAAACACATTATTTTTTACTTTTTGCTATAACAAATAATCCCAAAAATATATAATTTTTTTTTTCCTCAGTTTAGGCCGATATGTATTCTTCTACATATTTTTGGTAAAAAAAAAATTGCAATAAGCGTACTGTATATTGATTGGTTTGCGCAAAAGTTATAGCGTCTACAAAATAGGGGATAGATTTATGGCATTTTTATTATTATTTTTTTTTTTTTACTAGTAATGGTGGCGATATGTGATTTTTTATCGGGACTGCGACATTATGGCACATTAGACAATTTTGACACATTTTTGGGACCATTAGCATTAATACAGTGATCAATGCTAGAAAAATGCATTGATTACTGTAAAAATGTCACTGGCAGTGATGGGGTTAACACTAGGGGACGATCAAGGGATTAATTTGTTCCCTAGTGTGTGTTCTAACTGAAGGGGGGAGGGGACTGTGCAGGGGAGATGACAGATTGCTGTTCATACTCTGTATGAACAGACGATCTGTCTGTTCTCCCCTCAGAGAACCGGTTTTACAGTTTACACACACGGATCCCAGTTCTCCATGTGTCAGCAGCGATGGCGGGAGCCTGGCGGTGATCGTGACCACTGGGCACTCGCATCAGCTTGGAGGCGAGCAGGGGGGCGTGCACCCCCCTAGTGGCCACAGCGTGAAACGACGTTACATAACGTCCCTTCGCCCAGCTGTACTATTCTGCCACAGTACATCTTCGGCCGCTGGTTGGCAAGTGATTAATATATGTATTGTGCTTTAATGCACTGTTTAGGAGGAGCAGCACTCTGTCTTGTGTTGTAGTTTGTAAATAAATTCACAAGCCCATTAATTAGTATGCAGACCTCTGTATCCTGAGGAGCACCCCAGGTGTGCAAATCTGCTGTATAGAATGCTGATACATTTCTGCCCAAAACCTGCACTAATAATCGTATTATTACTAGTAATGTCTGCCGCTGAGATGCTCAAAGTCTGCTTCAAAACCACGAAGGATAAAGCCGGTATCTGTGATCATGAACCTGATCCAGCAGCTGAGTGAGGCTGAATGCCCTTGCAGCTAAAGGAAACCTCCAAACCAAGATACCCCAGCTGCTGTGGAGCTTGGTGTTATTAGGTAGCCATGATGCTTTTTCAGGGGAGTATCCCACTTTTTCAAGTCAACAACGTTACGGAAGAAGCCTCCTATATATGCACCATCCACTTTTTTTTCTACTAGTAATGGCAGCAATCTGCATTTTTAATCGTGACTGCGACAATGTGAGGACACATCAGACAATTTTGACACATTTTTGGGACCATTGGCATTAATACAGCGAACAATGGTATAAAATTGTATTGATTACTGTAAAAATATCACTGGCAGTGAAGGGGTTAACACTAGGGGGCACTCGAGGGGTTAACTGTGTTCCCTGGGAGGTGATTCTAACTGAAGGGGGAGGGGACTGAGTGGAGGAGGTGACGGATTGTGGTTCCTAGCTAAAAGGAACACACGATCTGTCACTCCTGTCAGAACAGAACAAGGAAGTGTGTGTTTACATACACTCATTCCTGTTCTGTCTCTCCTGCTCACGATCGCTTGTGGCCAGAAGTAATTGCGACAGTCAGCCTCGAGCACCGGCACCCCCACTGTGCAGCGCACACGCCTGCTATCCTGACCCCGCGAGCCGACGTATAGCTATGATGGCTCGCACAGGGGTTGGTCGGGAAGCAGTTAAATAGTAATGTTCTGGCATTAAAATATCAATCAATAACCACGTTTTCTTTCCCAGATAATGAAATGGTGGAAAGATGAGGCAGAATCCCAATGGTCCAAGACAAAAGGTGAGTTTACTACACATAGCAAAAACCTACTGCTGCAACATTTATTTAATTAATGACAGTAGAAAGGTCAACTTTAAAGAGTATCTAGGACCACCACTAAATCACAGATTCTTGACTGTAGCAATACCCCTTGGAATCTTTGGTGACTTAATTGACCAAATGTGGTCAATAATGTTAATTGAATTAAAGTGGAGCTCCACCCAAAAGGGAAAGTTCTGCTTTAAGGCCTCCTTCCCCTCTCCTCTTTCAGTAGTGACACTTTTGGGATGCAGAAGTTCTACTTCCCCCAACCTTCTGGTACACTTGACAGATCCCAGATTGTGGGACCATTCTCAATGCACAGCATGGCTCACGTATGCACAGTGGGCACCTGTCTGTGAAGCTGCAAGCTGTCACAGCCAGTTGCCCACAATTAGGATGCTGGTGCAAAAGGCAGAAGAGGACAGGTGAAAACATCTGGGGTGAGCACATCACTGGATAGTTGGACAGGTGAGTGTTTTTTTATTAAAAGTCAGCATCTACAGTTTTTGTAGCTACTGACTTTTAATTTTTGCACAGGAGACTAGAGCTCCTCTTTCAGTGCACTCAAACATTATAGATGTTCAGTTCTTGCTTTTCAGAACTGAACTTGCAATCTTTGGGATGAATTTACCAATTTCTAGAACATCAAACCTTAGGCCCCATTCACACCTGAGCTATTTTCTGCTTGAAGCTCCAAAACACTCAACAAGGCAAATCCTATTTATTTCAAGGGAACGGCTGAACATGCACAACATGAACATTTTACGAGCGATGTGTTGTGCGTTTTCTGATCAAACAGCAGCTCTTAGCCCCTAATCTCTTTGACCTTTCCTCCCTCTAGTGTTTTCTACTGGCAAAACAAAAAGACTCAAAGGTGTAAAATGTAATGCACTTCTGAAATGCAAGCAATACACTTCTAAAATAATTTAAAAACTCTCAAATAAAAATGCATGAAAATTGCTCTGCTCACGTGTGAATGCAGCCTAAAGTTCACCATTAACCATATAACTAGCAGTGAGTTGAAATGCTGATATTTTAACTGTTTTATTTTCCTAAGAATTTGTAATTTCATCCAGTCAATGTGATCCATACATCTCTGCCAGAAAGCACAGCTATGTAGAGTTAAGTAATAAAGTAGTTCTAGGTAAACAGCCACTTTTGATTTAGCAAATCAGTCTCATGCCTGGATTACATTTTTTTTTTGGCTAGTAGAAGCAAAATACTTGGATATTTGGCTTGAATCTGAGTTGTACAAGAAGAATTTACTGAGATGCCGAGTAAATTTAGTTTTGTATGTGTTTTCAGTTAAAAACAGCATCATAATCAGACCCAGAGTATAGGATACAATTGAAGCATACAATATTTAGAGGTTGGAGTAATTACTGATTTTTACATTAATCTTTTAATACGTTCTACAGAATGGTGAAAAATATATGGGACCTCTCTTCAAGCCACTCATCTCTTTTCATTTGCTTAAGGATCATGGATACAATTAAAAAGAGGTGTGTATGAATAAACTACATGGATATAGTATGCTAGAAGTGTCCCACTAATGACTAAGATTCATCCCTGAGTGTCAATAATTTTATCAAATTTAAAAATAATAGTGATTCTTGACTAAACTCCATGTTGTTGTATTGACTTATAGAGACTATGCTGTGCAGCCACAGGTTACCTTGATTGAGTCACAGAGACATTGCTGGGAATAATTAACATTTGTGCAGCTTTTATGATTTGACCCTACAGTGTATGCAAGTTCGTTGCAATCCAGAATGTTTTTCATATTATTTGGCACTGTATACATGTTTTCTCCATCCTGAACCTGTTTTTCACTATTATGCCGCGTACACACGAGCGGACTTTTCGACAGACTAGGTCCGGCAGACCGGACTCCGTCGGACAATTCAACCCTGTGTGGGCTCCAGCAGCCTTTTTTTTCCCAAAAGTCCGACAGTCCTAGAAATAAAACATGTTTCAAATCTTTTCGACGGACTCGAGTCCGGATGAAAAGTCCGCTCGTCTATTTGCTAGTCCAGCGGACAAAAACCGACGCTAGGGCAGCTATTGGCTACTGGCTATGAACTTCCTTATTTTAGTCCGGTCGTACGTCATCCTGTACAAATCCGTCTGACTTTGGTTGAACGTGTGTAGGCAAGTCCGTTCATTCGAAAGTCCATCGGAAAGTCCGTCGGAAAGTCCGCCGGACCTAGTTCGTCGAAAAGTCTGCCCATGTGTACACGGCATAACTGTTGACTTTTACCTGTTTAGTAAACTGCAAGTTACAGTTACTCTCTCTCTGCTTGTTCAGCCAATTTCCTGTTCTGTTAAATCTATACAGTATATCTGCGGGGTGAGATCATCTCAAGCTCTGCTGCCCCTGACTCTTAGTTTTATAAGATTTATAATGAAAATGAGATCTGAAGATTTCACTATGGATCTACTCACTATTCTCCTGAGGGCTGGAGAGCTATGTGTACCAGAGCACCTGCAGTGCTAATATCTCTCTGCTTCATGCATTCTGTAAATATGTGCTGCTTTTTAGATATTACCATGTCATCAGATCACCAGTGATTTTTGGGAGAGCTCTGACATGAGAAAGCAAAACCCTTTGCCAAAAAGGCTACGTTCACACAGAGATATTGTAAAGGACTAGACATAGGTCAGTGATAGGGAAAATATATCAGCTTCTTGGCACCTACCTAAAATCTAGCAAGTGGTCATTTCTGTCTTATTTCATTAATGGGCACAGCTTTGAAAGTACAGGTTCCTCAGGGGTGCATGCATGAGGCGGACCCAGGTGGCTGCATCCTAGAGGACTCGACTCATCTCAGGCGCATTCTCGAGTCTCCCCACGGCTATCATCACATAACTGCTGCTTGCGCCACTGGAGGAAGCCTTCATCTTGCTGCACTCACTGAGCCATGAAACATCTGGATAAATAAAAGCCCCACGGCGCTCCAGGCCCAGAACCCCAGCAGTTGCAAGCCCACCACAGCACGCTCCAGCACAGCATTCTGCTATTTTGCGTCCACAACTTGAAGATGAAAATAGGGCGCAATGCAGTAATACACATATTTGAGGGATCCCGGAATCTGTGACAAACCTTCAAGGCTATACTTTGGCCTTGCAACCTCATACTCAACATTCCCATGGACAGATTGGAGATGGATCGAGTCCATAGGGTACTGACCCGCAAATGAACAGATGGCGCCGCATGGGATATTATCCTGAAATTTCACTATTACCGCAGCAAGGAATCGGTAATACAGGCCTCCAGAGACTCTCACTCCCTGATGTTTCAAGGTCACAATAATAAGGCTGACTCTGATGTTTTTACTCTGTATACCCCTTTTGGAATTTTACATGGATATCATTGCATCTAATAAGGTAACATACTGTATGTTTTGCACATTTAAAGCTTGATATTACATTTAAAACAATTTTGTATGGATATTATTCTCCATAGTGATCTTGACATATTGATTTTGGGGGAGATAAGGTGGAATGGGGTGGCCTCTAGTGGATGGGACTTCCCACTTTGGGGCCACCTCATGGGTCCTTTTCCTCTCCTTGGTACACTCTGGTGATCTTCTATTTGGTGTATACATATAATAGGATGACTGTTATGTTGCATTATGTTGTAATAATTGTATGATCATATGTATAATCATATGATTTTGTCTAGACTATCCAGTGTAAAACATTAATAACTCCTGAGGAAGTGGATTAAGTCCATGAAACACGTCGAACCACATGAATTACCACCTATGGATATGATGCAATACAATGTTGTAATGATTTTAGAATTCTGTGCTTGAGTATATTATATAAAATGGTGTGCCTCATTCCTCTCCCAAGATTAACTTTTACCAGAATGTACAGTCTATAGGGATGTGGCATTTTACCCCTTTTACTTAATTTTTTGTATGCTAGTTAATGTGATACCCATCGAGTGGTAATATATTCGTTTACCTTTACGACCCGGTTTGGTGCTTGTTTTCTTTGATATAAAACTACAGCTGTGCACTAAGTATTACTTTCAATATATTTCCGTGACATTCTTAACCAGGTGTGTCAGAGGGGTTGAAGTAGAGAACAAAAGGACCGGTCCTATTTAGCGGCTCCTATGAGGGCAGCCCTACATTCTGTAATAGAATTTTGTGCCTGCTGCTCTTTTATATAATTACTTCAACTAACCTAAGCAAAGATTTTAACCACTTCCGGACCGGCTCACAATGATATACATCGGCACTTTGAAGAGGAATGTCCTTGTTATGGCAGCAGCTAGCTGCCATAAACCTGGTATCCTCTTCTTCAGCGAGCGGTCGGGTTTCAAATAAAATTGGTCAATGCGGCGGATTTTCCACAAGATCACTGTTATCGGGGGCGCGAGAGGGCACACTCCGCCACTTACTGAAGCTTATGAGGTCCTCTTCCCTGCTTGGCTGGCTGCTGAGTGAGGGGAAGATAGCCCCCACTCGGCTCTATAGCATTGACTGGTGGAAGCAATGTCAAACGTCACTTCCGCCCAATTCTCTTAAAGGAGAGATTTTATTTATTTATTTTTTTTCCAAATGACTTTTTTTATTGCATTTTAATGTAAATATGAAATCTGAGGTCTTTTTGACCCCAGATCTCATATTTAACCACTTTAGCCCTGGAAAGATTTACCACCTTCCTGACCAGAGCATTTTTTGTGACTCGGCACTGTGTCAATTTAACTGACAATCGCGTGGACATGCGACGTTGTACCCAATGTCCTTTTTTTCCCACAAATGGAGCTTTCTTTTGGTGGTATTTGATCACCTCTGCGGTTTTTATTTTTTGCGCTCTAAACAAAAAAAGATCAACAATTTTGAAAAAAAACGCATTATTTTTTACTTTTTGCTATTAGTATCCCCAAAAATATATAAAAAAAATATTTTTTTCCTCAGTTTAGGCCGATATGTATTCTTCTACATATTTGTGGTAAAAAAAAAAAAAAAAAAAAAAAAAAAAAATCGCAATAAGTGTATATTGAGGGCATAGATTTATGCCATTTTTATTATTCATTTTTTTACTAGTAATGACGGCGATCTGCAATTTTTATCGGGACTGCGACATTATGGCGGACTGATTGGACACTTTTGACACTTTGGGACCATTGACATTTATACAGCGATTAGAGCTACAAATAGCCACTGATTACTGTATAAATGACACTGGCAGGGAAGGAATTAAGCACTAGGGGGCGATCAAGGGGTTAAGTGTGTTCCCTAGATGTGTTCTAAATGTAGGGGGGATGGGCTCACTACAACATGACAGAGATCACTGCTCCCGATGACAGGGAGCAATAGATCCCTGGTGAAAATCAGCTGCCCTACTGATGCCAAAACACACTGGTTAAAAGGTGCACCTTCAACCTAAATATACATATTATTCAAACATTGAGTGTAAATAGATTGATTATTGTAATAATGTGCAGTCCACCTAAAAAGTGAATGACTAATAAAAAGTCCTGAAAAATCAAAGAGTGTATTTTTCTGTGTGAGCAATCCTTTCTTCAAATGCAGAATGTCATCTCCTTTGTATTGAACAAGCCAGATAATGGTAAAAAAAAGGGGGGGGGTGCTTACCAGATATGCAGGACCCCTATTACAGGGGTCTTCAGGGATCAGGTATGCCGGATCTTGTAGGCAGGAACAGCTGATTTTGATTTCACACACAGACTTCAATCCGCCTTGGACCCTTCCCGAGCACTGTGGTAAGAGTATAATGAACTGTGCCTCTGTGGGATCACTCGTAATATGTAGGGAGAAATTACAAAAACAGAGTGTCTCCTCTCCCAGTCGATGCCTCTTACGGAGAAACGCAGCATCGGACGGAGCCACGGGACCTGACGTCACCACACATCAGCTGGCTAGCTTCACCGCGACTGAGCTGTTAGTTTCGTTTTGGATTTTCTGCTATATCTTTTGATGTCAGCTACCCATCGTCTTTTAATAAAAGAGTTTTAATCTACTACACTATGGGGGACCCTTTGTTCTTAGCCCAGACACATTAGGAGAGTTCAAAAAAGAATTTGCTACACTATTCTGGTGGTATGGTCCCATTAAAACTTCCTGAGCGTAATCCTGGAAAGTCTTGTGACAGTTTTCATACAGTGTCCTGACACGTGCATCAAGTTCAGGTAGTTCTTATCCATGCCACTTTAGGAATTTGTCGCTATGGCTGTGATGACAAACTCCATAACATTTACTGCCAGTTACCAGATAAGGAAACTGGTAGTAATAAAAGCTGACAAACGAGCTAGCATGCTGTCTGATGCCATTACCCAAATATGGCAATGACCATATTTGGTTAATAACAGAAATCACATGGGAGACTGACCCAAGTGAGAAATTGTCTCTCAGCATCCCTATCAGGCTCCACCCACCCAACAACCCAACTCAATGACTGCTGCACCTGTTGAGTGGGTAGAGCCTAATGAAGATGCTTCCCCGTCTCTCTTGTGATTGACAGTGGACAGATTTTATAGCCTGTTGGGTTGAATAGCCTTTATGGAATCCACAAATGGATTTCCACTGTCAATCACAAGGTTGGCCAACCAGATGGGACACTAGTCCCATCAGGCTCTGCCTACCCCACAACAAAACTTATTGCCCATGCAACTGTCACAAAGTAGCTGGGCAGTGAGCTCAGCATTATTAAGCTGAACTCAGGATGGAGTGTCTGGCATGGACACTCCAACCTTAATGCAATCATCCATACAACAAAGTCCTGTACCTGTTTGAAACATATGTTACCCCAACACTTTATATTCCTTATAACTGCCTTCTGTACCATGTACTTGTATGAGAAAGTATCCTGTTCTCTTTGCATTGCTTCCTTTATGTGAAATCTCTGGTGTACCTGCCAGTCCCTCTGCTTTCCTATTAAAAATGACCACACTAAGCAGGAAGGCACACCATGGTCAGTTCTCTAGCTATGCTGGGAACTCTTTGTACTCTCCTCCAATGATTAAACCTGTCCTGACATGCCCCTGCTGCACAACCATTCACTGGGAAGCTCAGTGTACTGCTGCTTCTCCTCCCCCAGGTTTATGCAGCTGAAAACACTGGGATGGTCAATAGTATTTAAAATGTTTTTTATATTTATACAAAATAAGTTTTGCTTTTCATTTCTATTTTAAACTGAATGGGTTGTTTAACAAGGTGATGATTTACAATCACTTTATTAAGGCAGGTACATTAATCTGTCACAAGCACTGACAATTGAGACCCATAGGTAATTTAATGAGTGTCGATGACACTCTTTATGAATTTTTGGGGGATTGTTCTGTTCCGAAAAGTACTGCTCCTGTCCAGTGGCGGCTGGTGCTCAATTTTTTTGTGGGGGTGCAAACATAGCCCCAACCAACAACACCCCCCCCCCTTTCGCCGCCACTTGCCCTTGATAGGGCCTACAGACAAACAGATTGTTAGGCAGATAGGTACACAGACAGACAGACAGACAGACACCTGGTGAAGGTGAGGATATGCTGTATATGATGGCTGTAGCAGGACACAGTGCTGGGACCCCTCATGGTCAACATATAAATGCTCCTGCAGATTGCTGGGTGAATGGAGGTTAACTCCGGGCACAGAAGAAGCAGGGCACCCCCTCCCCCAACTGTCCGATCACAGATCATCATCACAGGATGGGAACATTACACAAGGAATTACAAGGAACATTGCAAGGTATGTGGAGGGACAGACACTGACAGTGTCAGATCACATTACCTTGATTCTTGCTTCATGGAGCCGACTTCTCACTGGCATAGAAACCGAAAGTAAGAGTGACACAGCTGTCCGGGCTAAAGCACAGCTCAAGTCCTACAGTGGTGCTAATGGTCAGATAGGCAGACAGACAGAAGTCTGACCCAATGAGAGTGGAGAGGCGCTTAGCTTTGCGCCACAAAGCAACACAAAACCCAGCAAATGTAGCGTCTCGCCTGCAATCACAGGATTGCATTGGCATGACGCTTCTATAGTGCAATGTGGCCGGCGCAGTAAATTTAAAGAACTTTTTTTTTTTTTTTTTGTCACCAGCTTTGGGGGGGGCGGCGCCCAGGCACCCCCTATGGACAGGCCGCCACTGCTCCTGTCCATCCACAATCTCATACTCTCACTGTCACACAACAGTCAGGCTTTTTGATCTCATAAAATAGAAAAAGCCAGAACCCCATAATAAGCCTCTGTTTATTGAAGGTTTAACAAAACAGGTGACAAAGAAACAGCTGAGGTTGCTGGCTTTTTCTTTTTTTTTAACTTTACAATGATATCAGCCGTAGCCATGCACTTCCCATCAGTGGTGTTCAGAGTCAGGTGTTTTGTCAGGTGTTTTGCAGATTTGTCCTTAGTATGGATTTGTGGCCTGTCTGTTTAGGCCATTTAGGCCTGGACAAGTGATCCCAACTTGTCAAATTTTATGCTGCTATAGCAGAACATAGGAATACTGGCTGTCTGTTGTCTCTCTTTTGTGCAACTAACCTATCTGTCCTTAATTAAAAATCCTCTCCTGAGCTACCTGGTCTAAGGACTTAAGCTTCGTACACACAATCAGATCTTCTGCAGACAAAACCTCTGACTTTTGTCCGAAGACGTATGGTTGGATTTTGTCTTGCATACAAACGGCAAGGAATTGTCGGCCAACAAACATGAACGTAGTGACATACTACATGGTTTTTCAGCTCTTTAGCACCACCCTTTTGGCTCCTTCTGCTAATTTCGTGTTAGTGGAAGTTTGGTGAGTGTTGATTCGCGCTTTTCAGTTTGCGCTTTTTATTGCATTTCTGAATGGCCGTTCATCAACCAGACATGTTGCGGAATCGGAGGAGATAACGTGTTGTTTATTATTGGGCTTGGAGTTATTGCTTTGATCCAAGTCCAGTCAAGGAACAGGAGGAGGAGGAGGAGTTCTTGGATGAAAAATTGGTTGCTTTATTAATTGTGACCAATTATGTCATATGCCTTTGCTGCGGGAGCTCCAGGAGAATAACCCAGAAGTTTTTAGGAATTATCTCTGGATGACAGACCCCTGCTTTCATCAACTCTTGCCAATGTTAACCCCCAATATTAAGAAGCAGGACACATGCATGGGGATTTTATTTTATTTTTTGGCTGAATAATAATGATTTGATTTGTTATATTTTCTATATTTTTGTATGCATAGTATGCACTTTTTGGTTAAGTTCTATTGGCAGATAGCATGTCTAATTGTATTTGTTTTCTTTTTTAATGCACAATAAAAAAAACTGTGGAGAATAATACTTGACTATGTGCTTTACTTCAAATGACAGTTTGGAAGTAGGTAGTTACATTTAAAAAAATTACAAGGTAAAATTGACAATGGACACCAACATAGTTGTATCTTTGATCTTAAAAACTGCGGGATGATGGTGTTGTGGTAACTTGCTCCCCCCACCAAAAAAAAAAGCATAATAATATTATTCTTGATATCACTAAAAAAGCCTTTGAAAATGAGTTTGCAATAACTCCATCAGTATTACCAGCAAAGCAGCTTCATTATTATCCCATTAAAGAAAAAGAGAACGTGCACGCATTTCAAGATTTCATAATTTGCCACGTCACGAATGTTAATTCTCTATTACAAACGCTAGTTTACAAGACCGACCGCTTCTGGCTTGTCCTTGCTTCCGAGCATGCGTGTTTGTACTTTGGACTTTTAGACTTGTGTACACACGCTCGGAAAATCCGACAACAGACATTTGTCCATGGAAAATTTTAAAACCTGCCATCCAACATTTGTCAGCGGAAAATCCGACAACAAGTCCGATGGAGCGTACAAACGGTCGGGTTTTCTGCTAACAGCCTGTCATTACACATTTCCAGTCGGAAAATCTGATCGTGTGTATGAGGCTTTAAGCACCCTTCCACTGCTAAACCCTCTCTCAGTCTGTCACTTTCTGCATTTTTCAGTCATAGATGCTATATTTCTACATGAGGCAGTGATAAGGATGGAGTAGTCATAGCTTAAATTTTACAAAGCATCAAAGTGCAAGTTCCTTTTAGTCTGCATAAAAGTCACAACATTGTTATAGCTGCTCACAATAGAGATGCATAAAACCAAACAGTGAAATCTGAGCCTATTTTAATTTTGTAAGTAAAGTGCCCTCAATTCTATCGTAAATTACTCTATTGCAGCATCTGTTATTAGGCAAACTTTCTAGAGGGATAGATGACAAATAAAAACTTACAAAGGAATTTCTTTATGTAGACACCACCACAATTGAGCATATACTGTATGTAATAGATCAGAACAGTTATAAGGCTAACCAAAGGTGGACTTTACGGTTTTCTGGTTTTGTTCTCCTTTCTTTATAGATCTTCTAGAAAAGAAGCATGTAAATTAAAAGTTTCGTGTAGTTCATTGATGAGTGTTCAATACCTAAAACAATAATCTCTCCAGTATAAATAATACTCACATAATCAGAGAATTAGTGTTCTTTGTTAAACTGCTGTAATAAAAGACCTCAAAGCTGTATACAGTCCAAAGAAGGGCTGCTTTGTTAGCTGAGTAGACTTGTTTATTTATAGTCTTCAGTAATTAGTAACTCCTCCATGCCACTTGTGAGCCATTATCCTATTAACAACTGAGAAAGTTCAGTGTCATTGCTGCTTTACAGCACACCAGAGCCCTTGATGTGCTTTAAAGGCTAAGTCCACTTTTTGCAAACAAATAATAAATGTGCCATTATTTGCAGAAGAAAATGTGCATTTACTTTTCATATGAGCTTGCAAAGCATTGAAAACATGATCAGTGGATCTCAGGTGCAATGTATTACAGATGCTCCCTCCCTCTCTATGTCTGTATCAAGGTACAGAATTTCTTTTATAGAGCTGAAAGAAGTGTTAATGGATTACAGAACTTGATAACTACAAGTTCCTCTCCCACAATGGAAGATGAGACTTTTCATTTATTTATTCACAGATCTCTGGGTAAATGATGAAGCTGTGTGGAGCTGTGCAGTCAAAGACTGCCCCTGGAATCTTTAAAGACCGGGGAAGGGGGGAGCTTAGCACCAGATTACAAGTTACACCCTTTACATGGTTAAAAAAAAAAAAAAAAACAATTATTCTTTAAAGAAAACCTGTACAGGGAGAATATGAAGGGCTCCTTAACCTGAATCATTTGTTTATGTTTAGCTTTCAGCCAGGAAATCTCCCAGCCAAAGGCTTAATAAGGCTTGGGTAAAGTCATGGCAGTATTCTAACATAGATATGCCCAACTCTGACCACTGGTATACCTCTGTATGTCAGCTCAGAGCTGGTCTTATTTACTGCCAGTTTAATAATTTCTGAACTGGGGGTAATTCTTTCACAATCTTTCACAACAACAGGTTCTTAAAGTGAAGTGATGGTAGTGAGAATTACTTAAATTTGTCACACATCTTGGTTACGTTATTGAAACTGCTGCAAATGCTTAATTGAATTAGGGTGCAGGTAGTTTTAAAGGGAACTACTACCAGAAACATGTCATTAATGCTTTATTCATGCTTATAAGTGCCTTCTGACTTACTGACTGAATAACAGGTTATTAGTAGCTAGTAACTAACAAGGAACTTAGCATTAATTATTAAGCAGCGCTGTGAACATACAAATTTCCAGAATCCAATATGGCGATACTGAAAGTTTGTATGTTTACAGCGCTGTTTATCAGTTTGTCTACATATGAGTGTATTACCAATAAAATAATATTGGTCTTAATATTTTACACTATTGGGAGTGCTTACCTCATTTCTGCCTTGTGTTTTCATGTTGGTTAACTTGGTTAACGCAGGGAGCAGGTCTCCCAAGAATCTAGCTGGCCTCCCTTATTCAAAATGTTGTGAGGTACCTGTATGCTATCCATGCCATTTGTGGTGTTTCTGACACAACAACTTTTAATGACCACTCTTTGTATTGGGTCATAATCATACAGGTGTGGAGTAAGGCTATTCACCACCACTGGGATTGAGTACACTCTTTATTATAGCACTATTTGTGGACTTTGGCTATTTATTTGTGAATGGCACTATTTGGCATCACTGATTGTATATAGATGTTAGCACTTAATGTTGCACTTTCATTTAATATGTGTTTACTTGGATGAATTTATTTTACACTATTTATGTACATTGTAATTTTATTCCTATTGAACCTGTAAGAAAAATTTTATGTGGCTGTTACCATCCCAATTCTTATAAAATGTTATTATTTCTTTTTGTTTCTGATAATTATTCAGTGCCACACTGTTGTTTTGGCAAGCTACTTTTTTTTACATCTACATCATTTAAAAATGGGCACACAGAGCTTGTCATTGTATAAAAAGACAGAGTGCAGTTTGGAACACAGGGATTCATTCATCAGAGATGAGAATGAATTACAAGGTCACAAAAGGTACTAGTGTCACTTAGGGTTCTCACTCATACAGGTTGAGGGGCTCTGGGATATGTGTCTCATATATATATATTTACAGTCATGCTCAAAAGTTTGCACACCCTTGCAGAAAGTGTGAAATGTTGGCATTGATATTGAAAATATGACTGATCATGCCAAAACTGTCTTTTATTTGGGGATAGCAATCACATGAAGCCATTTATTATCACATAGTTTTTTGGATCCTTTTTAAATCATAATGATAACAGAAATCACAAAAAATGGCACTGATAAAAAGTTTACATCCCCTGGAATGTTTGCCCTTGGCACAGACACAAAATGTGGCACACGCAGGTTAAATGGTGGCAATTAAAGGTCAATTGCCCACATTTGTGGCTTTTTAAATCACAATTAGTGTCTGTGTATAAATAATCAATGAGTTTGTTAGTTCTCACATGGATGCACTAAGCAGGCTAGACACTGAGCCATGAGGAGGTAGAAAATAACAGTCAAAAGTCCTGCGTAACAAGGTAATGAAACTTTACAAAGATGGAAAAGGATATAAAAAAGATATCAAAAGCCTTGAATATGTGAGTACTGTTTAATTACTTATTAAGAAGTAGAAAATTGGGGGCTCCTTTGATACCAAGCCAAGGTCAGGTAGACCAAGAAAGATTGCAGCCACAACTGTCGGAAGAATTGATCAGGATACAAAGAAAAACCCACAGTTAACCGCAGGAGAAAAAAAAGGGGGTATTCAATTTAGGTGGAGTTGAACTTATAAGGTGGAAATGGCAGTTCTGGATAAAGGATTAAAATTTGCACCTAAATGTAATTTAAACAAATTCGGTACATATATCGATATCCAGAAATATAATAAATAATGCTAGTTTGGCGCTGGAAGAGAATGGCTGCCTGAACTCCCAGCTCCTGCTAACGGAGGACATAGCACACCCGATAATCTGAGACAGAGCCGGCTGAGATGGGTAAGGGAGACAGACACAACTCCGCAGCTAGGTCCCGCTCACCACGGGATAACGAGACCCAGCTGAGCCACAACATACCTGCGATCTTTAGATCACAACAGCGGGACACACAGTTCTCCACACAGGCCTCTTCCCGCACCACGCGTTCGGCCAGATACAGGCCCGACCCTGACAGGGACAGGCACAACATTCCTGCACAAGATCCAACAACCAGCCAGGCACAACCTCTGTGCCTAGGAGATATGCAATCCATAGCATCAGACATTAAAAACACTTTGTCAGCCGCTTTAGCTGACCTCCGCTTCGACATTCAATCAGTTGCTGCACGGCTGCTTGACAGACCCCATGACTCCCTATAGACATAGAACGTATACACAGAGCTTTACGCCCCAGGGGCAGAGATTCTGATCCCCCACGCAACGTCATCTGCTGCCTAGTAAACTTTCCACTGAAAGAAGATATTCTCAAGCATGCCAGAGAGAGACATCAGGTTCTTCACGAGGGAACAGAAATCAAACTCTTCCAAGATTTGTCCCCCATCACACTACAACACAGGATCTTCACCCTCTTCTGGATCTCCTTTGCTCACGCACTATCTCCTACAGATGGAAATTTCCATTCACCCTTTCAGCATCAGCAATGGGGAGCTCCGCTATACTACGAGTCCCAGAAGACCTGCCACAGTTCTGTGCCACCATGGATATTCCACAACCTCCATTGCCTGACTGGTACAGCGATCAACGTATCCTGACATCACGACACCCAGACCACCGAGAAGATCCCATGGAATGGAACGCGCAAAGACCCAGATGACAAAGATCTCCCCCAGCAACTCCTCCGCATCAAGCGCATCGCCAACCACCAGGTGGGAACCCCTTAGCCTCACCAACCCACAGAAGACCTCGACAGGATTCCTAAGCCGCCTTCTGCACTCCAGACCAGCATCCTACAAAAGACCTTTTCCTATTGTTCCATCCATGGTTATGTGAGTTCTTTACAAGTTATACACAGATTTCAAACTCTTTGTTTTTATAAGATACTGCTAAGCTACCATGTCTGACTAACCTGTTCTGCTAGCTGGACGCCCATATCCAGCAAGTTTTGATGGAGAATCTAAGTGGAGCCCCAAAAATCCACCCCTCCCTATTTTATGCCCTGACATTACTTACAGCTACCCATCTGGCAACATACCAACCCCTCACTGACTTGTTTAAAATCACACCACCTACCTCTCCGGAATGGATACCAGAAAAATACAAGTCAGGGGTATCTCTTACCCTATATCTTCTAACCCTCCACAGATTGCCCACAGCCACTCCCACCCTCCCAACTTACAACTGGGATGTTCTCAAAGAGCACAAGGAAATATTCAGAGGTAGCAAGGATGCAAAATCAGCCCCAACAGTCCTCTACCGGATTGTCATCCCACATCATTCTGTCAGAATTTATCCTCATCCCCAACCATGCCACGAACCACCTGACACAGACGCTACACAGATACCCTCTCTTCCCTTATATCAAATGCCAGGGCAATGACTCGGCCCCATACAGGGCCTTACGAACTAGGGTCCAAAACCCGCCCCTACCTAAACTCACCCTCGGCATGATCCAGTTGGGTTTCCATTCAATTGTCACACTGAGCTTAAACATCTGCAACCCCTATAGGTTTTTCAACCTGCCTACTACAATTCCTATGGATCAATATCGCCCTCAACCATATGAAGGACACTTCCACCTCTCGGCGCACCACAACCGCTCACCTGGATCAATCACCCGTGCTTCCCTAGAACCTCCCACAACTGTGGGCCACCCTACACTTCCATCCTATTCCCTGCCAGAGGGCATACCTCGCCATATACAGCAATAAGGCGCCCCTCTTTTACCTAAACATCTAACACCACTGATGCCAACAGGAGCAAACCTAATTCTTGAAGGATCTAGTTGACAACAGTACTAATAACATGCTAGTTCCCAGGGTTGAACAGACGCACACACATATATATATATTTTATATCTTGCATATGATGAAAAAATGTTATTATTGATTTGCTCAAACAAGATGCGAGGGAGAATTCTCAGTCCAGCGCCTGAATGAGCAAAAGAACCCAACAAATTTTGCCTAGTACCCATGTCCCAGGAAATACTCCTACATACTTCCATACAAGAATCTGATAGGGGGAGTGCTTTCATTTCTATCAATACGTTTGGTCCACTAATCAATGCCTAGGGTTGTAAATTAATATTAATACAACATTTCTAGAACTACAGGCCCGGACATGACTCCCTCACATCCTGTTCATCCTGCTTATCCTGTTTAACCTGTTTATTATGCTTTTCCTGCTCATTGTATATCATGTCAGGTTGTCTGGTGCTATTCTACTTTACTTTATTTTATTCAGCACATCCCTCCTAATACGTCCAGCCATATCAAACCTCCTTTTAATAAATATACTACAGCACTCCACCAGCAATTAGACTCAACATCCCTTTGATACACAACCATACATTCTCCCAAGCAAATGATACACCCATACACTCAAGGGCCCAACCAACTTATGAAATCACGCAACACTTAACTTGCCTATATCTTACACCTCACTGTTCTTTACATAGGGACTCCACCTCCTAATGCTCCACACCCTCACAGGCTCAGAACAGTAATTTGCAGACATGATGACCATACACCTGTTGAAAGTTCTCTCTAGAGTTTTTTTTTTTTTTTTGTTTTTGTGTTTTGAAGAGGTACATTGGTTGCTCTAAAACTATTAGCTCTAAACTACATTCCTGTTTCAAGTATACTGAATAGAAACCATTCTGTCTCCCCCTGTCTGCCCTTCCCACAGAGACTTGCTATTTCCCTCTTGACACAAAATATCAGTCCTCCACAGCGGGTCCATGCTAACCTCAACCGGTCCTCCTATCCCCCCAACCAGCAGATTACTCCTTTTACTCCTAAAGGATTACTCCTTTAGGTAAGGTAGCTGGTCTATCCTCACCTCCGGTTTCACCCCCACAACCCCAACTAACATACTCTTATCCTCATCACTGCACAATCCGCTTCCCCTTCACCTGCCCCCCCTTTTTTTTATTTCTCTCTTTGCCCATACCCCCACTTAAGACCAACGTTGCACCAAATACCCCTCCTCTATCGGCCAGATAAAACTGCCCCAATTTACACCAAAAATGCCTCTAAAGACCCTGACAACCCCTCTTATTCTAAAACTTCTGTCCTTAAATACCAAGGGACTAAACGTTCCTGAAAAACACTCACAGGTACTTGCCTCAATGAAAAGCCATAAAGCAGACATTGTCTATCTACAGGAAATGCATTTCAAAACAAAATGCCAACCTAAATTAGACAATGCATATTATACGACTGCTTTCCACGCTTTAAACCCCAACTCAAAATCAAAAGGAGTCTCAGTCCTAATAGCAAAACATTGCCCCATAGAAATAACCGACTCAATAGCAGACACTGATGGTCATTATTTAATTCTTAAAGGCCACCTATGGAACAGACCAATCACACTGGCCAACATTTATTCCCTGAATGTGAAACAAGTCCCTTTCTTCCGTAAAATCGCCTCTCTCCTCTTTTCCTTCCAATCAGGTATACTGATCCTAGGAGGTGACTTTAATGTCCCCCTCAACCCCATTCTAGATTCTTCCACAAGTACTTCTTCTCTCATGTTCCGAGCTTTACGCCAGATGCATCGCCAATTACACAATCTCCTACTCCATGACACGTGGCACACCCTTCATCCAGGAGACAAAGATTACACGTATTTCTCAACCCCACACAATCGTTATTCTAGAATTGACTATTTCTTCCTTACCCAACAGGACTTATCTCTTCTAACCAAAGCCATGATTGAACCCATGTTTTTATCTGACCATCATCCCATCTCCATTTCACTGACCTTCCAAGAGACAGTTGAAAGATCGAAAGTGTGGCACCTAGACGCCTCCCTACTGACAGACAAAGCCAACCTAGACCACATACACTCCTGCATCGAATTGTTCTTCCAAACAAATAACACACCTGATGTACATCCCTTAACCCAATGGAAAGCACACAAATGCACTATAAGAGGGGAACTCTTAACTCTCTCCTCCAAAAGAAAACGACAGAAGCAAGCACACATCAATGATCTGACCAATCAAATTAAAAAGCTGGAAGCAGCTCACAAAAGGATCCAAGCCACCCAAAATTTACAAGAACTCACTCGGGTAAGATCCCTACTATTAGATGAGCTACATGAAATAACACGCCGCAAACCTACCCTGACACGTAAACTGTTTTACGAACATGGCAACAAAAGCAGCGCACTCCTGGCTAGAGCCTTACAGGCCAAGAGAGCACTCAATGTGGTATGACAAATCCAAAAACCCGACGGCACTCTCACCACAAATAACGAAGAAATAACTACATGTTTTGAACGATATTACACCGACCTATACAACTTGTCCCATACAAACCCACTCCAGGAACCCACCACGCCCAGACAGACACTCATGCACGACTTTCTGAAATGACACGCACCCAAACCAATACCCCAGGATATAGCTCAATACCTAGAAAACCCTATCTCTAAGGAGGAATTAGCCCTAGCTATCAAACAAATGAAAGCAGGGAAGAGTCCTGGCCCAGACGGCTATACGGCCGCTTATTACAAAACGTTTAAGGATATACTCACCACTCCCTTTCTTTCTACATTCAACTCTCTAACATCACCAACACGTCCACCATACCGCCTTCTAGAAGCTCACATAACTGTGTTACCTAAAGAAGGGAAAGATCACACCAAAGTCTCCAAATACCGTCCCATTTCCCTCCTCAATGTGGATACCAAGCTCTTTGCCAAAATTCTGTCTAATCGCCTTCTCCCACTCATCCCCTCATTGGTGTCCACAGACCAAGTGGGTTTTGTGAGGCCAGGGACAACACCATCAAAGCTATTGACCTTCATTCCTGGCTGACTTCCTCCAAACAAAATGGCTTCTTCCTCTCATTAGATGCGGAGAAGGCCTTTGACAGGGTGGCCTGGGACTACATGGCTACAACCCTACAATCCCTTGGACTTGGTGATAATATGCTTAATATGATCCTAGCCCTCTACTCAAGTCCTACAGTGCAAGTGAAAGTCAATGGCCGACTGTTAAACGCCTTCGCTATCCGAAACCCGCCAGGGCTGCCTCCTATCCCCCCTCCTCTATATACTTACATTAGAACCATTTCTTAACCACATCAGAAACAACCCAAATATCCAGGGAATTTCAGTTTCTGTACATGAATTTAAAATTACAGCCTTTGCAGACGACATTTTACTGACCTTCGCCAAACCACACTTCACCATTCCAAACTTATTAAAAGATTTTGCCCACTTCCAACATATTTCCAACTTCAAAATAATTTTGATAAGTCGTACGCCCTAAACATCTCGCTGCCAGAAGATACAGTATCGCTATGCCAAAACAATTTTCCCTTCACTTGGAAAACCAAAGTGATCACGTACCTAGGCATACAACTCCCAGCCCGCTTGGATGAGCTATATTCCTTGAACTTCACCCCTCTATTATCCTCGATTAAAAATGACCTACAAAAATGGGATACGCCCTCCTTCTCATGGTTCGGAAGAGCTGCAATTCTAAAAAAGAACATTCTACCTAGACTTTTATATGTAATGCAAGCCATCCCCATTCACCTACCTCCTACCTTTTCTCCACCTACAAAGCCATCTGTACTAAATTTCTATGGCACAATATACGTCCACGCATTAAATACGAATACCTTGTGCTCCCCAGATCCAAAGGAGGCATAGGTCTCCCAGATATTCGTAACTACCATAAAGCATGCCTCCTCACCAGAATAGTGGACTGGAATATTCATGCATCCACAAGGCAATGGGTTATGCTAGAAGAATCCATATACTTGCAACCCCTAGCCACCACACCATGGCTTCTGTCTAGACATATTCCACCCACTTCATCCAATCACTTACTAATAGGTCCTACACTATGCTGCTTTCCAAACACTCCCTTTCGTCCAGTCCAGGCCCCATGACACCACTCCGTCTTAATCCCAAGTTTCCCCCGGGAATGTCTAAACAATTCCTATCAACTTCATGGCCACATAAACACATTTTGGCCAAACAATTCTTCAATAAGGCCACACTGCTAAGACACAAGTATTTAGCCTCCCATATGAAAGATCTCAAGCTCCCACTATGGACATACCTTCAAATACAACACTTTCTCTTAGACCCGAACCACAAACCGCTCTGGACCCGCCAACTTACCCCCTAGAATCCCTATGCTCAGAAAACACACCACCGAGACATGTGGTCTCAACCATCTATTCATTACTTTTCACCAAATATCCCACGAAAATAAACATGTCAATCCTGGGAGAAAGGATTATCCTTAAACCTCACAGACACATAATGGGAACAAATATTTGAAACATACTCAAGGGTAGGGATGAGCTTCGAGTTCGAGTCGAACTCATGTTCGACTCGAACATTGGCTGTTCGCAAGTTCGCCGAACAGCGAACAATTTGGGGTGTTCGCGGCAAATTCGAATGCCGCGGAACACCCTTTAAAAGTCTATGGGAGAAATCAAAAGTGCTAATTTTAAAGGCTAATATGCAAGTTATTGTCATAAAAAGTGTTTGGGGACCCAGGTCCTGCCCCAGGGGACATGGATCAATGCAAAAAAAAGTTTTAAAAACGGCCGTTTTTTCAGGAGCAGTGATTTTAATAATGCTTAAAGTCAAACAATAAAAGTGTAATATCCATTTAAATTTCGTACCTGGGGGGTGTCTATAGTATGCCTGTAAAGGGGCGCATGTTTCCTGTGTTTAGAACAGTCTGACAGCAAAATGACATTTTGAAGGAAAAAACTCATTTAAAACTACCCGCGGCTATTGCATTGCCGACAATACACATAGAAGTTCATTGATAAAAACGGCATGGGAATTCCCCAAAGGGGAACCCCGAACCAAAATTAAAAAAAAAAAAATGACGTGGGAGTCCCCCTAAATTCCATACCAGGCCCTTCAGGTCTGGTATGGATATTAAGGGGAACCCCGGCCAAAATTAAAAAAAAAAAATGACGTGGAGTTCCCCCTACATTCCATACCAGACCCTTCAGGTCTGGTATGGATTTTAAGGGGAACCCCGCGCCAAAAAAAAAAAAAAAAAACGGCATGGGGTCCCCCCAAAAATCCATTCCAGACCCTTATCCGAGCACGCAACCTGGCAGGCCGCAGGAAAAGAGGGGGGGACGAGAGTGCGGCCCCCCCCCTCCTGAACCGTACCAGGCCACATGCCCTCAACATTGGGAGGGTGCTTTGGGGTAGCCCCCCAAAACACCTTGTCCCCATGTTGATGAGGACAAGGGCCTCATCCCCACAACCCTGGCCGGTGGTTGTGGGGGTCTGCGGGCGGGGGGCTTATCGGAATCTGGAAGCCCCCTTTAACAAGGGGACCCCCAGATCCCGGCCCCCCCCCTGTGTGAAATGGTAAGGGGGTACAAAAGTACCCCTACCATTTCACTAAAAAACTGTGAAAAATGTTAAAAATGACAAGAGACAGTTTTTGACAATTCCTTTATTTAAATACTTCTTCTTTCTTCTATCTTCCTTCATCTTCTGGTTCTTCTGGCTCTTCTGGTTCTTCCTCCAGCGTTCTCGTCCAGCATCTCCTCCGCGGCGTCTTCTATCTTCTTCTCCTCGGGCCGCTCCGCACCCATGGCATGGGGGGAGGCTCCCGCTCTTCTCTTCTTCTTCATCTTCTTCATCTTCTTCTCTTCTTCTTTTCTTCTCTTCTTCATTTTCTTCTCCGGGCCGCTCCTCACACATGCTAGCATGGCGGGAGGCTCCCGCTGTGTGACGGCGCTCCTCGTCTGACAGTTCTTAAATAACGGGGGGCGGGGCCACCCGGTGACCCCGCCCCCTCTGACGCACGGTGACTTGACGGGACTTCCCTGTGACGTCACGGGGAATGCCACAGGGAAGTCCCGTCATGTCCCGTGCGTCAGAGGGGGGCGGGGTCACCGGGTGGCCCCGCCCCCCGTTATTTAAGAACTGTCAGACGAGAAGCACCGTCACACAGCGGGAGCCTCCCTTCATGCCAGCATGGATGCGGAGCGGCCCGGAGAAGAAAATGAAGAAGAGAAGAAGAGAAGAAGAGAAGAAGATGAAGAAGAAGAGAAGAGCGGGAGCCTCCCCCCCACTCCATGGGTGCGGAGCGGCCCGAGAAGAAGATAGAAGACGCCGCAGAGGAGATGCTGGACGAGAACGCCGGAGGAAGAACCAGAAGAACCAGAAGATGAAGGAAGATAGAAGAAAGAAGAAGTATTTAAATAAAGGAATTGTCAAAAACTGTCTCTTGTCATTTTTAACATTTTTGACAGTTTTTTAGTGAAATGGTAGGGGTACATACCCCCTTACCATTTCACACAGTGGGGAGGGCCGGGATCTGGGGATCCCCTTGTTAAAGGGGGCTTCCAGATTCCGATAAGCCCCCCGCCCGCAGACCCCCACAACCACCGACCAGGGTTGTGGGGATGAGGCCCTTGTCCTCATCAACATGGGGACAAGGTGTTTTGGGGGGCTACCCCAAAGCACCCTCCCAATGTTGAGGGCATGTGGCCTGGTACGGTTCAGGAGGGGGGGGCCGCACTCTCGTCCCCCCCTCTTTTCCTGCGGCCTGCCAGGTTGCGTGCTCGGATAAGGGTCTGGTATGGATTTTTGGGGGGACCCCACGCCGTTTTTTTTTTTTTTTTTTGGCGCGGGGTTCCCCTTAAAATCCATACCAGACCTGAAGGGTCTGGTATGGAATTTAGGGGGAACCCCACGTCATTTTTTTTTTTTAATTTTGGCTGGGGTTCCCCTTAATATCCATACCAGACCTGAAGGGCCTGGTATGGAATTTAGGGGGACTCCCACGTCATTTTTTTTTTTAATTTTGGTTCGGGGTTCCCCTTCTATGTGTATTGTCGGCAATGCAATAGCCGCGGGTAGTTTTAAATGAGTTTTTTCCTTCAAAATGTCATTTTGCTGTCAGACTGTTCTAAACACAGGAAACATGCGCCCCTTTACAGGCATACTATAGACACCCCCCAGGTACGAAATTTAAAGGGATATTACACTTTTATTGTTTGACTTTAAGCATTATTAAAATCACTGCTCCTGAAAAAACGGCCGTTTTTAAAACTTTTTTTTGCATTGATCCATGTCCCCTGGGGCAGGACCCAGGTCCCCAAACACTTTTTATGACAATAACTTGCATATTAGCCTTTAAAATTAGCACTTTTGATTATTCATGTTCGTGTCCCATAGACTTTAACGGTGTTCGCATGTTCAAACGAACTTTTTTCCTGTTCGCATGTTCTGGTGCGAACCGAACAGGGGGGTGTTCGGCTCATCCCTACTCAAGGGTTCAATAAATGTATCAACACAGGAAAATGGCTATAAAGTACTCATGAAGTGGTACAGAGTGCCGACCATTATACACAAGTTTGCTCCATCCATTTCCAACAAATGCTGGAGATGCAATTCTGAACCAGGATCTCTCCTCCACATTTGGTGGACATTTTGCCCCATCACACAAAAATTTTGGCGCAAAGTTCACAACTTAATTTCCAGGATATCTACTTTCACATTAGAATTCTCACCTTCACAATTTCTATTGCACCATACCTCTATACCCAGACACTCTTACTTCAAATCTCTCGCTATGCACATGCTGAACGCTGTTAAGCAATGTGTTCCAATCTTATGGGGCAAAACCCATGCCCCATCCATCAAAGATTGGTTTCGGAAAATTGATACAATTGCCAAAATGGAAGAACTTATAGCCATCTCTTATGACAACATCTCCAAGCACACCACCACCTGGTCTTTCTGGTCACAGTTCAGAACTACTCCTGAATATATCCAAACCATGAACTCCAAACGTTAATGGAGAGGGAAACCTCTCGGAGCGCTTCTCCCTCAGTTTCTGGGAAAATTAAGGCAGGGTAGATGGCAAACCAGGGTTAGACAGGAGGCCTTGGCCCCCCTGCGCCGGTCTATCCCGCCAATATCCTTTGACACCCTCACACACATCTTTCTTCTCACCCCTCCCACACACCTTTCTCCACCTATCCAACCCTCCCTTCTTCCCCAACAGTCCACCCCCCCCCTTACCACGCTCCATCCCAAACACATATAGCTAATACACCTAAATCTGGTTGTCAGCTAGCCTGTCAACCATGAAAACCACACCAAACGACCACTATACTCTCCCAGAATAATCTATCACATCACAAACTATGTTCACCCATCCTTATACAAAGACTCCCCCACACAACTGCTATTACCTCAAGAAATCAGCCTGACTCATGGAACTGTCCTCCCAAAAATTAAGCTCCTCCAGGCCTATGAACTACATAGCTTTCTTGTTTTCACTATACAATATATGCCACCTTGCTGACTCTCCTTAAAAACACCATAAATCTTCTACTTAACCTCTTGTCGTTATAGCGAGATTGAATGTTAACACAATGTTTTGGTTTTGGTTTACCTGTACTTCCCCAGGCCAATGAGCCCATGTAAAATATGTTTTTGTACATACATCTATATGTATGCTTTAAGCATCCTCAATAAAATATTATGGAAAAAAAAAAGTATATGCTAGATCGACCACCAGTAACTAATAGAGTAGTCACAGAGGAAAATATGACACAGAGCCAATTCAGAAATAAATCTTTATTTAACCCAGCAATACATAACCATGAACATGTTGAATTTTTTAATCGTGTGGTGTTAAAAGAATTGGAAGTTTTAAAAATGAAGAAAAAGAAGGATCCGCAGGATATAAAAATAGGAATAAAAGCCCTGGAAAAAAGAAAGAATGTAGTCATTAGACCAGTGGACAAGGGAGGGGCCATTGTGGTTCTCTAAAGATTATTATATCACAGAGTTGACAGAAAAACTTAATGATCCTGTCACGTATTTGAAACTCATGGGTAATCCAACAAATAAATTTAAAAAGGAATTAGAGGCACTTATTGAGAAAGGACTGCAAAGAAAGGTTTTGACTGAAGAGGAAGCAAGATATTTAGTACCTGACCATTGCAGAGTACCGATTATATATACTATTCCGAAAATTCACAAAGATCAGTTTAACCCACCGGCAAGGCCAATTGTCAATGGGATTCAATCTATCAATGCAAGATTGGGTGAATACATTGACCACGCTTTACAACCACTTATCAAGAACACTGTAGTATATTTAAAGGATACAAAACATCTTACTCAAGTTCTAGATACAATTGAATTGGATAATAGTGAATACTTAATAGCAACAGCAGATGTATCATCACTCTACATGATAATTAATCATGAAGAGGCGATTCAGGCATCTAGATGGACATTAGATCAGTTTGGAAATCTCCCAAGAAAACAAAAGAAGAATGTTTTGAAATGTTTGGAATTTGGTTAACTACATAATTTTTTTTGGTTCCAGTCTGATTATTTTAGACCATTACAAGACATTGTGACGGGAGCAAAGTTTGCACCCAGCATACCAAACCTATTTATGTCAAAATAGGAAGAAGAAATGTTATTCCAAAATTGACCAACTGAATTGGTTCTATATAGAAGATTTATAGACAATCTTATCAGAATATGGAAGGGAGATAAAGAGAGCTGAAAACATTTCTTTGAAAAACTAAATGACGGGGGCGCATGCGCGGAGTCTAGCGAGGCGGACATGCATTGCTAGAGCTCCGCACCGCTGAGGAGGGAAGAAACAGATAAAGCGGAGACTGCAGGCTCAAAAGGTACCCAGTTGAACCTCTTTGCCCCTGGAAACAATCTGTGAAAGTTTGGGAAGAAAAAATGGTACTGGGGGGAAGCCATGGCAAAACTAAAAATCACCTCACAAAGAACTCACAGGCACACACCGTGACTAAAGCAGCGCCAGTCACCTCACCATATACAGCTTCAGTGCGCTCTCACAGACAGAAAATGTCACAGCAAGACTCTCCATTTGTCAGAAAATGAACAATGAGCTGCAAGAAATAAAAAAATGAGCTGCAAGAATAAAAGAGGAACTGAATTTTCAAGGTCACAAATATTAAATTTTTGCTGATTTATCCCAACTTACTATCACCAAATGATGCTCCATGAAACCCAAATTAATGGAACTGCAATGTCAAAATATTATGTATCAATGGGGATTCCCCTTTTCTGTCAGATTTACTTACCAAGGTACAACCTACAGGAGTAGATCTGCAGATGAACTACAACAGACCCTTTTAAAATTGAATCTGACAGAACCCACAAACAGCAATTCCTCTTCACGCAGAAGAATGGCGTCAACCTCATCTTCAAGCAACACTCAGAAAATCTCAGAACAAAATGGAATTCATCATTCTCACAAAAGAGGCCGTTATGTAACCGCTTCCATGGACCAAGAAGATTCCATGGACTGACAACTTAAATCCTAGTATATCTTCAACATTCTCACTTAGAGACTGTTCTCTACGAGATTTGAAAATATAACCTTATCTTGATATTCACATACTATGTGAGATCAAGTTACATTCAAGTTATATTTCTTATTATTACTAGTTTCAATAGCTTCAAAATCTAAAAATGTAATAAGAAACTCTTTATTCAGTTGTCCAATTTAAACAATAATAACAGATAAATTACTTTTAGTTGCAAATGTGCAAAAACTGATCCTGAAGTAATAAGAGCTTTTTCTTTTCTTTTCACAATATAAGTATATTATTACCTAAATACTTCCTCTACTTTTGGTTTCTGCTGATCTAATCAGTATCAATACAATTTTAAACTTATGAATTATCATATTTATGCAAATACATATGATTGAAATATGTAATAGTTTATTCTAATAGGTTTAAATTCCCGAAAATTATACAATTTATCATTATCCATACTAAAGTTATGAATGGTACTTTTTTGACTGAATTATTTAACATAAGATGATATTAACTATATACAATTACCTTAGAACAACTAATTCTACAAATATTAAATATCCTGCACTCTAATTATTGAGGCATCCTTATGATGCCTTCTATTATAGCACTTCTCTCCTGTAAGCGGAAGATCCGTGTACCCCCATTAGCTTTCCTCATTCTCCAACCCATAATATGTGGGAGCCTGATGAAGACACCTTTTCCCCTGATAGAGATATTTATTCTCTCTCATGGGCAACTTGCGATTACTTACACATAATACTTCATACAATGTACAGACTAATCTTTTTTTTTTTTTTTTTTTTTTTCATTTAAAAGAAAGTTTATTAAAGCTAACACATATTACAAATAATCACTGTTAAACACGTACACAGGAGGAAATTATCTACTTCAGATTCATATAGTGCTAGCTAAAGTCATATTTAGAGAATATAATTAAGAGTTTCAAAACCAAACATTGTGCATGTATTCAATTAGGGGTACGATTACTTTGTCATGTTTTGATACTTTATGGTCACCTTAGAGTCGCTTCTCGAACAAAATATTAGTATATAAAGGTATTGATAGGAGGTAGCAGTTAAGGTAAGAAAAGATCTAGATTTAAGAAAAAAAAGGATGTAGTAGTGGTCGATTCAGCGTAAGAAAAAATAATATAGACGTGTAGAGTCATTAGCCATAAAGAGTGGTCGGCATATTTCATCTATAACATATCAAATCATCAGTTCCACATTATCGCCTGGTACTCTACTGTCTGTATTCAGCAAATAGATGTAGAATTTATTTGCAACTTGAAAAGGAGTTCTGCAATCACAAACGTTCCCATTTTAATACATTAATTCACCAGACAAATAATCCAAAGTCGGGTTGAGTATAATACTTAATACAGGTTGAAACCAGAAAACCCCTAAAAAAAAGTGTATTAAATGACCTCAGTCAGGTTCTATTGATCTCAGCTTCTCATATTCTTGTGAATATCTAAACGCAAACCAAGGAGACCGTGTTTTGTGGTATCTCTCAATCGCATCGTTGGACTGAGTGATTGTTTCCTCCATGTCTCGAATATTAGTAACCTTATCTAGCCATTCTTTAATGGAAGGCACACGTGTAGATTTCCAATAGAGAGGTATAAGGGTTTTGGCTGCATTCAATAAGTGCTTAGATAGAGACCTCTTATATTTTGGAAGTGAAAAATTGTTGACATGAAGCAAACAACACACCGCATCCAACTTCAACGAGGTCTCCGTGATTTGGCGTATAATTTTAACCACCTCTGACCAATATGGTGCTAACTCTGGGCATTGCCACCAAATGTGAAAAAGAGTGCCTTTATCTTTCTTGCAACACCAGCAAAGTTCAGAGGATTGAGGATACCATTTATGCAGTTTAGTGGGGGTAGCATACCATTGTGTAAGCAATTTATATCCAGTTTCCTGCATTCTGGTGCTCAATGAGCATTTATGTGCTAATATACATGCCTTTTGCCATTGTCGATCAGACAACTCTACCTTGAGTTCCTTATTCCAGTGTTCTCTGAATCTGTCCACGGCCGGTTGTTTTGTGTCTTGTAGCCAGGTATAGGCCAGTGAAGTTGCCTTCCGAATTTTCGCTCCCTCCAGGCACACTGACTCCACCTCTGTCAATTGTCTTACGAAATGTTTCTTTCTGTGAGTGTTATTGACATAGCTTCGTAATTGAAAATAAGTCCAGAGTGGTAAACCCTGGGTGTGTCCTTCGATTTTCAGTATAGCATAATTTAAGATCAGATCATTTTTGAAGCAATGTTTAGCGAGTAGGGGTGATTCAGCGTCTAGTGCTTGTAGCGAACGATTTTGCAATCCCGGTGGGAAGTCAGGGTTGTTTCGGAGTGGGGTGAGGGGACTTAAGGGTGTGGAAAGGTCTGTTTTTTTTGTCAAGTAGTGAAAGATCGACAAAGGTAGCATTCAGCAGAGGGTGTTGTTTCAGAGCCGGTGGGTATCTAGTCCATGGTATCCAAGGAGAAAATTTTAAAGGGATTGGGCTCAGGGCATTTTCTAGGAGTACCCAGTCTTTGAGGTTCTGGTGACAGTGCCAGTCAATGATCCTCATAATATGGATGCCTGATAATATTTCCTATAGTCAGGTAGGCCCATTCCCCCTTTGTCTTTAGGTCTAGTTATAAGATAAAACTTGATCCATGGGCGTTTATGTGCCCACACAAAACCAAGCTGGATCGATTGTAGTTTCCGAAAAAAACTTTGTGGTATTTTAATGGGTAGGGTTCTAAAAAGATAAAGGATTCTAGGTAATATTGACATTTTACAAATAGCAGCTCTACCGAACCATGAGAAGTTTTTGGTGTGCCAGGATAGTAATTCTTTTCCTATGGTTTTCAAAAGGGGTGGGAAGTTCCTTTCAAAAATCTGGGAGAGTTGGGGGGTTAGCCAAACACCCAAATACTTGAGTGCCGAGGCCACCCATTTGAAGGGACTGTGTAGATGAGCGGCTTCAATTATTTCCTCGGGTAAAGTGATATTCATTGCCTCTGATTTTGTATAATTAATTTTTAGATATGAAATATATCCATAAATTGAGAATTCCTTCATTAATGTGGGGATTGAAATGAGAGGTTCCGTCAGAAAAAATAATAAATCATCAGCGTAGGCTGCTATTTTAAATTCTGTATTATTGATCCTAAATCCCTGGATATCTTGTGTGGCCACCACTTTCCTGATAAAGGGTTCAAGTGATAAAATAAAAAGGAGTGGGGAAAGTGGGCAGCCTTGTCTAGTGCCGTTGGTAATGGTTACCTTATTAGACAGAGAACCGTTTATTCTTGGATTCTGATATAATGCGGACGTCCAAGTCATCATGTGTTTACCAAAGCCAACATACCGGCATGTTGCCAGCATGAAGTCCCAAGCTACTCGATCGAAGGCCTTCTCCATGTCCGTAGACAAGAGAAAGCCCTCGATCTTTCGCGTTCTGGCTGCGTGAATTAAATTTAATGATTTTGTGACGTTATCCTTTGCTTCCCTACCGGGCATGAAACCTGCCTGTTCTGGACCAATAAGAGTATGAAGTAGGGGCTTAAGTCTGTTGGCTAGTATTTTGGTTAAAAGTTTAACATCCAGATTTAGCAATGAGATTGGTCTGTAGCTGGGGCATTGTGTAGGATCTTTATTTGGCTTAGGTATGACTGTTAAGTGTGCTAAAAGAAATGTTGGAGGTATGTCTCTAGGTGTGGAGAAAGAATTTAATGCTTTTGTCAGGGGTTTGTCAGGATTGCCATAAAGGTTTTGTAATAGATAGATGTAAATCCATCTGGGCCCGGGCTTTTTCCCGTCTTTAAATCTTTCATTGCTATTGTCAATGGGTTGTTCCAGGGTCTCTATGTCTGTTTCAGATAGTTTAGGGAGTTTAGAGGAGGTTAAATAATCATGGATGATTTGCGACCTGTTCCCTTTCAGCTCTGCCGGTTTATGTGGAGCGGGTAAATTATATAGGTTTGAATAGTAGTCATGGAAATGTTGGGTGATCAGCTCATCAGATAGATCTAAAGTCCCTTTTTTGTTTTGTATTCCCAGGATTTTATTATGGTGTCGAGGTCCTCTCAGGGCTCTAGCTAAAAATTTGCCAGTTTTGTCCCCATATTCATAGTATACCTTTTTCCTAAAGAATAGGAAGCGTTTAACTGTAGCGTCTACTAGTTGCTGTAGGGTTTTCCTGGTTTCTAGCAGTTGAGCTGCTGATCATGTTGTTAGTGACTGTTTGTGTTGGGATTCTAAGTTTGAAATTTTATCTGTCAATTTTGTGATCTCTTTTTCCTTATCTCTCTTTCGCTGAGCCCCCATCCTCATTAACTCTCCCCTGACAGAACATTTATGGGCCTCCCATATCATCAAGGGATCCATTCCTGGAGTTTCATTATGGGTGAAAAACTCTTTCAAATGTGATGTCATTTTTGGTAACAACACAGGATCTGTCAGAAGTGAGGAATTCAACCTCCAATTTGGGGCCTTCGTAGAGGGGAAACATGGGTCCAGCAAAAGAGAGACAGGAGCGTGATCAGATATAGATTGGATACCTATGTTTGTTTCTGAGACAGTGTGTAGGTCTTTGCATGATATGAATATATAGTCTATTCGTGAATATCTTGCTTGTGGGGCAGAATAGAAGGCATAATCTCTCCCTTCTGGGTGCATATAGCGCCAAGTGTCAATTAGATGTAAGGAATTCAGCAGCGTTTTTAGGCTTTTCAAAATTCGGTAGCTTATGTATGATTTGCCGGAGGATGTGTCCATCAAAGGATTCAAGGGGAGATTAAAATCTCCTCCTAAGATTATACGACCCGAACAAAAACCCTCAAGCTCCTTCATCATTTTCCTACAGAAGGTTAGGTGTGATGTATTTGGGAAGTATACATTAGCGAAAGTTGTTGGGATATCATTGTGTTTCCCTTTGATTAGGAGATATCTCCCTTCTGGGTCTGCTAGTTTGTCAGTCAGTTCAAAGTTGGTGTCCTTGCTAATCAATATGGAGACCCCTTTAGATTTAGTCAGGGTATTTGTAGCGTGGTGAGCCTCAAATAAAATAGGAGTCAGTGAGCCTGGGTGTGTTGTTTGTTTTAAAGTGTGTTTCCTGTATGAATGCAAAATGAGGCCTACCTTTCTTTAGCTCCCTCAAAAGGGTTGAACGCTTCTCAAGTATATTCAGACCTCTGATGTTATGAGAGACCACTGTGAGGTTGCGACCCAATGATGAGTAAGCCATTATCCAACCGTGGACAGATCCAGAGAACGGAACCCTGTAGACAGCACTGGTCAGAGAAAACATGAGTACTCGTGAATATATTTCTGAGGAATAATTATATGAAAATAAACAGCCACTACTAAAAGAGAAAAGAATAGAAAAGAAGAGAATAGCAGCAAGAATATTGTAAGTCATTTATTTTCACCTTTGAAATAGATAAACTATCGTGAAGGTCTTATGTAGTACCCTCTCCAGTGGCCAAAGACCTACTGGAAGGTACTTTGCGGGGGAAGTGGGAGGTATCGACCGATACGGATATTATGGTCCGAAAAGCTCACTACTCTGCAATGGGAGTAGACTCACTTAATGGGAATAGGAGGAATAGGAGGCCTGCAGCCTCATCATGTAGCTTATCAATGGGGTATAATTAATTAAGCCACTCTGCATCTCGACTTGGAGAAACAGAAGATGCATAAACAGAAACAAAAAACAACCACACTATTAAATAATGATGAGGTGACATTGTAGACAGGGGGTACTATTGACGTCCAAGGGTTTATTACCGTCTCCCCACCTAATCGGTGTCCAGCGTTTGGGACATAGCCAGGGCACTGGGGAGTCCCGTTTTCCTAACTACTCATCTTCCCTGTGGGAACATTACCAATTACTTGGCATTCCAAACCAGTATTCATAATAAAGGCATATATAACAAAAACTGTATGTTAAAATTCTGAACTCGTGAACCTGTTTAAAGAAAAAAGAAATATTACGTTTCACCCTAAAATCAGCAGGAACAAACCAGCCACTACAGACAAGCATATAACCAGCCATGGAAGTCAGCTTTTGATGCTCAGGTTCAGCTAGTTTTCTTCCCCTGGATCCATTGTGTAGTGAAAAGGTACAAAAATCAACTCCATCTTGTATCTCCGTCTATGTGGAGGGGGTCCTCAAGGCATAACCCACAGAGTCCCAGGCTGAAGTTTGTACCAGCAGAAATTTTAAGTCAGTTGCTCTGTAAGCTGAGTATGGAGTGAATGACAAAAGTTTAGTTTCCACACTGATTTGTAATGTATCCTGGTATTCGATCCAAAGTCAAATAAAACAACTTGTAGGAGAAAAAAACAAGAAACCAAAAGAAAAATGATCATGTGATCAGAAAACAGGATGCTGCAGAAATATTATGTTAAGAGTCCGCGCTTAGGAGAAAAAACAGAAGGACTGCAGCCTCCCCCTAATTAATTCCCACTGGGAGTTAATTGAATTTATATAGAAATGAGGTTGGGGAAATTGGAGCTGCCCTATAAAGCAGTATTTAATGCTTACACATTAAAAGTGATAATAAAAATTAAATAAACACACTGAAAGTGATCGTGGAATATCTTATACAAATATCAGACAACTATGCGATCAAGTGACAGGAGCATAAGTGAAGGGGAATGTGCTTACAATTTTTCCTTTGGGTGAACAAACCCTTACGTAGTGCAAAGGTAGATTGAATTAAAAATAAAAGTAAAATAAAATAAAAATATGAATATATACATATAAACCCTCTGAGAATAAACGTGTACATCCTCTGTGTTAAATAAGTGTGTGATAAGGCTCATGTGTTCCAACAGGTGAAATAAATTAACACTTGCCCATCTTGCAGATTATACATTTAAAACCCCCAACTTTAAACGTAAAATTTTAGTGTAACACCCCCTATTTTGGGGCTAACAATATCCGTGAAAAAATAAATGTTAGTTGCATATCACCAGCATGTGTGATAACTAATGTGCACTGTGTCTACTGGGTAAACAATAAATTCCTAAGATTCTATGTTATTTTATGCTAAACCCCCTTAGGACTCATATGAGGTTTAAATAAAATCCATACAGGTGATTATATGTACAGTTAGATGATTAATGAAAAAGTTCATTTAAACTCCTTGGAAGATATATATATATATATATATATATATATATATATATATATAAAGTCTCTATAAAGAAACTAGGAAGAAATAGAATGTCTATATGGAGGAACAAGAAAAAGCCAGGGATCGGTCTGCATGCAGTTATGAATGCCAGGGGGTAAAGAATGGTGACTTCCGTGCTCGTACAGGCTGGTGACTCCAAGTGCTCCCCCCCATGCTCCCCCACTCACCAGAGTCAGTCACCCCCACAGGGGTGGGTATCTTGGGATGGCTGCCTCTTGTAGATGTCCCGCTTAAGCTCCGCTGCTCCGTGGGATCGCTCCGGTGATCCAATTCAATTTGTTTTAAAGAACCTTTTTATTTGTCAATAAACTGGACATACTTCACTGCGGAAGCCCCCTGTTTATTTCTTTATATGAGGAGGATAAAGCAGAGTGGAGGTGGGGAGTTGTGAAGGAACCCAAGCCTGGATTATTAGGTGGGGACCCCTGAATTGGATCACCGTAGCGATCCCACGGAGCAGTGGAGCTTAAGCGGGACATCTACAAGAGGCAGCCATCCCAAGATACCCACTCCTCTGCACAGTACCCCTGTGGGGGTGACTGACTCTGGTGAGTGGGGGAGCACGGGGGGGAGCACTTGGAGTCACCAGCCTGTACGAGCACGGAAGTCGCCATTCTTTACCCCCTGGCATTCATAACTGCATGCAGACCGATCCCTGGCTTTTTCTTGTTCCTCCATATAGACATTCTATTTCTGTCTGGTTTCTTTATAGAGACTTTATATATATATATATATATATCTTCCAAGGAGTTTAAATGAACTTTTTCATTAATCATCTAACTGTACATATAATCACCTGTATGGATTTTATTTAAACCTCATATGAGTCCTAAGGGGGTTTAGCATAAAATAACATAGAATCTTAGGAATTTATTGTTTACCCAGTAGACACAGTGCACATTAGTTATCACACATGCTGTTGATATGCAACTAACATTTATTTTTTTCACGGATATTGTTAGCCCCAAAATAGGGGGTGTTACACTAACATTTTATATGTATATATTCATATTTTTATTTTATTTTTACTTTTATTTTTAATTCAATCTACCTTTGCACTACGTAAGGGTTTGTTCACCCAAAGGAAAAATTGTAAGCACATTCCCCTTCACTTATGCTCCTGTCACTTGATCGCATAGTTGTCTGATATTTGTATAAGATATTCCACGATCACTTTCAGTGTGTTTATTTATTTTTATTATCACTTTTAATGTGTAAGCATTAAATACTGCTTATAGGGCAGTGCCAATTTCCCCAACCTCATTTCTATAGGATGCTGCAGAAGACATCAGTTGCTTCCCAAAGTAACATGGCAGTTATGTCTTTGAATAAAGGGTGGAGAGACTGTCACAACAACCTCTATGCATCATCCAGGATTCCGGATCTATGAGCCTTTGGAGTCCCGGAAAGTGAGCTTCCCTGTCTGCCCTGCTTCATCTTCTTAGATTGACGCTTGTCAGGGGAGGCAAATGGTGAGCAGGGAGGACTCCTGATCACAGGAGGAGGGAGAAGAAATTCTCGGTACCAGTCCGGGAGTTCAACCTCACCTAATTGTAAGGAGTCACAAAACTCTGGGAGGTCTTCTGGAGAGCATAAAGAATGCTGTTTGCCATTGTGCGTCACAAGTAGGGCGAACGGAAAGTGCCATGTATATCATAAATCTTTCTCATGAAGCTTATCCAGGAGGGGTCTCAGAGCCCTGCAATTTTTCAAAGTTATTTGAGACAAGTCCTGGAATAGCTTTATTACTTCGCCATTGAACACAATTTGATCATTACGGCATGCCTCTTGCATAATCACTTCCTTCAGTGCAAAGCTCTGTAAGCAACATATAATGTCACAAGGAGGCATGTTACCTCGGCCTCTTGCTCTCAGAGCCCTGTGTGCTCTCACAAATTCTATGTCAGTGTCCTCAGGCCATTCCAGTAAGCTATTAAATACTCTTTGAAGGGCAGGTGTGATTTGATCATTATCTACCGTCTCAGGGATCCCTCAAACTCGTATATTGCTCCTTCTTCCCCTATTATCAAGGTCCTCCAGGTGTCTATTCATTTCTTTAAAATGACTGGAGTGTGAAGAAGTAACCTTTTCAAGCCTGCAAATCTCTTTCTCCCTCTGCTTTCCAGCAGCCTCGGCCGAGGCCATTTTCTCAGTAAGCACCAGCAGATTGGATTTGAGATCAGTGATTACTGCTAAAAATGTGGATTTAATGTCTGCTGCGAACAGGGACATGTCAGCATATGTGAGGGGGTGATTGGAGTGTGAAGGTCCCCTACTGTTGTCCTCCGCAGCAGACTGGGAGTCTTCGCTGTAATCCTCCTCTGTGTGAGTCGGCGCCATCTTAGCTCTGGCCACGTTGCTCCTGGACAGTGATTGATTCCGGAATATGTCTGATATATTCCTGCCCTGAGATGCCGTCGCCGAACGGCGGGTTCGGGTGTGTGGTGTCCTGTTGTTCTGCCTGCTCATTGTCGAGAGCCGAGGCGCAGAGTGGCAGGCTTAAGGCTGCGGGTCCGCCGGAGCTCCTCTAACAAGCGGCCATAATCGTCAAACGCCAAGCCACGCCTCGTACCGACTAACCTTATATGTTTTCTGTTTATTCTTCACTCCAGACTCCACTGGATTCTTTCCTACCTTTTCATTTCTTCAGTCCACACAGGTTGATCCGCGCAGTCAGCATGGCTTAATAAAAAGTAAGTCAAAACTATTTGATCTGTTACCATGGCACCATTAAATATCCTATCCCTGAATGTTCAGGGCATAAATGTTCCTCAGAAAAGGACCAAAGCATTCCGTACTTTCCATAACAAGAAGGCCCACGTTGTGTGCCTATAAGAAACACATTTCACCAATAATTCCACACCTAAATATATGTCCCCTTTTTTACCCACAATTTTTCACAGCTTCAGCCAGTACCAAACAAAAGGGAACCCTAATTGCATTTCACCGGTCCACACCATTCACATTATCATCAGAAATTAAAGACCCAGAAGATCGATACCTAATACTCATGGGTTGTATAATGGATACAGCAGTCACGGTGATTTCCTACTACATTCCTAATAAACAACCTACACCTTTCCTCTCGCACATATTACAAGTGATTAATACGCACAAAATGAGAACGGTGATTATGTGCGGTGATTCAAACCAGGTCCTCCTCCCATTTCTCGATAAATCACCTTTTACCCCATCCAGAACGACCTATAAATGACCTTTTTCCCAAATTCTTTCCAAATACAATCTGGTCGATTCTTGGAGAGAAAGTAATCCAATAAAAAAGAAATTAATTTATTTTTCACATCCTCATCAATCCTTTACTAAAATAGATCATATTTTCCTAACAATAGGAATGATACCAGAGATTATTGCGTCAGATATAATTCCGATTCCTTAGTCAGACCATAACGCGGTATACACAACCATAGCCTTAATAATACCAAAAGCACATGACCCAACTTAGTACCTACCGGACATAATGCTCAAACAGAGTACAAAATCTAATTTGGAAAAAACTAGATTGGAATACGATCTATTCCTCACAGAATCAGTAGATAAATCCCTCAAACGCTCTAGGCACAATTTCTACATTAATACAAACAAACCAGGCACATATTTGGCACGGGCATTAAAAAACTCTACCAATACACCTTTCAAACCTATATGTTTATACCAGTAATCCAGTAATCCAGTTAAAATAGTTCACAAATTTCATTCACATCTTGCCGACTTATATAAGTCAAATAAAGAATGTAACCCTACAGAAGCTGAATCTTTCTTCTCAAAAATTACCTTATCTGAGTTGTCCCAGAACCAAAAAAACAGTCTAGAAGAACCTATAACTATAGAGGAAGTTGCTAATGCCATTAAAGATCTAAAACTTAACAAAAGACCTGGCCCAGACAGATATTCGGCCCTATATTACAAAACATTTTCAGAGATTCTTTCCCCTATTCTAGTTGAAACTTTCAACAAACTTTTAGAAGGACATTCCTTTCGGCAGGAAACACTAATGGCAATTGTATGTATCAAAACCCCTTTCTGACGATACTTCCTGCGTAAATTATTGGCCTATTTCTCTATTAAATCTTGATATCAAATTATTAGCAAAAATATTAGCAAAACGCCTTAATAGTATCATAGGTAAACTAATACATAGAGATCAAGTAGGCTTTATGTCAAATAGACAGGCAGGCGATAATATACGCAGGGCAGTGCTATTGGCACATATTGCTCAAAAACGAAAAATCCCTTCATGTTTTTTATCTCTCGATATTAAGAGGGCATTCGATACAGTATCCTGGCAATATATACACTATTCCTTACAAAAATGGGGTTTTGGCCCCCACTTTCTAAAATGGATCACAGCATTGTATAATAAACCCAAAGCCTACATAAAATATGCTGGATACAAATCTGATGCTTTTAATATCGAAAGAGGTACCCGGCAAGGTTGTCCATTATCTCCCCTCTTATTTGCCCTTTTACTCAAACCCATCGCCCAATACATTATAATAAACCATACTATAACGGGTATTGAAGTAGGAGGCATTACACACAAAATATGTATATTTGCAGATGATATACTGCTTTTCTTATCATCACCACAGGTATCAGGTCCCAACCTAATGCCTGTCCTTGATGGATTTGCAGCATTCTCCGGCCTTATGATAAACCCTAAGAAATGCCAAGTGCTCAACATTTCACTATCAAACCTGGAACTAATTCCGGCGAAGGTTGCACTCCCATTTACCTGGGCAGAGAAATCAATCCCATACCTTGGAATTCAATTAACAGCATCTCATTCAGACTTATTTGCAACCAATTATCCTCCTTTACTAAGGCAGATCACAAACTTATTAAAGCAATGGTCGCAACTTCCTCTGTCCTGGATAGGAAAGATTAATGCAAGTAAAATGACTATTCTACCTAAACTACTATACCTATTCAGAGTTCTTCCTATTCCAGCTCCTTCCTATTTTTTGAGACTAGTGCAAAAAAGAACAACGTCATTTATATGGGGCTCTTCCAAACCACGTATACCAATACACATATTACATCTTTCCAAAACTAAAGGAGGCCTGGGATATCCTAACTTTACTAACTATTACAGAGCAGCTCACTTGGCCAGTCTTTCCAAATATCACACAAAACAGGAAATCCTATTATGGGTATTTATAGAGGCATCAGAATGTGATCCTCTATCTATATCAAACTTGTTATGGCTTGAACCCAAAGACCTTCTAAAATACATAATCCCATAACAAAACACTTTTTATCTCTCTGGGATAAACTAAAAATTAAATATCAATTACAATCTCCACACAACCCCCTCCTATCTTTTATCAGAAATCCGGCCTTCTATCCGGCATGGATCTATCCAAAATCATTTAAAGCTTGGACAACGTCAGGTATTCTGAAACTACACAATTTTGTTACATCCACATCATTACTTCCATTTCCAACGCTTAGAGAAAACTATGATCTACCAAACTCTGAAATATTTAGATACCTCCAAATTAAAAACTTCTTCACACCATTCCTAAATGTGGATATACCCTTGTCCCAATTATCCATTTTTGAATCAACCTGTGAAAAAGACCCATTTGCTAAAGGAATAATTTCATCTATTTATAATCAATTCTTTGGAGTCACAAATTTCAACAAACCTACTTACATTCAGAAATGGGAGGAGGATCTGGGGCGAACTTTAGAGGACACGGAATGGTCAAGTATATGGCTCACATCTAAATCTTCCTCGCCCAATGTTTTGGCATTGGAAGCAAATTATAAAGTTCTTACCCAATGGTATCTTGTACCTGCCAGAGTGGCTAAATATTCACCCAATACCTCAGCTCTTTGTTTTTGAGGGTGTCCAGACATAGGCACACATTTACATATATGGTGGACGTGCCCATTAATCCAAATTTTCTGGAAGGAAGTTTTCGTGATTGCTTCTAAAGCTTTGCTTAACTTGAATCCGGAATGGTTAACATTTTCTCAATACAAACTTATGATCCAATTATTAATGGCAGCAAAGCAAACAGTTGCCAAGGCATGGAGATCCCCTACATTGGTTCTGGCAGAAACAATTCAAAGAATGAATAACACAATGTCTCATGCCAAGATGGCAGCAATCGATCATAACCAAATCCCAAAATTTGAAAAATTATGGCATCCTTGGATAAAACAACAATTTCTGTCAAATTTCAATGACTCTGTCCTTTTGCCATAGTAGCAGATTAAGTAACTTATAGAAACATCCATTTCAATGCTTCAGGAAGAAGCCAATGGATGATAAAATGATGGGCGGGTTGACCTTGTGGATTATATCTTTATCTTTCTATCCTTTTTCTTCCTTTTCTTTCCTTTCCTCCACCTCATGATCAAAGCTCTTTATCAGAATACATCTGATCTGTACACATATTACCAACAGTTAATATCTATAGGTGATATAGATTTCTTAAATAACTCTAAAAGAAATTGATGTATTACTTTCCACCTTTATTTTAGGATTTGTGTACCTAATTTTTATTATCTGATAATTTCAAGTTAAATACTTATACAAATTCTAATGTATAACAATGAGCTTACTTTATAGATCCTTGTAAACGAACTTCATGTATCTTTATATTATTGTATGTTCAATAAACTTTTTTTGACAAGGAAAAACTAAATGACAAAAAAAAAAAATATACATCAGTCTGTAAAATATGACAAAAAAAACTATCTGTTTTTTGGATCTCATCATACAGTTGGAAGATTGTAAAATTAGAAATAAAACCTACTTTAAACCTGTGTAAAGGAAAAGTTATAGCTCGGTGACAGTTGTCATCATGACCCATGGATCATTAATATCCCAAAAGGACAGCTTATCAGACCACAGCAAACTTTCAGCAAGATGGAAGACTTCACGGAGCAGGCATCAATGATTGGAAAAAGATTTGTCCAAAGAGGATATAGTGAGGGTTTCATTAAAAAAAAGAAGAAGTGTCAACTTTAGAGCGAGAAGAACTGATTAAAGATAAATCAAGATAATTAGCGAAACTATATGATGTACCAAATATTTTTGACTATTGTCATGAAGCTTGGAATACTGAAGTATTTTTCCTTTGATTCTATTTATACAGTGGGGGGGTCTTCTTCCCTGTTTTAAAGCTAACCCCCTCCAGACGGCTCCATGGTCTGGAAGAAAGACATGGTTCTGAGTTTGACTGTTTATGTACTTTACCCCCTGGGGCTTCTCTGTGTCATTACACATATCAGTCCTCCTATTCAAGCTATCGGACCAATCCCTGCTGTCCCTGTTTCAAGTCCTCATTTGCATGGCCAAGAGGACCTAATTGAGGACTAAAGTGTACTTTACAATTGACCAATAGGAAAGTGATTGTTGGGGGAGGGGTGTTCAAACTGCTGTGTATAAAAGTGTGTTGTGTGCATCCAATAAAAGTGAGATTCCTGTTTGAACTTACATACAGCCTGCCTGGTGTTTATTCTGAGCTATCACAACTGGATTTGATCGATTCCCGGAGCATCAGATGACCGAACCATCAGACGTTGTGATCTGCAATCTGATTCAATAGCCACAGAGGAGTGTCGAGAGAGTGGAACCGAGTGAGCAGGGGCTCGTTACAACTATAATATCCAGTTCAGGCAAATTAAATAAAAAAAAAATAAATACTGGTCAATTCTCCGAGCGGAAGCACAACTTCATAAAATCCTACCGGAACAACCAAGATTTATTTACAGAAAAGCACCTACTCTACGACATTTAATTTAATTTAATTTTAAAAAAGTTCCAGATTTTCCTAGATTAGATCAGACCCTGAACTTTTTTCAAGGGAAGGGATTTTGCAGGAGGTGCTATGCCTGTAGACACACAAAAATGAATGGGCAAAAGTACAATAAATTGATCTCCACTACTATCCAGTAGGGATGAGCTTTCTGTTTGAGTCGAACATGAGTCGAACATGAGTTTGACTCGAACATCAGCTGTGCAATCGTTCGACGATGAATGACATTATGGGGCGTTCACGCCAAATTCGTAATCGCAGTGCATTGCTTGGTGATGATTGACCAAGCATGCACTTGCGGGGTGCCTTTGGCCAATTATGGCTCAGGGGGTTAAGTCCACACCCAACACTATATAAGGCCACCTGCACATCGGCCCTGTGTAGTGTGTTGCTGACATTAGATTGAGCAGGCAGTCCGTTCCTGGTGTACTGTTTCTAATCTACTTCAGGCAGGCAGGTGATTCAGTTAGCTGCAGTGTATTTAATATATATATATATATATATATATAGTGGGGATGGAAAGTATTCAGACCCCCTTACATTTTTCACTCTTTGTTATATTGCAGCCATTTGCTAAAACCATTTAAGTTAATTTTTTTTCCTCATTAATGTACACACAGCACCCCATATTGACAGAAAAACACAGAGTTGTTGACATTTTTGCAGATTTTTTAAAAAAGGAAAACTGAAATATCACATGGTCCTAAGTATTCAGACCCTTTGCTCAGTATTTAGTAGAAGCACCCTTTTGATCTAATACAGCCATGAGTCTTTTTGGAAAAGATGCAACAAGTTTTTCACACCTGGATTTGGGGATCCTCTGCCATTCCTCCTTGCAGATCCTCTCCAGTTCTGTCAGGTTGGTGGACAGCCATTTTTAGGTCTCTCCAGAGATGCTGAATTGGGTTTAAGTCAGGGCTCTGGCTAGGCCATTTAAGAACAGTCATAGGGTTGTTGTGAAGCCACTCCTTCGTTATTTTAGCTGTGTGCTTAGGGTCATTGTCTTGTTGCAAGGTAAACCTTCGGCCCAGTCTGAGGTCCTGAGCACTCTGGAGAAGGTTTTCGTCCAGGATATCCCTGTACTTGGTGGCATTCATCTTTCCCTCGATTGCAACAGTTGTCCTGTCCCTGCAGTTGAAAAACACCCCCACAGCATGATGCTGCCACCACCATGCTTCACTTTTGGGACTGTATTGGACAGGTGATGAGCAGTGCCTGGTTTTCTTCACACATACCGCTTAGAATTAAGGCCAAAAAGTTCTATCCTGGTCTCATCAAACCAAAGAATCTTATTTCTCACCATCTTGGAGTCCTTCAGGTGTTTTTTTAGCAAACACCATGCAGGCTTTCATGTGTCTTGCACTGAAGTGAGGAGTCCGTCGGGCCAATCTGCCATAAGGCCCTGACTGGTGGAGGCCAGATCTGTGCCTTGCCACAATTCTGTCTCTGAGCTCTTCAGGCAGTTCCTTTGACCTCATGATTCTCATTTGCTCTGACATGCACTGTGAGCTGTAAGGTCTTATATAGACAGGTATGTGGCTTAACTCAAGTCCAATCAGTATAATCAAACACAGCTGGACTCAAATGAAGGTGTAGAACCATCTCAAGGATGATCAGAAGAAATGGACAGCACCTGAGTTAAATATATGAGTGTCACAGCAAAGGGTCTGAATACTTAGGACCATGTGATATTTCAGTTTTTTTTTTTAATAAGTCTGCAAAAATGTCAACAATTCTGTGTTTTTCCTGTCAATATGGGGTACTGTGTGTACATTAATGAGGAACAAAAATTAACTAAATGATTTTAGCAAAAGGCTGCAATATAACAAAGAGTGAAAAATTTAAGGGGGTCTGAATACTTTCCGTCCCCACTATATATATATATATATATATATATATATATATATATATATATATATATATATATATAGATATATATATATCTATCTATAGATAGATATATCTATAGATATATCTATCTATAGATAGATATATCTATCTATAGATATATATATATATATATATATATATATATGTATATATCTATAGATAGATATATATATATATATATGCTGTATCCAGTTTAGCTAGATCTCACTGCAGACCGTTCCTGGTGTACTGTTTCTAATATACTTCAGGCAGGTAGTTGATTCAATTAGCTGCAGTGTATTTAGTATATGTGGCACTAACTCACGGTGGAGCTGCTGATTTAAAGCTGGCTGTTACCGTCACCTTGTTACCTGTAATTTCATCAACATCGGATCTAGGGGTCTCCGTTGAGCTTACTGCGAGGCAATGTAGGCACCAGTCACTTAAGTACTTTTTCAATGCTTTAATGGGGATAACTGGAAGAAGTAGCAGGAAAGAGGTAGAAGGAGAGTTGCAAGGGTGCTCAAATACCTTTTCTTGGCATAGCGTCAAGGAATTTAAATCTTTAGGATGAATGTATCCTCAGCTTAGGACTAAATCTTTGCCCACCCGGATAGGTTTCTCTCACTGACCTAGCAGCCGGAACGCAGCACGAACAAAAAGTCTCTGCCACAGACTTTGGTGGGACAAACTCATACGACCCTCTGCCACAGGATGTAGTAGTTTTCGATGAACAGCAAACACAGTACCGGAAGCTTTAAGATGACCCGGCAGTACTTGTGTGGTAGGGTAATTTAGGATGCGTCATCCAATTGAGTCACCAGGCCCCTCTCCAGACCAGCGCTCCGCATGGTCCCTTCCAAGACGGGTCCTCCCCTGGATTCTTCTCAATTGTCCAGCTTCTTCCTGCAGGACAGACAGCACAGGACCATCCTAGCAGTAGCAGGCCCCAGATAGACTTCTGGTCCTACCCACCCCGGTTGCAGCGGCGTAACCCTCCAAGCCGGAGGGCCACGAGATAGCACTCACTGACACATACCTCTAGGCCAGGAGGGCCACGAGGCAAAAAGCTCCCCGAAACATGGCGTCTGCCCCATAAATACCCTCTCCCAGAATGCAACTCGGAGGACCACCTCCGCCGAGTTATCTCCGGGACAGAAGAGCACTCATACACTTCAGCTTGTTGCTTTCCAACATTGACCCATGATGACAACGACACCCACAGGCGCAATGTGGAACTGCATGCAACACAGCCAAGCTGGAACAGAGGCTAAACTAACCTTAGATTAAACCTGAACAATGTATAGCACAGATGATCCATTAAATTTACCTATAAGCGGTAGATTAGAAATCTACCAGCGATACATACTCCCCCCACAATAATAGACATTGTCCCCAACGTCTGCCAAAATATAACTCCCAAGTAGGGATGAGCTTCGTGTTCGAGTCGAACCCATGTTCGACTCGAACATCGTCTGTTTGACCGTTCGTCGAATTGCGAACGATATGGGCCGTTCGTGCCAAATTCGTGTGGAGCGTCACGGCTCATAATTCACTGCGGCATCGCAGTGCATTGCTGGCTGATGATTGGCCAAGCATGCACTATGACCCGCATGCGTGGCCAATCACAGCGCCATCTGAACAGAGAACCGTAATCGGCCAAAGCCAAGGAGGCTTTGGCCAATTATGGCTCAGGGGATTTAGTACACGCCCCACACTATATAAGGCCACCTACACGGCGGCCCTGTGTAGTGTGTGTTCCGGCGATGAAAGAGATAGACAGAGAGACAGTGTCATTTGATTTAAGTTAGATAGAGTAGGCAGGACAGTCAGTGAGTTAGCTGCACTTACAGTGTATTGTGTATATATATATATGCATCCTAGGTGTTGTATATATATATATATATATATATATATATATATATATATATATATACACTGTATTCAGTTTAGCTAGATCCGTTCCTGTTATCTTCCTACTGACAGGCAGGCTTGTCTTGTTACAGTATTTACAGCTACCTGAAGAAAATTGCTGGTGCTCTTTTGATCCTATTAGTACCACAGTCAGGCAGACAGACTATTTACAGTTAGTGTAGTGCGTCCTCCTCACAGTGTTCAGTTAAAGCTACAGGTTAGTTTAGTGTGACCTCTGCACAGTGTTCAGCTAAAACTACAAATTAGTGTAGTGCGTCGTCCTCACAGTGTTCAGCTAAAGCTACAAGTTAGTTTAGTGTGACCTCTGCACAGTGTTCAGCTAAAGCTACAAGTTAGGGTAGTGCGTCCTCCTCACAGTGTTCAGCTAAAACTACAAGTTAGTGTAGTGTGACCTCTGCATAGTGTTCAGCTAAAACTACAAGTTAGTGTAGTGCATCCTCCTCACAGTGTTCAGCTAAGCTACAAGTTAGTTTAGTGTGACCTCTCCACAGTGTTCAGCTAAAGCTACAAGTTAGGGTAGTGCGTCCTCCTCACAGTGTTCAGCTAAAACTACAAGTTAGTGTAGTGGTGTGAGCTCTGCACAGTGTTCAGCTAAAGCTACAAGTTAGTGTAGTGCGTCCTCTGAACAGTGTTCAGCTAAAGCTACAAGTTAGTGTAGTGCGTCCTCCTCACAGTGTTCAGCTAAAACTACAAGTTAGTGTAGTTCGAGCTCTGCACAGTGTTCAGCTAAAGCTACCAGTAGAAGGTTGGTGGTGTTTTCCTGATCTTATCTCTACCGCAGTCAGCTAAATAAGCTACAAGTTAGTTTTTTGCAAGCTCTGCACAGTGTTCACCTAAAGCTACCTGAAGAAGGTTGGTGGTGTTTTCCTGATCCTATCACTACCGCAGGCAGCTAAATAAGCTACAAGTTATTTTTTGCGAGCTCTGCACAGTGTTCACCTAAAGCTACCTGTAGAAGGTTGGTGGTGTTTTCCTGATCCTATCACTACCGCAGGCAGCTAAATAAGCTACAAGTTAGTTTTTTGCGAGCTCTGCACAGTGTTTAGCTAAAACTACAAGTTAGTGTAGTGCAAGCTCTGCACAGTGTTCAGCTAAAGCTACCTGTAGAAGGTTGGAGGTGTTTTCCTGATCCTATCACTACCGCAGGCAGCTAAATAAGCTACAAGTTATTTTTTTGCAAGCTCTGCACAGTGTTCACCTAAAGCTACCTGTAGAAGGTTGGTGGTGTTTTCCTGATCCTATCACTACCGCAGGCAGCTAAAAAAGCTACAAGTTATTTTTTTGCGAGCTCTGCAGAGTGTTCACCTAAAGCTACCTGTAGAAGGTTGGTGGTGTTTTCCTGATCCTATCACTACCGCAGGCAGCTAAATAAGCAACAAGTTAGTTTTTTGCGAGCTCTGCACAGTGTTCAGCTAAAGCTACCTGTAGAAGGTTGGTGGTGTTTTCCTGATCCTATCACTACCGCAGGTAGCTAAATAAGCTACAAGTTATTTTTTTGCGAGCTCTGCACAGTTTTCACCTAGAGCTACCTGTAGAAGGTTGGTGGTGTTTTCCTGATCCTATCACTACCGCAGGCAGCTAAATAAGCTACAAGTTATTTTTTTGTGAGCTCTGCACAGTGTTCACCTAAAGCTACCTGTAGAAGGTTGGTGGTGTTTTCCTGACCCTATCACTACCGTAGGCAGCTAAATAAGCTACAAGTTAGTTTTTTTCAAGCTCTGCACAGTGTTCAGCTAAAACTACAAGTTAGTGTAGTGCGAGCTTTGCACAGTGTTCATCTAAAGCTACCTGTAGAAGGTTGGTGGTGTTTTCCTGATCCTATTACTACCGCAGGCAGCTAAATAAGCTACAATTTAGTTTTTTGCGAGCTCTGCACAGTGTTCACCTAAAGCTACCTGTAGAAGGTTGGTGGTGTTTTCCTGATCCTATCACTACTGCAGGCAGCTAAATAAGCTACAAGTTATTTTTTTGCGAGCTCTGCACAGTGTTCAGCTAAAGCTACCTGTAGAAGGTTGGTGGTGTTGTCATACTACAGGCAGGCAGTCGATTTTGCTAGCTGCAGTATCAATATATATATATATATAATATATATATATATATATATATATATATATATATTGATACTGCAGCTAGCAAAATCGACTGCCTGCCTGTAGTATGACAACACCACCAACCTTCTACAGGTAGCTTTAGCTGAACACTGTGCATATATATATATATATATATATATATATATATATATATATATATATATATATATATCCCAGCTTAGTGCTTATCCCAGCTTAGTGCAGCTACAGGCCATTAGTATGTCTGGAAGGCTAACAAGGAGAGGCAGACAGTCACAAGCCAATAAAAGAGGGCAAGCATGCTCTGTGTCTAGAGGCAACAGTGCTGGTCGTGGCGACGGTGCATCCTCATCAGCACATGGCCGTGGGACATGCTTGGCCTTTTTTTCGGCAGCTGACCGCGTTGAGCCGCAACATGCAGAAGACTTGGTCGAGTGGATGAACAAGCTGTCCTCATCCTCCTCATTCTCTCTCACCCATGCTCAAGATACTTTGTCTGGCAAAGGAGCTGCCAAAGACGCGGCCTCTTCCCTCGGCTCAATGGCATCAGTGACTCCTTCCCTAGCCCCACCATGTCCTCCTTAGGGGTCCCTCGAACTGTTTGACCACAGTGTTGGGTACATGCTCCAGGAGGATGCCCAACGTTTAGAAGGCTCTGATGATGATACTGAGCTAGATGAAGGCAGTAACATGAGAACGGACAGAGGGGGTGCCCAAGAAGGACAGAAATCTGGCAGTCATGCTCCCCCTGCTGCAGCATACTGCCAGGTTTGCTCCAGTGATGTGGAGGGAAGGGATGATGAGGTCACTGACTCAACGTGGGTGCCTGATGGGAGAGAGGAGGAGGAGGCACATCACCAAGGAGGCAGGATGCCCTCCAGGGGCCAGCCTAAGGGCAGCACACTGACTGCATCACACCCCAAAGCTCCACATGTGCAGGGCGCTGCTGTCTCTGCACGTTATTCCAAAAGTTCTTTGGTGTGGGCCTTTTTTGAGACAAGTGCATCAGATCGCACCGCTGCTATTTGCAACATATGTCTCAAGCATATCTCGCAGGGCCAAAACATCTCCCGCTTGGGCACCACATGCTTGACCAGACATATGTTGACCTGCCATGCAGTTCGTTGGCAAGCATATCTAAAAGACCCACACCAAAGAACAAAGAGGACCTCTCCTTGCTCCTCATCAGCTGAGATCTCCAACCCCACTATACCTTTAGTCCTCTCTGAGACCTGCACTGAGAGGAATGAACATGTAGAATTAGGTGTGTCACAGCCAAGTACTTGTGGGCAATCTGCTTTCAGTACACTGACGTCAGATTGTACCAGGCAAATTTCCCTGCCCCCGCTGCTGCACCGCCGAAAGAAGTTCGCTCCCAGCCATCCACATGCCCAGCGGTTGAATGCTGGCTTGGCAAAATTGCTAGCACTTCAACTGCTGCCTTGGTAGACTCTGCCCCCTTCCGTGAGTTTGTGGATTGTGCGGTTCCTCAGTGGCAGGTACCCAAACGCCACTTTTTCTCACGGAAGGCGATTACGGCTCTCTACCGGCATGTGGAAGGCAATGTCCGTGCCTCGCTGGACAGGGCGGTCAGCGGTAAGGTGCATATTACTGCTGACTCATGGTCCAGCAGGCATGGACAGGGACGTTACCTAAGTTTCACTGCACATTGGGTGACTCTGCTGGCAGCTGGGAAGAATGCAGGACAAAGTGCAGTAGTGTTGGAGGTTGTTCTGCCACCACGCCTCCAAAATGCCACTACTAATGATTGTGACACACCTCTCTCCTCCACCCCCTCCTCTTCTTCTTTCTCCATGGCCTCTTCCTGTGCTTGGTCCTCGGAACCAGCGGTGCTCCGTAGCCGTTCAAGGGGCTACGCAAGTATGCTAGCCAAAAGATGCCATGCAGTGCTTGAGCTGATGTGCTTAGGGGACAGGAGCCACACTGGGGCAGAGGTTCTGTCAGCTCTGCAGGGGCAGGTTCAGAGGTGGTTGACGCCACGCCAACTTAAGGCAGGAATGGTGGTTTGCGACAATGGCACCAACCTCCTCTCTGCCCTCCGACAGGGACAAATGACCCACGTGCCCTGTTTGGCTCACGTCCCTAACTTGGTGGTGCAGCAGTTTTTGGGCAATTACCCGGGCTTACAGGATGTCCTGAGGCAGGTCAGGAAAGTCTGTGTGCATTTCCGCCGATCATATAATGCCAGTGCTCGGCTGGCAGACCTCCAAAAGGAGTTTAACCTGCCCAAGAACTGCCTAATCTGTGACATGCCCACCAGGTGGAACTCAACGTTGGCCATGCCGCAGCGGCTGCACATGCAGCAAAGGGCCATCAATGAGTACCTGTGTGACTATGGCACCAGGACAGGGTCAGGGGAGCTTGTTTTTTTTCCCCACGCCAGTGGGCCATGATCAGGGATGCATGCACTGTCCTGTCACCATTTGAGGAGGCCACGAGGATGGTGAGTATTGACAGTGCATACATCAGTGACACTGTCCCCCTTGTCCACCTGTTGGAGCACACACTGCGTGGAATAATGGACAGGGCACTTGAGGCAGAACAGAGGCAGGAAGAGGAGGACTTCCTTAGCTCTCAAGGCCCCCTTTATCCAGACAGTTTTCCTGCGTGCCCGCCAATCACACAGGAAGAGGAGGAGGAGGAGGAGGAGGAGGATTGTGTCAGTATGGAGGTAGAGCCTGGCACTCAGCATCAGCAGCAGTCTTTAAGGGATCAGTCCCAAGAAACACATGGACTTGTACGTGGCTGGGAGAAGGTGGCTGCGGACCATGTCGTCCTTAGTGACCCAGAGGACTCCAGATCAAATGCCTCAGCAAACCTACGCTGCATGGCCTCCCTGTTCCTGCAAAGCCTGCGTAAGGATCCTCGTATTCGTGGTATCAAGGAGAAGGACCAATACTGGCTGACAACCCTCCTTGATCCACGTTACAAGGGTAAGGTTGCGGACCTTATCTTGCCATCGCAGAGGTACCAATGGAAAAGAAGACATGGCTGCACTCCAATCCTCTCAGCACGATCACAAGGCCTCTCTTCTTCCTTGGCACCAACACACACGCATCCCACGCGGTAACAAGTAGATTAGGCTCCTCCCACTTGTTCCTCTGATCACCTAGCTCCCGGGCTTTTACTTCTCACCCACAGCCTACGCATGTCAGAAATAAAGTCCTGCAATTTAACCCCTTGTCTTCCTGGAAAAAGTGACAAAGTCCAGAAACCTCTTTTAACATAAACTCCTGGTGAAATACGTCTCAGGGTTGCGGGAGGTTGACGGCTAACAATCCCGGACGACGCACCCACATTTAGCACTAACTCACGGTGGAGCTGCTGATTTAAAGCGGGCTGTTACCGTCACCTTGTTACCTGTAATTTCACCAACATCGGATCTAGGGATCCCCGTTGAGCTTACTGCGAGGCAATGTAGGCACCAGTCACTTAAGTACTTTTATAATGCTTTAATGGGGATAACTGGAAGAAGTAGCATGAAAGAGGTAGAAGGAGAGTTGCAGGGGTGTTCAAATACCTTTTCTTGGTGTAGTGTCCTCCAATTGAGTCACCAGGCCCCTCTCCAGACCAGCGCTCCGCATGGTCCCTTCCAAGACGGGTTCTCCTCTGGATTCTTCTCAATTGTCCAGCTTCTTCAGGACAGACAGCACAGGACCATCCTAGCAGTAGCAGGCCCCAGGCAGACTTCTGGGCCTACCCGCCCCGGTTGCAGTGGTGTAACCCTCCAAGCTGGAGGGCCACGAGATAGCACTCACTGACACATACCTCTAGGCCAGGAGAGCCACAAGGCAAAAAGCTCCCCGAAACATGGCATCTGCCCCATAAATACCCTCTCCAGAATGCAACTCAGAGGACCACCTCCACTGAGTTATCTCTGGCACAGAAGAGCACTCATACACTTCAGCTTGTTGCTTCCCAACATTGACCCCCGATGACAACGACACCCACAGGCGCAATGTGGAACTGCATGCAACACAGCCAAGCTGGAACAGTGGCTAAACTAAACCTTAGATTAAACCTGAACAATGCATAGCACAGATGATCCATTAAATTTACCTATAAGCGGTAGATTAGAAATCTACCAGCGCTACATATATATATATATATACATACATAACCTGCAGTCCAGGAAGGTTATTCAGTGATTTGCAGTGCACAAAATATATATATACTGTCTCCTACATATATATCCACTGCATTCTAGTCTAGCCAAGTCTATATGACTGCAGGCCATTTCTGGTGTACGTTTTCAAATACACTTTCAGGCAGGCAGGCAAGTGATTCAGTGATCTGCATTATTACTATTATTATACAGGATTTATATAGTGCCAACAGTTTATACAGCGCTTTACAATATAAAGGGGATACAATATACTATAAAATACAGGAGGATTAAGAGGGCCCTGTTCAGAAGAGCTTACAATCTAATAGGGTGGGGCAGGTGGTACAAAAGGTTTAACTGTGGGGAATGAGCTGATGGAAGTGGTAAAGATTAGTTAGAGATGTGATAGGCTTTCCTGAAGAGATGAGTTTTCAGGGATCGCCTGAAGGTAGCAAGGGATATCCGGACAGGTGGAGGTAGCGAGTTCCAGAGGATGGGAGAGGCTCTGGAGAAATCCTAGAGGCGAGCATGAGAGGAGGAGATGAGAGAGCTTGAGAGTAGGAGGTCTTGAGAAGAGCGGAGAGGACGATTTGGGAGATATTTGAAGACAAGATTGGTGATGTAGCTCGGGGCAGAGTTGTGAATGGCTTTTTATGTTGTGGTTAGCATTTTTAATTTAATTCGCTGGGTGATCAGGAGCCAGTGTAGGGATTGGAGGAGAGGGTTGGCAGACACTGAGCAGTTGGTAAGGTGGATAAGTCTGGCAGCAGCATGCATTCATGATAGACTGAAGAGAGGATAGCCTATGGAGAGGCAGGCCAATGAGAAGGGAGTTGCAATAGTCAAGGCAAGAGATAACAAGGGAGTGAATGAGGAGCTTGGTGGTTTCATTTATTAAAAAGGGGTGAATATTAGAGATGTTACGGAGGTGAATTCTACAAACTTTTGACAACGATTGGATTTGAGGCTGAAATGACAAATCAGAGTCTAGGATTACACCTAGTACCCTAGTGTGAGGGGAGGGACTGATGGTTGCATTGTTGATTTTGTTGGAAAAGTCATGGAGGGGGGCACGGGTGGGGGGGAATATTAATAGCTCAGTTTTAGAGAGATTTAGTTTAAGGAAGTGGTGCAACATCCATGCTGATATGTCAGTTAGTAAGTTAGTAATGCGAGAGGAGACTGAAGGAGTGAGGTGAGGAGTAGACAGATAGATTTGGGTATCATCAGCATATAAGTGGTATTGGAAGCCGTGGGTGGTTATCAAGTGACCAAGGGAGGAGGTGTAGATAGAGAAGAGAAGGGGTCCAAGAACAGAGCCTTGGGGGACCCCCACAGAAAGGGGCAATGGAGAGGAGGAGACAGAGTTGTAGGTGACACTGAAGGAGCGCTGTGATAAATAGGCAGAGAACCAGGATAGAGCAGAATCACGGAGGCCAAGAGAATGTAGTTTATTGAGAAAGAGCGGGTGGTCAACATTATCAAAGGCTGCAGAGAGGTCAAGTGAGAGGTCAAGTAGTATGAGTATGGAGTACTGGCTGTTGGTTTTAGCAGTTAGTAAATCGTTAGTGAGTTTTAGTAAGGCAGTTTCTGCGGAGTGCTGTGAGCGAAAGCCAGACTGTAAAGGGTCAAGAAGGTTATTTTCACTGAGGTAGGAGCTAAGACAGTTGTAGAAGTTCTAGAAGTTTAGAGGTGAATGGGAGCAAAATGACAAAAAGAATGGGGAATCCACGCAATGGAATTAAATGGAAAACTGGGTGGGAAATATAATTAATTAATTGATAGACTGCTGCCCTCACACACGCTAACTCCACCAAGGTGAAATAAGCGGAAAATTTGTGAAAGAAAAAATGTTTGATGATGATTGTGCAGAGACTCACAAGCTATTTATCCCCTTCAGGGGTAACGTGTAGTCACAGTATGTGCCACTGTGCAGCAGTACTTGGCAAGACCAGGATCAAGGTGGTATCATTAGGACATGAAGGAGAAAAGAAAGGGTTCCATAAAACCGTCTTAACACTTTTTATTTGGTCAGATGCAAATGGTACTCACATTGTAGTAGATCAAAATGAGCGATACACAATAAGCATTAAGATGTTCCTATGCATCAGCTACAGGGAGATGTCTGCAAGGCGTCCAACCCAAGCCACGCCCTACGTACGTTTCGTCACACTGACGTCTACGGGAGCGTGGTCCCTGCGTCATCTCTCCTTCCTTATATACTGTGCGGTCCGTAATAAGCTTGCGTTCCAGCGGCCATGTTATGTGTGCTTGAGTTCCAGCGGCCATGTTTGCGTTCCGGCGGCCATTTTTCCTGAGATATTGCAGACCGGCAATATTATGTTAAAAATGTTATTAAGTCTTCTTGCATAGCAAGACCACTTACTGTTATCTCACATATATATTATTCTTATTATTATAGCCAAATTTACCACTCTAACTCCTCCCACAGTTTTTACACTACATAGACAAGTAATATACCGAAACGTGCGGATTGTTCCCGAATGGTGTGCTATTACTTTGTGGAACGTTTCGCCGAATGGTTCACGAAATATCGTCGTTTTTGCGGCAAAATTGGTCCCATAGGAATGAATGGGGAAACTAGAGTGGGAGATGACAAAAGCTGGAAAATCAGAACATGATTTCTAAACTGCCGCCACTCCCTCATTTTCAAGCCCACCTACACAAATCTTATATCAAAACGTTCAGCTATCCCTGCTGCCACTAAACATGTCCACGGCTAAGCCATAGTCCTGATAGTTTTCACAATATGACCATTTGTTTGCAACTCACGCCGTCCATTGACATTCATTGAAACTACACTCTAGCCCCCTCCAAATTTGAAGGGCAATTTCTAAACTGCGACTGTGCTTCATTTTTAATATTTCAGAGACATACTATGTATCAAAATCTAGGTCTGGGTCTTGTGATTCTCACAATATAAAGATCTTCACTGTAGGATGTATAGTTTTTAAAATACGGCCATTTGTTTAGAGGTCATTTCAGGAAATTTTAGCCATTAATCAGAGTGTACTGTTAGTGTTTGTTTTGTTGCCATGGTTACCAAAGCTTCTGTTATACACAGGGGGGAAGGTGGCTGGAGCATCTCAGCTGATTACAGAGCCCGGGGGAGGGGACAGACACACCATGTACTGATTTATAATAGAGGAATATGATGGGGCAGTTTTGATGGGGTAATTCTGATGGGGCAGTTTTGATGGGGTAATTCTGATGGGGCAGTTTTGATGAAGCAGTATTTGGGAAGCATAAACAGGGCATGAGCGTTGCTAGGAAACAGTGGTTGTAAACACAAGATGCTGAGACACTCCAAATGCATGTGACTTCATCTGCTAGACTTGATAATGCTTGTAGACTCCTCCCACAGTTTTCACACTACAGAGACAAATAATATACCGAAACGAGCGGATTGTTCCCGATTGGTGTGTTATTACTTTGTGGAATGTTTTGCCGAATGGTCCACGAAATGACGTTTTTGCGGCGAAATTGGTCCCATAGGAATGAATGGCGAAATGTTCAAAACTAGAGTGGGAAGTGACAAAAGCCGACAACCCCATGATCAGCCAAAACATTATGACCACCCCATGATCAGCCAAAACATTATGACCGCCCCATGTAAAAAAAAAAATATTTTTGAAAAAAGTAAAAAAATCATTTTTGAAAAAAAAAATATATATATTTTTGAAAAAAAAAATATTTTTGAAAAAAAAAAAATTATTTTTGAAAAAAAAAAATATTTTTGAAAAAAAAATTACTTTTAAAAAAAAAATTATTTTTGAAAAAAAAAAATATTTGAAAAAAAAAATATTTTTGAAAAAAAAATTACTTTAACCACTTGCCGACCGCCGCACGACTATATACGTCGACAGAGCGGCACGGGCAGGCAAAAGGACGTATATGTACGTCCTTGCCTGCCCGCGGGTGGGGGGTCCGATCGGACCCCCCCCCCGGTGCCTGCGGCGGTCGGCAAATCTCCCCCGGCGATCGGAGGTGAGGGGGAGGCCATCCATTCGTGGCCCCCCCCTTGAGATCGCTCTCAGCCAATGGGATCATTTCCCTGCCTCTCTATTGTACACAGAGGCAGAGGAAATGATGTCATCTCTCCTCGGCTCGGTATTTTCTGTTCCGGGCCGAGGAGAGAAGACTGCAATGTAAGTGCACCAACACACTACACACACAGTAGAACATGCCAGGCACACTAAACACCCCGATCCCCCCCCGATCGCCCCCCGATCCCCCCCCAATCACCCCCCCCTGTCACAAACTGACACCAAGCAGGTTTTTTTTTTTTTTTTTTTTTTTTTTCTGATTACTGTATTGGTGTCAGTTTGTGACAGTTACAGTGTCAGGGCAGTGAGTGTTAGGCCCCCTGTAGGTCTAGGGTACCCCCCTAACCCCCCCTAATAAAGTTTTAACCCCTTGATCACCCCCCGTCACCAGTGTCGCTAAGCGATCATTTTTCTGATCGCTGTATTAGTGTCGCTGGTGATGCTAGTTAGGGACGTAAATATTTAGGTTCGCCGTCAGAGTTTTATAGCGACAGGGACCCCCATATACTATCTAATAAATGTTTTAACCCCTTGATTGCCCCCTAGTTAACCCTTTCACCACTGATCACTGTATAACCGTTACGGGTGACGCTGGTCAGTTTGTTTATTTTTTATAGTGTCAGGGCACCCGCCGTTTATTACTGAATAAAGATTTAGCCCCCTGATCGCCCGGCGGTGATATGCGTCGCCCCAGGCAGCGTCAGATTAGCGCCAGTACCGCTAACACCCACGCACGCAGCATACGCCTCCCTTAGTGGTATAGTATCTGTACAGATCAATATCTGATCCGATCAGATCTATACTAGCGTCCCCAGCAGTTTAGGGTTCCCAAAAACACAGTGTTAGCGGGATCAGCCCAGATACCTGCTAGCACCTGCGTTTTGCCCCTCCGCCCGGCTCGGCCCAGCCCACCCAAGTGCAGTATCGATCGATCACTGTCACCTACAAAACACTAAACGCATAACTGCAGCGTTCGCAGAGTCAGGCCTGATCCCTGCGATCGCTAACAGTTTTTTTGGTAGCATTTTGGTGAAATGGCAAGCACCAGCCCCAGGCAGCGTCAGGTTAGTGCCAGTACCGCTAACACCCACGCACCGTACACCTCCCTTAGTGGTATAGTATCTGAACGGATCAATATCTGATCCGATCAGATCTATACTAGCATCCCCAGCAGTTTAGGGTTCCCAAAAACGCAGTGTTAGCGGGATCAACCCAGATACCTGCTAGCAACTGCGTTTTACCCCTCCGCCCGGCCCAGCCCAGCCCACCCAAGTGCAGTATCGATCGATCACTGTCACTTACAAAACACTAAACGCATAACTGCAGCGTTCGCAGAGTCAGGCCTGATCCCTGCGATCGCTAACAGTTTTTTTTGTAGCATTTTGGTGAACTGGCAAGCACCAGCCCCAGGCAGCGTCAGGTTAGTGCCAGTAGCGCTAACACCCACGCACGCACTGTACACCTCCCTTAGTGGTATAGTATCTGAACTGATCAATATCTGATCCGATCAGATCTATACTGGCGTCCCCAGCAGTTTAGGGTTCCCAAAAACGCAGTGTTAGCGGGATCAGCCCAGATACCTGCTAGCACCTGCGTTTTGCCCCTCCGCCCGGCCCAGCCCAGCCCACCCAAGTGCAGTATCGATCGATCACTGTCACTTACAAAACACTAAATGCATAACTGCAGCGTTCGCAGAGTCAGGCCTGATCCCTGCGATCGTTAACAGTTTTTTTGGTAGCGTTTTGGTGAACTGGCAAGCGCCAGCGGCCTAGTACACCCCGGTCGTAGTCAAACCAGCACTGCAGTAACACTTGGTGACGTGGCGAGTCCCATAAGTGCAGTTCAAGCTGGTGAGGTGGCAAGCACAAATAGTGTCCCGCTGCCACCAAGAAGACAAACACAGGCCCGTCGTGCCCATAGTGCCCTTCCTGCTGCATTCGCCAATCCTAATTGGGAACCCACCACTTCTGCAGCGCCCGTACTTCCCCCATTCACATCCCCAACCAAATGCAGTCGGCTGCATGAGAGGCATTTTTATGTCCTGCCGAGTACCCCTACCCAACGAACCCCCCCAAAAAAGATGTTGTGTCTGCAGCAAGCGCGGATATAGGCGTGACACCCTATTATTGTCCCTCCTGTCCTGACAATCCTGGTCTTTGCATTGGTGAATGTTTTGAACGCTACCATTCACTAGCTGAGTATTAGCGTAGGGTACAGCATTGCACAGACTAGGACACACTTTCACAGGGTCTCCCAAGATGCCATCGCATTTTGAGAGACCCGAACCTGGAACCGGTTACAGTTATAAAAGTTACAGTTACAAAAAAAGTGTAAAAAAAAAAAAAAAAAAACACAAACAAAAATATAAAATAAAAAATAATAGTTGTCGTTTTATTGTTCTCTCTCTATTCTCTCTTTCTCTATTCTCTCTATTGTTCTGCTCTTTTTTACTGTATTCTATTCTGCAATGTTTTATTGTTATTATGTTTTATCATGTTTGCTTTTCAGGTCTGCAATTTTTTATACTTTACCGTTTACTGTGCTTTATTGTTAACCATATTTTTGTCTTCAGGTACAGCATTCACGACATTGAGTGGTTATACCAGAATGATGCTTGCAGGTTTAGGTATCATCTTGGTATCATTCTTTTCAGCCAGCGGTCGGCTTTCATGTAGAAGCAATCCTAGCGGCTAATTAGCCTCTAGACTGCTTTTACAAGCAGTGGGAGAGAATGCCCCCCCCCCACCGTCTTCCGTGTTTTTCTCTGGCTCTCCTGTCTCAACAGGGAACCTGAGAATGCAGCCGGTGATTCAGCCAGCTGACCATAGAGCTGATCAGAGACCAGAGTGGCTCCAAACATCTCTATGGCCTAAGAAACCGGAAGCTACGAGCATTTTATGACTTAGATTTCGCCGGATGTAAATAGCGCCATTGGGAAATTGGGAAAGCATTTTATCATACCGATCTTGGTGTGGTCAGATGCTTTGAGGGCAGAGGAGAAATCTAGGGTCTAATAGACCCCAATTTTTTCAAAAAAGAGTACCTGTCACTACCTATTGCTATCATAGGGGATATTTACATTCCCTGAGATAACAATAAAAATGATTAAAAAAAAAAAAAATGAAAGGAACAGTTTTAAAATAAGATAAAAAAGCAAAAAAATAATAAAGAAAAAAAAAAAAAAAAAAAGCACCCCTGTCCCCCCTGCTCCCGCGCTAAGGCGAACGCAAGCGTCGGTCTGGCGTCAAATGTAAACAGCAATTGCACCATGCATGTGAGGTATCACCACGACGGTCAGATCGAGGGCAGTAATTTTAGCAGTAGACCTCCTCTGTAAATCTAAAGTGGTAACCTGTAAAGGCTTTTAAAGGCTTTTAAAAATGTATTTATTTTGTTGTCACTGCACGTTTGTGCGCAATTGTAAAGCATGTCATGTTTGGTATCCATGTACTCGGCCTAAGATCATCTTTTTTATTTCATCAAACATTTGGGCAATATAGTGTGTTTTAGTGCATTAAAATGTAAAAAAGTGTGTTTTTTCCCCAAAAAATGCGTTTGAAAAATCGCTGCGCAAATACTGTGTGAAAAAAAAATTAAACACCCACCATTTTAATCTGTAGGGCATTTGCTTTAAAAAAATATATAATGTGTGGGGGTTCAAAGTAATTTTCTTGCAAAAAAAAATAATTTTTTCATGTAATCAAAAAGTGTCAGAAAGGGCTTTGTCTTCAAGTGGTTAGAAGAGTGGGTGATGTGTGACATAAGCTTCTAAATGTTGTGCATAAAATGCCAGGACAGTTCAAACCCCCCCAAATGACCCCATTTTGGAAAGTAGACACTCCAAGCTATTTGCTGAGAGGCATGTCGAGTCCATGGAATATTTTATATTGTGACACAAGTTGCGGGAAAGAGACAAATTATTATTTTTTTTTTTTTTTTTTGCACAAAGTTGTCACTAAATGATATATTGCTCAAACATGCCATGGGAATATGTGAAATTACACCCCAAAATACATTCTGTTGCTTCTCCTGAGTACGGGGATACCACATGTGTGAGACTTTTTGGGAGCCTAGCCACGTATGGGACCCCGAAAACCAAGCACCGCCTTCAGGCTTTCTAAGGGCGTAAATTTTCACTCTTCACTGCCTATCACAGTCTCGGAGGCCATGGAATGCCCAGGTGGCACAAACCCCCCCCAAATGACCCCATTTTGGAAAGTAGACACCCCAAGCTATTTGCTGAGAGGTATAGTGAGTATTTTGCAGACCTCACTTTTTGTCACAAAGTTTTGAAAATTAAAAAAAGAAAAAAAAAATTTTTTTTTTTGTCTTTCTTCATTTTCAAAAACAAATGAGAGCTGCAAAATACTCACCATGCCTCTCAGCAAATAGCTTGGGGTGTCTACTTTCCAAAATGGGGTCATTTGGGGGGGGTTTGTGCCACCTGGGCATTCCATGGCCTCCGAAACTGTGATAGGCAGTGAAGAGTGAAATCAAAAATGTACACCCTTAGAAATCCTGAAGGCGGTGATTGGTTTTCGGGGTCCCGTACGCGGCTAGGCTCCTAAAAAGTCCCACACATGTGGTATCCCCGTACTCAAGAGAAGCAGCAGAATGTATTTTGGGGTGCAATTCCACATATGCCCATGACCTGTGTGAGCAATATATCATTTAGTGACAACTTTGTGCAAAAAAAAATAAATAAATAAATAAATTGTCACTTTCCCGCAACTTGTGTCAAAATATAAAATATTCCATGGACTCAACATGCCTCTCAGCAAATAGCTTGGGGTGTCTACTTTCCAAAATGGGGTCATTTGGGGGGGGTTTGTGCCATCTGGGCATTTTATGGCCTTCAAAACTGTGATAGGTAGTGAGGAGTAAAATCAAAAATGTACGCCCTTAGAAATCCTGAAGGCAGTGATTGGTTTTCTGGGCCCCGTATGCGGCTAGGCTCCCAAAAAGTCCCACACATGTGGTATCCCCATACTCAGGAGAAGCAGCTAAATGTATTTTGGGGTGCAATTCCACATATGCCCATGGCCTGTGTGAGCAATATATCATTTAGTGACAACTTTTTGTAATTTTTTTTTTTTTTTTTTTTCATTATTCAATCACTTGGGACAAAAAAAATGAATATTCAATGGGCTCAACATGCCTCTCAGCAATTTCCTTGGGGTGTCTACTTTCCAAAATGGGGTCATTTGTGGGGGTTTTGTACTGCCCTGTCATTTTAGCACCTCAAGAAATGACATAGGCAGTCATAAATTAAAGACTGTAAATTCCAGAAAATGTACCCTAGTTTGTAGGCGCTATAACTTTTGCGCAAACCAATAAATATACACTTATTGACATTTTTTTTACCAAAGACATGTGGCCAAATACATTTTGGCCTAAATGTATGACTAAAATTGAGTTTATTGGATTTTTTTTAGAACAAAAAGTAGAAAATATCATTTTTTTTCAAAATTTTCGGTCTTTTTCCGTGTATAGCGCAAAAAATAAAAACGGCAGAGGTGATCAAATACCATCAAAAGAAAGCTCTATTTGTGGGAAGAAAAGGACGCAAATTTCGTTTGGTTACAGCATTGCATGACCGCGCAATTAGCAGTTAAAGCGACGCAGTGCCAAATTGTAAAAAGTGCTCTGGTCAGGAAGGGGGTAAATCCTTCCGGGGCTGAAGTGGTTAAAAAAAATAATAATTTCGAAAAAAAAATTATTTTTGAAAAAAAAAATCATTTTTGAAGAAAAAAAAATCATTTTTGATTAAAAAAAAATCATTTTTGATTAAAAAAAATTCATTTTTGAAAAAAAAAATTACTTTTTGAAAAAAAAAATTACTTTTGAAAAAAATGTTCAGCTCTTTCAGCGAATGATGGAACTTTTTTACTACTATTTATACTTTTTTAAAATATTAAGCTTTTTAACACTTTTCACAGTTACTCAAGCCACTCCACCCCACCCAGTTACTCCGCCCACTCCAGTTGTAGAGGCAAGAACACTTTCACAATTTCCCCAGAAATTGTACCTTTTCTAGTTTAAAGTGTTATTTTTATTTTAAAATTTATTTGTATTATTTATGTTAAAATATTCCTATAAACCTACAAAAACTAGATGGATTTTTCAGCTGGACACACTCCAACCATCAGGAATGAACATAGATGTGGACCTAAATTGTTTTCTTACTAATTATTAAATGCCCATTAGTATATTTACAACAATTCTATATTTTCTCCCGGTCTCTCTCTGTCTAACATAAAGTTATATAGGCCCTCCCCTTGCCCCATCTCCTAAATACAGATAACATCTACCCTCACATTAGGAGCCATTACCCTCCATATCCATATTTTTTAATAAAATATTTTATTTTTATTTTTATTTCCATCCCTATTTACCTTATTTTATTTTATCTTGGTTTTTTATACCTTTTGTTTCTATACCGTTAGGTTTATAGGAATATTTTAACATAAATAATACAAATAAATTTTAAAATAAAAATAACACTTTAAATAACATTTTTAACACAATTTAATGCTGATTAAACACTTTAAAGATATATTAGATAAGAATGCATTATTGTACTTTAGGGAAGGTCAGGTTATTAATTGTAAACCATGTATACTGTGCGGTAGAAATAGGCAAAAATACAGGATCACATTTTGACCCATGTAACAGTGACACATATACAAAGGGCCCATATACCAGTAAGGTGTCACTAAGGAAACTCTGGTGTAATCAGTTATTATCCGGCCGTTTCATGGTGTTATAATCACAAGTCATGGGCCGCGGTCTCCGGTCTGCAATATCATGGCCGCTGGAACGCAAGCTTATTACGGACCGCACAGTATATAAGGAAGGGGAGATGATGCAGGGACACACTCCCGTAGACGTCCGTGTGACGAAACGTACGTAGAACGTGGCTTAGGTTGGACGCTTTGCAGACATCTCCCTGTAGCTGACGCATAGGAACATCTTAATGCTTATTGTGTATCGCTCATTTTGATCTACTACAATGTGAGTACCATTTGCATCTGACCAAATAAAAAGTGTTAAAACGGTTTTACACTATGGAACCCTTTCTTTTCTCCTTCATGTCCTAATGATACCACCTTGATCCTGGTCTTGCCAATTACTGCTACACAGTGGCACATACTGTGACTACACGTTACCCCTGAAGGGGATAAATAGCTGGTGAGTCTCTGCACAATCACAACGCGAGACACCAGCACTGGAAAAATACACCTGCTGTTTAAAGAGAAACTCCACAGCGAACGTTGCTTTTCACCTTTGTAGTGCACTGGGCACATATCACAGCTATTTATATGGACTGTTTATTAATATTCTAATGGTCACACAAATTATGGTTTATGATAATTTTGCATGTCATGTGTGATATACTTTATTGTATTCATTGATTTTTTCAAAGATTAGGGCACATGTCACTTTGATATTTATAGTATCGGAAGAGTTGATTTATTTTGGTGAAGTTGATTTATTTATTTATTTATTTATTAATATATTGCTTTAGATGAAATATAGCACAAGACACTTTGGATAATTTTGCATGTCACGTGTGATATACTCTATTGTATTTATTGATTTTCTCAATGATTAGGGCACAAGTCACTTTAATATTTATAGCATTGGAAGAGCTGATTTATTCATTTATTTAATTTTTGGAGGAGTTGATTGATTGATTTATTTATTTATCAACATATTTCTTTTGATAAAATATAGCACAAGACACTTTGGATTTAAAATATAATTTTCTACACTTACAATTCATTTGGGAAACCGCTTTTATAAATAGGATTTGGGACGGCGCCACACTCACACATTTTTTCTTTCATGAATGGGAGCAATGAGATGGGTCTTAAGTTGTTCAGGTTGGTAGGGTTCATTGAGGGCTTTTTAAGTATGGGAGTGATCTGCTCATGTTTTAGAGGGGAGGGAAAGGTGCCACTAGAGAGGGAGAGATTGAAGATGTGAGTGAGGGAGCATAGGGTAAAAGAAGAGGGTGACCGTAGTAGTTGTGAGGGAATAGGATCCAGGGGACAATTGGTTAGGTGGGCATCTGAGAAAAGTTTTGTAACCTCTTCAGTAGGAGCCAATTCAAAAGAGGAGAGTGTTGAATGTGCTGTTAGGCAAGGTATGTTGGGTGGGGACGATGTACGCACAGTGAAGGTGTCCTCACCAATTGCATCAATCTTGTCTTTGAAGTGATTGGCAATCTCTTTGGCAGTGAGTGAGTTAGTGGGTAGGGGGGGTGAGGGATGAAGCAGAGAGTTAAAGGTTGAGAAGAGCTGACAGGGACTGGATGACAAGGAATTAATAAGAGAGACAAAGTAGGCTTGTTTGGCAGCATGGAGGCATGAATTGTATTTTAGAATGGCAGATTTATATAGGGTGAAGTCTTGCAGGCATTTGGTTTTACGCCACAGTCGTTCAAGAGCACAGCAAAGTCTCTTGAGATTTCTAGTGTTGTCAGTTTGCCAGGGTTGTAACGGTCGGGGCCTGATTCTGCGTGTAGTTAGAGGAGCAAGTGCATCTAGTGATGATGAGAGTGGACTGTTGTAGACAGAGATGGCCAGGTCAGGACAGGACAGGAGAGATATTATGTCATATAGGTGGTCAGTAGCAGAATAGAAAAGAGAAGGTTTAAAGTGGTGAAGGTTTCTCCAAATAATTGTTTGCTGCTTGGAGGGATGGGTGGTTGGAGGCAAGGATACAGTGAAAGTAATGAGGTTGTGATCAGAGAGAGGAAAGGGGGTGTTGGTGAGTAGGGATGAGCCGAACACCCCCCTGTTCGGTTCGCACCAGAACATGCGAACAGGAAAAAAGTTTGTTCGAACACGCGAACACCGTTAAAGTCTATGGGACACGAACATGAATAATCAAAAGTGCTAATTTTAAAGGCTAATATGCAGGTTATTGTCATAAAAAGTGTTTGGGGACCTGGGTCCTGCCCCAGGGGACATGGATCAATGCAAAAAAAAGTTTTAAAAATGGCCGTTTTTTCAGGAGCAGTGATTTTAATAATGCTTAAAGTCAAACAATAAAAGTGTAATATCCCTTTAAATTTCGTACCTGGGGGGTGTCTATAGTATACCTGTAAAGGGGCGCATGTTTCCTGTGTTTAGAACAGTCTGACAGCAAAATGACATTTTGAAGGAAAAAACTCATTTAAAACTACCCGCGGCTATTGCATTGCCGACAATACACATAGAAGTTCATTGATAAAAACGGCATGGGAATTCCCCAAAGGGGAACCCCGAACCAAAATTTAAAAAAAAAATGACGTGGGAGTCCCCCTAAATTCCATACCAGGCCCTTCAGGTCTGGTATGGATATTAAGGGGAACCCCGGCCAAAATTTAAAAAAAAAAAATGACGTGGGGTTCCCCCTAAATTCCATACCAGACCCTTCGGTCTGGTATGGATTTTAAGGGGAACCCCGCGCCAAAAAAAAAAAAAAAAAAAAACGGCGTGGGGTCCCCCCAAAAATCCATACCAGACCCTTATCCGAGCACGCAACCTGGCAGGCCGCAGGAAAAGAGGGGGGGACGAGAGTGCGGGCCCTCCCCCTCCTGAACCGTACCAGGCCACATGCCCTCAACATTGGGAGGGTGCTTTGGGGTAGCCCCCCAAAACACCTTGTCCCCATGTTGATGAGGACAAGGGCCTCATCCCCACAACCCTGGCCGGTGGTTGTGGGGGTCTGCGGGCGGGGGGCTTATCAGAATCTGGAAGCCCCCTTTAACAAGGGGACCCCCAGATCCCGGCCCCCCCCCTGTGTGAAATGGTTTTGTACCCCTACCATTTCACTAAAAAACTGTCAAAAATGTTAAAAATGACAAGAGACAGTTTTTGACAATTCCTTTATTTAAATACTTCTTCTTTCTTCTATCTTCCTTCATCTTCTGGTTCTTCTGGCTCTTCTGGTTCTTCCTCCGGCGTTCTCGTCCAGCATCTCCTCCGCGGCGTCTTCTATCTTCTTCTCCTCGGGCCGCTCCGCACCCATGGCATGGGGGAGGCTCCCGCTCTTCTCTTCATCTTCTTCATCTTCTTCTCTTCTTCTCTTCTTCATTTTCTTCTCCGGGCCGCTCCACACCCATGCTGGCATGGAGGGAGGCTCCCACTGTGTGACGGCGCTCCTTGTCTGACAGTTCTTAAATAACGGGGGGCGGGGCCACCCGGTGACCCCGCCCCCCTCTGACACACGGGACATGACGGGACTTCCCTGTGGCATTCCCTGTGACGTCACAGGGAAGTCCCGTCAAGTCACCGTGCGTCAGAGGGGGGCGGGGTCACCGGGTGGCCCCGCCCCCTGTTATTTAAGAACTGTCAGACAAGGAGCGCCGTCACACAGCGGGAGCCTCCCTCCATGCCAGCATGGGTGTGGAGCGGCCCAGAGAAGAAAATGAAGAAGAGAAGAAAAGAAGAAGATGAAGAGAAGAGCGGGAGCCTCCCCCCATGCCATGGGTGCGGAGCGGCCTGAGGAGAAGAAGATAGAAGACGCCGCGGAGGAGATGCTGGACAAGAACACCGGAGGAAGAACCAGAAGAGCCAGAAGAAGCAGAAGAAGAAGGAAGATAGAAGAAAGAAGAAGTATTTAAATAAAGGAATTGTCAAAAACTGTCTCTTGTCATTTTTAACATTTTTGACAGTTTTTTAGTGAAATGGTAGGGGTACTTTTGTACCCCCTTACCATTTCACACAGGGGGGGGCCGGGATCTGGGGGTCCCCTTGTTAAAGGGGGCTTCCAGATTCTGATAAGCCCCCCGCCCGCAGACCCCCACAACCACCGGCCAGGGTTGTGGGGATGAGGCCCTTGTCCTCATTAACATGGGGACAACGTGTTTTGGGGGGCTACCCCAAAGCACCCTCCCAATGTTGAGGGCATGTGGCCTGGTACGGTTCAGGAGGGGGAGGGCCCGCACTCTCGTCCTCCCCTCTTTTCCTGTGGCCTGCCAGGTTGCGTGCTCGGATAAGGGTCTGGTATGGATTTTTGGGGGGACCCCACGCCGTTTTTTTTTTTTTTTTGGCGCGGGGTTCCCCTTAAAATCCATACCAGACCTGAAGGGTCTGGTATGGAATTTAGGGGGAACCCCACGTCATTTTTTTTTTTTTTAATTTTGGCCGGGGTTCCCCTTAATATCCATATCAGACCTGAAGGGCCTGGTATGGAATTTAGGGGGACTCCCACGTCATTTTTTTTTTTTAATTTTGGTTCGGGGTTCCCCTTTGGGGAATTCCCATGCCGTTTTTATCAATGAACTTCTATGTGTATTGTCGGCAATGCAATAGCCGCGGGTAGTTTTAAATTAGTTTTTTCCTTCAAAATGTCATTTTGCTGTCAGACTGTTCTAAACACGGGAAACATGCGCCCCTTTACAGGCATACTATAGACACCCCCCAGGTACGAAATTTAAAGGGATATTACACTTTTATTGTTTGACTTTAAGCATTATTAAAATCACTGCTCCTGAAAAAACGGCCGTTTTTAAAACTTTTTTTTGCATTGATCCATGTCCCCTGGGGCAGGACCTGAGTCCCCAAACACTTTTTATGACAATAACTTGCATATTAGCCTTTAAAATTAACACTTTTGATTTCTCCCATAGACGTTTAAAGGGTGTTCCGCGGCATTCAAATTTGCCTCGAACACCCCAAATTGTTCGCTGTTCGGTGAACTTGCGAACAGCCAATGTTCGAGTCGAACATGAGTTCGACTCAAACTCAAAGCTCATCCCTATTGGTGAGGTTGCCAGGGTTGCAGAGATGGGAGAATACAAGGTCAAGGGTATTACCATTGGAGTGAGTGGAAGTATGTGTCCATTGGGTTAGGTCAAAAGATGAGGTTAAGTCGAGAAGTTTAGCTGTAGTTGGGCTGTTAACATTGACAGGAATGTTGAAGTCACCAAGAATGATTGTGGGTATTTCAGAGGAGAGAAAGTAGGGTATCCAGGCAGCAAAGTCATCAAGAAAGCACGATACCGGTCCAGGAGGCCTATAAATTGCTGCAATCCTCAGCAAAATGGGAGAAAACAGACGAATACAGTGCATTTCGAAAGAAGAGAGGGATAGAGAGGGAGGGACAGGAAGGATTTGGAAGGTAATTTGTGGGGATAGAAGGAAGCCACCTCCACCTCTGTCTGTTGGGTCTGGGGGAGTGAGTCCAATGGAGACCACCATGGGAGAGGGCAGCAGGAGAAGCTGAGTCAAAATTTTGAAGCCAGGTTTCTGTTATGGCGAGTATGTTAGAGCCATGAGAGATGAAGAGGTCATGTACAGATGTTCGCTTGTTACAGATGGAGTGGGAGTTCCAAAGGGCACACCAGATTGATGGGCTGCTTTGAGGAAGCAGGGGGATAGAAATTAAACTGAGTGGATTGCGGTGGTTGCCAGAGGGGGAGGGGTATTGGATATGTGGCTTGCAGTTGGAAAATGGCGGACCAGGATTAGGAGAAATGTCACCTGAGACTAGGAGAAGGAGGAGGGTGAGAAAGGCAAGATGGGAGTGGGATGTGCATGAGCACACGTGTCTAGTGGCCCTGGTGTTTATGTCAGCATGTGGGTACAGCAAATGCAGGAGATGATGGGTGCCATAGTGCATAGTAGGGAGAGGGCATTAAATATATATACAGTCTCCACTCTCCAAAATGTGTATATATATATATATATACTTAACCTGCAGTCCAGGCAGGTTATTCAGTGATTTGCAGTGCATAAAATATATATATATATATATATATATATATATATATATATATATATATATATATATATATATATATATATATATACTGTCTCCTACATATATATCCACTGCATTCTAGTCTAGCCAAGTCTATATATGACTGCAGGCCATTGCTGGTGTACGTTTTCAAATACACTTTCAGGCAGGCAGGCAGGCAAGTGAATCAGTGATCTGCAGTGCATTAAATATATATACAGTCTCCAACATATATATATCCACTGCATTCCAGTCTAGCCAAGCCTATATCTGATTGCAGGCCATTGCTGGTGTACGTTTTCAAATACACTTTCAGGCAGGCAGTCAAGTGATTCAGTGATCTGCAGTGCATTAAATATATATACAGTCTCCAACATATATATATCCACTGCATTTCAGTCTAGCCAAGCTTATATCTGACTGCAGGCCATTGCTGGTGTACGTTTTCAAATACACTTTCTGGCAGGCAGGCAAGTGATTCAGTGATCTGCAGTGCATTAAATATATATACAGTCTCCAACTCTCCAACATATATATATCCACTGCATTCCAGTCTAGCCAAGCCTATATCTGACTGCAGGCCATTGCTGGTGTACGTTTTCAAATACACTTTCAGGCAGGCAGGCAAGTGATTCAGTGATCTGCAGTGCATTAAATATATATACAGTCTCTAACATATATATATTCACTGCATTCCAGTCTACCCAAGCCTATATCTGACTGCAGGCCATTCCTGGTGTACGTATTCAAAGACACTTTCAGGCAGGCAGGCAAGTGATTCAGTGATCTGCAGTGCATAAAGATATATATACAGTTTCCTACATATAAATCCACTGCATTCTAGTCTAGCCAAGCCTATACCTGTCTACAGGCCATTCCTGGTGTACGTATTCAAAGACACTTTCAGGCAGGCAGGCCAGGCAGGTGATTCAGTGATCTGCAGTGCATAAAGATATATATATATGTACAGTCTCCTACATATATATCCACTGCATTCTAGTCTAGCCAAGCCTATACCTGACTAGAGGCCATTCCTGGTGTACATTTTCAACGACACTTTCAGGCAGGCAGGCAGGTGATTCAGTGATCTGCAGTGCATAAAGATATATATATATATACAGTCTCCTACATATATATCCACTGCATTCTAGTCTAGCCAAGCCTATACCTGACTACAGGCCATTCCTGGTGTATGTTTTCAATGAGACTTTCAGGCAGGCAGGCAGGTGATTCAGTGATCTGAATAAACTTCCTTCAGTATAAAGAAATATATAAAGTCTCCTACATATATATCCACTGCATTCTAGTCTAGCCAAGCCTATACCTGACTGCAGGCCATTCCTGGTGTAATTTTTCTAGTAAACTTCAGGCGGTGTTTTGCTAATCCAATTTTACAGCATGTCTGGAAGGCCACCAAGGAAAGGCAGATGCTCACAGACCACTAAAAGAGGGCAAGCAGGCTCTGTGTCTACAGCCAACAGTGCTGGTCATGGACATGGTGCATCCTCAGCACGTGGCCGTGGGGCACGCTTGTCCTTTTTTTCGGCAGCTGGCCACGTTGAGCCACAACATGCAGAAGAGTTGGTAGAGTGGATCACAAAGCCGTCCTCATCCTCCTCATCCTCTGTCACCCAGGCTAAAAGAAGTTTGGCTGCCAATGCAGCTGCCAAAGTGGCCTATTCCATCGGCTCAATGGCATCAGTCACTCCTTCCCTAACCCCACCATATTGTCCTGAGGAGTCCCCCGAACTGTTCGACCAGTGTCGGGTACATGCTGCAGGAGGATGCGCAGCATTTTGAAGGCTCCGATGATGGTACCCAGGTTGAGAATGAAGGCAGTAATGTGAGCCCAGAAAGAGGGGGTGCCCAAGAAGGACAAGAAACTGGCAGAGAGGGGGTGCCCAAGAAGGACAAGAAACCGGTAGTTATGTTCCCCCAGCTGCAGCATACTACCAGTGCTCCAGTGGCGAGGAGGGAGGGGATGATGAGGTCACTGACTCTATGTGGGTGCCTGATAGAAGAGAGAAGGAGGAGGAAAAGGAGGAGGAGGCACATCTCCAACAAGGCAGGATGCCCTCCAGGAGCCAGCTTAAGGACAGCCAACCGACTGCATCACACCGCAGAGCTCCGCATGTGCAGGGCACTGCTGACTCCACGCATTTTTTCAAAAGTTCCTTGGTGTGGGCCTTTTTTAAGACATGTGCAGCAGATCGCATCGTTGCTGTTTGCAACATATGTCTGAAGCGTATCAAGCCTGGCCAAAACAGCAGCTGCTTGGGCACCACATGCTTGACCACACATATGTCGAGCTCACATGCAGTCTGTTGGCAACAGTACTTAAAAGACCCACACCAAAGAACAAGGCGAACCTCTCCTTGCTCCTCATCAGCTGGGATCTCCAACCCCACTATACCTTCAGTCCCGAACACTTGTGGGCAATCTGCTAGCGGTACACCTAAATCCGATTGTAGCAGGCAAATTTCCCTACCCCAGTTGCTAAACCATCGAAAGAAATTTGGTCCCAAACATCCACATGCTCAGCGTCTGAATGCTAGCTTGGCCAAATTTCTAGCACTCCAACTGCTGACTTTTCAGCTGGTAGACTCTGCCCCCTTTGGAAAATTTGTGGAATGTGCGGTAGCTCAGTGGCAGGTTTCTCGGAAGGCCTTTCCGGCTCTCTACCAGCATGTGTAAGGCATGTCTTGGCCTCGTTGGACAGGGCGGTCAGCGGTAAGGTGCATATTACCGCTGACTCATGGTCCAGTAGGCATGGACAGGGACATTACCTTTCTTTTATGGCGCACTGGGTAACCCTGCTGGCAGCTGGGAAGGATGCAGGACAAGGTGCAGTAATGTTGGAAAATAAAAAGAAAAACTGCGCTGCAGAGCAAAAAAGGTCAAAGGTAAAAGCTGCACACAAAATACACCAATATCTGTGTATACCATGAAAAATAAAAAATAAATAAAGTGCGCTAATTATATGAAAATACACACATAGATGTGAATACATGTGGGTGGTAGTAAAAACCCCAATCTACTGAGAGCAAGTAAATGACTCCATGAGTGGTAGAAATATATAAGTGCAAAACATAAAAACTCAAAGAAGAAACAAAAAATGTGTACATGTGAAGTACAATGATATTAATAGCGTGAAAATCTGAAAATCAAACAAACTCAGTCCATGGGTTCAAACATAAAAAGTTCATCAGTGAAAAAAAGCTTCCATCCACTATACAGCTCAGCAGCAACTAATCCCCCTATGAGTGGATTGACAAAGGAGAGAGATGTGCAGGATGGTGCAAATCCACTGACGGTGACTCCAATAAGTGAGAAAGTGATAAAGGTGGACTCTTACCCTCCGTGTTGGACCCCCTCCTTGGCAGGGTCTATCAGGCATGCAGATTTTTGCCCTCTGCAGGGACCGTGTAATGAGAAGATCTCCCCAGCAGCTGTCAGGAATGTTGTCTCCGATCCGGGCTGGTCCAAGTGAAACGCCCTCCGTGTTGGACCCCCTCCTTGGCAGGGTCTATCAGGCATGCAGATTTTTGCCCTCTGCAGGGACCGTGTAATGCTCGTGTAATGCTCATTACACGGTCCCTGCAGAGGGCAAAAATCTGCATGCCTGATAGACCCTGCCAAGGAGGGGGTCCAACACGGAGGGCGTTTCACTTGGACCAGCCCGGATCGGAGACAACATTCCTGACAGCTGCTGGGGAGATCTTCTCATCACACGGTCCCTGCAGAGGGCAAAAATCTGCATGCCTGATAGACCCTACCAAGGAGGGGGTCCAACACGGAGGGTAAGAGTCCACCTTTATCACTTTCTCACTTATTGGAGTCACCGTCAGTGGATTTGCACCATCCTGCACATCTCTCTCCTTTGTCAATCCACTCATAGGGGGATTAGTTGCTGCTGAGCTGTATAGTAGATGGAAGCTTTTTTTCACTGATGAACTTTTTATGTTTGAACCCATGGACTGAGTTTGTTTAATTTTCAGATTTTCACGCTATTAATATCATTGTACTTCACATGTACACATTTTTTGTTTCTTCTTTGAGTTTTTATGTTTTGCACTTATATATTTCTACCACTCATGGAGTCATTTACTTGCTCTCAGTAGATTGGGGTTTTTACTACCACCCACATGTATTCACATCTATGTGTGTATTTTCATATAATTAGCGCACTTTATTTATTCAGTAATGTTGGAGCTTGTTCCGCCACCATGTCTCCAAAATGCTGGTAATGGTGATTCTGCTACACCTCTCTCTTCCACCCCCTCCTCTTCTTCTTCCTTTATGGCCTCTTCCTGTGCAGAATTGTCCTCAGAATCAGCGGTGCTCTGTAGGCGTTCTAAGGGCTACGCAAGCACTCAGGCAAAAAGATGCCATGCGGTGCTTGAGTTGGTCTGCTTAGGGGACTGGAGCCACACTGGGGCAGAGATTCTGCCAGCTCTGCAGGGGCAGGTTCAGAGGTGGTTGATGCCACACCAGCTTCAGCCAGGAATGGTGGTTTGTGACAATGGCACCAACCTCCTCTCTGCCCTTCCGACAGGGACACTTAACCCATGTTCCCTGTTTGGCTCACATCCTTAATTTGGTGGTGCAGCGATTCTTGTGCAGGTACCCGGGCTTACAGGTTCTCCTGAGGCAGGTCAGGAAAGTCCGTGGGCATTTCTGCTGGTCATATAATGCCAGTGCTCAGCTGGCTGACCTTCAAAAGGAATGCAACCTGCCCAAGAACTGCCTCATCTGTGACATGCCCACCAGGTGGAACTCAACACTGGCAATGCTGCAGCAGCTGCACACGCAGCAGAGGACCATCAATGAGTACCTGTGCGACTATGGCACCAGGACAGGGTCAGGGGAGCTTGGCTTTTGATTCACCACGCCAGTGGCTAATGATCAAGGATGAATGCACTGTCCTGTCACCATTTGAGGAGGCCATGAGGATGGTGAGCAGTGACAGTGCATGCATCAGTGATACTTCCTGTTGGAGCACATGCTGCGTGGAATAATGGACAGGGCACTTGAGGCAGAACAGAGGGAGGAAGAGGAGGACTTCCTTACCTCTCAAGGCCCCCTTTATCCAGACAGTATTCCTGCAGGCTCACCTATCACACAGGAAGAGGAGGAGGATTGTGTCAGCATGGAGGTGGAGCCTGGCACTCAGCATCAGCAGCAGTTTTCAAGGGATCGTTTTCAGTCCCCAGAAACCCATGGACTTGTACGTGGCTGGGAGGAGGTGGCTGCGGATCATGTCAACCTTAGTGACCCAGAGGATTCTGGACCAAATGCCTCAGCAAACCTACGATGCATTGCCTCCCTGATCCTGCAAAGCCTGCGAAAGGATACTCGGATTTGTGGTATTAAGGAGAGGGATCAGTACTGGCTGGCAACCCTTCTTGATCCACGTTACAAGGGTAAGGTTGAGGAACTTCTCCAGCCTTCGCAGAGGGAGCAGAGGATGAAACATCTTTGGGAGGCCTTGCAGAAAGGTTTGTGCAATGCGTTTCCAGAGCCTGGGAGGTTGCAATTTCCTTTTGCACAGTATGCAATTGAGCTACTGGCCTGTCCTGCATCCAGCGTTCTATCTGAACGCACATTCAGTGCTGCTGGAGGCTTTGTAACCGATCACAGAGTGTGCCTGTCCACAGACTCAGTTGATCGGCTCAGCTTCATGAAAATGAATCAGTCTTGGATCGCCAGATACCAAGCACCTGATGCTGATGTAACCAATACATTTTTTTTATGAATGTGAGATCCCTTGAAGACTGCCTATACTGAGTGACTATCCTATTCCTCCTCAATGTTCATGTTGATAGCTTCTAAGAACATTTTTGGTTCTGGGCACCACCACCAGTGCCTAAAGCCCAATGTTTCTGCCCCTGCTTAACAGGGGTGTGTAATTACAATTTTTGCTGTAATATTTTGCAGCAAGGCTCGTTCTTGTGCTCAGCTAGAGTATCTGTGAGAGGTTGCAGTGTTGTGGCACCACCACCGCCACCTAAGGCCCAATTTTTCTGCCCCTGTTTAACAGGGGTGTGTAATTACAATTTTTGATCTAATATTTCACAGCAGGGTCCATTCCTGCACCCACCAAGAGTAACTGTGAGGGCTTACAGTATTGTGGCAACACCACCACACCACCACCAAAGGCCCAATTTTTCTGATCCTGTTCAACAGGGGCATGTAATTACAATTCTTGATATAATATTTCACAGCAAGGCCGTTCCAGTGCCCACCAAGAGTAACTGTGAGGGCTTACAGTGTTGTGGCACCACCACCACCACCAAAGGCCCAATTTTTCAGCCCCTGTTTAACATTTTTACATTACATTACATTACATTACATTTTACATTACATTACATTTACATTACATTTTTTGATGTAATATTTTGCAGCAGGGAACGTTTCTGTGCTCAACTAGAGTATCTGTGAGGGGTTGCAGTGTTGTGGCGCCAGCACCAGTGCCTAAGGCCCAATTTTTCTGTCCCTGTTTAACAGGGGCGTGTAATTACAATTCTTGATATAATATTTCACAGCAGGGCCCGTTCCAGCGCCCACCAAGAGTAACTGTGAGGGCTTACAGTGTTCTGGTACCACCAACACCTAAGGCCCAGATTTCTGCTGAGTATATAGGGCAGGCCGTATAGTATATACAGGTGGTCCCCTACTTTCAAACATCCGACTTACAAACGACTCCTACTTACAAATGGAGGGAGACAACAGCAAATGAGGGGAAATCTACCCCTAGGAAGGGAAATTCTCTCCTGTAAGAGTTAATATGGGAAAAAGGTGCCTCCACTGATGCTTTATTATCACCAATCCTTGTTTTCCTAAAACCCCCAAATTTTCAAAATCCAATTGTCATTGGGACAGAATGTGAGGTGAAATCTTCTGAACAGGGGCACAGACAGCAAAACAAATGTTACAGGGGTGATGATAACCCTTCCCTATGTTATCCAAAAAGCTTAAAAATAGATTTTTTGGCTGGAGCGAAAAAAATTTACCTTTTCCAAATTACAGATTAAATTTAAGAACAAACCTACAGTCCCTGTCTTGTTTGGACCGCCTGTATACTGCTGTTCAGAGTATATAGGGCCTGGGGGCCCCACACCTTTTCTTTTTTTAATTTTGGTGCGGGTTTCCCCTTAATATCCATACAAGACCCAAAGGGCCTGGTAATGGGCTGGGGGGCTACCCATGCCATTTTTCTCAATAATTTTCATCCATATTGCCAGGACCCGACATTACATTACAGCCGCAAACAGTATTAAATGACTTTTATTCCTTTAGAAATGTCATTTTGTACAGGGACTGTTCTAAACACTGGAAACACATGCCACTTTACAGGCATACTATAGACACCCCCTAGGTACAATATTTAAAGGAATATTTCACTTTTATTTTTTCACTTTAAGCATCATTAAAATCACTGCTCCTGAAAAAAAAGTCAGTGTTTAAAACTTTGTTTTGCATTGATACATGTCCCCTGGGGCAGGAACCAGGTCCCCAAACCCTTTTTAGGACAATAACTTGCATATTAGCCTTTAAAATTCACACTTTTGATTTCTCACGTTTGAGACCCATAGACTTTAATGGTGTTCGAATGTTCGCGCAAACTTTCGGTCCGTTCGCATGTTCTGGATGCGAACCCAACTGGGGGGTGTTTGGCTTATCCCTACTACCCAGAAAGAATACCCAATAAAAGAGTTAATCTCTTATAGAACAGAGGGTGTAATTTATATTTTGGAATGCTCATGTTCCATTCAGTATGTTGGCAGAACGAAATGACCCATGTGGAAACGGATAAGAGAGCATGTACAAAATATCCGTAATGGTTTCCCCAAACATAGTGTTTCAAAACACTTTGCTCAGTTTCATGGAAAAGACCCTTCGTGTTTGAAATGTTGGGCTATAGAAGAATATAAACCACACTGGACATAAACCAACATAAACCAAAATGGATTTTTGAACTCTACTCTTTTCACCCGTATGCAGGGCCGTCTTTAAGGCAGGGCAAATGGGGCAGCTGCCCTGGGCCCTGTCATTGTTGTGGAGCCCAAAGCAGCTGCTCCATACTTTCCAACTATCCCAATTTAAAGTCCCTCATCCTTTGAGGTTTTAGTCCCATGCTATGTCCTGATATCTTGGTGTGAAGTTCTGCTACTAATGCTGCCCAGCTCTGCCCTATTGTTGTGTATAGATGACTCACCTGTAGACCATGTATTTATATGTAAATACCAGCAATGATATGTAAATAGCGGCACCATTGATATGTAAACAGCGTCAGTATTCTTATGTATATCATGCCCCCCTGAGGTCATATCCATTAACACCTATACTGAATGCTGCCCACTGGGGAGATAAAGGGGCATGCTTGAAAGTCCTGCCTACAACTGTAGTCATTAAGCCTACCATCAGCCTGTTCCGCAAAGGTAAGCAAATTAGTGTGGGGGGGGGTAGTGTGGGGTGTGCAGAGGTAGGCAGAGAAGAAATTACAATTTGTCGTGCACAGGTGAGCAAGGAGGGGGTGTATGGAGGTAAGGAAGGTGGGTATAAAGATGAGCAGAGGAGGCAGGTAGAGTTAAAGGGGAGGGGGATTGGAGTGGATAGGGGAGTTTTGGGGTGCAGAGGTTAGCATGGGTTTTAGGATGCAAAGGTGTACTGACAGGGTTGATAAAGGTCACGTGTAGGGCAGCCCATTAATTTCAATTGGCTGCTCTATGCGCTACAAATGTGGAAGAAAGTCCCAAACCCTTTTTCAAAATCACATGGTGCCAAGGCACATTTCAGCAGATGCGTGAGGATGTCATTAACAATTAATGGCACTGATGTATATCTGCTAAAGGGCAGCATGTTTCTGTGGTGTCAGGAAAGCGATTTTGCATGCGTTCCAAACACACACAAATGTGAATGCAGGCTAAATGTCTCAGTTACATTTGTGGTCAGTGTAAATCTTCATTGGTGCTTGGTGTAGAATCCTTTCATTCACACTAGTGGCCAGTATGAATGTCCCCCTTACATTGGTGGTCAGTGTAAATCCTTCCTTACATTGGTGGTTACTGTGAATGCTTCTATTACATTAGTGGTCAGTGTAAACTCCTATTACATTAGTGGTCAATGTAAACCCCTATTACATTGGTGGCCAGTGTTGAAACTCCTCTTTATATTGCCACTGATCAGACCCCCCCCCCCCCAGAACTGCCACTGATCCCAGGAGTCCTAGGATCCCTAGGAGTTTTCTGTCTATTAATGGGTCAACCTCACCTCCCCAGTCCATGGCGTGCAGGCATTGAGGAGATAATGTGCTGTAACCTCTAGCAACCAATCAGTAAGACGTAATGATGTGCAGTAACTTCTAGCAACTAATCAGTGAGCTCTATTGATGTGCAGTAATCTCTAGCAACCAATCAACAAGCATAAATCATGTGCTGTAACCTCTAGCAACTAATGAGTGAGCCGTAATGTGTGCTATAACCTCTAGCAACCAGTCAGTGATCGGTAATGATACACTGTAACCTCTGGCAACCAATTGCAATTGCAGCCTGATCTGATTCAGTGAACAGATTTTAAGTCTAGCTGCTATTTATTGTATGACTCAGAGCAGGTGGAGAGCGAAACTGCATGTGGGGGGCAAGAAAATTTTTGCCCAGGGTCCAATCAACATTAAAGACGGCCCTGCCCGTATGGAATGAATGTCAAATTTGATCTAAACTGTTTCATATCAGACTATTAATTTATATAATTAGTTTCCATTACATTTGTGATGATGAAGCTGACCCTGTGTATCACATTCCTTTCTTTTATCATTTAGATGCCTTTAGTCCCTGTGATGGAGGCGTAGGTGGAACAGACAAATGCGGAGAGTAGGAGCACCCACAAAGCTTTTATTGAATAGTAGAGAGGTTGGCACGCAGCCAGGTAGCAGGAATTACAGACAGGCAAAAGCAAGAGTCAGTAGCACAGGGGTGGATGCACGGCGGGGGTAGCAGAGTTCTGACTGGTAAAGGGGTAATCTGCAACAGGCTGGATTCACAGTAGGGATAACAGAGTTCTGGCAGGTAGGGGTAGTCCGTACACAGTTCAGGGCACACAGCAGGGATTGTAGAGTTCTGGCGGATAAAGGGGAAATCCGTACACAGTTCTGGGCACACAATGTTAGAGTTCTGATAAGCAAAGAGTAACTCTACTCACAACACTGGCAGGCACAGGGTTAATCCGCTCACAGGATGGCACACAGCAGGGTTGGCAGGCACAGGGTTAATCCGCTCACAGGATGGAGTATGCAGGGCTGACAGGCTTGGTAGCTTGGACAGGGAGGACGATGTGGATGGTCTGGAGTTTCTGGCCGTAGCTCTGGACTGCACAGGCTGGCAGTGAAGGGAGAGAGCAAGCAGGAGCCGGGATGGGGTCTTTGTCTCCGGAGCCCTGTTCCGGTATTTATCTCCAGAGCTGGGGCACGTGCTGGTGTCTAGACAACCCCCGGTCTTGCATCAGGTTGCCACGTGACAAGCCCCACCCCTTCACTCCGGGCCCACACAGGGAGTGTGGCCTTTGTCCCCCCAAGGGGCATCGAGCTTGGGAAGAGTGGGACTGTGCTGTGCCCGCGGAGACAGGAGGGGGGTGTGCTTAGAGACAGGCAGATAGCCTGCATGTGGCAAATCCACATGCAGGCACAGTGGGGAGGCAGACTTCCCAGCACCTAGCAGTGAAGAATAGGATGCTGACACAGCAGGGGGCAGCTTCCTGGTGCTCAGCACTGAGTTCTACATGTGGGCACCGGAGAAGGCAATGGGGTGAGTGGCCAGTGGGGAATCCCATGCCTAGGGGTGTATATATATATATATATATATATATATATATATATATATATATATATATATCAAAAATTCGGGTGGTTTACTTCTGTTATTTCTCTAGTTCCTTTTGTAGAGATCAGTGTCAGGGTGGACTCCCAATATTCCACCAATATTCAATAGAAAAAACGACGGGACACTTTCTCCAATGCAAAAATGTATTCATATCAGATGCTCTTCAAGGCATAAAATAGTTACATGCTACTGTACAATTACGAGCATACCATGCTCTTCATCAGGCTTTGTGCAATGATTTGTTTCCAGACACATACTTTTAGGCCTCATGCACACAAGCTGTTAAAATAACGTTATGAAAACGCCAGTATCTTTGCAGTGATTTTTTTTTTAACTTTTTTTAGCTTTTTTCAACGTTTTTGCAATAGCGTTTTTGAGCGTTTTTGAGCGTTTTGTTTTTTTTTTCAAAAATTTTTTTTTTTTTTCAATGGATCAAAAACGTTAAAAACGTTGGTGAATGACATTTCTGAGCGTTTTTGAGCGTTTATCAGCGTTAGAGCGTTTTTACAGCTGAAAAACGTCTCTTAGAACCCACTGGTCCTGGGGTTTTTTTACAGCTTAAAAACGCCTATGCCATTTGCAGCTCAAAAACGCCTAGGTGGGCATGAAGCCATAGACTAACATAGACAGGCCTTTTTAAGCTGAAAAAAAAGCTCAAAAAAGCAGCTGTAAAAAAGTCCGTGTGCATGAGGCCTTATACTAAAACTACAGGGTGTAACCTCACAGGTGTACCACATCAATTCAATTACCACTATTTCTCAAGACACAATTTAACCTGTTATCATACCTCAGACCTCCTCCACATGCAAAACCAAACATCATAATACATAATCCTCACTCATCTAATTATTAAACTTGTTCAAGTAGAGGGAGAAATTTGGTTCTTATATCAATCAAATGGTAATAGGTTAATCACCAATGAAGGATCAAAAAGGAACACTAAAATAAGAAAAATCAAACAAAATGCATACAGATTACATATAATTGCAAAACACAGCCCTATGTTTCATTAAGACTGTCTGTTAGCACAAATCCATCTCCAGACATATTCCATGAATCCTGTCCTGTATAGTTCCATTCAGCCTGTAAGGAAGAATGAAATATATCTCACACAAGCTTATAAAAATAGGTATAAATCACAATCCCTATTCATGCCCTCTGGGTGCAGGGACCTCAATGTATTTATCCACCATACTTCTCTTTGTTTCAATCTAAGTATCCTGTCATCCCCTCTCTGGTCTCAAAGTACCTCCTCTAGATTCATAAATCTCCAATCTGAATCGCTATGGCCCTGTTCAAGAAAATGCCTAGAAACTGGCAAACCTGGCTGCCTATGTCAAATAGTACTGCGATGCTGGGCAATCCTGTCTTTGATTTTTTGTGTGGTCTCACCAACATATATTAAGTTGCAGGGACATGTCAAAATGTAAATTACGTAAGAGGACTAACAAGTGTGATAGCCCTTTACCGTAATGTTTTCCCCACTACCTGGATGGATGTAATTGTCACCTTTCATTAATAAATTACATTGTATACAATTCAGGCAAGGAAAACAACCATTCCTCTTTTTACCTAAAAATGTATTTTTTTAACTGCATGCCACCAGCCACCGCAGTTATACTGTGCAACATGGCTTGGCTGCGCAAATCGCCGTCATTGCTTTTTCACTCCACCTTTCTTAGCTGGCTTCCTCTGGCTATTTTCCCTGGCATGTCCCCACTAATGTTCTTCAATATATTTCCCATTTTCTCTAGATTTTATAGCATAGTCTTATATAGACCTTTATCATTTATTTTTTAGTCTGCCCTTTGCAATCCAGCCTTCTTAGTCTCGTTGTAGACCCAGCCATGCGTGTCTCCTTCATGCACCACTAGACATACATTCCTTGTGAGTATATATTCTCAGAGACGATTGTCCCTTTTGAAATTATTCAACTACCTTTTTCTCTCTTCATTTATTTCATCATTTCCCAGTTTAACTTCATGGCCTCTCATTGTTCCTCAGTGCCTCCCTGCCTGCCCTCTATGGTCCTACTTGTCTTGCATCATGTTATAATATCTTTTTATTCTATTTGTTTAGTGGTTCCAATTAAGCCTTGCACATCCCCTGAGGAAGCTAACAGCGAAACATGTCGGGCTAGTGTGCAATATTGCTACTTGTGATATGTGATTCATTTCTGCATTTATGACCACCAAACACCTGTTATTTTATATTGCTCCAAAGTTGCTTGTTTTTTACCAATATGTTACGTAATAAAATTCTATTTTAACCAATGTAAACTAATCCCTTCTCTTTATATTTGGCACCGCAAAAATCCCCTTACTTTTCCTTGTTGTTTTCATTCACATAGGGATGAGGTGCCTAGCCTAAGGGTGTTATACCATCAACCAGACCAAATGTTTGTTTTTGCTTCCCAGTGTTTCAATACACACTTTTTTTCTGGTCTGATTGACAGTAACACAACATTTATTTCTTGAAATACTATACAGCTTGACTCACTTGTTATGTCACAAACTGTAACCTAATTACATACTGTGCTATTCAATTCATTCATTTTTGTGAATTTGTTTCAACCCTGCTTTTTAACTGGCCCTTGGGCCCTTCATTTTGTGTCCCCTCCTAGCCCTCCACCTTTCCTTCCCCCTATTTGTGTTCTCTCCCTATCCAAGCATGGCCTCCTTTAGTGGAGAGGCCTGGGAAGGCCTCATGGACAAGATCCAGCAATCCCAGCATTCTGCAGAGATTCCTGATCAGGACTGGGACCAGGCCTTTCTTAGATTACAACGTCTCCTAGAACGTAAAGTAAGAACGTTTTGGCATAGGAAGTATTTCCAAAAATACATGGATAACAATATAGTCCCTTGGGGACTCAGAGTACAAATCTTTCCCAACTTGAAAAAAATTGATGAACCTTTAAAAACCAGCTGGGAGAATAACTTACAATCCTGCTCATTTGGCATGATGTCTTTGTTATGTACACAGTATGAAGCTGAACTAAAATCTCTTGATGACTCTGTTTCTCAGTGGTATGAGGATTATACACTCATAACCACAAGCACTTGATTTCAGAAAAAGGAACAAGATCTTAAATCACACATAGAAAGATATACTTTGAACAGTATTCGTACTAAAGAAAATAAGTTCATAAGGGACTTGAGTGCACATACCAATGGCTTTGCCTATAAATGGACTCAAAACAGCAATATAAGAAACAAAACCTCTAATTACACTTATGAATCTAACACCAATAAAAATAAAAATGACAATGAGACTAACTTATCCTCTTCTTCCTCATCTCTTTCATCTAGTCAATCCACCATTTATCACGATCCATCAGGAGATAGATTACCCAAAAGGCGTAAAGGCAACTCGGATGTAGCCTCCACGGAATCACTGACACATCACCTTGGTAATTCGTCAGCACGCCGGTCACAATCGGTTCACACCAAACAGGCACCTCCACGATCAACTTCTTTATCTCACCCGTCACTTTTGGTCACTCGTGGTCCACAAACCTTGGCTTCACTTTCTATGGTTCCCATAGCACTTACCACTTCGAATATTGCCTCTCCTTTGCATTCTAACATCACAAATAAGGTAAGCACCACTGAAGCCATTATTTCTCCTTCTGGTACCCCAGCACCAACAGACATCAAACTAGCTCCCCTTTTTTTAAGGAAGGACTAAACTTTGGACCTTTGTCAAATTCTTTTTCCACTCCCACCCACAGCAAAGAAAGCAATCAACAGCTTTCGGTAATTAACTTGTCTTCCTATAACCTAACGGACACAGAGACACAAGTTTTAGGCCTCACGTTTTGCCCCGACTCTCAATATGATAAATTTTCACTCATTAAAGACTTACATCTATTTGCACGCAGACTCATCTATAGAACCATTTTTGACAAACCCCCTCTAGAGATACATTCCACAAACTCCAAATCTCATATTCAGGAAAGCATTGAGGAACTTTGGGAGGTGGGACACACCACCGACGACGACACGGATGTTTTTCCATCACTGGCGCTGTCGATCGATGGTGTGTCCTTCCCCCCTCCCCAATCCTTCAAACCCAAATCGCAACTTTTTCCGCTCTTAAATACCAACCCTAACATATGGGCATTCATTCAACAAACAACTAAAGCAGTTGAGAATCTCAAAACCTCCACTACAGGGATCTCTAATTTAACTTCAGAACAGAGCAATGCTGTCAAGTCCCTGCAAGCGAACCCTGACATAATAATCAAACCCTCTGACAAGGGCGGAAATCTGGCCGTTATGAACATCTCCCAATATGTAACCATGTGCCAAAAAATTCTCAAAAACCGCAGTTGGTACCGCCCCATCTCTAAAACAGTGATTAATAACTTTGATGCACAGTACCGTACCATCATCTTTCGAGCCTACCGTCAAGGTGTCATTGACCAGAACACTCTAAACTTTCTTAATTTTAGGGATCCAAGGATCCCTACTTTCTACGCACTACCTAAAGTGCACAAATCACTAACCAAACCTCCAGGTCGTCCCATAATTTCTGGATGTTCCTGTCTTACTGAAAATGCTAGTTCCCTGGTAGACAGTTATTTACAACCCCATGTTATGGCACTTTCATCATACATTAAGGACACCATTGATCTTTTGAGAACAATCGAAGGCATTTCCCTTCCCCCGGATACCTGGCTAGTAGCCCTCGATGTATAGAGCCTTTACATTGCCATCCCACATGACTTAGGAATCAAAGTGATACAACAACATTTGAATGAAAGGGTCCCTCCTTTGCCAAATATAATACTTTTGTATTGGATCTACTTGACTACATCTTGAAACATAATGTTTTTGTTTTTAACTCCTCCCGCTACCTCCAGGTGCAGGGTGTCGCAATGGGGACCAAATGTGCCCCTTCCTATGCGAACCTGTACCTGGGGGGTGGGAGAAGGAGGTCCTCAGCAGAGAGGATCTGAGCCACCTCCATGATAGAATTTTGGCTTGCTATCGTTTCATAGATGATGTCCTTATTTTCTGGTCCTGAACCCAAACTGAACTGAATGAATTTTTACAAATAATCTCAATTAACAATTTTAATTTAAAATTGACTATGCATTGTAGCTAGAACAGCATCAGTTTCCTGGACTTGGTCATTTCGATCAATGCAGAAGGTAAACTCGACTCGTCTCTTTATAGAAAGCCCTCAGCAGGAAACACCATCCTCCATGCCCAAAGCTCGCACCCAACCTCTCTAATCAGAAGTATTCCCTTCAGTCAGTACCTAAGGCTTAAATGTAATTGCAGCAGGGACTCCGACTTTAGAAGTGCAGCTAGGGACCTTTACAGCAGATTAAAAGTCAGGGGCTACAGCCACGCCTGTCTTAAAAAAGCCTTTAATCGAGCAAATTCAGAAAACAGAAATTCACTGATCTTTTCCACCAAACGGGTTCAAAAACCCGACACCGTAAGAGTCATTACTCAATACTCCTGTCAACATCAACAATTCAGACACATATTAAAGAGATTTTGGCCACTTTTATCTGCAGACCCCACTGTAAGCAAATATATAAAAAATGCCCCTGAAATGACCTTTAGACAAGCCCTTTCCCTAAAGGATCGGCTGGTCCGAAGTCACTTTGAAATCTCACAATCCCCGTCAATCCAAACGAACTGCGGTACCTTCCCCTGTGGGACATGCGATGTATGTGAATATGTTGACGCGAAAACAAAATTTATGCTTCCCAATGGCAGATGGCATTCTATCCAGCATAGGGTCACCTGCCAGACATCTGGTGTCATATATTTTGCCCAGTGCCTTTGCGGTGGCTTCTATATAGGTAAAACTAAAAGATAATTTTTTAAACGCATACAAGATCACATCAAACCTATTAAGAAAAATAAAAAGGACACTGCCATCAGCCGACATATTGGCATACACCACAACGTCAATCCGCACTACATTACATTTTTGGCACTCGAACATATCCCCCCAGACTCTCGCGGTGGCAGCGTCGATTGCACCCTGCTACAGCTAGAGGCTCGCTGGATATACAACCTCAGAGCCACATCTTTCCCGGGTTTCAATGAGAGTCTTAGCTTCAAGCCCTTTCTCTAGTCCCAATGAATGACAATTATCGAGCCACCTTCTACCAGGTTTTACTCCATGTTTGTCGATTTTTTCTATTCATTCCTTTTCTCCTTTCCTTTCCCTTGTCCCATCCCTTCCTCCCCCCCCTCCTCCTTTCCCCCAGTTTTCCTCCCTATTAATTCAGTCCCATTCTCCTTTTCTATCCAGACAGGGTTGTTTATCTATTTATTTACTTGTATTCATAATTCAATTATGTGATATACTTGTCAAATTTGTGTATTATTCTGTCTAGCTTTCTGTGTTTATTATTCTTTTTCTTGATTGAGAATGCAACTTATTATTATTTGCTTTTTATGCACATTTATTTGTAAATTAACCTGGTTGCCTTTTAAACATTTGGCTAGTCAGGAGGGGCTATGTGGTCCCGCTCCGTCATCTTTACTTTTATTTAAGTCCATCCTCCCCGGCCTGCCAGTGTTGACCCTTGACCTTCGTTTCATTATTTGCTCGATTTTGGGAGATGTCTTTGGTGGGCCATACGGACGCCCAGGGCTTGCATTTCCATCTCGTAGCAGGCCCTATTTTATGCCTGGCCGCGATAGGGGACCCCGCAGATCCTAGGTTGGCTATGCCACCTCGGATTGTTTCGCCCTCCTTTCCATCTCTGCACACCCCGGAGTGCTGCAGCGAGACGGGAGTCTCCGCGCACGTCCTCCTTCAGACGGCCCGGCTCCTCCCCCTTCGCGCAGCCTCCTGGGGAGTGTAGTCCTAGGGTGTTGGCCACCTGTGCGCATGCGCACAGGTGTTTTCTCGTCCGCCTCGAGCCAGTGACGTCACACGCCAGCTCGTTGGAGGGCAGATTTAAACCAGCTTACCTGGCTGTCAGTTCAGCCAGAGCCGGAGGGAGACGCTTCTCCTGTGTGGCGATCATATGTGACTGGTAAGATACAACCTAGCCTAACAGGGCTACTTATAACTATAAGCCTTTTCCCTTAGTGCCTTTTTTATTTACCTCTTTTTCTCATCATCCACCTCACTGGTCTCTTTAGCTATATCATCTTTTATTCACTATGGGTGTTTCCCTCTCTTGGTGCAGGGGCAATCACCGTGCAGCTCATTGCTTTTTCACTCCACCTTTCTTAGCTGGCTTCCTCTGGCTATTTTCCCTGGCATGTCCCCACTAATGTTCTTCAATATATTTCCCATTTTCTCTAGATTTTATAGCATAGTCTTATATAGACCTTTATCATTTTTTTTTTAGTCTGCCCTTTGCAATCCAGCCTTCTTAGCCTCGTTGTAGACCCAGCCATGCCTGTCTCCTTCATGCACCTCTAGACATACATTCCTTGTGAGTATATATTCTCAGAGATGATTGTCCCTTTTGAAATTATTCAACTACCTTTTTCTCTCTTCATTTATTTCATCATTTCCCAGTTTAACTTCATGGCCTCTCATTGTTCCTCAGTGCCTCCCTACCTGCCCTCTATGGTCCTACTTGACCAATTCCTGTGAATCGGGCTCCTTGGGATGTTTGTCTGGGGTTAAGCCTGGCAATTTGCGGGTGCTAGCATTTGTTTGGGTAAGTGCTTACATCCACCCCCCTCTCCTTGGCAACCAGGCTCATACTTTATTTAAATTCTCTGTACGTACATTTTGTCTTGCATTATGTTATAATATCTTTTTATTCTATTTGTTTAGTGGTTCCAATTAAGCCTTGCACATCCCCTGAGGAAGCTAACAGCGAAACATGTCGGGCTAGTGTGCAATATTGTGATAGGTGATTCATTTCTGCATTTATGACCACCAAATACCTTTTATTTTCTATTGCTCCAAAGTTGCTTGTTTTTTGCCAATATGTTATGTAATAAAATTCTATTTTAACCAATGTAAACTAATCCCTTCTCTTTATATTTGGCACCGCAAAAATCCCCTTACTTTTCCTTGTTGTTTTCATTCACATAGGGATGAGGTGCCTAGCCTAAGAGTGTTATACCATCAACCAGGTACTCCTCACCTGGTTGCCACCACACATGCTTGACACCATCTGAACCAAATAAGTTTATCTTGGTCTCATCAGACCACAGGACATGGTTCCAGTAATATATGCCCTTAGTCTGCTTGTCTTCAGAAAACTGTTTGCAGGCTTTCTTGTGCATCCTCTTTAGAAGAGGGTTCCTTCTGGGACGACAGCCATGCAGATCAATTTGATGCAGTGTGCGGCATATGGTCTGAGCACTGACAGGCTGACCTCCCACCCCTTCAAGCTCTGCAGGAATGCTGGCAGCACTCATATGATTATTTCCCCAAAACAACCTCTGGATATGATACTGAGCATGTGAACTCAACTTCTTTGGCCGAGTGAACTCAACTTCTTTGGCGGGGCCTGTTCTGAGTGGAACCTGTCCTGACAAACCACTGTATGGTCTTGGCCAACATTCTGCAGCTCAGTTTCAGGGTCTTGGCAATCTTCTTATAGCCTAGGTCATCTTTATGTAGAGCAACAATTCTTTTTTTCATATGTTGCACTTCCAGTGACCAGTATGAGAGAGTGAGAGAGATAACACCAAATTTAACACACCTGCTCCCCATTCACACCTGAGACCTTGTAACACTAATGAGTCACATGACATTGGGGAGGGAAAATGGCTAATTGGGCCCAATTTGGACATTTTCATTTAGGGGTGTACTCACTTTTGTTTCCAGCAGTTTAGACATTAATGGCTGTGTGTTGAGTTATTTTGAGGGGAGAGAAAATTGACACTGTTATACAAGCTGTACAATCACTACTTTCCGTTGTAGCAAAGTGTCATTTCTTCAGTGTTGTCACATGAAAAGATATAATAAAATATTTACAAAAATGTGAGTGGTGTACTCACTTTTGTGAGATATTGTATATATATATATATATATATATATATATATATATATATATATATATATATATACATATACATTGTTTGTTACTTACTGTGTCTTATAATGTACAACAATGTTCATCTTTATACCAGAATCATTGTAATTTAAGCAGCAGGCAAAACAACCAGTCATTTGTTAATGCTCCTGGGACAGGATACCCAGAGCCTCATAAATCATGTGACATACTAAAAGCAATGAGCATTTGTCTTCCCAACCTTGTAAAGGAATATCATGTAACCAAGGAATATAGTGTTACTTCTGCTTTAATCACTGCTCAAGGCTAAGAGGTGACAAATTTCCAATGAACACAGAGACCTTTCATCCGTGAAACATATAGCTCTTGATATTCATATTTACAAGTAGATATTACATTCTTTGGCTGCTTTATTACAGTAAAAATATCAACATATACTTGAAAATAAAAATGGCGCTGCCCTTCTAATCTGATGACATAATAGTCTAGGGTCTAGGTAGGCAAAAATTTATATATGGGAAATATGTGTCACTAACAGTGAAGTACACAATAAACACTCTATTTATATATACAACTTAGAGTGACATAGATTAAACTATTGTTCAGGTGTGGTGCTCAAGCGTGTATTGTTGTGCCAAAAATAAAGATAGTAATAAAAAGAGTGTAACAAAGAAAAATTATTAAGAAAAATTACCAATTGTGCAAAAGTATTGAGACAAAACGGCGCCTTATTCAAAATATGTTTTAAAAATAAACCAAAAACTATATGTATAAATTATTGTTAGTGCAATACTGATGATACTAACGTAAATTAGAAGTGAATGGGTGATATACGGTGGGGGATATCCTCAAAATACAAAAATATTGTGATACTTAGCGCCTACAGTGACTTCAGTGTAACAAAAGATATTTGTTGTGTAATAGTACTATATACTCTTCAGGTATGCCATGCATACAACAATCCCAGATTTCTCATGCAAAAATATAAAGTTAAATATTAATAAATCATAACTGGTGATGATTAATTTTTACCGAGTACGTATTTGTATGTAAACACCACAAAGAAATTTTTTTATATAAAACACTGAACTAAGTAAGTCAATATATATATATTATGTAGTTTTTCACTCCTTGGAAATTTATATCCGTGACTTCTGTGCTCGTAGTTCAACAGTAGTGACTTGAGGTGCTCACCCCCCAGTGCTCCCCCACTCACCAGAATAAATCACCCCTACAGGGGTACCGAGCGATAGAGTGGGTGCCTTGGGGTGTTTGTTGGTATCTCCTGTTGGGTTTACTGTTGCTTTATACGATGCAGTCCTTTCCAAGTGTTCCTGGGTCCGCTGTGTATTTGAGCGTGACAGACTCACTTCATACCTCCTTGTCCACTAGTCTCTCCAGGGTGCCGGGACCCAAAGGAAAAAGACAAAAGAGGCTTCCTTCGTGAAGTATATCAAAACAATTTTATTAAATATTCCTTCATTCAGTCCAGTAAAAAAAGAGATGATGGTAAAACACGTAATAATTCTGAGCAAAGTGAAAACGAAACTCCTGTATGCAAGGCTAGAACGGGACACAGGTTATGGGCGTGCGTTCCAACCGTGCGTTCCAGCATCCAGTTCCTGGTCTGACGTGTGAGCGTGACTCCGCCTTACGCGTTTCGTCATCGGACGTTATCAAAAGCGGTGTCGACGCTCACGCCTCACACTCTTTTGTAGTCCTACGGCCCACATCGATATGTATATATTGTAACATATCCGCTCACATTACGATCTCTTCTCTGCTAAAAGTAGTCCCATGTGCACAGTAATGATAACCCTTATTAAATAGTAACGAGATATGGGGGGATAATTCAACACAAATCCTACCGAATATGAAAATATATGTGTGAACATGGGACATCCCACATTGAGATATAGCAGCTCGCAATGCATAACAATGAGCCATGTGTACACATATTGGGTACTGTCTACTGGTTACTAGAGAATGCAGTTATATGCAAATACACACAAGGAATAAAAACATATACATTAATACATATTAAAATACAGATCTAAAAAGCAAATATAAAAACTCCAGACGTAGGTATGGTACTCAGAATTAACCTTAATCCATATTGCTTATAAACCATAAAACTAATATTAAAAAGTATCTCAGCCTGTAATATATCTCTATTATGGGTATGTAATAGTAGAATAAAATGATAAACTAGATGTGTGTATATATAACAAATCTTTTTGATAAACACTTATTAAAATACTAATTGTAAAGGGTGCTATACGGAAGCTGTTGATAATAGAAATTAAATATATATATTGATTCTGAAGATAAAAGATAAATGATAAAAAATAAAAATAAAGAGGACAAATGCAATAAGTGGATGTGGTAACTAGAGGTAAAATATCAACTACATAGAAATGTAGGTTTAATATAGTGTTGCCTTCTCTGTCTGCACATAACATAGGTCACATACAGACAGTGGAAGCGAGATTCCTGTCAATGTGTTAAGGTGGAGAAGGTTATTCACTCATGTTATAGATCACACAGGTCTCTCAACCTTTGGGTTAAGCTCAATTTATGTGTGTGGTCTGTGTGTTCAGCTATAAAATTAGATCTACCTCTAATTAAATCACGCCTCAATTTGTAAGATGGTGACGGTATGGACATATGGGCGAAAAAACATGGGGCATCTGAACATATAAGCATAAAATGTGTAGGGGCACATAGACTAGGGGGACAAAGGGGACTATATGTCCTAGAATCTAAGGATTTTCTCCTAAAAATTTTTTTAAAAATTTTTTGTTACAGATAAGGGAGGGTGTGCATGGAATGTAATCCTCCATTATCGTAATACTGGTTTAGGGATTAGCTATAAAGCAATTCAGGTCTATGTCCAGGTTGAGCCCTTTTGGGGCGAGAGACCCCAGACGGTATATCCAGCTAGTTTCGTTTCTGGAGATAGCCGTTTCTCTGTTACCTCCACGCCAGTGTTGCTGCACCGAGTCAATACCATAGAAGGTAAGCACGCTTGGGTCCCTATGGTGGAACTCATCAAAATGTCTGGATAGACTATGGTTGGGGAACCCTTTCCTGATGTTTTTGATGTGTTCCCGAATCCTGACAAAAAGTTGACGTGTAGTTCTTCCCACATATTGAAGGTGGCAGGGACATTCCACAACATATGTGACATGTGTGCTTCGGCACGTGATCAGTTGATTAATTCGATATTCTTTGTGATCACTACATGATTTGAATGTATTCTTCCGTCTTGGTTGCTTTTTAGCTACTTTGCAGGGTAGACATCTCTGGCATCTAAAGAATCCTTTCAATTCCGGACATATGTTGATGGGTTTTGGGGGGTCTATGACATTTTTGACTAGATGGTCCCTTAGATTGGGTGCCTTCCTGTATACAAATTGTGGTTTGGACGGCAGAATTTTTGACAAGGTGAGGTCTTCCTTGAGTATAGGCCAGTACTTTTTTATTATTTTTTCAAATTGTCTGTACTGGCTGTTGAACCCTGTGATAAAGGCTATATCCGGCCTTTTGTCGACTTTTTTGTTCTTTTTGCGGAGAAGGGGGGATCTATCTGCCAACATAATATCTGCTTTTAATTTCAAGAGTTTTTCTTTATCATATCCTTTTTCTTGAAATTTGCTTATTAGGATGTCAGCCTGTGTGTTGAAATCCTCAGGTTTATCGCAATTGCGTCGTATGCGTAACAGCTGCCCTTTCGGGACATTAGTCTTCCATCTCGGGTGGTGACAGCTGGCAGTGGGAATATACCCATTCCGGTCAGTGGGTTTAAAAAAAGTGCGTGTTGCTAACTTATCTCCTATTTTAAAAATTTCCAGGTCAAGATAATCAATTTTGTCAAGGCTCCATTTCCCGGTGAACGTAATACCGTATTTGTTATTGTTTAAGTTCTCAAGAAATTTTGTGAGACTGTCTGTTGTTCCATTCCATAAGATGATCACGTCATCTATATACCTCTTGTACATCTTGATCTGGGGTATGTTTTTACTATAAATATATTGTTCCTCCCATAGATCCATAAATAAGTTAGCTACGCTAGGAGCATAGCGTGCTCCCATTGCAACTCCCTTTGTTTGTACATAGTATTTTCTATCATGCCAAAAATAGTTGCATTCCATGGCCATTTTGAGGCCTTCTAGGATATACCCAATCTGTTCCTGCTTCATCCTTGTGTTTCTGTGTAGGGCTCTTTCCACACCCCTTAAGCCATCCTTCTGTTCAATGCTCGTATATAAAGAATTTACATCTACTGCCACCAGCAACCACTGTTCTGCTCCCTTGATCTCTTGTAATTCTTGAATCAGTTGCATGCTATCCCGCAGATATGATTTCCCTTCTTTAACTAAGGGTTTAAGAAATATATCCAGGTACTCTCCCAATCTAGAAAAGATGGAATTAATCCCACTGATTATGGGTCTACCTGGTGGTTTTACTAGCCGTTTATGGATTTTTGGTGTATGGTATATTACTGGTGTTCTTGTCGAGTTGGATATTAGATATTCCGCTTCTTTACTGTTTAAGATGCCCTTATTTTTCCCTTTATCCACGTAGGTTTTAAGCTTCCTTTCATATTTTTTCTTTGGGTTTGCTTTGAGTGTTTTATAGGTATTCTCTATGCTCAAAAGGTTGTTCATCTCATCCAGATAATCCTTCTTGTTCAGGATGACCAGTCCTCCCCCTTTATCAGCAGGCCTAATCACAACCTCATGTTTTTTTCCTATGTCCTTGATGGTTTTCCAGATATTGTTAGGCCTCTTCTTGTTAGTGTCTCCCATTAATTTAATGTCTTCTTCAACCATCTTTTTAAAAGCGTTAATACATTGATTCCCTGGGGTTTTTGGGTTGAAAATAGAGTTGTTCTTGAGTCTTGTTTGTTCAAAATCTGAATCTACCCTACTTAATTCTCCTGGGTTCATCACAAAATGTTTTTTGATGTTCAATTTTCTCAGAAATTTTTGTAAATCAATAAATGCCTCAAATTGATCAAATGGTTTGTCAGGGGCATATTTAAGTCCCAGTTCTAACACCTTCAACTCTTCCCGTGTGAACTGTACACTGCTTAAATTAAAAATACCTTGTCCTAGTAATTTCTGGGCCTCTTTTTTCTTCTTGCCTCCTCGCTTTCCTCTTGCCTGTTTTCTCGTTCTGTGTGACTGTATGTATGTCCTGCATCCATCTCCTGTTGGTATTCCCTCGTGGGTACGTTCCGGGGATGAGATACGTATTCCTGATGGGCGTTGTTCTCTCTTGGTCTTCTTGGACTCCAGTAGTGCTCTTCTCGTCTTAGTCCTCCCCTGTTCTGTCCTCTCCATCCCTGATTCCTGTATGGGATACGGGGTCTCCATCTGCCTGGTGGTTTGTCTTGGTAGGTGACTCTGGGAAAACCCCTTCTTTCTCCTTCACCTCTACCGTACCCTAAATTCGGTCTTCTATAATCATCCCTCGGAGGTTGTCTTCTGTACTCTTCCCTCAGGGGGGAGTACCGATTTCTTATAGGTACGTTGTATCTGTTACTTGGGGTTCTGGGGTTGGGGTGACCTCTGTAATCGTCCCTTCTGTTGTCTCTTCTCTCCAGTGGGGTAATGGGGGTATTTTCCCCAGCTGGGCTATATGGTGGATGATCCATTCTCCTAGGTGTACTTAAGGACGGAATGGGTATTGCTTCCTCAGACTCCTCTTCCATGGAGGGATCCTCTAGTAACTCTGCATCTTCTTCCCCGTTGACTTGCCATTTATAGACTTTAGAGTTTTTATAATCCATTACGTCTCTTTTAAATTTTTTCTGTTTCTTTGCTTGTATGTTACCATCATACTTCTTTATGGACTCCTGTAGTTCTTTTTCTTTATCTTTATACTCCTTCAAATGACTGAAGGGTAAGAGTAAATTTTTTATTTCCATAATATTCGTCTCGATCATTCGCATCTTAAATTGTCTCCTTTTGATAATATTCTGGAGCAACTCTCCTTCACATTTGTTGAAAAGGGAGTACCAGTCTCTCATCAAATCACTATTATCTAGCCCATCATTAGGGTGCATATCCCACCTAAGCCTTCTAGGGGTAATTTTTTCTGTGACATACATTTCCAGTGTGGAAATATCCCACCACACCCTGAGCTGTTTTTCCAAGGTGTGTTTTAACTGTTTGAGCAATCCATGCATGTCATTATTATTGGATATCTGCTCTTGGCTAAAAATCGCCTCTACATCTATGTTCCTGGTGTTAAAGTATCCAAAAATGTCCATAGCTGCAGACTAAATCCACCCTAGGGTGGTTGAAACCAATGTATATGTATAAAGATCCGCGCTTAGGACAAGATAAGGGCTGCTGCCAGTCTCAAATTAGTGCCGCTAAGGGTCTAATTACAAGGATCAGTAAATAATTAGAGAGATAAAAATGGCGCTGCCCTTCTAATCTGATGACATAATAGTCTAGGGTCTAGGTAGGCAAAAATTTATATATGGGAAATATGTGTCACTAACAGTGAAGTACACAATAAACACTCTATTTATATATACAACTTAGAGTGACATAGATTAAACTATTGTTCAGGTGTGGTGCTCAAGCGTGTATTGTTGTGCCAAAAATAAAGATAGTAATAAAAAGAGTGTAACAAAGAAAAATTATTAAGAAAAATTACCAATTGTGCAAAAGTATTGAGACAAAACGGCGCCTTATTCAAAATATGTTTTAAAAATAAACCAAAAACTATATGTATAAATTATTGTTAGTGCAATACTGATGATACTAACGTAAATTAGAAGTGAATGGGTGATATACGGTGGGGGATATCCTCAAAATACAAAAATATTGTGATACTTAGCGCCTACAGTGACTTCAGTGTAACAAAAGATATTTGTTGTGTAATAGTACTATATACTCTTCAGGTATGCCATGCATACAACAATCCCAGATTTCTCATGCAAAAATATAAAGTTAAATATTAATAAATCATAACTGGTGATGATTAATTTTTACCGAGTACGTATTTGTATGTAAACACCACAAAGAAATTTTTTTATATAAAACACTGAACTAAGTAAGTCAATATATATATATTATGTAGTTTTTCACTCCTTGGAAATTTATATCCGTGACTTCTGTGCTCGTAGTTCAACAGTAGTGACTTGAGGTGCTCACCCCCCAGTGCTCCCCCACTCACCAGAATAAATCACCCCTACAGGGGTACCGAGCGATAGAGTGGGTGCCTTGGGGTGTTTGTTGGTATCTCCTGTTGGGTTTACTGTTGCTTTATACGATGCAGTCCTTTCCAAGTGTTCCTGGGTCCGCTGTGTATTTGAGCGTGACAGACTCACTTCATACCTCCTTGTCCACTAGTCTCTCCAGGGTGCCGGGACCCAAAGGAAAAAGACAAAAGAGGCTTCCTTCGTGAAGTATATCAAAACAATTTTATTAAATATTCCTTCATTCAGTCCAGTAAAAAAAGAGATGATGGTAAAACACGTAATAATTCTGAGCAAAGTGAAAACGAAACTCCTGTATGCAAGGCTAGAACGGGACACAGGTTATGGGCGTGCGTTCCAACCGTGCGTTCCAGCATCCAGTTCCTGGTCTGACGTGTGAGCGTGACTCCGCCTTACGCGTTTCGTCATCGGACGTTATCAAAAGCGGTGTCGACGCTCACGCCTCACACTCTTTTGTAGTCCTACGGCCCACATCGATCCTCCCCTAATTATGGTAATATCGCTCGGGGGGTGGGAATGTGTTACAGCCATGGACACCCCTCATTCATACGCATGCGATACGTATATATTGTAACATATCCGCTCACATTACGATCTCTTCTCTGCTAAAAGTAGTCCCATGTGCACAGTAATGATAACCCTTATTAAATAGTAACGAGATATGGGGGGATAATTCAACACAAATCCTACCGAATATGAAAATATATGTGTGAACATGGGACATCCCACATTGAGATATAGCAGCTCGCAATGCATAACAATGAGCCATGTGTACACATATTGGGTACTGTCTACTGGTTACTAGAGAATGCAGTTATATGCAAATACACACAAGGAATAAAAACATATACATTAATACATATTAAAATACAGATCTAAAAAGCAAATATAAAAACTCCAGACGTAGGTATGGTACTCAGAATTAACCTTAATCCATATTGCTTATAAACCATAAAACTAATATTAAAAAGTATCTCAGCCTGTAATATATCTCTATTATGGGTATGTAATAGTAGAATAAAATGATAAACTAGATGTGTGTATATATAACAAATCTTTTTGATAAACACTTATTAAAATACTAATTGTAAAGGGTGCTATACGGAAGCTGTTGATAATAGAAATTAAATATATATATTGATTCTGAAGATAAAAGATAAATGATAAAAAATAAAAATAAAGAGGACAAATGCAATAAGTGGATGTGGTAACTAGAGGTAAAATATCAACTACATAGAAATGTAGGTTTAATATAGTGTTGCCTTCTCTGTCTGCACATAACATAGGTCACATACAGACAGTGGAAGCGAGATTCCTGTCAATGTGTTAAGGTGGAGAAGGTTATTCACTCATGTTATAGATCACACAGGTCTCTCAACCTTTGGGTTAAGCTCAATTTATGTGTGTGGTCTGTGTGTTCAGCTATAAAATTAGATCTACCTCTAATTAAATCACGCCTCAATTTGTAAGATGGTGACGGTATGGACATATGGGCGAAAAAACATGGGGCATCTGAACATATAAGCATAAAATGTGTAGGGGCACATAGACTAGGGGGACAAAGGGGACTATATGTCCTAGAATCTAAGGATTTTCTCCTAAAAATTTTTTTAAAAATTTTTTGTTACAGATAAGGGAGGGTGTGCATGGAATGTAATCCTCCATTATCGTAATACTGGTTTAGGGATTAGCTATAAAGCAATTCAGGTCTATGTCCAGGTTGAGCCCTTTTGGGGCGAGAGACCCCAGACGGTATATCCAGCTAGTTTCGTTTCTGGAGATAGCCGTTTCTCTGTTACCTCCACGCCAGTGTTGCTGCACCGAGTCAATACCATAGAAGGTAAGCACGCTTGGGTCCCTATGGTGGAACTCATCAAAATGTCTGGATAGACTATGGTTGGGGAACCCTTTCCTGATGTTTTTGATGTGTTCCCGAATCCTGACAAAAAGTTGACGTGTAGTTCTTCCCACATATTGAAGGTGGCAGGGACATTCCACAACATATGTGACATGTGTGCTTCGGCACGTGATCAGTTGATTAATTCGATATTCTTTGTGATCACTACATGATTTGAATGTATTCTTCCGTCTTGGTTGCTTTTTAGCTACTTTGCAGGGTAGACATCTCTGGCATCTAAAGAATCCTTTCAATTCCGGACATATGTTGATGGGTTTTGGGGGGTCTATGACATTTTTGACTAGATGGTCCCTTAGATTGGGTGCCTTCCTGTATACAAATTGTGGTTTGGACGGCAGAATTTTTGACAAGGTGAGGTCTTCCTTGAGTATAGGCCAGTACTTTTTTATTATTTTTTCAAATTGTCTGTACTGGCTGTTGAACCCTGTGATAAAGGCTATATCCGGCCTTTTGTCGACTTTTTTGTTCTTTTTGCGGAGAAGGGGGGATCTATCTGCCAACATAATATCTGCTTTTAATTTCAAGAGTTTTTCTTTATCATATCCTTTTTCTTGAAATTTGCTTATTAGGATGTCAGCCTGTGTGTTGAAATCCTCAGGTTTATCGCAATTGCGTCGTATGCGTAACAGCTGCCCTTTCGGGACATTAGTCTTCCATCTCGGGTGGTGACAGCTGGCAGTGGGAATATACCCATTCCGGTCAGTGGGTTTAAAAAAAGTGCGTGTTGCTAACTTATCTCCTATTTTAAAAATTTCCAGGTCAAGATAATCAATTTTGTCAAGGCTCCATTTCCCGGTGAACGTAATACCGTATTTGTTATTGTTTAAGTTCTCAAGAAATTTTGTGAGACTGTCTGTTGTTCCATTCCATAAGATGATCACGTCATCTATATACCTCTTGTACATCTTGATCTCTTGATCTTGAAATCATATCTGCGGGATAGCATGCAACTGATTCAAGAATTACAAGAGATCAAGGGAGCAGAACAGTGGTTGCTGGTGGCAGTAGATGTAAATTCTTTATATACGAGCATTGAACAGAAGGATGGCTTAAGGGGTGTGGAAAGAGCCCTACACAGAAACACAAGGATGAAGCAGGAACAGATTGGGTATATCCTAGAAGGCCTCAAAATGGCCATGGAATGCAACTATTTTTGGCATGATAGAAAATACTATGTACAAACAAAGGGAGTTGCAATGGGAGCACGCTATGCTCCTAGCGTAGCTAACTTATTTATGGATCTATGGGAGGAACAATATATTTATAGTAAAAACATACCCCAGATCAAGATGTACAAGAGGTATATAGATGACGTGATCATCTTATGGAATGGAACAACAGACAGTCTCACAAAATTTCTTGAGAACTTAAACAATAACAAATACGGTATTACGTTCACCGGGAAATGGAGCCTTGACAAAATTGATTATCTTGACCTGGAAATTTTTAAAATAGGAGATAAGTTAGCAACACGCACTTTTTTTAAACCCACTGACCGGAATGGGTATATTCCCACTGCCAGCTGTCACCACCCGAGATGGAAGACTAATGTCCCGAAAGGGCAGCTGTTACGCATACGACGCAATTGCGATAAACCTGAGGATTTCAACACACAGGCTGACATCCTAATAAGCAAATTTCAAGAAAAAGGATATGATAAAGAAAAACTCTTGAAATTAAAAGCAGATATTATGTTGGCAGATAGATCCCCCCTTCTCCGCAAAAAGAACAAAAAAGTCGACAAAAGGCCGGATATAGCCTTTATCACAGGGTTCAACAGCCAGTACAGACAATTTGAAAAAATAATAAAAAAGTACTGGCCTATACTCAAGGAAGACCTCACCTTGTCAAAAATTCTGCCGTCCAAACCACAATTTGTATACAGGAAGGCACCCAATCTAAGGGACCATCTAGTCAAAAATGTCATAGACCCCCCAAAACCCATCAACATATGTCCGGAATTGAAAGGATTCTTTAGATGCCAGAGATGTCTACCCTGCAAAGTAGCTAAAAAGCAACCAAGACGGAAGAATACATTCAAATCATGTAGTGATCACAAAGAATATCGAATTAATCAACTGATCACGTGCCGAAGCACACATGTCACATATGTTGTGGAATGTCCCTGCCACCTTCAATATGTGGGAAGAACTACACGTCAACTTTTTGTCAGGATTCGGGAACACATCAAAAACATCAGGAAAGGGTTCCCCAACCATAGTCTATCCAGACATTTTGATGAGTTCCACCATAGGGACCCAAGCGTGCTTACCTTCTATGGTATTGACTCGGTGCAGCAACACTGGCGTGGAGGTAACAGAGAAACGGCTATCTCCAGAAACGAAACTAGCTGGATATACCGTCTGGGGTCTCTCGCCCCAAAAGGGCTCAACCTGGACATAGACCTGAATTGCTTTATAGCTAATCCCTAAACCAGTATTACGATAATGGAGGATTACATTCCATGCACACCCTCCCTTATCTGTAACAAAAAATTTTTAAAAAATTTTTAGGAGAAAATCCTTAGATTCTAGGACATATAGTCCCCTTTGTCCCCCTAGTCTATGTGCCCCTACACATTTTATGCTTATATGTTCAGATGCCCCATGTTTTTTCGCCCATATGTCCATACCGTCACCATCTTACAAATTGAGGCGTGATTTAATTAGAGGTAGATCTAATTTTATAGCTGAACACACAGACCACACACATAAATTGAGCTTAACCCAAAGGTTGAGAGACCTGTGTGATCTATAACATGAGTGAATAACCTTCTCCACCTTAACACATTGACAGGAATCTCGCTTCCACTGTCTGTATGTGACCTATGTTATGTGCAGACAGAGAAGGCAACACTATATTAAACCTACATTTCTATGTAGTTGATATTTTACCTCTAGTTACCACATCCACTTATTGCATTTGTCCTCTTTATTTTTATTTTTTATCATTTATCTTTTATCTTCAGAATCAATATATATATTTAATTTCTATTATCAACAGCTTCCGTATAGCACCCTTTACAATTAGTATTTTAATAAGTGTTTATCAAAAAGATTTGTTATATATACACACATCTAGTTTATCATTTTATTCTACTATTACATACCCATAATAGAGATATATTACAGGCTGAGATACTTTTTAATATTAGTTTTATGGTTTATAAGCAATATGGATTAAGGTTAATTCTGAGTACCATACCTACGTCTGGAGTTTTTATATTTGCTTTTTAGATCTGTATTTTAATATGTATTAATGTATATGTTTTTATTCCTTGTGTGTATTTGCATATAACTGCATTCTCTAGTAACCAGTAGACAGTACCCAATATGTGTACACATGGCTCATTGTTATGCATTGCGAGCTGCTATATCTCAATGTGGGATGTCCCATGTTCACACATATATTTTCATATTCGGTAGGATTTGTGTTGAATTATCCCCCCATATCTCGTTACTATTTAATAAGGGTTATCATTACTGTGCACATGGGACTACTTTTAGCAGAGAAGAGATCGTAATGTGAGCGGATATGTTACAATATATACGTATCGCATGCGTATGAATGAGGGGTGTCCATGGCTGTAACACATTCCCACCCCCCGAGCGATATTACCATAATTAGGGGAGGATCGATGTGGGCCGTAGGACTACAAAAGAGTGTGAGGCGTGAGCGTCGACACCGCTTTTGATAACGTCCGATGACGAAACGCGTAAGGCGGAGTCACGCTCACACGTCAGACCAGGAACTGGATGCTGGAACGCACGGTTGGAACGCACGCCCATAACCTGTGTCCCGTTCTAGCCTTGCATACAGGAGTTTCGTTTTCACTTTGCTCAGAATTATTACGTGTTTTACCATCATCTCTTTTTTTACTGGACTGAATGAAGGAATATTTAATAAAATTGTTTTGATATACTTCACGAAGGAAGCCTCTTTTGTCTTTTTCCTTTGGGTCCCGGCACCCTGGAGAGACTAGTGGACAAGGAGGTATGAAGTGAGTCTGTCACGCTCAAATACACAGCGGACCCAGGAACACTTGGAAAGGACTGCATCGTATAAAGCAACAGTAAACCCAACAGGAGATACCAACAAACACCCCAAGGCACCCACTCTATCGCTCGGTACCCCTGTAGGGGTGATTTATTCTGGTGAGTGGGGGAGCACTGGGGGGTGAGCACCTCAAGTCACTACTGTTGAACTACGAGCACAGAAGTCACGGATATAAATTTCCAAGGAGTGAAAAACTACATAATATATATATATTGACTTACTTAGTTCAGTGTTTTATATAAAAAAATTTCTTTGTGGTGTTTACATACAAATACGTACTCGGTAAAAATTAATCATCACCAGTTATGATTTATTAATATTTAACTTTATATTTTTGCATGAGAAATCTGGGATTGTTGTATGCATGGCATACCTGAAGAGTATATAGTACTATTACACAACAAATATCTTTTGTTACACTGAAGTCACTGTAGGCGCTAAGTATCACAATATTTTTGTATTTTGAGGATATCCCCCACCGTATATCACCCATTCACTTCTAATTTACGTTAGTATCATCAGTATTGCACTAACAATAATTTATACATATAGTTTTTGGTTTATTTTTAAAACATATTTTGAATAAGGCGCCGTTTTGTCTCAATACTTTTGCACAATTGGTAATTTTTCTTAATAATTTTTCTTTGTTACACTCTTTTTATTACTATCTTTATTTTTGGCACAACAATACACGCTTGAGCACCACACCTGAACAATAGTTTAATCTATGTCACTCTAAGTTGTATATATAAATAGAGTGTTTATTGTGTACTTCACTGTTAGTGACACATATTTCCCATATATAAATTTTTGCCTACCTAGACCCTAGACTATTATGTCATCAGATTAGAAGGGCAGCGCCATTTTTATCTCTCTAATTATTTACTGATCCTTGTAATTAGACCCTTAGCGGCACTAATTTGAGACTGGCAGCAGCCCTTATCTTGTCCTAAGCGCGGATCTTTATACATATACATATACTTGAAAATGACTGCAGTGTTTTCTTTACTAAATGAAGAATAATGGCATTGCATAGTACCACTTTAAAGATCTCCAGTGAGCTTTATTTTGAATGAAACAGACCACATAACATTTTCAAAGTACAGAATTTAGCAAATAACCTGATATAAAAGATCTCAGAACCAAACAAATCAATATGGCTTTTTTTTGCAGAGTTCTGGTAGCAGACAACATTGCCATGCAGTGAGTCTCATCCTGTAACCAAAACACCTTCCCTTACTTATGTAAACTTAATCCCTGCTTTGCATACTTACCTTTCCTGTGCTAATATCTGACCCAAACAGGAACTTTTCTACTAAAATTTCAACATCAGATTCTCCTGAATCCAAACAACTCTTTCACATGGGCTCAGTAGCCCTTGGGCTGGGTTCACACGTATGTGAATTGGATGCGGCTTACACCACATCCAATTTGCAGAACATCTGAAAATATGTTCTTTTCAATTGGTCTGGTTCACATATGTGCGTTGCATCTGCACTCTGCATTGCACAAAAAATGTTGCGTTTTCTAGGCAGTGCAGTGTGAATTGCAGGCACATAATCTTCAATGGGAACGCATCTGATTTGCAGATGTGTTCAGTTGTGAACAAGAATTCCCCCTCCTCCTACACCTCCCCCCTCTCCCTGGTCAGTTGATCCGCAGCTACAATGGAGAGGAACCGCTGAATGAATCATCTTTATCTTCACAGGGAAACCAGAGCTCCAATTCGCACTGGACTAGTGTGAACCCAGCCTAACAGCCTGTGTTAATGCATTTGCTTTTGCACTTGGGAGAGACAGATGTTCCATACACTAGTGCTGCCATCTTGTGGTTGGAAACAAACATTACAACAATTATTATAAAATGCAAAGATAAAATAAAAAATACTGGGGGGCGTGGCTTGGACGGGACCCGAGATGGCTGGCTGAAGCAAGAGCTCCCACACAGAGAGGACGGAAAAGCTGATTTTTAGAGGATTCTCAGGCACCAACCATCATGGGCAGATCCAACAGGAGTACCTCAACTCCCCGTACCATGAAAGAAACCGGGACCCAGCTCAGTAACAACATCCCGGAAATGTTCCGTACACGCCCGCCAGGCCAACACGTGGAGACATAGGCCTCGCAGGCCTCACAGGCCTCACAGGCCTCATCCTCAAGCTCGCCTAACGGAGCGGCGGGATCGCTGACAGGAAATCCTGCCACTCTCCACCCAAGCCTTCTAGACCTACAGAGAGACTTGCAAAATGTCGCATTAGACATCAAACACACCCTGACGACAGCAATATCTGACCTAAAGACAGATATCCAGATGATGAATGACCGCCTCACAGGAGTGGAAGAAACCTCTCAGCTGCAGGCTGCAGCTATCAGGCAAGTGCAAAAATCTTTCGATCACCAACTACCCTATATCTTTGAATTACACAGACAGGTGGAAGATTTAGATAATTGGGGTCACAGACATAATATTAGACTGCGAGGAGTACCGGAAGATATTGAATCAAATGCCATCCCACAGACGGTATACTCCATCTTTAACAATCTTCTTGACCGCCCTGCTGACTCCCCCATTGAAATGGAACGAGCACATGCCGCTCTTAGTCCCCCTCCCCATGCCTCTGAACCCCCCAGAGACATTATCTGCTGTATTGTCAATTTCCCCCTCAAGGAAGAAATACTGAGGAAAGCAAGACAACGGGGACATATTATGTTTAATGGAGCAGACATTAAACTTTTCCAGGATCTCTCGCAGATAACCCTACAGAACAGGCGCTCCCTGCGCCCCCTGCTGGATGTACTACGCAACCGCAACATGCAATATAGGTGGAAATTAACTTTCTGCTTATCTGCCACTCTCAGAGGTCGCACAGCTCTTCTCCGGACCCCCGAAGATCTATCCACTTTCTGCAAGCAATTAGACATCCCTATGGTGGAAATACCGAAATGGTACTCATTCTATTTCCCCTTAGACCCGTGGAAGCCTGTCTCCCACAGTTTATCACCCAAAGCTCAACGCCCACATTCCAGATGACGCAGATTGGATCACACCTCACCTGAAAAACGAGAAGAGATATGCCCTCACAATGCGTGGAAGGCGACATCACTCCACGTAGAGGATACCAGGAAGAATGATATATTCTTGATCTTTTCCCTTTTCCCATTTCTATACCTACATTAGTAAGTTGGACTACCTCTGCGTTGTTCTGACCGTTACTTTTACCTGAACTGTTTATTTGTTATGCTTGTTTTTTTCCTTTTTTCTGTATTTTTGCTCAAAGCATTGAATCTTCAGAGACTCCCAGCACCTCACGTTTTACTCGGACACAAAACATCTGACCTAGCTTTGGAATTCACCCACTTTCCTACAAGGTACTGTCACCGTTCTTACACACTCACCTTAGTAGCAGACATCTTTCCATAGGAGAAATCGTGTCATGACTGATTCTGACACTATCCTTCCTACCTGGTATGTTGTATTGCAGATCTTACTTCTATTTTTGCTATATCTTATAACTGTACAATGTAACGTGAAACAAAACACCTTAGGCGATATTCCCAGGCTCAGACTCTGCTCCACTTAATCACATATAGCCTGAATACGCCTACATGTAATCGTTGCTGCTAAATCACCTTCCCCTCAGCCGAGATGAGACTAATTACCACACACCCCTAAACCCTGAATCTCTTTAGCTATACAGTACCCTAAGCAGTGAAACACACTATAGACCTGGATTTCGAATCCAACGACGACCATATAGAACACGTACCCTGCTATATTCAGGTTGAAGACCGGGGAATATCCTAAGTCATTTATTGTGCAACCCAGCTGATATTGAAATTTCTCAACAGATGTTTCATGAGTCACGATAGTATATAAATATTATCCCCCGAAACTACCAAATTCAACTACCTACCTACTAATCCAGCAAAACTACGCTGATGGGCAATCTCTGATCCTACATAGCAGCGTTAAATCATAAATCATTATTTACATATTCTCTTACCGTTTAATACTTTTATTAAGAGTCTAATGTTTTTCTCTTTTAATAACTTACTTTAAGGTTTTTTTAATTTAACTCCACTATACCCATGCTACTAACTAGTACCTGATACAAACTGTAAGATACCACTTACTACAAAACGTCCCCTACAATATTTCCCTACTCCTTACTCCACGAAACCTTTCAAATTATGCACTCACATAACATTCATAGTTCCCTCTTTTATATCTGCCTATCCTCTTCGTCCTCCCTAGTGTTATAGAGCTTAATCCCCTCCTAGTTTACTGTCCCCACACAGCTGTCCACATGGACCAGAGCTGACGTTCCGGACCTTCTCCCCCCAGG